>NC_052068.1:45241973-45876973 GCF_015852505.1 Tachyglossus aculeatus | reverse complement strand
CCGATTGAATGAGTGGATGCTCTGTACACAGTAAGCGCTCAATCAATCCGATTGAATGAGTGGATGCTCTGTACACAGTAAGCGCTCAGTACATAGGGTTGAATGAATAGATGCTGTGCACACAGTAAGCGCTCAGTAAATACGATTGAATGAATGGACGGTTCAGCACGCAGTCGGCGCTCAGTCAATCCGATTGAATGCATGAATGAATGCTGTGCACCCAGTAAGTGCTCAATAAATCCGATTGAATGAATGACTGAATGCTCTGCACCCAGTAAGCGCTCAATATATACGATTGAATGAATGGATGCTGTGCACACAGTAAGCGCTCAATCAATCCGATTGAATGAATGAATGGACGCTGTGCACGCAGTCAGCGCTCAGTCAATCCGATTGAATGCATGAATGAATGCTGTGCACCCAGTAAGCGCTCAGTCAATCCGATTGAATGAATGAATGAATGCTCTGCACCCAGTAAGCGCTCAATATATACGATTGAATGAATGGATGCTGTGCACACAGTAAGCGCTCAGTCAACACGATTGAATGAATGGACGTTCAGCACGCAGTCGGCGCTCAGTCAATCCGATTGAATGAATGAATGAATGCTGTGCACCCAATAAGCGCTCAGTCAATCCGGTGGAATGAATGAATGAATGAAGGAAGGGGGGGGGCGAAAGCCGCGGGTCGCCGCTGGGGGGCGCCGGAGGGGGCGCGGCCGGACGGTCACGTGACCCTTTTAAATCTCCCGCAGCCGGAGCGGGGGGGCGGAGGGCGAAAAGGGAGGAGCGGCCGGAGGGGGGGGGTCACGTGACCCGTTTAACTCTCCCGCAGCCGGAGCGGGGGGCGGAGGGCGAACAGGGAGGAGCGGCCGGAGGGGGGGGGTCACGTGACCCGTTTAACTCTCCCGCAGCCGGAGCGGGGGGCGGAGGGCGAACAGGGAGGAGCGGCCGGAGGAGGGTCACGTGATCCGTTTAAATCTCCCGCAGCCGGAGCGGGGGGCGGAGGGCGAACAGGGAGGAGCAGGAGGAGGGGGGGGTCACGTGACCCGTTTAACTCTCCCGCAGCCGGAGCGGGGGGAGGAGCAGGGAGGAGCAGGAGGAGGGAGGAAAGGCCGTTGGGAAGATGGCGGACGAGGCGGCTCCGGCCGCCCTGCAGCCCGGCGGGGCCCCCGCGGCGGACGAGGAGGAGGAGGAAGAAGAAGAGGAGGAGGAGGAGGAGGAGGAGGAGAAGAAGGAGGGAGAGCGGGCCGCGTCCCCCTCAGCCGCCGTCGGGGAGCCGGCCCCCAAGAGGCCAAGGACGGCCGGGGCCGGCTGCCTCCTGAGGGAACACAGCGGCGGCGGGGGCGGGGGCGGGGACGGGGCGGCCGCCGCCATGGCCGACGGCGGAGGCGGAGGCGGAGGCGGAGGAGGAGGAGGAGGCGGCCCCGCCGTGCCGCCGCCGGCGGAGGAGGAGGAGGGCGAGGCCCCGGCGGCGGCGGGAGGAGGAGGAGGAGGAGGAGGCGGAGACAATGGGCCGGGCCTGCCGGGCCTGCCCCGGCCCGACCCGCCGCCGCCCCCGCCGCCGGACGACGATGAGGAGAACGACGACGACGACGACGACGACGACGACGACGAGGCGGCCGCGGCCCTGCTCTACCCAGGTGCGCCTCTCCCCCCCTCTCAGGACAACAACCATGGCGTTTAGGAGCGATCGAGTTCTACTCCTGGTAGTAGGAGTGATAACGATGACCACGGCGGCATTTATGAAGCGCCGACTGGGTGCCAAGCGCCGTTCTGAGCGCGCGGGAGGTTACGGGGTGATCGGGCGGGCCCACGGCCTTCATCCCCGTTTTGAGGTAACTGAGGCACAGGGAGTCAACCAGTCGATCGTATTTATTGAGCGCTTACTGTGTGCGGACCACTGGACTGAGCGCTTGGGAGGGACAAGTTGTACTACTGTTAGTAGTAATAATACTACTATTATTAGTAGTAATAATGCTGCTATTAGTAGTAGTAATAATACTACTATTAGTAGTAGTAATAATACTACTCCCCCCCACCCCCCCATCTTACCTCCTTCCCTTCCCCACAGCACCTGTATATATGGATATATGTTTGGACATATTTATTACTCTATTTATTTTACTTGTACCTATCTATTCTATTTATTTTATTCTGTTAGTATGTTTGGTTTTGTTCTCTGTCTCCCCCTTTTAGACTGTGAGCCCACTGTTGGGTAGGGACTGTCTCTGTATGTTGCCAATTTGTACCTCCCAAGCGCTTAGTACAGTGCTCTGCACATAGTAAGTGCGCAATAAATACGATTGATGAGGATGATGATGATAAAGACGGTGGCATTTATCAAGCGCCGATTCTTGTGCAAAGCACTGTTCTAAGCGCTGGGGAGGTTACGGGGTGATCAGGTTGGCCCACGGTCTTCATCCCCATTTTGAGGTAACTGAGGCACAGGGAATCAATCAATCGTATTTATTGAGCGCTTACTGTGTGCGGAGCACTGGACTGAGCGCTTGGGAAGGACAAGTTGTACTACTATTATTAGTAGTAATAATACTACTCCCCCCCATCCCCCCATCTTACCTCCTTCCCTTCCCCACAGCACCTGTATATATGGATATATGTTTGGACATATTTATTACTCTATTTATTTTACTTGTACCTATCTATTCTATTTATTTTATTCTGTTAGTGTGTTTGGTTTTGTTCTCTGTCTTCCCCTTTTAGACTGTGAGCCCACTGTTGGGTAGGGACTGTCTCTAGATGTTGCCAATTTGTACTTCCCAAGCGCTTAGTCCAGTGCTCTGCACATAGTAAGCGCTCAATAAATACGATTGATGATGATGATGATGATAATGATAATAAAGACGGTGGCATTTATCAAGCGCCGACTCTGTGCAAAGCACCGTTCTAAGCGCTCGGGAGGTTACGGGGTGATCAGGTGGGCCCACGGTCTTCATCCCCAGTTTGAGGTAACTGAGGCACAGGGAATCAATCAGTCAATCGTATTTATTGAGCGCTTACTGTGTGTGGAGCACTGGACTGAGCGCTTGGGAAGGACAAGTTGTACTACTATTATTAGTAGTAATAATACTACTATTATTAGTAGTAATAATACTACTCCCCCCCATCCCCCATCTTACCTCCTTCCCTTCCCCACAGCACCTGTATATATGTATATATGTTTGTACACATTTATTACTCTATTTATTTATTTATTTTACTTGTACCTATCTATTCTATTTATTTTATTCTGTTAGTATGTTTGGTTTTGTTCTCTGTCTTCCCCTTTTAGACTGTGACCCCACTGTTGGGTAGGGACTGTCTCTAGATGTTGCCAATCTGTACTTCCCAAGCGCTTAGTCCAGTGCTCTGCACATAGTAAGCGCTCAATAAATACGATTGATGATGATGATGATGATAAAGACGGTGGCATTTATCAAGCGCCGATTCTTGTGCAAAGCACCGTTCTAAGCGCTGGGGAGGTTACGGGGTGATCAGGTTGGCCCACGGGGGGCTCACGGCCTTCATCCCCATTTTGAGGTAACTGAGGCACAGGGAATCAATCAATCAATCGTATTTAATGAGTGCTTACTGTGTGCAGAGCACTGGACTAAGTGCTTGGGAAGTAGAAGCTGGCAACGTATAGACACGGTCCCTACCCAACAGTGGGCTCACAGTCTAAATGGGGGAGACAGAGAACAAAACCAAACATACTAACAAAATAAAATGAATAGATATGCACAAGTAAAATAAATAAATAAATAGGGTAATAAATATGTACAAACATATATACAGGTGCTGTGGGGAAGGGAAATAGGTAAGGTGGGGGGGATGGAGAGGGGGACGAAGGGGAGAGGAAGGAAGGGGCTCAGTCAGGGAAGTTAAGTGGTTAAGTGGCTTTCCCAAAGTCACACAGCTGACAATTGGCGGAGCCGGGATTTGAACCAATGATAATAATAATGGCATTTATTGAGCGCTTACTATGTGCAAAGCACTGTCCTAAGCGCTGGGGAGGATCCAAGGTGATCAGGTTGTCCCACGGGGGGCTCACAGTCTTCATCACCAGTTTACTGTTGAGGTAACTGAGGCACAGGGAAGTTAAGTGGCTTGCCCAAAGTCACACAGCTGACAATTGGCGGAGCCGGGATTTGAACCAGTAATAATAATGATGATGGCATTTATTGAGCGCTTACTATGTACAAAGCACTGTTCTAAGCGCTGGGGAGGATCCAAGGTGATCACGTTGTTCCACGGGGGGCTCACAGTCTTCATCACCAGTTTACAGTTGAGGTAACTGAGGCACAGGGAAGTTAAGCGGCTTGCCCAAAGTCACACAGCTGACAATTGGCGGAGCCGGGATTTGAACCAAGAACAATAATAATAATAATGGCATTTATTGAGCGCTTACTATGTGCAAAGCACTGTTCTAAGCGCTGGGGAGGATCCAAGGTGATCACGTCCCACGGGGGGCTCCCAGCCTTCATCCGCATTTTACATTTGAGGTAACTGAGGCACAGGGAAGTTAAGTGGCTTGCCCATAGTCACACAGCTGACAATTGGCGAAGCCGGAATTTGAACCCATGACCTCTGACTCCAAAGCCCGGGCTCTTTCCACTGAGCCACGCTGCCTCTGTCTCCTCCCGTCTGAGCAGACTGTCCCGCTTTGCATATTTACCTCCTCCTCCCCTCCAGCTACAAACTTGCTTTTTCTCTGCCCTCCTGCCCCCTCCCCCTCCTGGCCACCCTTTCCTGGAGCTCATAATGAGAAAATCATTCTAATTTCTAATTCATTCTAAATCTAAGAGCAGCAGCGTGGCTCAGTGGAAGGAGCACGGGCTTTGGAGTCCGAGGTCATGGGTTCAAAAATCCGACTCCTCCACTTGTCAGCCATGTGACTTTGGGCAAGTCACTTCACTTCTCTGGGCCTCAGTTCCCTCATCTGTAAAATGGGGATGAAGGCTGTGAGCCCCCTGTGGGACAACCTTATCACCTTGTAACCTCCCCAGCGCTTAGAACGGTGCTTTGCACAGAGTAAGCACTTAATAAATGCCGTTATTATTATTTCTGCTCACGTCATCTCCCCCGTCCCATACGTGCGACTGCCTGCACCTCCCTAAAGTTCTCCTTTGATAATGGTGGTATTTGTTAAGCGCTTACTATGTGCCAAGCACTGTTCTAAGCGCTGGGAGAGATAGGTAATCGGGTTGACCCATGTGGGGCTCACAGACTTCATCCCCATTTTACAGATGAGGGAACTGTGGCACAAAGTCAAGTGACTTGCCCAAAGTCACTTGAACCCACTAGCAAGTCCTTTCTAGAGCCACTCTCTTTCTGGGGCCCTATTTTAAACTTTTTTTTTTTTTTTGGAGATGGGAATAATTCTCAGAAGCTAAACAGATTCCCCCCGGGAAGGAATAAGCAGGAATAATAGGGAATAAGCCCTCGATCATAATAATATTTGTTAAGCATTTATATGCCCCAAGCGCTGGGGTAGATACAAGGTCATCAGGTTGTCCCACGTCGGGCTCACAGTCTTAATCCCCATTTTACGGATGAGTAACTGAGGCACAGAGAAGTGAAGTGATTTGCCCAAAGTCACACAGTTGATAAATGACGGAGCAGGGATTAGAACCCAGGATCTCTGACTCCCAAGCCCACGCTCTTTCTGCTAAACCCCGCTGCTTCTCATAATATGCAAACTGATCCTTATCTGCTCCATTTCCCTTTATACTACAGGCTATCTAGTATTTGAGTGCTGCTATTTTTAAGCATTTTTTTTTTAATAGCCCTTCTAATGAGTAGTCGGGAACTGCAGGTCTTGGTGGAGTCTCTCCAGTTGTTACTCACGTAGGCAAAGATTGTTCTTTGATGAAGGAACCACCTTCATCCTTTATGTTACTGTTACGCTTCCCAACTTTCGGAGCTAGGGTGCTGGTAATCTGCTTTCTATCACTAGTTGAGACACCACTGTTTTAAGGAAACTTTAGGGTGAAACATCATTTTGACGAGTAACCTCTGATTGTCGTAATATGATCAACAGTTTTTTTGTCTTTTGTGAGTGAGAAGTGACTTGTTTTAATCTATTTTCTAGAACATCCTGGAACTAAGGACATATTTAAAGTTATATTAACTAGTGAATTGGGATGATTTATTTCATTTTGGTATGTGAAAATATGGTAGTGAGTTGACAGCTTTGGTTTTGAGGAATGCACTCTTACTCGTATTTGAAAGCTCATAAAATCCACATTGCTCGTGGTTGACTCCTTCTGAGCATAAAAATGTTGCTTTTCTGAAGCTTTGCTTGTCTTCAGAGAAGTGGCGTGGCTTAATGGAAAGAACCTGGGCTCCGGAGTCAGAGGACGTGGGTTCTAATCCCGGCTCCGTCACTTATCAGCCGTGTGACTTTGGGCAAGTCACTTAACTTCTGTGGGCCTCAGTTACCGCATCTGTAAAATGGGGATTAAGACTGTGAGCCCCATGTGGGACAACCTGATTACCTTGTTTCAGGGTTTAGAACAGCTCTTGGCACTTAGTAAGTGCTTAACAAATACCATAATTGTTATTGTTGTCGTTCAAGGGTGGAACAAATTAAATTGCCCTCACTTTCTGAGTGTGTAGATGCTAAATTGTGTATCTGTTGTGACTTAAACACACAGATCTGGGTTGGAAAAAAGCTGCCAGTTGTTATTGCAGACCAAAACAAACTGGGCAAATTGCTAGCCAAGAGAAAAATCTCTGCAGCCATATTAAGTTCACTGACATATTTTTTTCATTGTGGAGGGGATAGTGGAACTGATTGTAGCAAGTTTTTAACAGAAGTTCTAATCTCTGAGTGTTGCTTGTTTTAGAGGCAGCCTTAAATTATGCATTCTTATGTTTTTGGTTTGTTTTTTGTTGTTTTTTTGCAGATGACCTACTATTTAGTGATGAAGTTATTGCCAATGGTTTTCATTCCTGTGACAGTGATGAGGATGATAGAGCCTCCCATGCAAGCTCTAGTGACTGGACTCCAAGACCCCGAATAGGTACAGTTTCCTTCAGTTTGAAGTCATTACTTCCTTCCTTCTTTTGTTCACTCGATATTCATTTTCTTGAATTTTTCTTTCCTCCGCTTACTGCAAGGAACTTCCACTCCGTTGTAACACTGTCTTATTTCAACGAGGCAGGTGCAAAGATTACCCTCTTAGCTATTAAAGTAGGGTACTCAGTTTGATATAACTGTTGGAATGATACTTAACCAGAACTGGCTAGCGAGTCCATATTAAACCGAATTCCTAGATGCTGATCTCTTAATCAGGTTGGATTTGACAAATGAAGGGAATATGGACTTGTGACACCTTTACCGTGTAGGAGAGCCAAGAGTTCATCTGAGCACACAGAGAAGCAGCGTGGCCTGGTGGAGAAAGAATCGGCCTGGGAGCCAAAGGACCTGGGTTCTAATACCACCTCTACTGATTGCTTGTTGTGTGACCTTGAGCAAGTCACTTCCCTGTGCCTCAGTTTCATCAGCTGTATAATGGGGATTACATCCTACTCCCTCCTGCTTAGACTGTGTCCAGCCTGATAAATTGCATCAACTCCGGTGTTTAGAACAGTGCTTGACACATAGGAAGTGTTTACCAAATACCACAAAAACAAAACTAGCTAAATTGTACTCTTGCCAACATTGTTAAATGTCAGAGAATATAAGCGTTCAATAAATAGGATCGAATGAATGAATAGAAGTTATCCTGTAAGTTTGACTTACAAACTAGCTTATTTTACAATAACAAAAAAATCCATTAGAATGAGTCAGTCTTATCATCATCATCAATGGTATTCATTGAGCGTGTTTATGTGCACAGCTCTGTACTAAGAGTTTGGGAGAGTACAATAGAGGTGGTTGATACAAACCATGCTGTCATGCTAAGACATCATTTGAAAGCAGACATTTTTATCTGGCCTGAAAAAGCTGATACTGTTTGCTTAGGGCTTTAGTGAAATTCAAAAGAGGTGAAAGAGCCCCCCGGGTACCCCATCAATAGTATTTATCAAGCATTTAGGGTGTGCAGAGCGCTTTGCTATGCACTTGGAAAAATACAATCCAATAATGTCGGTGGGCAGGTTCCGTAACCGCAAGGAACTTACAGTGTATGGGAGGAGGCAGACATTAAAATAAATTGCAAGTAGGGAAAATAGAATATGAAGATATTCATATATGCTTCGCAACGTCTCTAAAATCCGCCCTTTCCTCCATCCGAACTGCTACTATGCTGATCCAAGCACTTAACTACTGCACCGGCCTCCCTACTGACCTCCCCTGCCTCCTATCTCTCTGCACATACTCTGCTCTTCTGTCTGGATTATTTTTTCTGAAAAAAATTATTCAGTCCATGTCTCTCCACTCCTCAAGAACCCTCCAGTGTCTGCCCACCCACTTCTGCATCAAACAGGAACTCTTTGCCGTAGGCTTTAAAGCACTTCCTCAGCTTACTTCCTCCTACCTTAGTTCACTGATCTACCAATCAATCGTATTTCAATCAATCGTATTTATTGAGCGCTTACTGTGTGCAGAGCACTGTACTAAGTGCTTAGCACCGTACTAAGTGCTTAGCACTGTACTAAGCGCTTAGCACTGTACTACACTGTATCACAGCCCAGCCCACACACTGCTCCTCCAGCGCCAGCTTGCTCGCTGTGCCCCGATCATGTCCGTCTCGCCACCACCCCCTTTCCCACATCCTTCCTCTGGCCCCAAACCACCACTCTCCCCACCTTCAGACCCTTATTAAGGTCACTTCCTCTGTGAGAGGTCATCTCCGATTAAGCCGTCTTTTCCCCAACTCCCTTTCTGCGTCATCTGTACACTTGGACCTCTACCCTTTGGATACTTGGCATTCAGCTCCTCCCTCAGCCTGACGGCACTTAATTAATAAATAATTGATTTATGTTAATGTTCATCTCCCCCCTCTAGACTGTAAGCTCATTGTGGGGAGGGAATATGTCTTCCAACTCTTTTACTCTCCCGAGGGCTCAGTATAGTGCTCTGCAGACTTGTAAGCATGCAAAAAGTGCCATTGATTGATTGCTGAGGGGCTTAAAGGGTACCTCTTAGATGGACTCCCACGCAGGACAGAGACTGTCTAATCTGATTACCATGTGTCTACTACCCCAGCGCCTGAAACATAGTAAGTACTTAAACACCACAGTTATTTAGTTGCTGTAGTCCTCCAGCAACTAAATTCACCGCTTCCAGGGCAGAAACGCTGACAGATTCACCTTGGGCAGCACTGAATTTATAGTTGGACTGTTAACTCTAGGGTGATAATTAAGGGTGTTCCTTGACCACAGTGGCAATCCCCAGCAGTTGGACACTGTAGGCAGTCTGTCACACATGAGTTTCAGAAAGGATTATCCTCTAGCTAGTGGACATCAGGGTTCAATCGATCAGTCATATTTATTGAGCACTTAACTGTGTGCAGAGCGCTGAACTAAGCACCTGGGATAGTACAGCATAACCATATAACAGACACATTCCCTGCCCACGGCGAGTTTACAATCTAGAGGGAGTTTACATGGAACCCATGTGAACTGCCCCCTGGATATTCAATTGGCAGTGGGCAGAAGACAAGGAAGACAGTGCAGAGTTGCCCTGGGCCAAACCCAAAATCAGGTTCGGAAAGCAGAATCCATGTGAAGTGTAGTGCACTGCCGTAATCTGTTTGTTGTGTCACCTTTCTACTTGTTTTGTTGTCTGTCTCCCCCTTCTACGCTGTGAGCCCATTGTTGGGCAGGGACCATCTCTATCTGTTGCCGATTTGTACTTCCCAAGCGCTCAGTACAGTGCTCTGCACGCAGTAAGCGCTCAGTAAATACGATTGCATGAATGAATGAAAGGAAGAGCTAGGCTACAAGAGCGTGTGCAAGTCCGAGAGAGCCAGGGTGGCATAGCCTCCCACCCTTATATAACCACAGCTTTTGTTGTACAGGCACACGTCACATTCGCACGTCGTGTCTCTGCCCATCCCAAGTCTCAGGTCTTCCTCCTGCAGGTAGGGTCTCAAAGACATGGGGCATTCATTCCCAGCTAAAGGACTCTACACACAGTCTTTCACACCCGCTACCACCACCGCTCATGGAGATACATAGTCCTGGGCCTTCGCTCAGGCCAGAGTCTTCATGGAGGGGCTCTGTGCCCCTTATGAAAGAGTTGACTCTCAGTTTTCAGATGGGCAGGGCTCCTCCCAGCATTCGGTGTTATCCCATGAGGGCTTCCCCAGGTGTTAGCAGGGGCTTCTGGGGTCTTCATGGGGTCCATTTCCCCCTTTCCTGGCCAGACCATGGGCACTACGCATAAACACAGTTGCTTTCCCACCCATACTCCAAGAGAAGCAGCGTGGCTCAATGGAAGCAGCCCAGGCTTGGGAGTCAGAGGTCATGGGTTCAAACCCTGACTCCACCAATTGTCAGCTGTGTGACTTTGGGCAAGTCACTTCACTTCTCCGGGCCTCAGTTCCCTCATCTGTAAAATGGGGATGAAGCCTGTGAGCCCCAGGTGGGACAACCTGATCACCTTGTATCTTCCCCAGTACTTAGAACAGTGCTTGGCACATAGTACTTTTAGACTGTGAGCCCACTGTTGGGTAGGGACTGTCTCTATATGTTGCCAATTTGTACTTCCCAAGCGCTTAGTACAGTGCTCTGCACATAGTAAGCGCTCAATAAATACGATTGATGATGATGATGATAGTACGCGCTTAACAAATGCTATATTTATTAATTTATTTATAGCGCCTCCTCCTCAGGGAACGAACCCTTTTTAAAAAAAGTTACTGCTGTAAATGAAGATAGGTAGAACTTGGCAAGACTCTAAATTAATAATAATAATAATAATGATGATGGCATTTGTTAAGCGCTTACTATATGCAAAGCACTGTTCTGAGCACTGGGGAGGATACAAGGTGATGAGGTTGTCCCATGGGAGGCTCACAGTCTTAATCCCCATTTTACAGATGAGGGAACTGAGGCCCAGAGAAGTGAAGTGACTTGCCCAAAGTCACACAGCTGACAGTTGGTGGAGCTGAGATTTGAACCCATGACCGCTGACTCCAAAGCCCGGGCTCTTTCCACTGAGCCATGGTGAATTTAAACGCCTGTAATCATTTCTACACTTCCCACCATTCATTTGGGTGCACAGGTCATTAATCGCAAGGACCTGCTAAAACAGAAGTTGTAACAGCTTTCTGGGGACTTTTTAACAAAGCTTTTGAAAATCTGTCACATTAGGCATTACCTAACCTTAGTGAAGGTAAGAGCCCTTTCTCTTCTTCCCTTCTCTCTGTTTTATATCTGCTAAAACCTTGCATATCATAAGGCTTTTGTTCTGTGGAGTTGAAATTGATGTCCACTGGACGCCTTTTATTAGCTCTGTATTTTAATATTTCGTCTCTAAGCTTCATTTGGTCTCATCATCATCATCAATCGTATTTATTGAGCGCTTACTATGTGCAGAGCACTGTACTAAGCGCTTGGGAAGTACAAATTGGCAACATATAGAGACAGTCCCTACCCAACAGTGGGCTCAAAACCGCACATCTTCTAATCCAAAGACTACCCGAGGTCAGTCTTGGGAAAGTCAATGGAGAGTTGCCAAACCCAGAACCATGTTGGGAAAGCAGAATCCCTGTGAAATGTAGTGCACTACCGTAATCTGTCTGCTTGTTTTGTCACCTGTCTATTTGTTTTGTCACCTTTCTACTTGTTTTGTTTTCTGTCTCCCCCTTCTACACTGTGAGCCCACTGTTGGGTAGGGACCATCGCTATATGTTGCCGATTTGTACTTCCCAAGAGCTTAGTACAGTGCTCCGCACACAGTAAGCACTCAATAAATGCGATTGAATGAATGAATAATCTGCTTTATTGGGGCGTGTACTTTGCCACAGTTCAGCTGAGGACCAAAGTCTGCCAATTGAGGTTGGGTAGACAAGGACCGTTACTTTTAGATTATGCCCCCCTGATTGGTCTGGGAGTCTGGCCCACTGTGGGCCTGTGTTGGGATTCTGGCATCTCGGCTCCTCACTTTCCTCTCCTGTCCCTGTGCCTGTACTGGGGACTGCCTGTCTTGGTCTTGTTTTCTGATTAGGGGAAGGGATCCCATTCCCACTCTTGTCTCTGACTTTCAACTGGCTTTGTCCAGCAGAGTGTAAGCACCCCGCAACCAGGGATCACAGCGTCTTTGAGTTCTTTCGTAAACGCCCCAAGTACCCAGAGCATGTTCTGCACACAATCTCGGGGTCACCTACCACCCCTGCACCCCTCCAGAAGCAGAAAATGGGCAGTACTTTGGTATATCTTTGTAGTACCATGTTTACGGAGCACTTCCTGCATTTATATATTGTCTTTCACTCTGAGAGCTTGAGGCACTTTCCTCTGTACTTTTTCATTGTACTGTCATACCACAGAATAAGAAAAGACTAGCGGAATCAGAAGGGAATAGAAAGTTAATGGAAAAAAAGGGGGATAGAAAGAGTAAATTTATTTATTTATTTATTTTGTACATATCTATTCTATTTATTTTATTTTGTTAGTATGTTTGGTTTTGTTCTCTGTCTCCCCCTTTTAGACTGTGAGCCCACTGTTGGGTAGGGACTGTCTCTATATGTTGCCAATCTGTACTTCCCAAGCGCTTAGTACAGTGCTCTGCACATAGTAAGCGCTCAGTAAATACGATTGATGATGATGATGAGTAAATAGTGGCAAACTCAAGTAGGCAGCTCTTGAATCAATCTTATTTATTGAGCGCTTCTGGGCGCAGAGCACTGTTCTAACACTCTTCTAGACCGTGAGACCGTTTTTGGGTAGGGACCGTCTCTACATGTTGCCGATTTGTACTTCCCAAGCGCTTAGTACAGTGGTCTGCACACAGTAAGTGCTCAGTAAATATGATTGAATGAAAGAATAATATAACCAGTTTGGATATATTTTCTGCCCAAGTCTAGAGGGATGAATGAACTTTCAAAGGTTTTTAGATAATTATTCCCTCTAGTACCAATGGGAGTACTGGCAAAGAAGCTAGCTTGTAATGTCAGGTGATCTCAGTTCATTATGAAACATACCTAATATTTGCACCCTTTGCCCAGTTAAGCAGAAACGTCTTATTAGTGTTTCATCAAAGGTTTTGAAATTTATATTTCATCACTCTTTAACAATATTTCAATTTTAAAAAAGGCTTTTGGAACAAAATATGCTGATCATATTTAAAAGTCTGTTTAATTGACCCTTTCTTCTTTGCAACAGGTCCCTATACTTTTGTGCAGCAACATCTCATGATAGGCACAGACCCACGGACGATCCTTAAAGATTTGTTACCGGAAACAATCCCTCCTCCCGAGCTGGATGATATGACACTGTGGCAAATTGTTATAAACATTCTTTCGGAGCCACCAAAAAGGAAGAAGAGAAAAGATATTAACACAATTGAAGATGCAGTGAAACTCTTGCAAGAATGCAAAAAAATAATCGTGCTAACTGGAGCTGGGGTATGTGTAACTTATTTGAAGGTTAAGTCTGAGGAAAGCGGTGCACTTGATATCCAGTGTTCCCTTTCTCAAGCCCGCAAGCATTACTTTTACACTAAATACTATTCTACTGCTGTTTAATGGAATTTGGGTGGTCATAACTAATAAAAGGCATGTAAAATGCTCTGACACACAAGCCTACAGGGAACAATTGCCATTGTAATAATAATTGTGGTATTTAACTGCTTACCGGTTCCAGGCACTGCACTAAGCACTAGGGTGGATACAAGCAAATTGGGTTGGACACAGTCCCCCTCCCACATTGGGCTCACAGTCTCAATTTGCATTTTACAGATGAAGTACCTGAGGCCCAGAGAAGTGGTTTGCCCAAAGTCACACAGCAAGCAGGTGGCAGAGCCAGGGTTAGAACCCATGACCTTGTGACTCCCAATCCTGGTCTCTATGCACTGCACCGTGCTGCTCTTCTACTTAGTGACTTTAAAAATCCCCCAGCCTCTCTCCAAGCAACCCTCAAAAGGCCCTTCTTCTCTCATCTTTGTAACAGAGCCGACACTCCCAAAATTCAGAACCTTATTCTGGGACCCCTTTTCCGCTTCCAACAGAGGAATAAGAAATTATTTGTCCCTCTGTAAATGACTGGGTCTTGCCCATCAAGATGCCCACCTGTCTCCTCCCAGTACTACCAAAGTCCCCGGCAACTTTCCTTCCTCCATGGGGAGCTAACTGAATCCTGGCAGGAGCTTCCCAGAATAAGGACCTGCCGAAGATAGTAGCTTTATTTTTGGAAAGGCAGGAAAGATCTTTATGCTTGGACTGAAAGGATCAGGTTAGCTGTAAGAAAGCAGTGTGATCTATTGGAGAAGACCGTGGTTCTGGGCATCAGAACTGGGTCCCAGCCCTGCCTGGGCTACTCTGTGTGACCTTGGACAAGTCAGTAAATTGGTTTGTGCCCCTAGTCATCTGTTAAACTGGAAAAAAGGTGCCACCTTTCGCTGCCTCTTAGATTGTAAGCCCCATGTGGGACAGGGATTGCTTCCAATCTGATCATCTTGTCTCTTTCCCAATGCTTAGCCCAATGGTTTAACGCATAGTACATGCTTAGTAAATGCCATTTTTATCATTAGGTAGAGTCTGCAACTGAATCTGTTTTTAAGCAGCATATCTTAGATTGCTCTCTTTCTCAAACTGCCCTTAAAGCTGCTTAGGGAAGCAGCGTGGCTTAGTGGAAAGAACCGGGGCTTGGGAATCTGAGGTTGTGAGTCCTTATCCCACTTCCGCCACTTGCTAGCTGTGTGACCTTGGGCAAGTCACTTCACTTCTCTGTGCCTCAGTTACAAAATGGGGATTAAGATTGTGAGCCCCACCTGGGACAACCTGATAAACCTGTATCTCCCTTAGGGCATAGAACAGTGCTTGGCACATAGCGCTTAACAAATACCATCATTATTATTAAAGCATCTTGGAGGTGGTCCATGCTGGCTCCAGGTAGAGTGGCCAGCCCGTAAGAGCATTCCTGGCAGGACAGCAGGAAATCCTTTCGATTCCACCTTCACAGCATCGCTCAAATCCGCCCTTTCCTCTCCATCCAAATTGCTATCATATTAATCCAATCACTTGTCCTACCCTGCAGTGATCAGCCTCCTTGCTGACTTCCCCGTCCCCTGTCTCTCCCCACTCCAGTCCATACTTCACTCTGGTGCCTGGATCATTTTTCTACAAAAACGTTCAGGCCATGTTTCCCCATTCAAGAAACTACAGTTTTTGCCCACCCTCCCTCCTCGTATCTGACAGACAATTACTAACCCCCTCTTCAAAGCCTTATTGAAGGCACACCTTCTCCAAGAGGCCTTTCCCGACTAAGCCCTCCTTTCCTCTTCTCCCACTCCTTTTTTTTTTGCCCTGACTTGCTCCCTTCGTTCATCTCCCAGCCCCACTGCACTTATATACCTATCTGTCCTATCTGTAATTTATTAATGTCTGCCTCCCCCTCTAGACTGTAAGCTTGTTGTGGGCAGGGAATGTGTCTGTTTATTGTATTCTCCCAAGCACCTAGTACAGTGCCGTGCACACAGTAAGTGCTCGATAAATATGATTGAGTGAATGAACAAATGACAGGCAAGTTGTTTTTTTTATTTATTTGTTTGTTTTTGTTTTAATGGTATTTAAGTGCGTACTATGTGCCCGGCAGGGTTCTAGGCACTGGGGTAGATACAAGATAATCAGGTTGAATGCAGTCCCTGTCCTACATAGGTCTTACAGTCTTAATCCCCATTTTACAAATGAGGTAAAGGAGGTCCTGAGAAGTGAAGTGTCTTTCCGAAGCTCACCCAGCAAACAAGTGGCAGAACCGGAATTAGAACCCAGGCCCGGGCTGTATCCATTAGGCCATGCTGCTGCTCAGCATAGAGTTTGATGAACTCTGAGAAAACCCTAGTCATCTTGGGCTCAGAGCCTCACCTCTCTTTCTTCTCCCTTCTCTTTTCCTCCGTCTGCAATTTCAGGAGAATTATAAATCACTCGAAAACGTGGCATAGCTGGGAAGGGCCCCACCTTCCAATTGGTACTTTTGTGTCCCCTCGGTGTTTGGCAAATATTAAACGCTAAATATCATTATATTGGAACCATTTGTTCCTATGTGACTAACGCTAGTCCCCTTTTTCCCTGTTTCATTTCCAGATTGTGAGTCCTCTGAGGGATGGGAACTGTGCTTAATTCCCACCAGTGTATTTTTTTTTCCCAGGTCACTGAGTGCTCAACACATGATAAGCGCTTAATATTCTTTACAAGTACCTCCGGTCACAATTCAGCCTAGTAGGCCTGAAGAACATACGGACCATGCAGGCAGGGAGATTTTTGCTCCTGAATTGTGACCTTACACATGCCTCCTGTTTGGGCCACAAAGATAACAGCTGCTGCTTAAGTATCAATCGGTAATATTTATTGAGTGCTTACTATGTGCAGAGCTGTCTGTACTAAGTGCTTGAGAAAGTACGGTGCAACAGAACTAGCAAACACGTTCCCTGCCGATAACGAGTCTAGAGGCACGGTAGCTGCTTCCTCCCAAGTTCAGTGAAATATTGAATAAAACTGTTTGCTCCTAATGTAGTAGAATCCATATGAGTGTAGTGTGCTTTGGGGTAGAGATGACAGAACTCTTAATGATGATTTTCATCCCAGCACTTTAGAACAGTGCTTTGCACATAGTAAGCACTTAATGAATGCCATCATGATTATCCCTAGCTAATAAAAAGCAGCTTAAGAAGCATCAGGGTCTGGTGGAAAGAGCACAGACCTGGGATCAACTGACCTGGGCTCTAATTCTGACTCCACTACTTGCCTGTTCTGTGACCTTAGACTTTTCTGTGCCTCAGTTTCCACATCTGTAAAATGGGAATTCAAAACACTCTCTCCCCACCTTAGACTGTGAGCTCCATCTGGGGTAAGGACTGAGCCTGACTTGATTATCCTCTGTCTACCTCCCAGTGCTCTGTACAGTGCTTGGCACGTAGTAGTTGCTTAACAAGTAACACAGTTGTTACTATCGTTTTTATCTATTATTTTTATTAATAGTAGATCATATTTATTATATGCTCTGCGCGGAACACTATACTTAGCATTGGGAGAATACAGTACAACAATAAATAGACACATTCCCTGCCTACAATGAGCATACAGTTTAGAAGGGGAGACAGACATTAATATAAATTACAGTTATGTACCTAAGTGCTGAGGAGCTGGGATGGGGGATGAATAAAGGGAGCAAGTCAGGGTGATGCACAAGGGAGTGGGAGAAGAGGAATGGAGAGCTTAGTTTTGGAAGGCCTCTTGGAGGGGAAGTGCCTTCAGTAAGGCTTGAGGAGACATAGGGGGCAAGGAGAGAAAAGTCATTGTCTGTGGGATATGAGAGGGAGGGCATTCTTAGCCAGAGGCAGGACGTGGCGAGATAAACGAGATCGAGGTACAGTGAGAAGCTTAGCATTAGAAGAGCGAAGTTCATTGTCGTATTTATTGAACATTTTCTGTGTGCAGGTCACTGTACTAAGCACTTGGGAGAGTACAGTATAACAATAAACAAAAATATTCCCTGCCCACAGCGAGCAAGTGTGCGGGCTGGGTTGTAGTAAGAAAGTAGCAAAGTGAGGTAGGAGGAGGCAAGATGATTGAGTGTTTTAAAGGCAGTGGTGAGGAGTTTGATGAGAGGTAGGTGGGCAACCACTGGAGTTCCTTGAGAAGTGGGAAAACATGGCCTGAACATAGTTGTAGGAAAAGGATCTGGACAGCATCATTGCCTCTGATTGGAAAGAGGCAAGAGGTAGGAAGATCAGCAAAAAGGCTGGATAGGATATGAGATTGAGTTAACATGGTAGCTGTTCGGATGGAGAGGAAAAGGTGAATTTTAGCCATGTGATGAAGGTCAAACAGACAGGATTTAGCGGTGGATTGAATATGTGGGTTGACTGAGAGAGAGCAGTCGAGGATAACGTCAAGGTTACGGACTTGAGACAGGAAGGATTGTGGTGCCATCTACCGTGATGGGAAAGTCAAGGGGAGGACAAGGTTTGGGTGGGAAGATAAATGTTGTTTTAGGCATATTAAGTTTGAAGTGAGGGGAGGACATCCAAGTAGAGATGCCTTGAAGATAAGAGGAAATGCGAGACTGCAGAGAAGGGGAGAGATCAGGGCTGGAGATGTAGATTTGGGAAGCCGTGGGAGCGAATGAGTTCTCCAAGGGAGTGGGTGTAGATGGAGAATGGAAGGGAGCCCAGAACTGAACCTTAATGTTGTCATTACTGATAGGAAGTTGTTCCACACTCCTTGCCTTTATATTTCAATATGAATTGCTCTGGCCTCGTCGTCAAGTTTTGAAAATGACTGTTTGCCCAACTCTAGCGTACCATTCTTTTTCCTTTTGTCATTGCTTTGGATATCATTTGGAGCAGGTATTTTCCCCATTTTTTTTTTTGATTACAGAAATCTCCCCCACCTTTCAGCCCTCTTTAATCATCTTTCTCACTTAACTCTGTGATGAGAATTTCATCTAATCATCAAATGTATTCTGTCCATATTCCAGGTATCTGTTTCCTGTGGGATACCTGACTTCAGATCAAGAGATGGCATATACGCACGACTTGCAGTGGACTTTCCAGATCTGCCAGATCCTCAAGCAATGTTTGACATTGAGTATTTCAGGAAAGACCCAAGACCTTTTTTCAAGTTTGCAAAGGTATGAGCTTTTAGGATCCTCTTCCTTTATTATGAATACCTTTGTCAATCTGTAATTGACTTTTATTTATGAAATGTCCACAGAGTAATGCATAATAATACAGTCATGGCACGTAATAAGCACTTAACAACACAGTTATAACGGGCTGCCAGTTTGCCTTCACGGAAGTAAAGAAAACCTGGGTCATTGTAGAGAAATTACCCTTTTGGAGAGTGAAATGTTTTACTGGGAAGTAGTACCTATGGCACATAGGTGCGTGTCTTTCCCACACTGTTTCCTCTTAAGATCGAACCTAGTTATTGAGTACTATTAAGAAACACATCAAAAGGTTGCCGTTAGAAACATCAAAGACTGACTTTTTGTGCCAGAGAATTGTGATAGTCCCAAGATCCAAAGACCAGTAGCCGCTTTACTTTATGGATATTTTAGAAAGAGACAAGCGTATGTAACCCCGAGATGTAGTTTTGAGTTGAAAGGACGATAGCTCCTTCTTGCCATCACTGAAACTTTGCTCTTGAATGATGGTACTGATTTTCCTACCACTCTCTCTCCAGGGGAATCTCATCATCTCTCACTCTTGCCATCCTGGGGGAAAGCAGGGAGAAGTCGGCCTGGTCCTCGCCCCTCAATGCCACTTTTATACCATCCCACCTCCTCCCCCCACTTCTTTTTCTAATTTTAAACTCCTCATTGACCATCTGAACCATCCTCTGCAGCTACTAACTACTTTTATCTACTGCACTACTTATATTTACTGCACTACTTTTATCTACTGCACTCCTGGTCGTGCCTGCATCCCTTAAGGATTTTGATGCTGCTCTCACTCCCTTCTCCTACTATGATCCATGGGGGCTTCATCATCCATGTTGATGATCCCTCTGGCCTCTCATCCTACTGCTTCCTCTCACATCTCTGCACTGCCTAGCTCCCCTCCTGAACTACACGTCAGAGGTCTGACCTCCCCCTATCCAACCACTTTGGTAAAATAGAAAAAAAAAACAGTCATCTAAGACTGTGAGCTCATTGAGGGTGGGGAATGTCACTGTTTATTGTTGTATGTACTTTCCCAAGCGCTTAGTACAGCATATGGTAAGCGCTTAATAAATACGATTGAATGAACGAACTCCCCAATGCCCCCATTAGAACATTCTCTCTCTCTTCCCCCCAATCCTTTTCCTCCTTCCCAGTTGTTTCTCAAGTGGAGGGCTTCCTCTTTCTCCCTAAATCCACTCCCTCCAGCCATGCCACTCTCATCTCCTAAAGCACTTTCATCCCTCTTCTCTTCAGTCTCTCTATCTGATGGCTCTTTCCCTTCAGTCCTCAAACAGGCTCACGGCTTGCCCATACTCAAAATGTCCCGTCTTAATTCCTCTGCCCCCTCCAATTATCACCCCTTCTTCCTACTTCCATTCTTACCCATACTCTTGGAATACTATCTACACCTTCAATTCCTTTCCACCAATTCTCTCTTTGACCAGCCTGCACTTTCCAAGGGGACGAATAACCTCCTTATAGTCAAACCCAAAGGGCTTTATTCTGTATTAATACTTTCTGATCGCTCAGCTACCTTTGATGTTGTCGACCACACCCTCCCACCTCGAAACCCTGTCAGGGCTTGATTATGCTTAACACGGTTTTAACCAGGTTCTCCTCCCATCTCTTCGCCTGCCTGTTCTTAGTCTTGTTCACAGGCTTCTCTTCTGCTTCACAGTCCCTAGTTATATCAATCAATCATATTTATTGAGTGCTTACTGTGTGCAGAGCACTGTACTAAGCGCTTGGGAAGTACAAGTTGGCAACATATATATGTTGGCAACATATATATATAGTTATATGTGTCCTGCAAGGCTCTACTCTGCATCCCCTACTCATCTCTCTCTAGACTCATTCATTCATTCATTCAGTCGTATTTATTGAGCGCTTACTGTGCACAGAGCACCCTACTAAGCGCTTGGAAAGTACAATTTGGCAACAGATAGAGACAATCCTTACCTAACAACGGGCTCACAGTCTAGAAGGGGGGAGACTGACAACAAAACAAAACAAGTAGACAGGCATCAATAGCATCAAAATAAATAAAGGGAATTATAGATATATACACATATCCTTAGAGAAGCAGCGTGGCTCAGTGGAAAGAGCAAGGGCTTGGGAGTCAGAGGTTGTGGGTTCTAATCCCAGCTCCGCCACTTGTCAGCTGTGTGACTTTGGGCAAGTCACTTCACTTCTCTGGGCCTCAGTTCCCTCGTCTGTAAAATGGGGATTAAAAGGCTGTGAGCCCCATGTCGGAAAACCTGATTACCTTATATCCCCCCCAGGGCTTAGAACAGTACTTGGCACATAGTAAGTACTTAACAAATGCCATCATTGTTATTATCATTAATAAAATGAATAGAATACTAAATACGTACATATATACACAAGTGCTGTGGGGCAGGGAGTTTGGTAGAGCAGAGGGAGTAGGGGCGATGAGGAGAGGAGGAGGAGCAGAGGAAAAGGGGGGCTCAGCCTGGGAAGGCCTCCTGGAGGAGGTGAGCATTCAGGAGGGCTTTGAAGGGGGGAAGTGTGCTAGTTTGGCGGATGTGAGGATTGAGGGCATTCCAGGCCAGAGGTAGGACGTGGGCCAGGGGTCGACGGCAGAACAGGCGAGAACGAGGCACAGTGAGGAGGTTAGCGGCAGAGGAGCGGAGGGTGTAGGCGGGGCTGGAGAAGGTGAGAAGGGAGGTGAGGTAGGAGGGGGCAAGGTGATGGAGAGCTTTGAAACCAATTTTTGAGGAGTTTTTGCTTCATACGAAGGTTGATGGGCAACCACTGGAGACTTTTAAGGAGGGGGATGACATGCCCGGAGCGTTTCTGTAGAAAGAGAATCCTGGCAGCGGAGTGAAGTATAGACTGAAGTGAGGAGAGACGGGTTGGGAGATCAGCCGCCACTTCTCTGTAGATGACTCCAAATCTACCTCTCCAGCCCAGTGTCTCATCAAAACTGCAGTCTCACCTTTCCTCTTACCTCCAGGATGTCGCCACTGGATTCCTGCCATCAGCCTAAACTTAACGTGTCTGAAACTGAGCTACTCATCTTCCTTCCTAAAACTGTCCCATCTCATCCCTGCTTCCCCTGCCGCTTGCTCTCCACCTTGAAAAGCCCTCCTAAAATCCCATTTTCTCAACAAGGCTTCCCCGTTAGGGTAGACTCCTTTTGGGCAGGGAACATGCCTCATACTTTGTACTTTCTCAAGAATAGTGCATTAGGCCCAACTGGATGCCCAGTAAATACCTGTACTACTACCATCTTAAATCTGGTTGGTACATTTGGTGTTGGTTTCGACACTTTTTTGTAACTGAATTCTGAAGGAAGATCACCAAAAAAGCCTGACTAGATATAAGTAATGAAAAGTGCTCCTATATTGAGTGATCAGAGAATTGTGAAAATTACTGCGAGTACTGCCAGGTTGAAAAATTCACCTGCAAATAGTGCAGATCAGACAGCCCAGGACTACGGCAAGAGAAGGATCCTGGAAGCCTGGTTTCATTCCACTGCTTTCCCCCTCCCCACCCTCTGGGACCATTTCTCCTCTGTATCAGTGAACGGGAGCTGTAAGTCAGTAGAGGAAAATGTCCTTAAAGATTTTATCAGCCACTTTAGGGAAGTTTAACAAAACAGTTATGGTCTAGCAGTGCTCTTTCCCCGTCTGTGGCCGATGGCGTGCAAACGTAGCTCAGGGTCTTGTACCTTAGCCAGAACTTTCCTCGACAGAATTTGCCAGAACAAGGCAAGGGCATGCTTTAGCAGGCACCACTTAACTTTATTTATGTTTCCTTTATTGTATCAGGTTTGACTTGTGTAATCTTAAAGACTTATCGCACCGCTAGTACGAACTTAATTCCCGGACCTGAACTTTCATCGAAGGGTGACATCATCCCAAGCAAATTGCTGTTCTGACTTACTAAAGCACACGGGCAATTTTGAAAGCTGAATTGTTATCTTCACCTCTGGGTGAGCCGCTAGGCAAATAGAAGAGAACTAAGCTTTTTAAAAAGGAAGTGAAGAATGTGTTCTATAGCACTGCTTTCATTTGTGGTCAGCAGTGTCCTAGAACTTTGCCAGTTAGCTTCCAGCTTTTCTTCTCATGTCGTTTTCACTCCATCTGAGACTATTTGGGAATGGTTCATGCCCAATTTTAGAGGGCCGTTTTCTTCCGCTGGGCGCCACTGTGCTTAAAGCTAGGCAGAGACAGTTTTATCCATGGCTTCTGCTGACTGTGGTCGGTAGAACTAGGTTGGTTTCAACCTTGTGTGGAAAAAGAAATGTTAATGTCTAGAATACACAGGAAGTAGTAGTATTTGATACCCGCATTGAGCTGGAGGAGGAGAATTACTGCTGCTTTCTCCCCAGTCCCTATGGAGTCATATGCCATTTTTGAGAAGAATCTTAAAATTTTTTCCAGAGAGAATAATCACCAGATCAGATTGTGGAATGAGCTCTAACGGATTGGGAGCTAATTTGTAGGTTGGGAGCCCATGTTCTGAGAAGTCTCCCTTCTAAATAATAGTGCCTTCAGAAAATTTTAAACATTGCATTTGGAAAAAGTCCTTTATTCCTCAAAAATAATAGTAGTGGTTTCTATTGAGCATCCATTTGGTGCAATAATAATAATGATGATAGTGGCATTTTACATGCTTACCATGTCCTAACAACCGTACCAAGTGTTGGGGTAGATATGAGATAATCAGGCCCTCATGGGGTTCCCAGTCTTAATAGGAGGGAGAACAGGTATTGAATCCCCATTTTGCAGATGAGAGGACTGAGGCACGGAGAACTGAAGTGACTTAGCCAAGGTCACCCAACAGATAAATGGCAGAGCCAGGATTAGCACCCCGGGCCTCTTGACTGCCAGGCCTGTGCTCTTTCCTTCCCTTCCCCACAGCACCTGTATATATGTATATATGTTTGTACATATTTATTACTCTATTTATTTATTTATTTTACTTGTACATATCTATTCTATTTATTTTATTTTGTTAGTAGGTTTGGTTTTGTTCTCTGTCTCCCCCTTTTAGACTGTGAGCCCACTGTTGGGTAGGGACTGTCTCTATATGTTGCCAATTTGTACTTCCCAAGCGCTTAGTACAGTGCTCTGCACATAGTAAGCGCTCAATAAATATGATTGATTGATAGATTTCCACTAGGCCACGCTGCTTCTTGGAGCAAGGTACTGTACTGTGCACTTGGAAATTTTGAAACCAGTGACACATCCCCTACAAAGCCATCTGCTACTCTAGCGGAGAGATGGACATATTTTGTTTTAGGTTTGTGGTTCTTCAGATCACGAGGCTTGGCCATCCCATAAAGTGGGGCAGGCTGAACTCAGGCTTACAATCAATCAATCAATCAATCAATCGTATTTATTGAGCGCTTACTGTGTGCAGAGCACTGTACTAAGCGCTTGGGAAGTACAAGTTGGCAACATATAGAGATGGTCCCTACCCAACAGTGGGCTCACAGTCTAGAATACAGAGATAGGACGTGAGCCAGGGTTCGACGGGCGGGACAGGTGAGAGCGAGGCACAGTTGGCAGCAGAGGAGTGGAGTGTGCAGGTAGGGATGTAGAAGGAAAGAAGGGAGGTGAAATAAAAGGGGGCAAGGGAATGGAAAGTTTTGAAGGCAATAGGGAGGAGTTTTTGCTTGATACGAAGGTTGTTAGGAAACCACTGGAAATTTCTGACGGTGCGGGGTGGGTGGTGACATGCCCAGGGCGTTTCTGTAGAAAGATAATCTGGGCATCAGAGTGAAGTATAGACTGAAGCAGGGAGAGACAGGAAGGTTGGGAGATGAGAAAAGATGCTGAGGCAGTTATCCAATCAGGATACGATGAGTGACTGTACTGTAACGTGGTTGCGGTTTGGATGGAGAGGGAAGGGCGGAACTCGGCTACTACCTTCTTCCCCCATCTCTTCCCCTGCTACCCCTACCTCCTTCCCTGTCCTTCTTCCCCAGTCTCCTCCCCCCGACAGCCCCTAGCCGTTTTTCCCCATTTCCACCTTCCCCATCTTTTCCCCTTTGCCCTTTCCTTCCCACCTCCTCCTCACCCAATCTCCCAGCCCTACCCTGCTACCCCTAGCCCCTACCCCCACTTCCTTCTTTATATCTAGTAATGTCTGGCTCCCCCTCTAAATTGTCAGCTCGTTGTGGTCAGGGAATGTGTCTGTTTGTTGTTATACTGTATTCTTCCCAAGCACTTAGTACGGTGCTCTGCACACAGTAAGCAGATTGATTGAATGAGCAAATGAATGAACAAACTAACTCCACCTTCTCCACCCCTGCTATCCCTGTCTCCTTCCCTCACCTCCTTCTCCCCGCCCCGATCTCCTCCACCCCCACACCTAGCCCCTTCCCCCAATTTCCTCTTTCCCCCATTTCTTTCTCTGCTACCCCTACCTCCTTCCCCCACTTCCTCCTTCCCCAATTTCCTTCCCCACTAAACCTACTTCCTCCCCCTCCCCCCCCCAACCCACCGCGGCTACCCCTACCCCTAAGCACTGGGGTGGATACAAGCAAATGTGTTTGGACACAGTCCCCGTCTTACAACACAGAAGGGTGTAAGAAGTCATTTATAGTTGAGTAATATAGCTACAGTAACGTATTGATTCAAGGGATCTGCAGTAGGACAGCCGACTTTCACTACAACCTCGTTGCTGATGTCCTTGCCTCCTGTTTCCCCCCAACTCCAGTCCATACTTCACTCTGCTGCCTGGATTATTTTTCTACAAAAATGTTCAGGCCATGTTTCCCCATTCCTCAGGAACGTCCAGTGGTTGTCCAGCCACCTCTGCATCCAACAAAAACTCCTTACCATGAGCTCTAAAGCACTCAATCACCTTCCCCCCCTCCTACCTCACCTTACTATTCTCCTAATAAAACCCAGCCCACACACTTCACTCCTCTGACGCCTACCTTCTCACTGTACCTCGATCTCACCCATCTCACCGCCTCCCTCTCGCCCGTGACCTGCCTCTGGCCTGGAACGCCCTCCCTCCTCATATCCCTTCTGGGCACAATAAGATCTGGCCTGGCCTCAGATATTTCTAGGACCCTGAGTCTCAGCTGGGACCAGAACTAGACTCAGGTCTAGAGTGAGTTGGACAAAGCCACTCGACCAGTGTCTCCTGGCTAATTTGCAGTGGTTTATTTGTTCAACCTGGCAGTTTCCCATAGGCGCCTCAGAAATTCTGGCCCCCCAAGTTTGAATTTCAGTTAAAGGAATTATGCAAACCCAATTGCTGTCTTCCTCTGAGTCATAAAGGAAGATACAAGGAGCGGTTTCTGAGTACATTGCACACAATGCCTAGTACGCCACATTCGTCCGCTGCAGGTGACTAGGGATGGTGGATGCCAGTGTTCTGGAGGGGCCCAGTCCAAAGAGTCGGCTGAACTTAAATCCTGCAAACCGGGCCTGGCCCCTGCTGCCAACTTACTGGCAAGGTGGTAGACCCCTGACATCTTTGGCATTACATTTCTGCCATTAGAGTTTGTGTTTTGACCCTGGCTAAAGCATGTGTATTCCCAACAGTGCTGAGCTTACAGTGAGGATGTACATTTTGGGTCCTAAAGTACGATGGGTCTGATAACTGAGAGCAGTGTGGTGTAGTGGATAGAGCATGGGCCTAGGATTGAGAAGGTCATGGGTAATCCCAGCTCTGCCGCTTGTCTGCTGTGTGACCTTGGGTAAGTCACTTCACTTCTCTGGGCCTCAGTTATCTCCTCTGTAAAATGGAGATCAAGATTGTGAGCCCCACGTGGGACAGGGACTGTGTCCAACCAGATTTGTTTGTATCCACCCCAGCACTTAGTACAGTGCCTGGCCCATAGAGAGCACTTAACAAATACCATAATAATAATAATAATTTGGGGCTCCGGACTCAAATAAACTGGGTAAGGAAAAACTGGTCAAATTTGCTCACCAACTTTTACGGAAGAATGTCACCGATTATTTTTCTGGGTCAAGAAAGTTGACATCATTAAATTAAGCACCAGAGTCTGTAGCTCCTTGTTCAAAAATAACTCTCTCATTTTGCTCTATATTTTGTAGGAAATCTATCCTGGGCAGTTTCAACCATCTCTGTGCCACAAGTTTATCGCCTTGTCGGATAAGGAAGGAAAATTACTTCGCAACTACACTCAGAATATAGATACACTGGAACAAGTTGCAGGGATCCAAAGAATAATTCAGTGTCATGGTTTGTAAACTTTTTGTTTGGGGCATTTTAAATGAAAATGTGAAGTTTTTAAAGTTGGGTGTAATCCTTAGTATCCGACTCCTCATTCATAGTGCGTTTAAAAAAAAGCACAGCCTGGATGTCATTTAAGAATACGAAGGCACTACACAGTAGCTGATCCTTCCTGAAATGGTTTCTGTCAGACCTCTAAGCATGGAATAAGAATTGCATGATGTATCTCCAGTCCTGAGGATTTCAGTTTCTTTTTTTGAAAGTGTCATTCGGGTAGGATAGAGCCCCCACCCTATTCCACTGGTCGAAAAGCCGTGCAGCCCCTCTGACTTCTCCCTCTTTGCTTGAAAGGCCCAGGTGGAGTCATGAGGAATGGCCAAAAGACCCAGAAGAGTGCAGTAAAACACTTAGAGACAAAGCAAGCTCCAACAGTAAATAACCCCTTTCCTTTCATCATCATCAATCGTATTTATTGAGCGCTTACTGTGTGCAGAGCACTGTACTAAGTGCTTGGGAAGTACAAATTGGCAACATACAGAGACAGTCCCTACCCAACAGTGGGCTCACAGTCTAAAAGGGGGAGACAGAGAACAAAACCAAGCATACTAACAAAATAAAATAAATAGAATACATATGTACAAGTTAAATAGAGTAATAAATATGTACAAACATATACATATATACAGGGGCAGTGGGGAAGGGAAGGAGGTAAGATGGGGGGATGGAGAGGAGGACGAGAGGGAGAGGAAGGAAGGGGCATCGTTCCCACAACGTTCTGTGATCTGATTCAGCTCAACGGAAAGACAAATTATGCTTTTAATAATAATAATAATGACGGCATTTGTTAAGCGCTTACTACGTGCGAAGCACTGCTCTAAAAAGTTGTTAAAAAACACAGCCTAATGTTCCGAATCATTATGAGCAATAGGGAAATAGGGAAATCATGAGAAGCAGCGTGGCTCAGTGGCAAGAGCACGGGCTTTCACTGTTCGGTAGTTGCCTTAAGCTAGCAGATCCAACCGTAGCGAAGCCGGTCTGGGTTTGAAAGTCCAAGAGCAGGCGTCTGTCTGTTTCTGCCCGTTCCGGCTGGGCCCAGGTGGCTGCAGGGACACAGATCCGAAGAGGTCAGCGCGGAACCAGACATGGTCTGGGAATCCCTTTCAGCAGCCCCTCCACATGCCTCCCAGAAGTGAGTTTCCACCAGCTTCCGACTCGATGCTGAACGTTTTAAGTTCAGCGGCCCTGCCCTCTCCCACTTGAACCGGCAGTTCCTGGGAGCTGTCTAAACCAGGCTGGGTTTGATGGTCTGATGGCCTCCCTTGGACCCCTCTGATTTGAGACTTTCAAGGCACCTATATTCCTCCCCGTGTCCTTGCAGGATTGAAATTGTAGTCCTACAAGCAGCCTGCCCTCTCTGCTTGCTTGCCTGTGAACTCCTAAAGTTGGCATGTCTCTGTGCTGTCCCCAGTGGGCCATAGGACCTTTGTGCCCCCCACCACCTCCCGGTCTAAATCTGGGAGACTCGTTTCTGCCAGAGTGACTGGGGACCTGGAAACCTGATGAGAATCATCATCATCAATCGTATTTATTGAGCGCTTACTATGTGCAGAGCACTGTACTAAGCGCTTGGGAAGTACAAATTGGCAACATATACAGTCCCTACCCAACAGTGGGCTCACAGTCTAAAAGGGGGAGACAGAACAAAACCAAACATACTAACAAAATAAAATAAATAGAATAGATATGTACAAATAAAATAAATAAATAGAGTAATAAATATGTACAAACATATATACATATACACAGGTGCTGTGGGGAAGGGAAGGAGGTAAGATGGGGGGGATGGAGAGGGGGAAGAGGGGGAGAGGAAGGAAGGGGCTCAGTAGATGTCTTCTAAGGTGTAGTCGACTATCATGTTCAGCTGAGAACTGCATGAATGATGGTGCAGGCTGGCCCATTTGTCACCTCCTTTATCCTTCCTTCCTTGTTTTCAGGGAAGGGACCTTGCCAAACCTTTTACCCCTGGCCTCAGATTCAAAATCCTTAATCAAACACCCACTAGAGTGGATTACATAAAGGCCTGGAACAGTTTTCCACCCAGTGTACGGTAGCATTCCACCATCCAATGCCAGTTTTGTTCATGAAATCAAGATGGAGGCGAAGAAACTCTCCAAGGAACAATGTTGTTCCTTGGAGAGATTGATATTTTCATACGAAAACTCAGTCCTCACTCTTCATTTAACAGACGACAGCCCAGGGATAGAATTTATCAGTTGCCAGCGTTTCTGGGGTTTCCTAAAGACAGCATTTAGTGGGCTCCTGGTTTGACTGGAGATGTGACAGAGCGTCCAGCCCTGAGATGAGTGGAAACAAGAGGTTTCTGGAATAGCTTACACTGGATGTGCACCTGATGCTTCAGATTTCTAGGGATTTCTGCCAATCCTCCCTTATCTGGAGGCTGGGAATTTGAGTTACCATTTTTTCCTCCCACCTTTTTATGTGAACCCTGTAAAATCTTTGACTTTCTTATACTAGCGTCAGTATAACTTAAGATCTCTGTGGGGCTGTGAGTGCTCCTGTTACCTTAGTAGTAACCGAGCCGTTCACCTCTAATGTATCTCTGGCACCTTTCAGGTTCCTTTGCGACAGCTTCATGCCTGATTTGTAAATACAAAGTTGACTGTGAAGCTGTACGAGGAGACATTTTTAATCAGGTAAAATGACCAAAACGTGACTTTTTGGGGGTCCTTTGGTGTATCATGGTGAGAGAGTTTCATTTGGGTGGCAGTGGGATCAGGAGGCCGGGATCCCCTTTAAAATATTCTTCATTTAAAATTCTTTTGCAGTGGAGCTACTGAATTTTAATGCCGAATAATTCGTAGAGCACCCTCACTTCTTGTTTTTCAGCTTGAGTGAAGTATATTTCTCAAGCACTTCCCTTCTTTCACACTGTTTTCTTCTTCTGCCCCTTTCCCCACCCTTCCTCCATGCTCACGTCATCCTTTGAGGTGTATCGACTTGAATTGAAATTGAAACCTCATTTTAATAGCTGTATGTTCTGTTTTGACATTAAAGTAATAATTTGATTTGTAGCCCAAAGTGGGGCGTTTTTTTTTTTCTGAATAGGCTGTGAATGGTGACATTTTGAAAATAAAAACATTTTCATATGTACCCATAATGTAGTTCAAAATCTTATAGTATCGGTGTCTAATTATGTGGTCGTGTAACTGTTGTGTTTTTTAGTATTGTTCTTAATGTATATATTTTAGTCAGTGTTTTGCATTTTGGGAACACTCATGTGCTTTCTATTATTTCCCTTGAGAAATCATACTTTGTTTAGTGCTCTTTCAGTAAGCACTGTATTTTCATGGAATCAATTTGTCTAGTAACTGGGTAGTCCCTGTTCTTTGATTTGGGCTGAAGACTTGTACATAAGATACCTGTTAAATCCTTAACAGGGCTAACTTAAATTTTAAATATTTTCCCCAAAAAGCGCCTTACAACAGTACCGTCTTCAGATAGCTAAACTGCTAGTCTGTGTTCAAGCCAAAGAGTTTGAAGCCCCTTGAGGGCGGGGATAATGTCTTTCTAATTCTGTCGTATCCTTTCAGGCATCTATTAGTGTTCCCCCAGAGTCAGTGCTTAGATACTATTGATGAAAAGCAAGAGCGTATATTAGTTTGTGGGTTTATCATTTCTCAGATGTCAGCAACAAAAATAAAAAAATTTAGATTTTAATGCATTAATCTGAAAATGTTGCTGGACTTTGGCGCCCAAGGTACTGAAAGAGTTCATGAGCCTGAGGCAGGAAAGGAAGCAGACTTTTTGTAAATCTGAATCTGTTAATTTTTTTTCCTCTATTATACCTGGTGCAGGTGGTTCCTCGATGTCCCCGATGCCCAGCTGATGAGCCACTTGCCATCATGAAGCCAGAGATTGTGTTTTTTGGGGAAAATTTACCAGAACAATTTCATAGGGCCATGAAGTATGACAAAGATGAAGTTGACCTCCTCATTGTTATTGGGTCTTCCCTGAAAGTAAGACCAGTAGCGCTGATTCCGAGTAAGTTGGTGATAGGTTTTTGCGGGGGCAGTGGGAGGTAAATGAGACAGGTTGAAGAAATTGGTATTCAGTATAGTGGTTCCAGTCTCCTACTTGGCTGTAAGAAAAGAAAAACAAATCCATTTCTTCTGGTCCTGTTATGACTCTTGTTCGTTGAGATCGATGTTGTATTTGGAAAGCCCTAAATGGCTTATAATTCTTTGCTTCCAATGAAAAAGAACCCAACAGAATTCTGTCTTTTAGCATTCTGTTGGTTTACACCATTTTGCTTTTAAAATTTCCATTCCCACTGTGATAGTTATCACTTTGTAGACATGAATTGTCTGACTTTTGAGTAGATTAGAGGGCCAATATTTTCTAAACCTGACTGATTTCAGAGTTGTTAAATTCAAACACTTATAGCGCAGAAAGTTTGAATGTGACAATCTTAACAGCAGAGCACATGATTTGGGCCTCATCAATCCTGTCTCAATGACACTTCTGTATCTGTTTCCTCATCTATAAAATAGGGGTAAGGATACAGACATATTGCCTCATGGCTGTTAAATGGGGACAGTGGAGGATTTCTCGAAGTATGGATAATTGTGAAAGTGTTGGCTCTTATAAAGTAGGTTAAAATATGTGGTTAATCAAGGTGTCTTTTGAAGTATGGAATTTTCAAGATATTCCAAGCATTAGAGTGGTGATGATTCCCCTTAGATTAACATTTTAGGTTGGTCAGAGATAATGCTGATAATAAGGGCTCAAAAATGTTCACAGAGAGCTGGTATCAGCCAAATCCTTACTAACTGATTGTGGCCCAAAAGTTTGATGACGCAGGTCTAGGCTACGTTTTGCCTCTCCTTTTCCTCATTCTTCCTCTTCTTCACCAGAGGGGAAGCAAGGAGACTCCAGCTGGGAAGATCCCCGTTTTGTGGAGCTGAGTCTATCTCTCACAGTGACGAGGCAGGAGAAGGGACCCTTGCTGGACCTTCCCCCGGGACTGTTCCCCTGCCCCAGCTGTTTTCCAAATAGTGAAAGCACTTTCCTAAAACCGCTGAGCCCGGAGGGGTAACTAAATGTGGTTCAGGGGGGCTATTGTTGGTCTGTTCACACGTTCCTGGGAGTCCTCTTGTCACATCTTGCTGAATTCGCTTACAGAACAACAGCACAGCAGCCCTCTTCCAGCCCCCTCCCCAGGGCCAGTTGTTAGCAAGTAAGAGCAGTTTGAGAAAGTTTATGAGATTTAAGAGCCCGTAACGGAGGAAAGGAGTCTAGAGCTGCCATTTTAGGATTTTGTTTGAAAGCACATTTACTGGGAAGCCCAGAGGACTCTCCACTGTTGTTATCTAGGTGAAAACCATCGCTTTGTCAAGGGTCAGCAGAGAGCTCCTCCCCCACTCCCAAGTTGGTGCCCTGAATGAAAGGGTGCAACTTTTATTTTATTTATTTATTTATTTATTTATTATTTTTTATTTTTTTAACTTGGGTGTTGCAGTTGGGGAGGGGCAGTTGGACTGGCCACTTTCGCTCTCGGGCCGTTGGGGACGAAGAGTGAGGATGCATTGCCTGTGGGCTTGGTTGAGAGACAACGTTCATAGCTGTAAATTAGTTATATTAATGTTTGTCTCCCCCTTAGACTGAAAGCTCATTGTGGGCAGGGATTGTGTCTGTTCACTGCTGTACTCTCCCGAGTGCTTAGGACGTTGCTCCGCACACAGTAAGCACTCAATAAATATGATTAAATGAATGAAGTAGTCTCCCAAGCGCTTAGTACGGTGCTGTGCACGCAGTAAGCGCTCAGTAAATACCGTTGATTGATTGATTGTCCAAGTCTCTGGGGAAAGGGGCTATACCTAGAGGACGTCTGGTCTCCTCAGGTCCAGGAAGCCCGTGAAGACCCAGTCACTGCTAGATTAAAGGAATGGTGTGGGACTGTAGTCACAGAGGGCCAGAGCTTTGGTGTGAAGGGGGAGATTCTGGACAAGGGCTACAGGGTGAAGATAGGGACTGAACCTTTTTCCTCCCTGAAGATCCGATCAGGCTAAGAATTTTCAGGATCTGCCTTTGTGTCCGCATACTCCCCCCATCCTTGGCTCCGCTGACGCGTTTTTCTCGTTCGTAGGTTCCATACCCCATGAAGTGCCTCAGATCTTGATTAACAGGGAACCGTTACCTCACCTGCATTTTGATGTAGAGCTTCTTGGAGACTGCGATGTCATCATCAACGAATTGTGCCAGAGGCTGGGAGGGGAGTACGCGCGGCTCTGCTCCAACCCCGTAAAGCTCTCGGAAATCACGGAAAAGCCTCCACGAACAGCCAGGGAGCTGGACGCCCGTTGGGCCGGGCTCCCCCCGACCCCACTCCGCGTCTCGGAAGGCTCGAGCTCGCCCGACCGAACCGCCCCGCCAGATGCCCTGGCGGCCCCCGCCCACCCCGAGCCGATGCCCGAGAGCCAAGCGGCGCGGGCCGAGTCGGGGGCCGAGGCCGGAGGGTGCCCCGCCGGGGCGGCCCCGCGGGCAGGGCAGTCGTCTTCCGAAAACGCCGCCGCTGTGAGCGAACAGTCGGAGGGTCTAGGTCACGCGAAGGACGCCGCCGCCGGCGCTGGGGAAAATAAAGAGAGGAGTGAAAGAACTTCGGCTGCAGAAACTCTGCGAAAATGCTGGGGCAATAGGCTTGCAAAAGAGCAGATTAGTAAGCGGCTTGATGGTGAGTGGGATGTTCTATCCACTATGAAAACGCAATCCTGCGTGAACAACATGAACGAAAGAGGCGTTTCGATTGGCCCTGGGTCTTGATGTACGTGTGTGTCTTTGTTTTATTTTATGGTATTTGTCCAGCACTTACCATCATCATCATCATCAATTGTATTTATTGAGCGCTTACCATGTGCAGGGCACTGTACTAAGCGCTTGGGAAGTCCAAGTTGGCAACATATAGAGACAGTCCCTACCCAACAGTGGGCTCACAGTCTAAAAGGGGGAGACAGAGAACAAAACCGAACATGCTAACAAAGTAAAATAAATAGAATAGATATGTACAAGTAAAATAAATAGAGTACCAGGTTGTCAAGCACTGGGGCAGGTACAAGTTAATGAGGTTGGACGCAGTCCCTGCCCCACATGGGGCTCACAGCCTGAACAGGAGGGAGAATAGGCGTTGAACATTCATTTTACAGTTGAGGAAATTGAGGCACAGAGACGTTGTGACTTGCCCAAGGTCCTAAGGCAGGCGAGTGGCAGAGCCGGGATTAGAACCCAGGTCCTCCTGTCTCCACAGCCTTTGCTCTTTCCACCAGGCCACGTTGTTCCTAAAACGATGGAGCTGTTTTTGGCAGATGTGTGGGGCCAGCTGGTAGAGGCTCAGAATTTATAGACGATACAGAGTTCACACGGTGACCTAGGGGAAGAATAGTTCCGTAAAGGAAAGAGCAGGAAAAATGGCATTACTTTTCAGTATTTGCTTCTTTGCCTGCCTGCCGTAAGCGCTAGTTCATTAGAGAAACTTGCCCTCCGACCTTGGCCCAGTCCTTGCTGATGGTTCAGCTGTAAAAAGGAGGGCAGTGCCCTTGCCTCCTCTGAGTTGTCACCGGGACCCAGGGCACATACATAAAGGCGCTTGGAGAATTTTGATCCCAAGTGATAGTTGAATACCGTGGTCCGTCCATACTCAGAGACTTCTTGTAGGGGTTGTCTTCATCTCAGCATTTCGGCGGTGTTGGTGCCAATTGGCACTTTAAGGAGCTCTGCGTCCTCATATGGAAAACCATTTAGACACACTGCCTTAGAGTTGGCACTCAATAAATGTGATTGATCGATTAGAGTTTTGGGTTAGTGTACGCTTAACTAAAATCGGTACTTCTACCATGTCTCTCGGCTGGTCTTAGTACTTGGAATTTCAAGATGCACTGCTGCTGGTTAAACAAAATTTCCATTAGTGAGCTAAAATGTAGGTGCAGACATGATATAATAATTACAATGATGGTATTTGTTAAGCACTTACTGTGTGCCAAGCACAGTTCCAAGTGCTAGGGTAAATAGAAGGTAATCAAGCTGTGCCACGTGGGGCTCTCAGTCTCAACCCCCATTTTACAGATGAGGTAACTGAGTATGGGTCCATTGAGGGCGGTTGCTTAGGCGTCCTTCAATAGGGTGAGAGGAACAAGAAAAAGTGTCTCTGAGACTTGGACCCGCTGGCTTTGGGAGGCAAGAAGGGAACATTGCCCCTGTGCAGGTGGCACTGGGGTGGTGAGGTTAATGACCCCTCCCTCAGCCCCATAACACTTAGGTACCTAGTTGTAATTTCTGTATTTATAGTAATGCCTGTCTCCCCCGCCTCTAGACTTTACGCTCACTGCGGGCAGAGAATGTGCCTGCCAACTCTGTACTCTCCCAAGTGTTTAGTACAGTGCTCCGCACACAGTAAGTCCTTAATAAATCATCGATTGATCCCATATTTTGCTGTGCAGGAAGGGCAGGTGTAGTTGACCTGCCGTGCCCTTTGGAGCTGAAAAGGTCCAAGATGTTGGCTCCGCCTTTTGCCTCATGCAGAGAGGAGGGGGCTGCCGCTGCCCTGAAGTCCCATCTGCTTGACCCCATCCAACCCAGTTCTCCCATGCCGTCTTCCTGGGGATTGCACCGCGGGGAATCTGTCGGGGCCGGGCCGGGTTGGAACTATGGAGCTGTTGCCGCGAGTGCAGACCCCCCAGTGGGGCCGTACAATGTCGAGGTGGTTGAATGGCCAGCAGACTGGCCGGAAAGTCGTGCAGGGGCAGGGCAGTCCCCAGGTGGGCATGCCGTGGCACCTCCGGAGTTCCTCCTCCTGGGGCTTTGGGAGCCACGGTGACGGGAACCACAAGCGCTCAGCCCCGATCCCTGGTGAGGACCAGAAAAGTAGTGGTGGAAAAGCAAGCCACCTGAGAGAGTGTCTTTTCTTTTCTCTTTCCCCTCCTGTCAGTTAATCAGTGGAATTTTTTGAGTGCTTACTGTCTGTGGGGCACTGTATTAAGCACTTGGGAGTGTAACAGTAGAGTAGATGAGCACGATCCTGGTCCTCAAGAAATTGTTTCTTCCTCCCTGCTCCTTCCCGATGCCTGAAAAGTTGGCACCTTGCCTTGAGCAGCTACTAATTCCATCAGAGGGGAGGGAAGGGATGGGGGCTCTTCAGTCCTCCTTGGGGAGAGAGGAAGGGAGACCAAGCCCACTGTTGGGTAGGGACTGTCTCTGTATGTTGCCAACTTGTACTTCCCAAGCACTTAGTACAGTGCTCTGCACACAGTAAGCGCTCAATAAATACGATTGGTGATGATGATGATGACCGTAAGAAATCATCACTGTGAAGCTTCCCTCCCCGGGTTTTAGAAGGGGCCAAATGTATCTGTCATTCAGCAGATTGTGGCAGAGGTAAAGCACATCGCCGATTTAGTGCATCCCCCTTCCAACCTCCACCCAGTCGGACCCGTAATTCCAAATGTCAGTCGGACTGGGAATCATGTATCTCCGCGCTAGGCTGAGGTCCCGATGCATTTGGCCCTGGCTACTGATAAAAGTACTGTACTGAGGGAGTTGATGGGGCTAAGACAGATGGACAGTGTGCACTGCACATTTACAGTGCGAATGTTGATCCAAAGAGAAGCAGCGTGGCTCATTGGAAAGAGCCCGGGCTCTGGAGTCATGGGTTCAAACCCCGGCTCCGCCAATTGTCAGCTGTGTGACTTTGGGCAAGTCACTTCACTTCTCTGGGCCTCAGTTACCTCATATGTAAAATGGGGATTAAGACTGGGAGCTCCCCGTGGGACAACCTCATCACCTTGAAACCTCCCCAGCGCTTAGAGCAGTGCTTTGCACGTAGTAAGCGCTTAATAAATGCCATCATTATTATTATGATTATTTGTTGCATTTGAAAGCCTTCCGTTGTTTTAATTTCATATGCATCAGTACTGACTGTTTTCGATTGTAAGGTTGTAGGGAGCAGAGTCACGTCTCCACTGGGTTCTTTACTTGGAGAGGTGTGATTCCCCAACACTGAATTCAGCAGGCAGTTATAATGGATGGCGTTCAGTAGGGTTTGTATGCCTTCAAAGGGGCCTGGGGTTGGTTTTTTTTTGTCGGTTTCCCCCCTTCTGCACTGTGACCCCATTGTTGGGTAGGGACCATCTCTATACGTTGCCAACTTGTACTTGCCAAGTGCTAAGTACAGTGCTCTGCACACAGTACGCGCTCAGTAAACATGACTGAATGAATGTGTGTGGTCAGTTGATCATATTTATTGACCACTTACTGGGTGCAGTTGTACAGTGAACTGTGGTCAATGAATATGACCACTGTACTAAGCACCGGGGAGAGTAAACTATAACCGACATATTCCCCGTCCCCAATGTATATGTTGCCAACTTGTACTTCCCAAGCGCTTAGTACAGTGCTCTGCACACAGTAAGCGCTCAATAAATACGATTGATTGATTGATTAGGCTTACAGTCTAGAGGGGGAGACAGCCATTAAACGTGTAGTTCCCTTAAGTTCCTATTCTGGTGAAGCAGGAAGGGAATATAAAATGTGTCAATTCTGGAAAAGTTTAAGCAAACCTAAGAAATGGGTTTGTCATTTGGAAACCTCTACTTTCATGGTCATTCAGGGATTCCCCTAGAGACTGGAAGCTCGAAGAGGGGATTTTCCTGTCGGGGAGATGACGGTGGATGTTTTCTGAAACATCTTTCGTGCTCGCCTTCCCTTCCTCAGGCTTCTGGAGAGGTTCTGAGAGTGACTAGTCAGGAGACTGCTGAATCTAATCAAGCAATCAATCTCATTTATTGAGCGCTTACTGAGTGCAGAGCACTGTACCGAGAGCTTGGGAGAGTACAATGTAGGAGTTGGTTGTAGAAAATAATTAGCCGTCTATAATGCAACAGAATTATCTGGGAGCAAACTTGACCAATCAATCAATCAATCATATTTATTGAGCGCTTACTATGTGCAGAGCACTGTACTAAGCGCTTGGGAAGTACAAATTGGCAACATATAGAGACAGTCCCTACCCAACATTGGGCTCACAGTCTAAAAGCCAGAGGTCATTGTCTACAGGCTAGACTTTTGAGTTCGGTGATGAGGATCTTAACTCTCTTCCCTTCCCCGCACCATGTGTTTCAGGGAACCAGTACCTGTTTTTACCACCAAATCGCTACATTTTCCACGGGGCTGAAGTGTACTCAGATTCTGAAGATGACGTCCTGTCGTCCAGCTCTTGTGGAAGTAACAGTGACAGTGGGACCTGCCATAGTCCAAGCTTAGAAGAACCTCTGGAGGACGAAAGTGAGATTGAAGAATTCTATAACGGCTTGGAGGATGATGCTGTTGGTCCCGAAAGAGGAGGAGGAGGAGGAGCTGCTGGATTTGGGGGTGACGACGGTGAACAAGAGGCAGTTACGGAAGCCGTGCCTGTGAAGGTCGAGGCAGCAGAAATGGACCGGTCATCAACTGGCTTATAATGTAATCATTGCCTGATTACAGGAACTCTTCCACCAGCATTAGAAACTTTGGCATGTCAGAATGAATGTTTACTTCTGAACTCAAAGTAGAGCATCAGAAACCATGAGGTGGTAACATTTGTAGACAACTAAACCAGACTCTCCTGCATCATTTTACCGTTCCAGTAGTTCTGTACTTACACCCCAACACTAACTTGTGTTTTTGAAGAAAGGTACTAAGTATCTTCAGTCAACTGTTAGTCACTACGTTCACTTTCTTTTAAAGGTTCAGTTGTTCGATAATGCGCCCGTATGTATATAGCCTTTTTTGGGGGGTTAGCGAATATCAGCATTTTAAAGTTTTCAATAAGCCATCGGAATGTTTAATATAAAGGGAACAGCTAATCTAGACCAAAGAATGGGATTTTCACACCTTTTTGCTCTTGCAATATTTTCAGTGGGTAACAGACCCTCCTCCTGCTTCTGTATATTTTCTGCAAACGTTTCGGTCTCTGGCGTAACTTGTCTTTAAACACTGGCATTTTCCGGGACACTCGTGGCAGCTAACTTATGTCTCGAAGACGTATTTAACGTGAGTAGGTGGAAGTTGCAAACATGCTAAATGGAAGAGTGCTTCCGTGAGCTCCTGCTTTCTTGAGACGAAGTGCTGTAGAGAGTATCAGGTACTTTACTGTTCAGATGAATTGAGTTTGTCATGCTTCCTGTGGACATGGACTAATGTCTAGATCAGTAATTAAAATTAACCACCTCTTTCTCCCCCTCCACCCCGCCACGAAGTAGGCGCTTTGGAAATGTTTGCTTTCATTGCTTTTAGAAAGAAGTGTGCTTGTCTAGCCCTCCCCGGGTTAGCGCCATTCTTCCCATTATTGCGTGAGTACCTATCACTGTGGTACAGCTTGCGTATGTTCTTTCCCACAGATGTTAAACCGCCATGAGGTGAATATGCAAGGCTTTTCTGAATCTGAAATACTGGTACTGCTAAGGGTGAGTGTGTAATAATAGATTTGGGGCTGGTATTTTTTCCTCCTTCCCATTACCACAGGAGATCGACGAGAAGTTAATTACAAATCCACGGCAGTGTGACGTTTAGCTGGTCCAGCTAACCCGGAAAGTGTCGCTTTCTAGGGTCCTACATATCTATTTGCTGGAGGGTTTGGCATATTGAAGGTACCATTTAGTATTACGGAGACACAACTTGCAATGTGGCAGTAACAAACAGGATAATTAAATTAATACATATTTAATTGCTTAGCCCGCCTTAAACCTAGGCCATTTTTTCAGCTGCAGAGTGTTCCAACATTCTGAAGTTCATGTTTTGTAAAATTGCACAGTAAATAATGCATTTATTTTCCAAACCACTTTTTTCAACATGCCCCCAAGACTATACAGATGTAGATTATTCATACTTTGCTTTAATATTTATTACAGTTTTTAGTAAAGAGTTTGAAATACGTATTGTAGCTGTTCTGTAGGCGAAACGGTTAGTCAGGACCCTAAATGCCAGAGAAACTCAAAATTGTTAAATGGCCCTTTCAGTTCATCTTAAAGATGGTGGTAACGTCTAAATTCTAAAAGACAGAGCTTATTTGGCTACATTAAAGAATGCAGAATGTTTAGTTTCCATTTGCATGATACAACGTGCTTGTGCTATAGATAATATTTTAAATTGGAAAACTTCTGTTTTAAATTATTTTTACAGTGAGGATTGTTTTCCGCTCTTTTATATTGTACATAATGTCTTTTATGTATCCTACTGGCATATGTTTTGTAGACTGTTAAAATGACTGGCTCTCTTCCTGCAACTTTTGAAATACAAAACCAGTGTTTTATACTTGTACACTCTGTTCTAAAGTCTATTAAAATGGTCATTTGGCTTTCCTTTCTGTTAAACACTGGACCACACCCCCCCCCCCTTTTTTTTTCTTTTTAAGACTGTCCTTCTACCGAGCAACAGGAGGTTTGCAGGTGAGGTTGGCCATATTTGCCAATATGTTGCCAATTTGTACTTCCCAAGCGCTTAGTACAGTGCTCTGCACATAGTAAGCGCTCAATAAATACGATTGATGATGATGATTTGCTATTAGGAAGGTTGAACAAGTATAGATGTTGGCTCTGCTAAAAATACAAGCAGAATCCCCGAGCGTTGTCCAGATTTTACATGTTTTCAACCACAGCTTCCGCAGGTTCAAGCTCTAGGAGGCTCAGAAGTTTCCTCCCTGACGTAAGAGCTGTCTTCATGCTGTAGAATAGTGATATTTTTTAAGCACTTAAATATGTGCCAAACACGGCACTAAGCACTGGGGTAGATGTTATATAATCGGGTCCCACGTGGGGCTCACAATCAATCAATCAATCGTATTTATTGAGCGCTTACTGTGTGCAGAGCACTGTACTAAGCACTTGGGAAGTACAAGTTGGCAACATATAGAGACGGTCCCTACCCAACAGTGGGCTCACCAGTCTAAAAGGGGGAGACAGAGAACAAAACCAAACATACTAACAAAATAAAATAAATAGAATAGATACGTACAGGTAAAATAGAGTAATAAATATGTACAAACATATATACAGTCCGAGTAGGAGGGAGACCAGGTACCCCATTTCGCGTGAGGGAACTGAGGCACGGAGTAGGAGCAGAGCCGGAATTAGAACCCAGATTCTCCGACTCCCGAGCCTATGTCTTTCCACTAGGCCATGCTGCTTCTCCAGTGTAAAATGGGGATTAAATATCTATTCTCCCCCTAAAGCTGAGCCCCGTGTTGGGCGAGAATTGTCTCTGATTGTAGCTTTAAAGGAGCAGCATGGCCCCGTGGAAAGAGCACAGGCCTCCGAGGCAGAGAACGTGAATTCTAATCCCAGTCCTGCCCCTTGTCTGCTGTGTGACCTCGGGCAAGTCACAACTTCTCTGTGCCTGTTTCCTCATCTGCAAAATGGGGATTCACTGCCTGTTCTTCTTCCTAAGACAGGGAGTCCTCCTATGTGGGATGGGGACTGTGTCCAAATAGGGGCAAGGGCACGGGCTTGGGAGACAGAGGTTGTGGGTTCTAACCCCACCTCTGCCACATGTCTCCTGTGTGGCTTTGGGCCTCAGTTCCCTCCTCTGTAAAATGGGGATTAAGCCTGGGAGCCCCATGTGGGACAAACTGATTACCTTGTATCTACCCCAGCACTTAGAATAAGCGCTTAAATGCCGGCACTGTTGGGATACAGGAGTGTGATTTTCCTCTGCCACCTGTAATGCTAATGCAAACAGAGCTGGAAGTCAAGCAATTAGTACAGCAACCAGACCATCCACGATGGATAAAAGTCTGTTCTTTTCTTAAGGATCTCCAAGGATCGTAGTCCATTCGAGTATTTTATTTCCTTGAGATCCAAGTGCGTTTCCATGTGCAGTTTAAATCTGTCTCTTTATAAGGTTTATATTTCCTCTTCTTCGGGCCTTTGAAGACATAGAGAGCAACTGGTTACCATGTCACCCCTATTATTAAGGTGTCATCTCATCCAAAAGGAACTACCTTGATTAAGTCCTCTTTTGATGATGATGATGATGGTATTTGTTAAGTGCTGACTATGTGCCAAGCTCTATTCTAAGCGCTGGGGTAGATACAAGGTAATTAGGTTGTCTCACGAGGGGCTCACTGTCTTAATCCCCATTTTACAGGTGAGGTAACTGAGGTACAGAGAAGTTAAGTGACTTGCCCAAAGTCACACAGCTGATAAGTGGCGGAGCCGGGATTAGAACCCACGACCTGTGACTCCCAAGCCCAGGCTCTTTCCACTAAGCCATGCTGCTCCCACAAGCACTGGGGTAGATACAAGGTAATCAGGTTGTCCCATGTTGGGCTCACAGACAATCACCGTTTTACAAATCAGGTAACCGAGGCACAGAGAAGTTAAGTGACTTGCCCAAAGTCACAAAGCTGACAAGTGGCAGGGCCGGAATTTGAACCCATGACCTCTGACTCCCAAGTCCGTGCTCTTCCCACTAAGCTACACTTTTTCCCACTGTCTTTTCCCCGGCTCCATCTCCTTTCTACATCATCTGTGTACTTGGATCTGTGGCCTTTGGAGAGTTGATATTTGCCCTAACCTCAACCTCAGAGCACTTAGGTACATATACAAATATATATATGTATATATATGTATATATATGTATATAGGTACACGTACAAACATATATGTTTGTACATATTTATTACTCTATTTTACTTGTACATATCTATTCTATTTTATTTTGTTAGTATGTTTGGTTTTGTCTCCCCCTTTTAGACTGTGAGCCCACTGTTGGGTAGGGACTGTCTCTATATGTTGCCGATTTGTACTTCCCAAGCGCTTAGTACAGTGCTCTGCACACAGTAAGCGCTCAATAAATACGATTGATGATGATGATACTATTATCTTATATCTAGGTCCGTGCCTGAGCCACAGTAAATGCTGAACATGCAACATAACTCTGCCTCCCTTAGGACATAACACAGAGCTTGGCACATGCTAAGGACAGATACATACCATTTATTGCTGTTATTTAGTGAAATTTCTGTGAGTTTGGCCTGTCGCAAAGGAATCTAATTGTCCTTAGTTGTTGTAAAAAACTGGGTTACTGGGGCTGCCCGTACCACAGAATGTGCACCATAAAGGAAAACCATAGGAAAACCTCTGCCCCTAATTTTACACAGTGATGCGGACCGCCTCCAGGTTGTCAGCCCTCAAGTCCTGAAGGAAGGCGAACAGCCCGAAGAAAAGCCTAGGCAATAAAACAATGTGGCTTCCCTTCAGTTCAAGACCATCGAAGTGACAATACCTTATCAGCCCTTTTTCCCCAACCCCTTTCTATGAGACACTTCTGCAGTACATGAAAACACAAAAAAGGAACTGGAGTTGGTGGGGCTTTTTTTTATGGCAAAATGTCACTGTGGTGAAGGTGGAAGTCACCAGCAGCCCTGCTTTGGCTAGTAGTGTTGGGGGTTCAGTGCTTGGCTTGTTTAACGATACACAGCTGAGTTCTTGGCCTCTCCGTGTGGCTAGTCTTTCTCACACACAGCAAAATGTAAAAGCCAGTCGGGTCCAAAGCTAGGACCGTCGTTTTAGGAGACCTGGTGGCTGCTGGCAAGGCACCCTGCTTCTAAGGTGCAGACCATCTTATGCTTGCATATGATCACCATCAGACTTGTTTTTAGTAGTTCTAGTGTGAAGCGGGAGAAGTATGGCTTTCAACAGTTGTGTTGTCTTCAAACAACAGCCGAAAAGGAGATTAGATCCAGGGGGGTGGCACTCCGACTTACCCACCCTCCCTGGCTCTTAATATCACTGAACATGGCACAAAGGGCCAAGCACGAGTTGCAGTGGACTTGTTTTTTTCATAGTGGTCTTATCCTATAATAATAATCACGATGATGATGGCATTTATCAAGCGCTTACTATGTGCACAGCACTGTTCTAATCTCCAAGCCTCCAGAACAATAAGACTCCTTGCCACCCGTATCTGAGAAACACTCGGAAAAATAAGATTATGCTGCTTTCCCAAATCCTCAGATTGACTCTACAAGAACTATCTCCCAGCTCTCGCTCATATATAATGGGAGCATCACACTTCCGCCCCTGACCTCTCTCCTCTGCGGGCTCACGTTTCCTCCTACCTTTAGGACATCTCTAACTGGATGTTTCGACGGCCCCTCCAACCGAACACGTTTAAAACTGAACTCCCTTATCCTCCCACCCAAACCCTATCCTCTCCCACGTCATTCCCATCACCGAAGCCGACACCACTATCCCCCAATCTCACAAGCCCATAACCTGGGCGTTGTCCTCGACTCAACTCTCATTCTGTCCACGTATTCAAGTGTCACCAAATCCCGTCAGTTCTATACATACCACATTGCTAAAATCCATCCTGTCCTCTCCATCCAAACCGCTACCATGCTGATCAAAGCACTTGTCCTCTCCATCCAAACCGCTACCATGCTGATCAAAGCACTTGTCCTCTCCATCCGAACCGCTGCCATGCTGATCAAAGCACTTGTTTACTGTCACGGCTGTTGCATCCGCCTCCTCGCTGGCCTCCAGCCTCCTGTCTCTCCCAGCTTCAGTTCATTCTGCTTCCCAAGTCGTCGTTCTACAGAACCACTCAGTCCACATTTCCGCACTCCTCAAGAACCTCCAATGTTGCCTACCCACTTCCACCTCAAACAGACACTCCTTACCCTTGGCTTTAAAGAACTCAATCAGCTCGCCCTCTCGTACCTTACCAATCTGTTACAGTCCAGTCCACACACTTTATTCTACTAGTGCCAATTTACTCATTGTGCCCCAGTCTTATCATTGCTGACCCCCTTCTCACATCCTCCCTCTGGCCTGGAACTCCTTTCCCCTCCATATAAGCCACATCACCACTCTCCCAACCTTCAGAGCCCTAATAAACTCATAGCTCTGCCTTCCCAATAAAGTCCTCTTTTCCACAGCTCCCTCTCCTGCAGTATCTATGCCCTTGGATTGATAGCCTTTGGGCATTAGATATTTGCCCCACCCTCAACCCTACAGCACTTATGCTTCTATCTTTAAATTATATATGATAAATTATTTATATTAATATCTGTCTCCCCCTTTAGCTATACGCTCATTGGGGCAAGGAACATAGCCGATTCTGGGTACTATATACTCTATCATCATCAACAGTAAGCACTCAATAAATGCTACTGGTGATGATGATGATGCATTCTAAAAAAACACCATTTTAAAGCCTCGGCAATTAGTGGTTGTGAGAATAGTAACTATTCACTGTATTAATTTTTCCAATTAGATTTACGCTTTGTTTCAGTGGCACCCGGTTTGGGTTACTTTGAAAAATTCCCATCAGAATTAAGTACTCAATAAATGCTACTGGTGATGGTGATGATGCATTCTAAAAAAACACCATTTTAAAGCCTCGGCAATTAGTGGTTGTGAGAATAGTAACTATTCACTGTATTAATTTTTCCCATTAGATTTACGCTTTGTTTCAGTGGCACCCAGTTTGGGTTACTTTGAAAAATTCCCATCAGAATTAAGCACTCAATAAATGCTACTGGTGATGATGATGATGCATTCTAGAAAAAACACCATTTTAAAGCCTCGGCAATTAGTGGTTGTGAGAATAGTAACTATTCACTGTATTAATTTTTCCCATTAGATTTTTGCTTTGTTTCAGTGGCACCCAGTTTGGGTTACTTTGAGAAATTCCCATCAGAATTAAGCACTCAATAAATGCTACTGGTGATGATGATGATGCATTCTAAAAAAAAACCACCATTTTAAAGCCTCGGCAATTAGTGGTTGTGAGAATAGTAACTATTCACTGTATTAATTTTTCCCATTAGATTTATGCTTTGTTTCAGTGGCACCCAGTTTGGGTTACTTTGAGAAATTCCCATCAGAATTAAGCACTCAATAAATGCTACTGGTGATGATGATGATGCATTCTAAAAAAAACCACCATTTTAAAGCCTCGGCAATTAGTGGTTGTGAGAATAGTAACTATTCACTGTATTAATTTTTCCCATTAGATTTTTGCTTTGTTTCAGTGGCACCCAGTTTGGGTTATTTTGAAAAATTCCCATCAGAATTAAGCACTCAATAAATGCTACTGGTGATGATGATGATGCATTCTAGAAAAAACACCATTTTAAAGCCTCGGCAATTAGTGGTTGTGAGAATAGTAACTATTCACTGTATTAATTTTTCCCATTAGATTTACGCTTTGTTTCAGTGGCACCCAGTTTGGGTTACTTTGAAAAATTCCCATCAGAATTAAGCACTCAATAAATGCTACTGGTGATGATGATGATGCATTCTAGAAAAAACACCATTTTAAAGCCTCGGCAATTAGTGGTTGTGAGAATAGTAACTATTCACTGTATTAATTTTTCCCATTAGATTTATGCTTTGTTTCAGTGGCACCCAGTTTGGGTTACTTTGAGAAATTCCCATCAGAATTAAGCACTCAATAAATGCTACTGGTGATGATGATGATGCATTCTAAAAAAAACCACCATTTTAAAGCCTCGGCAATTAGTGGTTGTGAGAATAGTAACTATTCACTGTATTAATTTTTCCCATTAGATTTTTGCTTTGTTTCAGTGGCACCCAGTTTTGGTTACTTTGAGAAATTCCCATCAGAATTAAGCACTCAATAAATGCTACTGGTGATGATGATGATGCATTCTAAAAAAAACCACCATTTTAAAGCCTATTCACTGTATTAATTTTTCCCATTAGATTTATGCTTTGTTTTTCAGTGGCACCCAGTTTTGGTTACTTTGAAAAACTCCCGTCAGAATACAGAAATGCAGTTTTGCTGCTTTCGACAGTCAACCCACACTACTACAAAAGTGGAGGGAAATCTGGAGAACCTAAGAAAATGGCATTCACAAATGACAAAAATCCTTAAAACAACTTTAGGCTCTCACATGAGGATCACAGTTTAGTTATTAAACCAATACATTTTTATTCAACTGATATATTTGAAAAGCTCACCGCAGTTTATAAAGTTAAAAAATAAATATCTGTACCAGCCGAAAGTCATATGTACCGCATCGCACACATTTCGCTTCTTAATGGTACGTCGAGTCTGAAAGGGTTTCACTCCGCACGCGCAGGATCTGAGCACTGATCTCATTAAATTAAAGCAAAAACCAGAAGGAAAACCTATGAAAAAATGGTTTCTAATGAAATGGCCCTAATTGCGCTTTGTTTTCCAAGTAAGTGTGATGTCTTTAACTCCTCTACACTGCCCCGGCTCATTGCGAACGGCTCCAGTGCTCCCGACACTTAGTCCAAAAGTCGGCCCTGCCTCGTGACAGACACCACAGGCCAAGGAGGAGGTAGAAAAGCAGAAGGCCTCAGAAAATAAACCAATCCCACCTAGAAAACCAGTACCAACCAAGTAGCACAAGAAATTAAAGACCAGTGTACTTCAAAAAAAGAAAAAAAGGCATCTCCGTCCCCCACTTTTAATATCAAGGGAGATGGGAGTAGGGAAAAAGAGAATATTTCAACTGTCACATTTTTAAACCCAGAAGTCATCCCAGTTCAATTTCAACCAAAGAAACTGCACTCATATCAGAATGTAACTATTTTATTACAAAACCTCTTATTATTTACAAATGAAAAATAAACCAAGTGACTATTGCAAATCGAAGTTAAAGTCTTCTCGCTCAGTGATTGAAAAAATTAAGCAAGTTTTTCCCATGCACACTCTCACACCAGATCATTGTGGTAATATTCAGCCCGTTAAAATCCCCGTGTCTGTGGATCATGAACTTGGTCACAATACTCGCAGTTTTATTGGCAGATGGCAAAGAAAAGCTATCGGTTCTGTACAGTAAGTTTAGTATTAACACAGTTTGTTGATCTAGGACTTTTGGCTTTGATGAATGGATAGTCATAGAATCACTGAACATTTTGCAAAGAAGCAGCTAATTACAGGATAATATCACCTCTCACCTTTGCCCACTGGACTCACCACCACTAAAAAGACACAAAGAGCGCATTTAATGCTTTCACATAATGAACAGGTACAATACCTCTGGAGTTATATTAAACTGAACCCTTCATTGTGATCGATAGCCTGGTTGAGTTTGCACCGCAGGGTTTCCTTGTCTGTGTATTTTGGAAGATCGAGAAGATTGAAACAGGTGTGGGACACCGGGAGATACCCGTCTCCACCTCCGGTTGGTTGGATAACTAGCTTCAGACTCTTCATGCCGAGAATAGGAATGCGGTCGCTACCTGTCAAAAATACTGTCAGGAAATGTTTCTTTTAATGAAAATGTAAAATAGTCTTTGCATTTACAAATGCCAAGCAACGTTTAGTAATACTCAGGAGCTTAGTAAACACAGATTGTGTAGCCAGTGGTTATCATCAAAAGCTTCACCCCCCTGCCAACACCAATAATAATAATAATAATGGCATTTATTAAACGCTTACTATGTGCAAAGCACTGGGGAGGTTACAAGGTGATCAGCATGTCCCATGGGGGGGCTCACAAGTCTTAATCCCCATTTAGAAGCAGCATGGCTCAGTAGAAAGAGCCCGGCCTTTGGCGTCAGAGTTCATGGGTTCAAATCCCAGCTCTGCCCCTTGTCAGCTGTGTGATGTTGGGCAAGTCACTTAACTTCTCTGGGCCTCAGTTACCTCATTTGGAAAATGGGGATTAAGTCTGTAAGCCCCATGTGGGACAGCTTGATTACCCTGTATCTACCCCAGTGCTTAGAACAGTGCTTTGCACATAGTAAGTGCTTAATAAATGCCATTATTATTATTATTATTATTACACCTGGCTGAGAAACCAAGGAGGTTGTTCCAAGAAGCCGGCCGCTCAGGATTGGGGGCTGCTTCCTCCTCAGACCAGTTTAGCCCCAGTGAAGCAGGTGGAAGGAACTGGCAGTGGCGGCAATAAATTGAGTGCTACAGTGGGGGAGAGGAGGATCCCCTTGTGATCTAGACCCGCAGGACAAGTGGCCATCGCCAACCCTGGTCTTGGGGCCCCAGGATGGCACTGCTTAACTTCACTAATGGGACCAGTGACCAGAAGAGCAGGGCAAACACTACACAAAATAATACCTAAAGCAGCAAATAATAATAATAATAATGGCATTTATTAAGCGCTTACTATATGCAAAGCACTGTTCTAAGAAACGGGGGCGGCTAGTTAACCCCATCGGGAAAACTGACCATTAACAGTCTAACCACTAGAATGATATAGCGTGAGTTGGAAATACTTACACAAAAACAGCTTTTTTCTTTCCAAAGGCAATTCGTGAAAAACTTCCCAAAATATTTTTATGGTAGGATGTTCGGCCCAATATTCTCCTTTGTATTCTGTATTCTGAAAACAACACAGTCATTTATTCAAATGAACAACGTGATAACACTGCTTTGAACGTGGGAGTGACCAGATATGGATCACTGGGACAACTCTTGTCGGGCCTGAACAACTGCAAGGTGCTGGGTCGATCGGAATTATCCACTATTTCTAGCCGCGTTCCCTTCCTACAAACAACCCCCCCCCAAAAAGGCCCTCATACTGTCCAAATCTGGGTTTGAACCTGCCTTTGAGATCGTGGGGTTGGGATGGGCTGAAATTGCTCAGCCAGGCCCACTGTGCCTGAGCCTGAAAGGCCAAGGAGGATTTGGGTTTCAGCCTGCCTGAATTTAAAAAAAAAACTATGTCTGTACCAAGGCAAGATGTTTAAATAGGGCATTTAGTCCCACTCCTCACCACCTCCCTCTTCGAGCGGTGCACTCAATAAATACGATTGATTGATTGGACAAGCAAGAGGAGGAAAGCCGACGTATTCAGCTCTGAGCTAATCCTGACATGACGGACTTTAGTGGCAGAAGTTCTTTGGAAAGAGCCCGGGCTTGGGAGTCGGGGGTCGTGGGTTCTAATCCCGGCTCCAACCCTTGCCAGCTGTGTGACTTTGGGCAAGTCGCTCAACGTCTCGGTGCCTCAGTTACCTCATCCGTAAAATGGGGTTTAAGACTGTGAGCCCCATGTGGGACAATCTGATAACCTTGTATTCACCCCGGCACTTAGAACAGTGCTTGGCACATAGTAAGCACTTAAATACCGTCATCTTATCAGATCATCTTAACAAATCCCTTATCTTTTTTCTTTATTCTTATGCTGTTGGCATTTATTTGGCAGCTACTGGCAATATTTTTCACTTCCTTTATTAACGCAGGAACAGCATTCCTACTTAAAACCCCCCATCTTGTTGTGAAGTTAAAATTCTGGTATTTGATATGCATCTGGGACAGAAGTCAAATTCACTATCTTGTCTTTATTGTGCTGCCCTTTCAAGAACAGTGCTCTGTACATAGTAAGTGCTTAATAAATGCCATTATTATTATTATTATTATTATTATTATTATTATGGCCCTTTTTTAACAGCATTTGTTAAGCACTTACTACGTCCTGTTCTATGCGCTGGGGTTGATACAAGGTAATCAGGCTGAAGACATTCCATGTTCCAAATGGGGCTCAGAGTCTTAAACCTCATTTTATAGATAAGGTAAGTGAAGCACTGAGAAGTTGAATGACTTGCCCAGAGGTCTTAGGTTCTAATCCTGACTCCACCACTTGTCAGCTGTGTGACTTTGGGCAAGCCACTTCACTTCTCTGTGCCTACCTCATCTGTAAAATGGGGATGAAGACTGTGAACCCCAAGTGGGACAACCTGAATACCTTGTGCATGGCACATAACATGCACTTAACAAATACCATAATTATTATTATTATTATTAATAATAATATTACTACTGAATAAATACTGATTGATTGAATCATCATCATCAGTATTTATTGAGCACTTACTGTATGCAGAGCACTGCACTAAGCGCTTGGGAGAATATAATACAACAGAGTTGGCAGACCTGTTCCCTATCCAGAATGAAAAATAAGTATCCTTCTCTGAAGCGCTCAGAATTTGGATGCTTTAGTTTATTCATATCAATATGACATAATCAATTTAGAGGTAAATAATACTTGTACAGCTCACTCCCAATTCTCTTTAGTATTGTGGGCAAGACAGCATGGATAACTCAAACCATAAATTATCCAAAAAACTCATTTTAGCCAAAATTTTCAGTCTTCTTTTTCCCAAGGAGCAAAATAAGGGTCACCTCTTGTCCCTGCCAGTCTCCACCCGGAATGAGCAGTGCTAAAGAGCAGTGAAATGGACAGAAGGTGGACCAGCTGAAGGGGAAAAGAGGATGATCCCTACCCTACAATCAAGGCAGGGGAGACAGACACTGCAATATATTAGACAGAAAAAAATAACAGATTATCAAAGAGAAAGAGAAAGGATCATTGGGAAGGAAGATGGTAGTGAGAGAACCAAACGTGCTGAAGTGGTAGTTGGAGGATATAGGGTGGGGGACATGAGAAATTCATGTTGGAGGGGAAGTGATTTCAATTAAGTTGGAAGATGATGTTCATGCAGAATCATTTCTGGCACTGGCAGTGCAGAAGCTCACTGCTCAGTTTTATAACTGTTCAGATTTCCCAAAGCTATTGAAACATCCCATTATCACCATGCCAGGAATTTTCACAACTGCACCGAGGCTGAAGAGAAGCCTATTCCGGCTTCCACGGGGCTTCCTTATACACAGAGTGTGTTACGTACAGGTGTTGCTTTTCAGCAAGTGGAACTGCAGCATCCTGAGACACACAGAAATGTCATATATATCCAAGTAAAACTTATTTTCCAATATGTTTCTTTCACACTCATTCCTTGTGGGTAATATCCCCTTTTTGGATGCAGGGCCAAGTAATCAAGAGTAGTGTTTTCCTTTAAGCAATTCTGTGTACTGTGGGTCACTCAAGAAGAGGAATGTTAAAGCTTCCACTACTCCATTCTAATTTGGCTTGCAAAATTGTACATTTAAATCCCCCACCCCCAACAAACACCCGCACTTTGGCTCCTCTTACCTTTTCCAGTTCCTTCCAATCGTAGTTTGTGTTCCCTATCACCATAGCCTGCAGTTCATTGGGATGGAAGAGTTGAAGGACTTTCCCTCCACAGACTTTATGAAAGCCTGCATGAAAGGCATCAAATAAAGAAGCCACCGATTTACTGAATATATAATCCACATAGGCTTCCACGAATTCATGCCTAGAAAACAACAACGAAGTTTTAATGATTAGAAGATACTAACCCCCTGAGAAAGTGATCAACTTTCTGTACAAAAATAATGGCTTTAATGCTTCTTAACAAATGGTTAATGTTTGCTGTTATTCAATGTCATCTCTCCCCAATTTCAACTCTGTGTCTGCTATTACAGGCATACAGACATTTGTCCATGGGGGCAAATGGGGACAATTGCTCCCACGGCTGTTAGAGCAGGACACCAAGAAACCTTCGGACTTGGCTGGGCACCCCAGCCCCACAACATTTATGTCCATAGCCTTATACTCTACTATTTCCCCTATCTGTAATTTATTTTGATGTCTGTCTCTGCACAGAGACTGTAACCTCCTTGTGGGCAGGGATCATTCCTACCAACTCGAAGTACATAATAAATACCACTGGTTGACTGACTTTCCAACTGAGGCTGAACAGGCCAAAATGGTGGCTTTTGGAGCCTACCCTTTTTCAGCTCTAAGTCTCTTAAAATCTCTGAACCCTTTCAGGGGAAGCAGTTGAATTCCATCTACCCAGCTGTAGAACTTCCACAGAATATCTACCCAGCTATAGAACAGAACAAAGACGTTATAACAAGGGAAGCGATGTCGTCGAGTGGAAAGAGCACAGGCCTTGGACTCAGAAGACCTGGATTTTAGTCCTGGTTCTGTCACTTGCCTGCTGGGTGACCTTGGACAAGTCACTTTACTTCTCTGTGCCTCGGATGCCTCATTTGTAAAATGGGGATTCATTACCTGTTCCTCCTCTTACACTACGAGTCTCATGTGGGCCAGGAATTAGGTCCAGCTTAATAAACACCACAATTATTACGGAACAGGCAAAAGCATTTGGAAAACTTGCCAGATATCACCAAATCTCTAACAAGTTTTGCAACTGATATAAAACTCTAAAAATGAAATAATAAAGAAAACACCAAGCTGTGAGACATCCGGTAACACCTATTCTTTAACTTACCGATTTTCTTTGTTTACAGCGATTTCTGCACCATTTACGATCAGCTCTTTCACTTCCGTGGCTCCAAAGTTTTCTACGGTGATCTGTGCAAAAAGTAGTCCAACAAGTCAAGAGCAGAGCCCTGTTACTTAATTAGAAATATTTCAAAAGTAAAAACTGGGGCCCAGTGTCCTCATACACAAGGAAGACAGGACAAAGGGCTGAAAGTTGCAACATTTTAAAATCCTGGGCTCAACGAAGCCACCATTCTGGGGCCAATCCCGCGCTACCTGTGGGGTTGGAATCTTTACAGGGCTGGAAGCGACACTTTTCATTTTCTCAGGACTAATATGAAATATGAACGTTTGCTCCCATCCCACAGGCCAAAAAGAAGCGGCTTGTCCTAACTGGAAAGAGCACATATCTGGGAGTCAGAGGACCTGAGTTCTAATGCCAGCTGTGCCATTTTTGTCTGCCATGACACCTTGGGCAAGCCACTTGACTTCTCTGTGCCTCAGTTACCTCATCTGTAAAATGGGAATTAAGACTGTAAACTTGGGCAAGGCATGGATTGAGTCCAACATAAGTATCTTGTGTCTACTCCAGTGCTTAGTACAGTGCCTGGCACATTAAAAATGCCAATAAAAAATTGGGAAAATTATTAAAGATGTCAAAATCTCGAAAAAGACAGGTTCAGGCAAAATGATTTCTAATAAAACATCCCGATTGCTTTACCGTAAAATTAAGACAAAATGTTTCCTCTACATCATCTTCTGGATAATCCAGTAATTGCTGCATGCTCCTGAAAAACAATATATAGCCTTATTAAGAAAGTACTTTAAATTGAAAAGAACATTTATTAACTGTTGACTTCCTATGAATAGTTTATTTTTCTGCATGGTCTTTCAATCAAACAATGGTATTTATTTGAGTCCTTACTATGTGCAGAGCACTGTACTGAATACAGGGAATTCTATTAACTCTTCATCCTTTCATTAGGATGTCTGTGATACTGTAAGTACAAATCTCCCGGGAAAACGTGAGAAAAAGTCTTCTGGTATATTTACTGCTTCCATTCAAATCAAAGACATTTGCCAAGATGATTTTTAAAATGTGTTTTGGTTCTCATTCATATCTTGCTTTAATATTAGGCAAAATTTAGCGAGCCATTCAAAGGCAAAGACATTCCCAAGAGTCCTAGTAAGAAGTTAACAAAAAACTGTAAAACTGCAGTTTTTGCTTAACTGGTTACTTTGTACTTTCACATAAATCATAAGCATCTCTCATATCAGGGACTTTCTTCTCACACTCACTTTCTCTTACTAACATTCTCAGGTCCAGACTGTATATCAGGCTGCCAGAATTCAAATAAGCATATGTTGCATTTAAGTACTTGGGAACGTAAGGGACTTCTTCAAATAAATGGCAGTATCTTCCATATTCAAACAGCTAAGGCTCAGTGTAGCTCAACAGACACAGCAAGAAAGCACATGGGGAGCAGTGAATAAGGAGGAGAGGGTCAAAGACTGCCAGGAGGAGAACAGGGGAGTAAGGTGGATCAAATCAAAAGAAAAAGAAAAAAAGGGGGGGGATAAGGACACTGTCACCATATTTACACAGATGGAGCATGGAAAGGAGGAGAGAGAGGAAGAAGAAAAGAAGAGAGGGGGTAGAGGAGGTCAAAAAACAAGACAAGGAGAGTGCCAATACATGGGCGGAGGTGCAAGAAGAGGAGGGCAAAGGTCAGCAGAACAGAGAAGGCAATGGAGATAGGGATAACAATAAAGAGGGAGAGAAAAGCATCAGGGAGAGGAGAGTATCAATTATGCCACGGGTATGGGTGGGTATTTTGGCTTATTTTATTTTTTAAGTATAGCAATGCTTTGACGGCCTAAGTTCCTCAATTCAAACTTTCTACATCACAACGATTCATAATTCTCATTTATTCTGACATTTCATATTGGCACACTTGTTACATTTCCTCTCCGGTGCCTCTTCTTCCTCCTACATGCACTATTCAAAAACATTAGTATGTGTTTCCTCCATTAGTCTGCAAACCCCTTGGATGCAGGGAACGTGTCTTTTGCTTCTGTTGCACTTTCCCAAGTGCTTAGTACACAGTGCTTTGCATAGAGCGGGGCTCAAAAATACCATTTCCATCACTATTCCTATGACTCTCCCCCTCTAGACTGTTAAGATGGTAGTGGGCAAGGAACATGTCTACCAACTGTGCCGTATCTTACTCTCCCATGAGTTTAGTACACTGCTCTGCACACAGTAAGCACTCAATAAATGCCACTGATGAAGACGACTACGAATACTACTATGACAACTATTCCCATACCCCAATCCTGTGGCTTGGAGAGGAGTAACAGTGACTTTTATTTCTTGACCACTTCAGTGTTGTTAAAACTCATTTATTAAAAAAAGGAATGGTGGCTTCTTCCGCATGTTAGGGAAATTCAAAATGGGTGAAGTGCTAGATTCCACCAACTGCTGGTTCCTTGAACTTATGCACAATTTTCAAAAACCACCAAAAAACACTTGACTCAATTTTTGATGAAACATGATATTTCCAGCTAAGAGGAAGTATTTCTTTTTCCTTTTAGGGCACATCCACTAACCTCCCAACATCAGGAATCAATTCTTTCAGATCATCTAGGGACGGCTTCTTTTTCAACAGCTTCTTATACAAGGCCAAAGGAAAATGGAGGTCTACAATAGTAAAGTTATAAATTGCTAGTCCACAGATAACGCCAATCAGGTGGAATAAATCACTGTCTTCAAAGGTCTACAAAACGTTTAAGAAAAAGTTTAATCACCAAAGGCATATGTTGAGGGTTACAAAAAATGAATTTTACACATCTTTTTGGTTGATCTAAAGTCCTCAAGTTCTATAAGAAGTATCACTCTGCCCGCACCCACAAAATATAGCCAATTTTGACCCACATTTTGAATCTATCAAAAATTAGCTTGTGAACTGGCTAGGTACTGACTCAGCTGGATTGCTATATACACCTGTAACATACATGTTTAAACCCCTGCATGGGGGTCCAAAGGAGAGAGAACTGCCCTCTCTCTCTCCCGCTATTAAGAGCCACAGGGAGCTGGTGGGAGAAGGAACAGGAAGGAGACTGCCAATCGTAAACCCATTTTGAAACCTGGTTCCCTACGCAAGAGGCTTTTCTCCTTTTTATTCCAGAGGCTTAAACATTCCTCTGAACACTGAAGCCTGGAACCCAATATATAGCAGATAAAGACCCATGAATGGGTGTCCATACAAAACACTAAAACACTTTCAACAAATCTTAAAGCTATTCCCTAATAATAAAATCAGAGGAACATCTCCAACAGTGTCTGAAATGAACAGGCAATGGCCTTGAGCAACAAAAGAAATAGATATCTATTTGTATTTTGACATCAAAATTCAATCTGTACAAACAGTAAGTGCACATTCTTCCCTTTAGGATCCACCTGATAATCACTTTTCCGTATCTGCTATGAAATCTGCCTGAGAATTGATGGATTTAAATCACAGGTGAGATGATTGGGCATAAAAGTAGTTCTTTAGGCAAAATACGCTTCATGATTGACTCTAGAACTGCCACTCTCTCACAAAACTACCATTTATCTACATCTAGACGGGAAATACAGTACGGAGCCCAAGATGTACCTTATCAGAAAACCAGATGAGTCTGGATTCTTCATAATATCTAAACATGCCATATTTAGGATCCAACAGTTCTCTCATGATGAGTAAAAAGAACTCTTTGCGTACCCCTCCTGCATCAACAGCTTCCTCTCCTACAAAAATAACCTGCAGGGGACACGATTGTTAACACTAGACAATATCATTTGGAAATGCGATAATACTTGGCATTGAGCTTAGCTCTAAAATGTAAAACAATACTTTTAACTAAAAGTAGTCAATCACATGAAGTTGGCATCCGATAACATAACATTTACGACATTCTTTAAGTGATTACTATGTGCCGAGTAGTGCACTAAGTATTGAAGTCAATTCAAGATAAGCGGGTTGGATACACAGTCCCTATCACTCATGGGGCTCAGGGTCTAAAGAGAGGGAGAACAGGTATTTAATCCCCATTTTACAGGTGACACAACTGAAGCAGAGACGTTACATGACTTGCCCAGAGTCATGCAGCAGGCAAGTGGAGAAACTGCATGGCCTAGTGGATACAGCAAGGACCTGGAAGACAGGACATCGGTTCTAATCCCTGCTCCACCACTTGTCTGCTGTGTGACCTTGGACAAGTCACTTCACTTCTCTGTGCCTCAGTGCCCTCATTTGTAAAACGGGGATTAAGACTGCGAGCCTTCTGTGGGATAGAGACTGTGTCCAACCCGATTATCTTGTATCCACTGCAGCGCTGAAAACAGTACTCGGCACATATTAAGCACTTAACAGATACCACAGTTAGTATTATTATCATTCTTATTTTATTAAATGGCAGAGTTGGGAATTAGAACCCGGGCTCGCTGGCTCCAAGGCCTTTAATCTTTCCAGAAGGCCACAGTGGTTCAAGAGAAAAATTAAAATGGGACATGGCTCCAAACAAAACTGAACAAGCCACAATTATACATTTATGCAAGAGACAAAGTCCAGTTACCTTGAGAGGCTTTTTGTAGTCTACGTTCTTGGTTTTCCTTAGGACTTCCATAGCATCACCTACAATATTCTCTCTACGTACTATTAGAATGAGACATGGATTCACAGATTCTATCACTGGGAGAAAAATAGAGGAGACATTCTGTCTGTGGGCCTGGTCAATTGCCATCTGGAAAAAAAAGACTAAAGTTTTAGTAGCAAGCCTACTTTAGAAACTATTGCTTTTGGGTGCCCAACATGAATATATTGGATCAACTCCTCTTTGTAACCAACTTTATATAAGCTTTAATCAAGCATCAGAATGGCTAAATAGCACTGGCTTCAGCAGAAGCTGACCAATCTTAGTACCATTTTATTTGGTTCTACAGATATAAATCTGGCTAACTCATCAATGAACAGTCACACCAACAAAGCTTTGCTCTCATTTTCCCCCAATGTGGCTTATTTCGATTTGATCAACTCTATCTCTCTCCATCTAAAGACTACTTTTTACCTGGGTTTCCTCTACTCCTGTTCTCAAAACAGCTATTTTATATTAAAGCACCATGGTGATTGTTTGGTGTGGCAGAGCACATGGAAAAACTGGTTTTCTAGCTAAAAACAGTATAATAAAAAAGCTAACGTGGATGAGAAAAACTTCTTGTAAACACACATTTCGAAAACAATGGTATTTATTGGGAATTTATTCTGTACAGAGCACTGCACTGTTTGGGAGAGTATAGTAGACAAAATTTCTGCACTCAAATGCCTAACAATCTAGTGGGAGAGACAGATGGACATTAAAATAAATCATATGTAGGGGAAGCAAACAAATTAACCTGTGTACATAAGTGCCTTGTATGATCATTTCCCTTAAAATGCCGTAGATATTACATGACATAATTTACTGAATAAAAAAACCAAAAAACAGGCATATCACTGTACAATCTAGTGGGGGAGACAGATGGACATTAAAATAAATCACATGTAGGGGAAGCAACCAAATTAACCTGTGTACATAAGTGCCTTGCATGATCATTTCCCTTAAAATACCGTAGATATTACATGACATAATTTACTGAATAAAAAAAAACAAAAAAACAGGCATATCACTGTTTTATAAGTCCATTATTCAAGGACTTAAAGTATGTAAACTGAGGACTCTCCTCCCTTCATTCCTGCTGGTTGAGCTAGCTAGGAAATTCAACTTACATTTAAATTAAATTGAAAAAATCAAAAAGAGGAAATCAAACAGCTGTCAGGAAATCTGATTCGTGATAAAGTGATACAAACCTTTAAATTTTCAGAGATGAAACAAGTCTTATCAGCCTCATAAAAAAAGTGACAGAATCCATAAACCGAAAGGTCCTTTAACGACCCATTCCTTAAACTCTAGATAGAAATCTATCAAAATTCTCTTGTAGAGATAGGAAGGTCAGAAAGTTCTGAAAGTCCTCCAGGACTTTCTTCTTTGAGAACGTATTCCAACGTTTAACATTCAGCTAGTCAGTCAATCCAACTTATTGAGACATACTGTGTGCAGAGCACTGCGCTAAGCACTGAGATGAGTACAGATACATTCCCTGCCCACAACGAGCTTTACGTGTTCAGTGTGCAGAGCACTGTACTAAGTGTTTGGGAGAGTACAACAGAGTCGGTAGACATGTTCTCTTCCCTTATGGGGTTTACAGTCTAAAGGGGAAGAGAGACATTAAAATAGATCAGGACTAGGGTAAATGGTTGAATTAAAGGATACCCTTCAGTCATGAAGTCCTAATGTCTTACTAAAATCTATCCTGCTTCAATACAAGTCCATTCCTAGTAATTTTCATTATAAAGAATAAAAAGCAAAACCTGAAATCACCTTTGATTTCACAAAATCAAGTGCCCTGAGGATAAATTTACATATACACTGTTAGCTACTGTATTTGCAATTTCATCCTGCTTTAAAGACACTCCCTTCGAGAACGGTTGGTAAAAAGATTGAAATCAAGCTGTGTGAGTGTTTATTTGTTGAGTCCCTTACATAACCATCTCGCTGTTTTGGAATTCAAAAATGAAACTACAAAAATCAATACATAAAATGAGATTTTTACCTGCATCTGTAAGACTGCATCTGTCTGTAACAATGTAGTCTTTGCTTGAGCATCAAACACAAATGGATATGTGCAAATTGTAACTGGAATATCTGTTAACTGGAAGTAAACGGTTGATATTAATGTGCAGAATTATCATCCTGGACACAGTACTAACTCCGAAAAGCGATGACATAAAGACTATATTCCTTAGTGACTAACTTAAGAATAACCACATTTGTTGATTTTACTACTAATGTGTACAGAAAAGATTATTAGGATTCTAGTTTGCCGCAAGTTTTCAAAGTTGTTCCTAACTGTGGAATGCAGAAACTCTATGGACAACAATCCGAGAGGCAGGGAAAAAAAAGATTTCTAATTCCAGGATGAGTCCTCAGAGCTGACAGAATACAAAATGTCAACTGACGAACCAGCTTTCAAACGTAGGGTTCATTTCATAAACCCATCACGTTGTCATTTTTGCAGACTCACTTTCCTGGCAACGGTCTTAGAACGATTCAATGGCCATTTTTAAGAATCACATGGAAAGGAAAACTTTGACTGTCCTTTAAAAAAAAAAGTTCCTTTCGCTTTGAAAAGCTTACCTCAGTTAATCCATGGTTGATATCCTAAGACAGCAATGCAGAATGTCGCAATAGTGAGGAAACAGCAGTGTGTTAGTGTCTAAGTTTAACTATTTAGCTTCAAAGTACCATTGAAAAATCTTTTGGTTCAATATTAAAACTATTGTGGGGAAATATACACTCTAAAATTGTACTTTCTACCTGTGGGTATTTATCAATACATTCTTAAAGCCTTTGGCATAGAATACCTCTTTATCACTTTATTCTGGGGAGAGGAGCAAAATAAAGTTGGTTTATTTTCCACTCAAATCAGCAAACTGAGCTAAGAATATATGCAAGTTCAACACATACCTCATTAAAAGCACATTTCAATGATGCCCCCGTGTAACACCATTGACAGAATGGTGGTAGTGCCAAGAAACTGGAAATCCTGTCTCTAACCCTGACTCAGAGTCATTGAAGTCATTTTCCTCATTACCTCAATTTTTCCATTTGAAAAATGAAAAGAACACAGATTATAATTATTTGATAATCAGAAATAAGAGCTTCAATTTGAACAGAAGATAGACATTAACTTTTTATATAAGTAGTAAATAGACTAAATTGCTCTAAGCAGGTATATTTTGTGAAAAATGAAGAAAATATGGTTAAGAAAAAATTATTTTCTCTTCTATCACGAAAGCACAAAAGCAAGAGCTGTAAAAAGAGATCAGTTTCCCCAGATCAAAGTTATCCAAAAACTAAGGAAAGCAACGAAACCCACAAACATAAATTCACTAGACGTAAACGTGAGGGGAGATACTGGCTAATGAAAGCTAATGAAAAGGATGATTGAAAACATGGATATAGAGTTTTACTGCCTCACTAAAACACATTTGTGCTTACTTAAGGTTTCATTCAGAAAATAACCAGATATCTACTCGGAATAGTCTCACACCATGAGTACCTGGAACCTTCCAAAGTATTACCTATTAGGGATCTGGTGCCTTTTAGGTATCATTAGGGGTGGTTTAAAAGCAACCTACAGATAAAGGCCAAAAGTCAGAACTTTCATGTTCCCTCGGCATTCCTACGTAGTAGAATACAAAAGGTAAGGGAATGAGGGCCAGGAAAATGTTTCCACAATATATTCTTTTCCATTATACACTAATAGTGAATGATATATTTTCTTTCTTGCAAAAAAGGAAAAAAAACCTCCAATACGAGTCATTGTTAAAACCCAGAAAAAGGGAATGTGCCTAAAGATCTTGTATTTCCTTGCATGAGATAGGTAAGGAAGGAAACAAAGGATTAGTCTGTTCAAATGAATTATAACCTACAGTTAACTCAACTTGAATGATATTTCAAGATAAAGAGGAATGGCAGGATATCAAAAATGGTATTATGAAAATCAGGTTGCTTTTATGGGTGGATCTCACTAGCCATCAACAATGTTTCATGAGCACTCACTGGGTGAATAATGCTACATTAGATACTATAGGAGTCTGCTTGCATAATATGGTGAAGGCATGGGGTATCTTACAACACAAATGGAGATGAAATGACCAACATAAATATGCACACACACACACACACACACACACACACACACACACACACACAGATCAAATAGTACTTATTATTTTGGATCCAAAACAAGACTCCACCTCCCCTCCACTAGATTCTTCATAATAAAAAAATAATTCATCCCCTCTTTTGCCTTTCCCCCAAACCCTGATCATAACACTCGTTAAAAAAAACTAATTCTATTTCTTTGTTTACACAGGCAGACTGGAGATTGCTCCAGGCTCAGTTTAAAGAGGCATCAGATGATAAGAACTAAACAAAAAAACACACGCTTCGGGAAAGCAACGCAAACACAAACCACATTTTGCTTTTAATTCTACTTTAAAGTGTGGTAAGAAGCTACTCTTTGTACCTAGATCTAATCTACCCTGTCACTGACCCCTTGCCCACATCCTCCTTCTGGCTTGGAACTCCTTCGCCTTCAAATCTGACAGTCCACCATTCTTCCCACCTTCAAAACCTTCCTAAAAATCACATCTCCCCCAAGACACTTTCTCTGATTAAGCCCCATTTTCCCTTTCCTCTGCCTACCCCTTAATGAATCCATCAGTGATATTTGAGTACTTACTGTGTGTAGAGCACTGTACTAAGGACTTTAGAGAGTACAACAGTGCTGATAGACCCATTCCCTTCCCACAAGGGGCTCACACTCTAGAGGGAGTTCACAGTTTGAAACATCCCCAGACCTACAGTACTTATGTACATATCTTTTTGCTCTATCATTTCTCCTATCCCTATTTTATTTGAATGTCTGGCTCCCCCTCTAGATCCTTGCAGGCTGGGATCATGTCTACCAGCAGTATTGTACTGTACATTCCCAAGCACTTACTACAGTTCTCTGCACACGTAAGCCCTCAATAAACACCACCGGTTAACTGGATGAGCAGAAGTGCTACAGTGGCACAAAAGTTCTGAGATGATAGATGATAGTTGAGACGATATCCAATCTTCTAATCCCAGCTCTGGGTTCTACTACAATCTTCTGGTATCTACCCCAGTGCTTAGCAAATACCAGCTATTATTATTAGGCTGTAGTTGAAGCCATGATAGTAGATGAGTTCCCCAAGAAAGTAATTGTAAAAAGGAGGGGGCCTAGAACTGAACCTTGATGTAAACTTACAGGTAAGGGATATAGGCCAGAAAGGGAACCGGCAAATGATAAGAGAAAAAGAGCGGCCAGAGAGGTAGGAAGAAAACTAGATAAATAGTTTGGTGAAATCAGGATTCTATAATGTTCCCAGGAGGAGGGAGTGGTCTACAATGTCAACGAGAAGCAGTGTGGCTTAGTGGAGACAGCATGGACCGCACGGACCTGGGGAGCCTGAAGGACCTGAGTTCTAATTCCAGTTCTGCCACTTGTCTGCTATGTGACCTTGGGCACTTCTCTGTGCCTCTGCTGCCTCATCTGTAAAATGGGAATTAAGATTGTGAGCCCCACGTGGTATATGTACTGTGTCCAAACCTGATTAGTCTGTATCTACCCCAGCACTTAGAAAAGTGCCCAACACATAAAAAGCACTTAACAAATATTACAAAAAAGGGAGACTGAGAGGTCAAGGAGGATGAGAAAAGAGTAGTGGTGTGGCCTAGGGGATAGAGCACGGGCTGGGGGTCAGAAGGCTTTTCAATATGGGAGAAACCTGAACATTCATTCATTCATTCAATCATATTTATTGAGCGCTTACTGTACGCAGAGCACTGTACTAAGCGCTTGGGAAGTACAAATCGGCAACATATAGAGACAGTCCTTACCCAACAATTGGCTCACAGTCTAGAAGGGGGGAGACAGAGAAAAAAAAGAACATGTTTAAAGGCAGAGGGGACGGAGCCATCAGAGAGTGAGAGGTTATTTTAAGGTAATTAGGGAGAGAAGAAGGGTAGAAACAAATGTTTTTAGAAGGGGAGCAGGAGATGGGGCCAGAGGCACAGGTAGTGGGGGTGGGAGAGATGCAGGAAGGAGAGAAAACAGGCATGCAATCCCCCCTTGAGAGACTCTCCTCCTGAGAAGGTGAGAGGGTGGTCGTCTGGGCAGGACATTGTAGAGGAAGTGAGGGAGATCACTTTGGGGAGCTCACACTTAAGAGTTTCAATTTTGTTAGAGAAGTTGGTAAGACCACTAGGGGAAAGAGAAGTATGAAAGTCAATAAAAAGCAGTGTTGCACAGCTGAATTAAGGGCAGGGCCAGTGAGGGTGCATTTGCAGGGGCAGAAGTTGACTGATATCTGCATTTCCCACGCCCTCACAGCGAATCAGAGACGGGAATAGGCTCTGGAACCACTGCTTTCTCTTTTGATCCCAGGAGGCAGAGTTTCGCGGAGTGGAACTATTGGAGAAGATAGCTTCATTCTCTAAGTTATCAATCAATCAATCAATCGTATTTATTGAGCACTTACTGTGTGCAGAGCACTGTACTAAGCGCTTGGGAAGTACAAGTTGGCAACATCATCATCATCAATCGTATTTATTGAGCGTTTACTATGTGCAGAGCACTGTACTAAGCGCTTGGGAAGTACAAATTGGCAACATACAGAGACAGTCCCTACCCAACAGTGGGCTCACAGTCTAAAAGGGGGAGACAGAGAACAAAACCAAACATACTAACAAAATAAAATAAATAGAATAGATATGTACAAGTAAAATAAATAAATAAATAGAGTAATAAATATGTACAAACATATATACATATACACAGGTGCTGTGGGGAAGGGAAGGAGGTAAGATGGGGGGATGGAGAGGGGGACGAGGGGGAGAGGAAGGAAGGGGCTCAGTGTGGGAAGGCCTCCTGGAGGAGGTGAGCTCTCAGTAGGGCCTTGAAGGGAGGAAGAGAGCTAGCTTGGCGGATGGGCAGAGGGAGGGCATTCCAGGCCCAGGGGATGACGTGGGGATCACGTCCCCACGTGGGACGTTATCTTCCCTTTCTCTTGGGGACCAGGACTACAACTGCCATTTTGCCTAGGGTGACCCAAGGGTTAACACCAGCCCTGCTTTAGTACTAGAGTTCCGCCAAATCCTTATATTGGTTTCACAGGAATATGGTATAAGAACATGCATGAGTAGTGAGGACTCAAAGATGAAAGATGTGAAGGAAGGGAATTGAGTTGCTCCTTGGTTCAAAGAATGAGGAGAGCGAGACTGTATCTCTGAACGTTTCACTGAGAAACTCAACACCCCTGCCTACTGTACCCATGAAATATTTCTGTTTCCTTCTTCCTCCTATCTGTATTTTATCCCCCCGCTAACGTCTCCTCCACTAGTCTTCATGAAGGCAGGGATCACGTCTACTATAGTTTCTCTTCCAGGTAGCGGAGTACTCTGAACACGATACATGCTCAACAGAGAAGCACTGTGGCCTAGTGGATACAGCATGGGCCTGGGCGTCAGAAGTACCTGGGTTCTAATCCCACATCTGCCACCTGTCTGCTGTGTGACTCTGGGAAAGTCACGTAACTTCTCTGTGCCTCAATTACCTCATCTGTAAAATGGGAATTAAGACTGAGCGCCCCATGTGGGACAGAGACTGCGTTCAACCTGATCTTCCTGTATCTACCCCAGCGTTTAGGACAGTGCCTGGCACATAGTAAGCACTTCGTAAAGACCACAAAAAATGAAAATGAAAATAAACACTATTGATTGATGAAAATATAGTAGTGTACCTTTTCAGGTCCCTTGCCGCTCAAAGTGAGCATTGCCCTCTGAGCCTTTGGTATCTGAGGAAAAGGAATATCCCCTTGCTAGCAGGTCATGCTCCAGGGTTGAGTTGGCGGTGGTGATGATCATTTGCAATGAACCAACCACACGCTTTCACCCGGTCCCCCTATATCCAGCAGTGTGCACTGGACAGATGGGAGGGTACTATCTGAGGTCACAGAACGGAACACCTCTGCTTGAGGAAACAGGGAAGAACACCCTCGCACAGCCGAGATCTGTACTCATTTTTCACTCCGGGTCTGGTGACAGGTTTGGACAGGGCCTGAAAATGGTGGCTGCAAGAGTACAGATGCATTAGGTTATCTAAGATGCAGCGTGGCCTAGAGGATAAATAACAGGCGTCAGAGGACCTGGATTCTAACTCCTCTTATACCACTTCGCTGCTCTGGGCAAGTCACTTCACTTCTCTGTGCCTCAGTCACCTCATCTGCAAAATGGGGATTGAGACTGTGAGCCTCATGGGGGATAGGGACTGTATCCAACCCTAATTGCTTGAATCCACCCTAAGGTTAAGTATAGTGCCGGGCACATAGTAAGCACCTAATATCACATTTATTATTATTACCATTTGTTCTGATGATTTTGACACCTGTCTACATGTTTTGTTTTGTTCTCTGTCTCCCCCTTCTAGACTGTGAGCCCGTTGCTGAGTAGGGACTGTCTCTACATGTTGCCGACTTGTACTTTCCAAGTGCTTAGTACAGTACTCTACACACAGTAAGCGCTCAATAAATACGATTGAATGAACTGAACGGGTGAATCTGCACAGAAGTTTGATCATCTGGACTTGAGATTGGAGTCGGATAGTCTGAAAGCATGGAAACTATTCAAGAGACTATGGTAATTCAGGTAAGAGATAGCTCATTTCCAGTCAAGGCATTTAGTAAGGGAAGGAGATGGGGAGAGAGAAAAGCAGAGAAGGAAGTTATAGATTTGGGAAATGAGATGGAAGAAGAGGATATTATGGCTGGCAAATCACTGGAGATGTGGGGATCAAAGAATAATGAAAAGAAAACAACAATGCTGAGGTTCTGGCCCTGGAATCCCAATGAGGCAATTGAGGTAGGGAGAAATTAAATAACTTGCCGAGAGCTATACAACAGCCCAGTGGCAAAGTTGGGGCTACGATCCAGGTCCTCTAACTCCCAGCCACCATGCTCCTTCCCACTATTCCATTTCTCATTCCTTACTTATGAATGCTCAGCAATGTTCTGTTCTCGGCCCTCTATTCTCCTCATTCTTCACTCATCCTCTCTGGGAGCTTATCCACTTCCCTGGCCTCAGCTACCACCACTATGCAAATGACTCTCAAATCGATCTTTTTTATGGTATTTGTTAAGTGCTTATTATGCGTCAAACACTATTCTACACACTGGGACAGATACAAGCTAATCAGGTTGGACACAGTCCCTGTCCCGCATGGGGCTTCACGGTCTAACTAGGCAGGAAGACCTCTTTGCCTCCAACTTCTCCAGCTTTGATCTCCAACTTCAACCTTGCATTTCTTCTTGTCTCCAAGTCATCTCATCTCGGATGTTCCACCAGCAACTCAAACTCAATGTCCAGAACTGAACTTCTAATCTTCCTTCCAAAACTCTCTCCTCCTCTTAACTTTCCCATCTCTGTCAATATATCATTTTCTTCCCTGTCCCACAAGGAACTTTGGTATCATCCTTGATTCCATGCTCTCTTTCAATCAATCATATTTTTTGAGCACTTACTGTGTGTAGTACTAACCACTTGAGAGAATGCAATTTCAGCCCTCATAGTCAATCAGTTGCTGAATCCTGCAGATTATTCCTCTAGAACATTTCCTGGATCTACTCCTTCCTCTCCATCCTTGCCCCAGTACATCAAACAAATCTCCTTACCATTAGCTTCAAGGCTTTTCCATAAGCTTTCGCCATCTTACATACCAGCTCTCTGCCTAAGGCAATAACTAAATACTATACTTGCTAATTAACATCTTAAAAACAGTACAGAAGATTGACCTCAGGAGGAAGAGAGAAGGAGCAAATACATGTTTACAATATTTTTAAAAAAAATATGAAAAAATAAGATTGAAAATGGGAGAAAACTGGAAACTGAATATGAGATCTTCGAGTTTCGATGTTTCTTAGTTTGGATGCCTATGGGGCCCTTGCATGGCAGATTTATTGATTTTTTTTTAATACCAATGGCTTGTCTCAATTCCTAGTCTACATAAAACAAGCACAGAACGCTCAACAGTAGGGATATCGATGGAAACTTTATGAGGAAAATGAGAGAGATGCAGATTATGAATGCCAGATTTCCAATTTCCTTAGGACCCAATGTCTAACCCCCTGGTTTAATCAGATGAGTTGATAGCCAGCTCCAAAGACTTTTGTTTGTGCTATAAATATGTATTTTATATAATAAAAACATGTGTGTATATGTATGTGTATACACACACACACACACACACACACATATCATAGAGTTTCTGGTATTTGCATAAAATAACTCCATTTGTAATAAAAAATAAAAGTGTCGAGAAAATACATCATGGACCATGAAACATACCATTCCGTAAGCTTGCTGCTGAACCCAATTGATGTAGTCATTTCTTATATCTATCAAGTCTTGAACTTCATGAATGTAAAATTTGTCATATTGTATAATTTGTCCCATTTTCTCATTGACCTGTGGAAGAGTGAATATTATTACGTCAATCATTTTAATTGGAGCTTGATATGCTTTTCATTTGGCCCAATACAAAGAACATTTTTGCTACGCTGTTCTATTTCCAGGGGGCCTATAATAGGCTAAACTCATAATTACTGTTCCCCACAGAAGAAAGAACAAATCAGGACAATAAAAATTTCAAACAAAAGCAGATAAAATTTCACTTGGGAAGTGATTATGCCAATGGTTTCAAAAATGCATCAAGAATATAAACAGCAGAATCAAATATGCATTTTGATCCTTGTACTTATAAAAAATGCTTCCATTTCCTAAATGTTTTTCCCTTTTTTATGTGTCTTCCCCTAGCTAGACTATGAGCCCTGCTTGGGACAGAGAATATCTGATTTGTTTGTCTTGTGCCCTCCAGAGCTTAGCACAGTGCTTTGGCACGTAGGAAAAGTTTAAGAAATACCATAACTTTGTGTTCTCTGTAATGTCACATACTATTGTCACTCCAAGATATTGTAGTTGCGTCTCTAGGTTGGTATGTGGAAATCTGAAGGGGTCCTGAAATCCAAGAAGTAATTGATTTATCTCATAAAAATGGTCCACGGACCATTCCACACACTTTCCAAATGGTAAAATATTTCTGTCTAATAAGCAAAGTATATGGGATTGTTTTTGATACACATGGAATAAACACTCTAGATCTGCTCGTTAGATATTAAAAGAAGAATGAAAACTCTACTAAAATCATTTCGTGAGGGCTCTAAGAACTGTTCAGCAATAAGTTATTTCCCCTTCCTTATAGCATTTCCATCCTTCAACTGTAGCCTGCGGAGTTTACATAAATGGAATGACATACCAGCTGCAGACTTACACTAACTCCCATAATGGGCAACAAAGCATACAAAATTCCTAACAGCTAATTTTACTTGCCCAGGAACTGTGTTTTACCATTGCTTCTCAGCTAAAATCCAGTGTGAAAGTAATAATAATAATTGTGGTGATTGTTAAAACACGCTCTATGTGCCAAGCACAATACTAAGCACTGGGATAGATGCATGATCACCAGGTTGGACATAGTCCCTTGTCCCAAATGAGCTCACATCTAAGTATGAGGGAGAACATTTTTTAACCCCCATTTTACAGGTGAGGAAACTAAGGAATAGACAAGTTAATTGCCCAGGGTCACATAGCAAGTGAATGAGAGAGCCAGGATTACAGCCCAAGGCCTTTGACCCCCCCAGACCTGTGCTCGTTCTAGTCGCCATCCTGCTTCTCCGACAGTCTTCGACACTTAAGAACTATAATCGGCTGATTGTAAGAATGGAAAAATAAATTCTCTGGTCCCAGTTCTAAGAGTCAGGGGAAGAATTAAGATTCTGACAACTATGTGGAAAATTGGCTAGGAATGCTTGTCAAATGCAGGGAAGATAAATGGACATTATGTGTGGGTAGGAGATGCTTGATGATCCAATCATACCTGTTGACTTGAAAATGTAATGAAAGAAGTCTGGCAGGTCAAGTGGACCTTCAGATCCAGCTTCACTGTGGATTACGAAATTAAATTTTGCAATTTTAGAGAGCATATAGTATAAATTTCACCCATAAACAATTTTGTGTGATATTTTTTCCTTAAAACTTAAGCTAGAAAACCTTGTTAATACAAGGTTCCCTCTAGGCTGTAAGCTCGTTGTGGGTAAGGAATGTGTCCCAAATGCTTAGTACAGTGCTCTGAACACGGTAAATGCTTAATAAATACAATCGATTGGATAATTATGCCTCAATTTACAATGCCAAGACCATTTTAAAATAAGACTACAAATTAAAGTCCATTGGTATTGCTTCACGGCATGAGTTGGAAAAGGTGCTCTAATTTGTGGGTCTACCTTCTTTCTAAATATAAAGTGATTTGGAATAAAATATCTGTCAAATTTGCAAGTTAAAACAAATAGTTCTGAAATCACTCAGACATACCCTATGCAATATCTCCAAAACCTTTAGAGCAGTATGAAGAAAGGTGTTGAAAATTCTTCTTTCCGAGGGGGGAATGCCAACCTTGTAGAGTTTCAAAAGATGAACCACAACTTCTTTGAAAAGTTGTACTATCTTGAGGAACAATGGAGGTTCAAGTACAGACCACCAGTTTTCTGTTATTAAAGGGTGAACATATAAGTGTCATGCCTACAATCCACAATTCTCAAAATTATAGTTCTTTCTCCTAAAAGCTCAGAAAAATGGAAACAGAATGCAATAGGATTAGTGTCTTGTTGGCCAGGTTTTAGCCTTAGCCTGCAGAAGACTTACTCAATAGACAGAGAATACTGGGAGACTCATTTAATCACATTATCACAGCTGTAAATCACTAGACAACAATGATATAGGATTAAATTTAACTTCAAAGACACAAATGACTTTACAATTTTAATACTACCACCATCTTTTAATCCCTGCATTCTGAGTATCTATACAGCCCAATCCTTCATTTTCAAAGATGAGGCAGGGCTACCAATTGTCACCTTTCTACAAACTCTTTGTAACGATTTGTTAAAAAGGTAACCTGATGAAAATTTATTAGAGGACTGGATAGACTTAAAAGGACTCAGCAACTTGGTTCTCAATAGGATGACTCAAAAAACTCTATGATGGTTTTAAAACTATGCTGGATACAGCAGGGGACCATAAAATATTGCTCTATAACTTCCGTAGTTAAAAATCAAATTTTACAAATAGAAAGCTAGCTCAAAACTCATTATGAAGACACATTGCAAATAAATTCAAGTCAAAACACTTAATGGAAAAATTCAGGCAACGTTGGATCTCAAAGATGTCAATTTATGAGAGTCTAAAGACACTACCCAACAAAATATTTCAATAATTAACATACATTTGTACTATTTTTCTGCTAAGGGCCCAAAACTCGAATACAAATAGGGAAACAAATTCTTACCGAGCACTTTCAGTGGTGCCTTTTCTAGATTTACAAGAGCTGTTCCAAAAGGAATGGCTATGGTCGTGAAGTTGTTTGCATCGCTCATCAACGGGCATTCTGGCAGAGTGAGATAAAACCTCAGTGCTTCCACATCGGGTAAGGAACTAGTCAATTTAGGAATTAGATTCTTTTCCAAACTAGCTGCCACCTAGTCACAGAAATAAAAGCTACTTTATTTACAATGAACGTAGTTCAAAAGAGAGTCAATTAAGCAAACATGGAAAAACAGAACAAAGGGTAATCCTCACCTGAGTGTGTCCAGTTAGCTAGCCCACAAATGCTACGCATTTTCAAGATCTTATGTTCATCCACATGACTGTAATGAAAATATCCTTGCAATGCTCCCATTTGACCTTGACCTTAAGCATCATTCCCAAAGTTCTCTAGACTGTAAAGCTTGCTGTGGGCAGGGAATGTGTCTGTTCTATTTTTATATTGTGCTCTCCCGAGCACTTAGTATATAGTGCTCTGCACACAGTAAGCGTGCAATAAATACAACTGACTGACGGACCGACAGTCCGACCCAAGCCGGGCCATTGCGGTGGGGAGGCTAGGGATGAAGTAGCCAAAAGAAAGGGGATGCCAGCTGGGATCAACGCTTCTAAACCGCCAAACCACCTGTGGCACTCCACAAGGTGTGCAAGTTCAGCGGGAATCCTGAAAGACAGCTGGCTAGTGTGGGAGGCAGAAACTATGGTGGCAACCGAAGTGGCTACCCTGCCAACCTCAGGGTAGTCTACAGCACATCGGCATTGGGCTGCAGTCACTTACTGTAAATGGATCTTGCATATAAAATTCCTGCAAACACTTCCTTCCCAATGGGCTGCACCCGTGCCCCAGCAGGAAAATAACCAGCAGGGCCAAGAGAGAAAGGCTGACAGCACCATCCACGATCATCAATATCATCCATTGATAATGAAAGGACAGAAGATGCCAACATGAGCAAAAGCACATCACCAGAAAGACAGATTTGCAATAAAACAAAAATAATTCATCATTTATTCAATCGCATTAATTGAGCGCTTACTGCATGCAAAGCACTGGACTAAGTGCTTGGGAGAGTACAATATAACAACAAACAGACACTTTCCTGCCCTCAATGAACTCACGGTCTAGAGGGGGAGCAGGCATTAATATAAAGAAATGCACAGATGAATAAATAAATTACAGATATATACAGATTTATACATATGTGCTGAGGGGATGGGATGGGATATGTCCTGACCATAAGGCCTTCCCAGACTGAGCCAGGACTTCCCAGACTGAGCTCCCTCCTTCCTCTCCCCCTTCCCCCAACCCTACCTCCTTCCCCTCCCCACAGCACCTATATATATGTTTGTACAGATTTATTACTCTATTTTACCTGTACATATTTACTATTCTATTTATTTTATTTTGTTAATATGTTTTGTTTTGTTTGTCTCCCCCTTCTAGACTGTGAGCCCGTTGTTGGGTAAGGACCGTCTCTATATGTTACCAACTTCTACTTCCCAAGCGCTTAGTACAGTGCTCTGCACACAGTAGGCGCTCAATAAATACAATGAATGAATGTATTTTCCCCAAATTAAATTGTGATTACTGAATCTGTGAGTCACCATTGCTCGCAACTAAAATTATTTGTTTCTTTGCATGAAGAGCCAACCTATTTAAAGAAAAAAAAGACGCAGACTGAGCCCACTCGGCCAAATGATGTAAAAATTTTAAACTGCTTTTTCTTGACAAACCTGTTGAGATATCTGAGGATGGTCACGCTGGATGAGTCTGTGGAACAGGAGTCGAGCAGCATTCATATCAACCCCTGAGAACCTGGAGCCAGTTCTATAGTGGTCATCATTGCTAATGAAAAAAAATGTTAAAGGTAACAAAATATTGCCTTCCTTTTGAACTTTGAAATTTTAAAAAACTATCAACAAAAACTTGTCATTAAAATATTTCCACTCACCTCACAGCTAAAAAACTTCCATTTAGACAACCTGCTGACGAAAAGGTTCCATCTATCTCACTAAAATACAAAAGATATAAATGGTTATTCAGATGCTAATTTTGCTTGGTTTCTCAAACTTCAACAGTTAAAACAATAGCCCTCCCATCATTTGATGTCTAATTTTGGAAGTTGTAACCTAAACTAAAACCTACATTAAGGTCGGCAGCTCGTGACAATGGGAATACTGTGAGTTAACATCTTTCCAGTTATTCTTTCTGTTTCAAAGACACTCCCCAAATGAAACAATTTTACTTAAGTGCTAATGCATTTTCCTATCACCAAGTACAGATACTTGAGTTGATCAAGAAGTCATATCTTAGAAATTACTTTACAGCACCTCGTCTCAAAGTACTTTCCCAAAAAAACCCTCCAAAAAAACAAAGCCTTAGTTTTGGCTAGAAAGATGCAACAGCCCTACAAAACACTACTTATGGCATATTCAAATTTCCAATCCAAGAGTCTTTTGACATCTCCAGAGTCAAAAGAAAGAGGCTACAATTTAGCTAAAAGGAGCTTAGCCTAGTGGAAAGAGCACAGGCCTGGGAATTAAAGGGCCTGGGTTCCAATCCTGGCTCTGCCACTTCCCTGCTGTGTGTCCTTGGGTAAATCACTTAACTTCTCTGGGCCGCACTTACTTCATTTGAAAAATGGGGACTAAGACTGTGAGTCCTATTTGGGATAGGGACTGTGTCCAACGTGACTATCTTGTATCTACCCCAGTGCTAATTACAGTGCCTAACACCTAATAAGCAGTTACCAAATACCAGCTTAAAAAAAAAAGATGTCTTTTAGGCTAGGTGAAATAAAGAAGTTATATTTAAAACGTCTTTAAAACCTATCCCATATACATAAAAATACCTGTGGTATAGATTTTAAAATTCAAGGAGAATAGAAGCAATAACAATCTATTTTACTAAACCATTCCTAAACACTTAAGTCTTCCTTTGTCTAAAAATAATTGTCCCCAAAATAATCTTTATTGATTTTTGAGGGCGATGCTTCTGACGGCATTTTCCTTACTTGGTTATCTCCACAGGAAGTCTCCCGGGGGCATAGCTCAGCCATCTCTGAATCAGAGCTTCATTCACCGTCCAGATCTGCTTCGAAGGGTCTGGACACCTGAAGTCATCAGACGGCCCAAGGTTCTGAATTTTTAAGGAAGACAAAAATCAAAATAGGTAGAGTGAATATTTTTCCAATTGCTTCAAATCAAAGACGTGTTTTTAAATGACTAAGAACTACACTCACTCTAACATTCAAAAAGGACTGTTCTTTATCACCGGTTCTTTAGCACCAGAGAGAGTCTCATCTTACTGTTAGTAAAGTGCTACATGACCTGCCGAGTGGGTTCCAATCTCTATGATTTCCCACCAGAATTACTCTGTGGCATTTTACTCCAGACTGCTCTGAAAGCTACTCAGTACTTCTACATAATTCACGATGATTCATTCATTCAATCGTATTTATTGAGCACTTACTGCGTGCAGAGCACTGTACTAAGCACTTGGAAAGTACAATTCAGCAAAAGATAGAGACAATCCCTGCCCAACAATGGGCTCACAGTCTAGAAGGGGGAGACAGACAACAAAACAAGTAGAGGACAATCAGTCGGGTATTTACTACTTTGTACAGAGCACTGGACTGAGTGCTTGAGAGGACATTCAATCAGTCAAGGGTGTTTATAGAGCACCTACTATGTGCAGAGCACTGGACTGAGCACTTGAGAGGACATTCAGTCAGTCAAGGGCGTTTACTGAGCATCTACTACGTGCAGGGCACTGGTCTGAGTGCTTGAGAGAAGACAGTCAATCAGTCAAGGGTATTTATTAAGCTTATACTATGTGCAGGGCACTGGCCTGAACACTTGGGAGAGGACAGTCAATTAGTGGTATTTACTGAGCACTTACTATATGCAGGGCATGGACTGAGCAGTTGAGGGAGGACGATCCAACAGAATCAGTGGACAGGCTCCCTGCCCACGATGAGCTTACAGTCTAGAGGGGCAGGGGAAACTATTTTGAGCGGGGGCAGGAACTATGCCTTCTTTCTCTTGAGTAACCTAAGTCTCCTACCCCTGGGGCACCCGGGAGCTTAAGGGTTTGGCGGCCTTGGGCTCCCACACCGCCTTGCAGCCTGCCACAGCACCAGAGCCCCGTTATCCTCGGGAGCAAGTGTCAGATGAAGGAGACGGAGGAGCTGCCATTCCAATATTTAGGACACTGGGAGAGTCGTGGCAGCTTTGAGCCAAACCAGAGCCCTGCTACGGACACCTAGGAGAAGCCTGAAGATGATTCCTCCCCTGCAGCGATAGGCTGCTATTCTTGGTTTTCTTGAATTATCTGCTATTCTTCCTTCATATGTCTGTCCTTCCTCCCTTTTAGACTGAGAGCCCTTTGTGCGCCAGGTACCATGTCTGGATTCATTTCTCTGTATTTCTCCCAGCATTTACTAGTTATCATTACTATTAAACGGCAGTCCTTGGTATTAAAGGTGTTTAGTGAGGCAGTCACTTCTCCTGGCCAAATAAATATGTTGTCTCATATTTCAGAGTAATACTAATAACAAGACTGGTATCTGTTAAGCATTTCCTGTGAGCCAAACATTGTACTGGGGTAGGCACAAAATAATCAGATCCCACATGGGGCTCACAGTCTAAGAAGGAGGGAGAACAGGGACTGAATCCCCATTTTACAGATGAGGGAACTGAAGCCCAGAAGCTAAATGACTTGCCCAAGGTCACACAGCAGGTAAGTAGTGGAGTTGGGATTAGAACCCAGATCCTCTGATTCCCAGGCCCGTGCTCTTTCCACTACGCCACACTTTTTCCTGAGCACACAAGCAATGGTGTGCTTCTAGACTGTGAGCCATGATGTGACCTGAATGCAAAAATTGGGGGGGGAAAAGTAACTCCACATTATCAGTGCTCTGCACATAGTTAGCGCTCAATAAATACGATTGATGATGATCTTTTGATATCCAAAAAAGGGAAAAGTATGAAAATCAAAGCTCCTTGACGGCATGGATCATATCTACTTTATTATAGTCTACCAAGTGCTTAGTTGAGTGCTCTGCATACAGGAACAGCTCTACCATGGGCTTGGGGGTCAGAGGATATGGGTTCTAATCTTGACTCTGCCACTTGTCTGCTGTGTGACCTTGGGCAATGTGCTTAACTTCTTTGTGCCTCAGTTACCTCACCTGTAAAATGGGGATTAAGACTGTGATGCCCATGTGGGACAGGGACTGTGTCCAACCTGATTACTTGGTACCTACCCCAATGCTCAGAACAGTGGTTAACAGTGCATAGTAAATGCTTAACAAATACCATAACAATAATAACCATTAACAATTTTTCTTTCAATATAAACTTATATTTTACATAAAATAAGCTTACTGAGAGTATAAGTGGCTTATACTGAAACATTCCAAACAATGACCATTTCAGTCTCTTTTCCTGGCTCAATCAATATACTGATGGTATTTACTGAGTGCTTACTGTGTGCAGAGCATGGTGCTAAGCACTTGGGGAGAGAAAAATACAACAGAGTTGGTAGACACAGTTCCTGCCCACAGTGAGCTCACAGTCCAGAGGGTTTCTCCTTTGCCTCCCACCCTCTAACTGCAGGAGTCCCTCAAGGTTCAGTTCTGGATCCTCTTCTGTTTTCCATCTAAACCCACTTCTTTGAAGAACTCATTTGTTCATTCACTCAATCGTATTTATTGAGCACTTACTGCGTGCAGAGCACTGTACTAAGCGCTTGTTCCCATGCCTTCAACTAACATCCCTACATGGATGATTCCCAAATCTACCTTTCTCCTTCTCTGTAGTCTCACATTTCCTCCTCCCTTCAGGACATCTCAAATTGGATGCCCTGCCAACGTCTCAAAAATAACATGTCCGAAACAGAATTTCTCATCTTCCCACCCAAACCCTGTCCTCCCTCTGATGTTGGTATCACCATAGACAACACCATCATCCTCCGCCTCACAAGCCCTGAGAAGCAGCATGGCCTAGTGGGTAGAGCATGAGCCTGGGAGCTGAAGGACCTATGTTCTAAGGCTGGCTCCCACCACTTGTCTGCCGTGTGACCTTGGGCAAGTCGCTTCACCTCTCTGGGCCTCAATTCCCTCATCTGGAAAATGGGGATTAAGATGGAGAGCCCCATGCGAGACGGGGGCTGTGTCCAACCTGGCTAACTTCTATCTACCCTAGAATTTAGGAGAGTGCCTGGCACATAGTAAGCACTTACTTAAATACCATCAAAAAAAAAATTCAGATCACAGCTCCCCACAAACCTCCAGGGTTTGCACATCCACCTCCTCATCAAACAGAAACTCCTTACCGCCAGCTTTGAGCACTCAGTCAGCTCACACCCTCCTAACTTACTGACATCCCACCACAACCCAATCCACTCTAACATCAACCTATTCTCTGTATCTCCATCTTGTTGACCTTGCCGCTGACTTTTGCCCCACACCCTCCCTCCCCCTTCACATCCAATAGTCCACCACTCTCTCCACCTTCATAACCCTCCTAAAATCACATCTCCTCCAAAAGGCCTTCCCTGCCTAAACCCTCATTTCCTCTATGTACATAACCTTATACTCTTACAATTGCCTTATCTGGAATTTATTTTAATACCTATCTTGCCCTATAAAATGTTAGCTCCTTGTGGGCAGAGATGGTGTCTACCAATGCTACTTTATTCTACTTTCCCAAGCACTTAGTACAGTGTCCTGCATAACACAAAAGCTCAATAAATACCACTGCTTGATTTCCTACTTAATTTCCACAATCCACAGTAGAAGCAATACCAGTAACAGTATTCACTGAGCACTTACTGTGTGAAAAACACTGCTAGGCACTGGGAAACATTACAAGGTGGGGATTACACCTGGCCCCTGGCTCTAAGAGGGTTCACAGTCTAAGGGAGGAAGCGAGACTAACAACAAACACATGAAAGTTGAAACAAAACACAAAAATGACATAAAGTTGGTAGAAACGGTCCCTGGACGCAAGTCTACGTGTTGGAACGTCAAAATAAATTATAGATATGGAAGTAAATGCTGTGAGGCTGAGAGTTGGAACGTCAAAATAAATTACAGATATGGCCATAAAAGCTGTGGGCTGAGAATGAAGTGAGTACTTAGAAGGTTCCGATCCAAATGCATAAGCAACACAGAAGGGAGAGGGAGAAGGGGAAATGAAAGCTTTGTCACGGAAGGCTTCTTGGAGGAAATGTGATTTTAATAAGGCTTTGAAGGTGGGCAGAATGGTGCTCTGTCATACACGGAGGGGCAGAGAGTTCTGAGCCAGAGGGAGGATGAGGGCAAGTGGTCAGTGACGAGATAGACAACACTGAGATACAGTGGGTAGGTTGGCATTAAAAGGAGTGAAGTGTGTGGACTGGGTTGTAGCAGGAAATCAATCAATCAATCGTATTTATTGAGCGCTTACTGTGTGCAGAGCACTGTACTAAATCAACGAGATAGGGTGGGGGAAGCAGAGCTCATTGCTTTAAAGCTTTCTGTTTGATGCAGCGGTGGATGGGCAACCACGGGAGGTTCTTAAGAAGTGGAGAAACATGGATTGACCTTTTTTTTAGAAAAATGATCCAGGCAGCCGAGTTAAGTATGGACTGGAGAGGGAGAGACAGGTGAAATACGACAAGTGCTTGGACCACTGAAGTAGGAGTTAGGATGGGAGAAGGGTGGATTTTAGCCATGTTGCGAAGGTAGATCCAACAGAATTACTATAAATGACAAGTGCATCTATAGTACTGTGTTCAGCCAAAATTTGGATTTAATTTTATGATGCCATCTAATTGTTTTTCTAAGTGAGAAAATATCTAGTATTTAATTTGAAGCATTAATACTGTGTTTTCTAGAATTATAGCACATAACATTTGTGGCTTCATAATTTCTTCACTGTTTGATGTTTCTCTCCAGTACAAATTTCAAGACATTATTGGTGGAAACTACCACCACTTCCCATTTGCCTTGCCCTGATAACAACGCCAGCTCTTTTTTTGAACTTTGCCATTGTGACAGCCTGAAACTGTCATTTTTGATCATTACATAAACTCAATAAGGCTTAAAGTTTTAAGGTATTGTTGGCACTTTAGTATTGATTATATGCACAGCAGTTGGCAATATGTTAACACAAATGGGTGATCATCAAATGGCTTGAAGCAAGACACTGTAAAGGAGATATCAAAGAAGTGTGTTGAGCCCACAGGCAAAGTCAGAGAAAATGTTTCAGAATATGAATTTAGTAAATTCACAAATCTTATTCTGATGTTTTTGACGCCTGTCTACAAATTTTATTTTGTTGTTTGTCTCCCCCTTCTAGACTGTGAGCCCGTTGTTGGGTAGGGACTGTCTTTATATGTTGCCCACTTGTACTTCCCAAGCACTTAGTACAGTGCTCTGCACACAGTAAGTGCTCACTAAATACGAGTGAATGAATGAATAAATGAATGAATATAACCTTCCTTAAAGAACCTGTGTACAAAAAGATATCCCACCCACCCCCGCCGCCACAAATGTAAGGCTTTTTTTTTAAATGCTCTCCTGCCAAACAAGAACCATAAAGCTACCCTCCACCTCATCAATCTGACACAGTTTTATTTCCAAACTTTAAATGCTTTATATTCTGAAGAAATTACTCACACAATTATCATTACCTGTGGACTACAGTAATGTGAAAAACTTTGATCACCTCCTGAGAAAATTCTTTTTACACAGTAATATTGTTCACCATCTGTAAAGAATAAAATAAGAGTAATTAAAAACTGTCAGATTTAATGTATTTTGGAGCCTGTGCCAGGCCACTGTATTTTCTCAGTTACACACTAGAAGAATTTACCCCCGCTCTACCCCGCCGCCCGCCCCACAGCACTTGAGTATAAATGGACATACTCATAATTATAATTCTATTTATTTTTATTAATGATGTGCATATGTGACTGTGAGCCCCACGTGGGACAACCTGATCACCTTGTATCCCCTCAGCGCTTGGAACAGTGCTTTGCACGTAGTGGGTGCTTGGCAAGTGCCATCATTGTTATTATTATTATTTTGTTAATACGTTTTGCTTTCTTGTCTGTCTCCCCCTTCTAGACTGTGAGCCCGCTGTTGGGTAGAGACCATCTCTAGATGTCGCCAACTTGTCCTTCCCAAGCGCTTAGTCCAGTGCTCTGCACACAGTAAGCGCTCAATAAATACAACTGAATGAATGAATGAATACGTCTATAATTCTATTTATTTATAATGATGCTACTGATGCCGGTTTACTTGTTTTGATGTCTGTCTTCCCCCTTCTAGACTGCGAGCCTATTGCGGGCAGGGATTGTCTCTATTTGTTGCTGAACTGTACTTCCCGAGCACTTAGTACAGTGCTCTGCACACAGTAAGCACTCAATAAATAGGACTGAGTGAATGAATTAACGAATGAATGAATGGAGTAGATACAAGCTGATCAGGTTGGACAGAGTCCCTGGCCCACTTGGGGCTCAGTCTCAATCCCCATTTTACAGATGAGGTAACAGGCACAGAAGTGAAGCGACTTGCCCAAGGCCACACAGAAGACAAGCGGCGGAGCCAGGATTAGAACCCATGATCTTCTGACCCCCAAGCCCCTGCTCTAGCCACAGTGCCATGCTGGGAACCTGAGAATCAAGTCATCGCTGGTATTTACAGGTTTACTATGTGCAGAGCACATAACAGAGCTGGTATACACATTCCCTGACATATGCAGTTTAAGTCTAGAGGGAGAGACAGATAGTCAAATAAATTATGGATCTGTGTATCAGTGCTGAGAGGCTGAGAATGGGATGAGTATCAAGTGCTTAAAGGATACAGATCCAAGAGTATATGTAATCAAATCACCTAATCACTCAAGCATAAATTCTTCAAATTATGGTTAATACCTACCTGCTTCGGAGATGGAATGTAGGTAAGCACTGGGAGATAAACAGATGGAAGACACCAGGTACCGAATGAATACTCTGATGCCTAGCAATTGTGAAGCAGAGAAGCAGCGTGGCTTAGTGGAAAGAGCAGTCTTGGGAAGTCAGAGGTCGTGGGTTCTAATCCTGAATCCACCACTTATCAGCTGTGTGACTTGGGGCAAGCCACTTCTCTGTGCCTCAGTTACCTCATCTATAAAAAGGGGATTACTATTGTTGAGCCCCAACTGGGACAACCCTATTATCTTGCATCTACCCCAGCGATTAGAACAGTGGCTGGCACGTAGTAAGCGCCTAACAAATACCATTATTATTATTGTTATTATGTGCATATCCTTACACACTGCCACTTCCACTATGTGTAATTTCTTCCTCCACTCCTGTGCTCGAGCTGCAGAGCTCTGCTGACCAAAATCCAGACCCCAGGCTGACATAGTCCACCTCAATTTCATCCTCATCTGCTTTAACTCTGCCTTCTCTTCTACCCAGCAACATTATTTCCCCATCCTTATTGACACCCATTCCCACTGCCCTTGACAGCTGTTTTCAGTCATTTAACTCCCTCCTCAAACCCCCCGTCACCCCACAACCCTAATGACTTGGCCATGTACTTTGACAAAACGAGTCATAGGGCATGATCTCCCTAAAGTCTCCCCTGCTCTTCTCCAATCCTTCCTTCCTTCTGCCCCGTCTTCAACTTTCCCATTTTTCCCAGCAGTATTTCAAGAGATGTCCCTCCTCTCAAAATCTACTTTCTCAATCTGCACACCTAACCCCATGCCCGCCATACATATTTTTAAAAAAATCAATGGTATTTATTGTGCATTTACTGTGTGGAGTTCACTATACTAAGCACTTGGGAGATGCTTGTTCTCGCCCTTCATCTTTCCCTAACTGCCTCCCAACTATTTCCTTTACAATGGCTTTTTCCCCACTGCTTTCAAACATGCTTATGTCTCCCCTATCCTAAAAAAAACCCCTCCCTTGGCCCCCTGCTCCCTCCAATTACCACCCATTTCCCTACTACCACTCCTCCCCAAATCCCTTAAGTGAGCTGTTGGACCCCACTGCCTCCGAGCCTTCTCCTTCTACTCTCTCCCTGACCTCCTCCAATCTGGCTTCCACCCACTTCATTCCACAGAAACTGCCCTTAGGTCACCGATGACTTTACCAAATCCAACGGCCTCTACTCCATCCTAACTGTCCTCAACCTCTCAGTTGCCTCTGACACTGTGGACCACTCCCTTCTCCTAGAACCATTATCTAACCTTGGCTTCACCAACACTGTCCTCTCCTGGTCTTCCTCCTATCTCGCTGGTCACTCCGCTTCAATCTCTTTTGTGAGCAGCTCCTCTGCCCCCCATCTTTTAATAATAATAATAATAATGGCATTTATTAAGTGCTTACTATGTGCAAAGCACTGGTCTAAGCACTGGGGAGGTTACAAGGTAATCAGGTTGTCCCATGTGGGGCTCACAGTCTTAATCCCCATTTTACAGATGAGGGAACTGATGCACAGAGAAGTGAAGTGACTTGCCCAAAGTCACACAGCTGACAATTGGCGGAGCTGGGATTTGAACCTATGACCTCTGACTCCAAAGCCCAGGCTCTTTCTACTGAGCCATGCTGCTTTTAACTGTGGGAATCCCCCAAGGCTCTATTCTGGATCCCCTTCTATTCTCCATCTCTCCCCCCTCCCTTGGAGAACTCATTAATTCCCACAGCTTCAACTACCGTTTCTATGGGGATGATTCCCAAATCTACTTCTCCAACCCTGCCCTCTCTCCTTTGCAGTCTCACAGTTCCTTCTGCTTTCAAGACATCTCTACTTGGATGTCCCACTCACACTCAAACTTACCATACCCAAAACACAACTCATCTTCCCCACAAAACCCTGCCCTCCCACTTACTTTCCCATCACTGTAAACAAAATCACTATTCCCCCCACCTCACTAGCCCGATAACCTTGACTAATCTCTTTCATTCAACTCTCACATTCAATCTGTTGCCAAATCTTGTCAGCTCTTCCTTCACAACATGGCTAAAATCCACCCTTTCCTCTCCATCCAAAGTACACTATTCTAATTCAAGCACTTATCCTAAATTGCTTTGACTACTGCATCGGCCTCCTGTCTCTCCCCACTCCAGGCCATAATTCACTCTACTGACCTGATCATTTTTCTAAACATTTACTCAGTCCACATCTCCCCACTTCTCAAGGGCCTCCAGTGGCTGCCCATCCACCTCTACAAACAGAAACTCCTTACCACCGCCTACAAAACACTCAATTCTGCTCACCTCCTTTATTAAAAGCACGTTTCCCTCAAGAGGCCTTCCCTGACTGTCCTCATTTCCCTTACTTCCTCTTCCGTGTCCCCTTTGCACTTGAATCTGTACCCTTTAAGTACATGATATTCACCCCATCCTCAGCCCCAGAGCACTTATATACATATCCAAAATTTATTTTAATGTGTTTCCCCCTCTAAAGTCCTTATGGGCAGGTACCATACTCACCCAAGCAATGCTCTGTACATAGTGAGAGCTCAATAAATACCACTGATTGATAATTTAACATCCCCCTAAGTCTGTAAGCTGCTTGAAGGCACAGATCACATCTACTAACTATATTGTATTGTACTCTCCCGATCGCTTAATACAGTGCACTGCACACAGGGAGCACTGAAGTACCACCGAATGATTGACTGAAATTCTCAGAGAGAATAATAAAAACATAAGAGTTGAAGGGTCAGCGGGTATAAACTGTAGCCCCAAGCAAGTGAATGACTAAAACATCAGGGACTAATGGGTGTCTATGCATTTAAGGGTCTCCATAACCTCCCATTACTGCTTCTTCCAGTTTATTACCCTAAGAATAAAACTTTATGAGCATACTCTGTACAGCAACTACTGGGAAGTGTGTATGTCTCTGGCGAGATTAGTAAACATGAAAACATTTCAGTAAAAAAAGCAACCATGCAGCAATTTTGCTCAGATTTTTAAAAATTATTTACATCAGACCTTATGGATGGGATATAACCATAACAGAAATAGAGGGAAGGTACTTAGGTACTGCAATGGAAGCTCCTGACAATAAAAGCTCAGCTAAGAAAAACTTTGTAAATCATCATGGTAAAATACAACACTTAAAGCTACTTTTAAATCTAGGCTCTAAAATTTACACACCCTCCTTGAAAAAAAACTCATGGACTAAAGAGAAGGATTATCTCCGGTGAAGGTACTTCAAATTTTCAATTGGCTTGTACTCCACTACTATTTCAAACAAATTTCAAAAGAGTTCTAAATTCTTCAGGTCAAACAATCTCAAGTTATTCAGCTGGAATGGTGAGAGGATCCAAAGATGGTGAACTAGCACTGGCGCAAGCTTTGGAAAACATTTAAGCTTTCCAAACTTAAAACATTTTAAGTTTTCATTTGGGTAGTGAGGGGGTCAGTGTCCGATTTCCAGGGGTCTCGGACAAGATTTTACAGCTTCCATGCAGGGATGAAGAAATACAAGATTGGGTCTGACAACACTGTCTCTTCACAGAACTGGGACTAGAATCCAGGTCTCCAGATTTTCAGAGCAGTTCTTCACTCCACAAACCCACAAACAATGCTTCCAATGATAATTAAATGTATTAGTTATGTGCCTATGTACTTGTGTGAATATCTGACTTTATTAGAGAGGGATGTGGCTTAGTGGAAAGAGTACCGGCTTGGGAATCGGAGGACGTGGGTTCTAATCTCAGCCTGCCACTTGTCTGCTGTGTGACTGAGCAAGTCACAACTTCTCTGTGACCGAGTTACCTCATCTGTAAAATGGGGATGAAGACTGTGAGCCACACGCGGGACAACCTGATCACTTTGTATCCCCCCCAGCACTTAGAACAGTGCTTTGCACTAGTAAGCGCTTAACAAATACCATCATTATTATTATTCTCTGTGCCTCAGTTACCTCATCTGTAAAATGGGGATTAAGACTGTGAGCCCCACATGGGACAACCTGATTACCTTGTATCTATTCCTGGGCTTAGAACAGTGCTTGGCATATAGTAAGTGCTTAACAAATACCATTATTATTATAAAAGCCTGTTTGACACCCCCAAGCCCCCATCACTCACTCTCTTGGTGAACTCATTTGCTCCCACGGCTTCAACTATCATCCCTACGCTGATGACACCCAAATCTACATCTCTGCCCCTGCTCTCTCTTCCTCCCTTCAGGTTCATGTCTCCTCCTGCCTTCAAGATTTCTCCATCTGGATGTCTGCCCACCATCTAAAACTCAATGTGTCCAAGACTGAACTCCTTATCTTCCCTCCCAAACCCTGCCCCCTCTCTGACTTACCCATCACATTGACGGCACTACCATCCTTCCCGTCTCACAAGCCCGCAACCTTGGTGTCATCCTCGACTCTGCTCTCTCGTTCACCCCTCACATCCAATCCGTCACCAAAAACTGCTGGTCTCACCTCCGCAACATCATCAAGATCCACCCTTTCCTCTCCATCCAAACCGCTACCCTGATGGTTCAATCCCTCATCCTATCCTGACTGGATTACTGCATCAGCCTCCTCTCTGATCTCCCATCCACCTGCCTCTCCCCACTTCAGTCGATACTTCATGCTGCTGCCCGGATCATCTTTGTGCAGAAACGCTCTGGGCATGTTACTCCCCTCCTCAAAAATCTCCAGTGGCTACCAGTCAACCTATGCATCAGGCAAAAACTACTAACTCTCGGCTTCAAGGCTGTCCATCACCTCTCCCCCTCCTACCTCACCTCCCTTCTTTCCCTCTACAGCCCAGCCCGCATCCTCCGCTCCTCTGCCGCTAACCTCCTCACTGGGCCTCGTTCTCACCTGTCCCACCGTCGACCCCCGGCCCACGTCATCCCCCTGGCCTGGAATGTCCTCCCTCCGCACATCCGCCAAGCTAGCTCTCTTCCTCCCTTCAAGGCCCTACTGAGAGCTCACCTCCTCCAGGAGGCCTTCCCAGACTGAGCCCCCTCCGTCCCCTCCCCCTCCCCATCCCCCCTGCCCTACCTCCTTTCCCTCCCCTCAGCATCTGTATATATGTTTATACAGATTTATTACTCTATTTTACTTGTACATATTTACTATTCTATTTATTTTATTTTGTTAATATGTTTTGTTTTGTTGTCTGTCTCCCCCTTCTAGACTGTGGGCCCGCTGTTGGGTAGGGACCATATCTATATGTTGCCACCTTGTACTTCCCAAGCGCTTAGTACAGTGCTCTGCACCCAGTAAGCACTCAATAAATACGATTGAATGAATGAATGAATACTGTTCCTTCCCCCTCATAAAAGCAACAACCTCTTTCCATCCCTGTATACAAAATGAAAACTTGGAACCTATGCAGGGGCCTCAACTAAATGAGGGCATATTAGCACGCTGCTGAGGGCCAAGAACCATGATGATACTATAACAATGAACGTGTCTTCGTGAGGCAGAATCTTCTCTGTTAGGTGATGCCATGGGAAGTTCAACCTAAGACTAAAGCCCAACTACTGTTAAAGGAAAATGATTTCCACAGTATTACTTTCATCTCCAATGGAAAAGAATTCTCCTCAGGCCCACTGAACAAATGCTTCTTGGAGCATTTCATATTTGGCTTCCTTTTTCAAATTCAATGGGAAAGAAAAGCTAAATTACACCCCAAAATCCAGGGCTTTTGTTTTTTCACAATTACATCAATAACCTAAAAGCCAATGAACTGTTACAGACAAAAATCGTCAGAACAGCCTCTACTATGGTGTGGGTAATGCAACCTCTCAAACGCAGAAGTTCCAGAGCTCAAGACTCAGGAGCCTGAAAAAAATAGTCTTCATTTCTGTCTCATCACAGAGGGTAAATTCCAGTTATAAGGATTCCAAGACATAGTGAAAGGAATGAAAAAGTGTAATATGGCATTCCAACTACGACCTGAAAACCACATTCCAGTCCATCATGTTAGAGATGTCAATGAGATACCAACCAATACTTATATTATCTTTTTAAGTGGGCATGTGGCTTAAGTTGAGAGAGCAAACATCAAAATTTACTAAATGACACACTAAAAGGAAGTAGTAGAACTCATAGAATCAGTTGAAGCAGCAGGAGAACTGAAAGTAATGATAGTGACTTCACTGATTCAAGGTAAGATACAAATCACAACTTTTGACAACTTACCAATGTTTGTTGGATTCTGTCCACTGTAAGGGAACCAATTCCCTTTCACTGTGAATGGGCTTTTCCTATTACTTGTCGAACCAGTCCCTAGCTGCCCGTTACCACCGAGACCAAAAGAATAAATTCTTCCCGATGAAGGGACAAAGGCAGAAGTGTGCTGCCTGGGACAAAAAAAGAAAGAAACACAGTTGAAACTTTTTACTCTAGGAATCATCTGCAAGAAAAAAAAATTAACTACACAATTCAGAGCAGTTTGAACTGCGCCCTTGAAAAATTATGAATCTTTTTCCTAGTAAATTTCTAAGGGCCCTAAAATAAATCCATTTCTACAAACTGAATTTTCACACAGATCCTACTGACAGCTATGTACATAGGTATTGCCCAGAGTACAACCGCTCCAAAATATGAGCAGCCCGGAGATTACCCTGCACCACTTGGTGACTTACTCCAGCAAATTTAAGGTCACTGCTCCCGACATTATGTCGAGTCACTGCAAGTCTATTTCCTCCCCGCTCCCTCACCCTCTACACACTGCGTCCTTGACTCATTTCCTGCATCCCAAACTCAAACTCCCCCATCTACAATAATTTTCTCTTTTACACTAATCGAAGCTACTGAGCCAAGCATAATCAGTGCTCCCCTTTTCCCTTACCACTCGTAATTCTCTCTATCCAGCCCAGCCCAAGCCATGGGATCGGGGACAGAAATAGAGGGCATGCTCCTAGCAGCAGCTGTCAAAATCTTTAGGTCCTGATATATTGGGCCTTGCTGGGACTATTTTACTTTTTTTTTTCAAGAAATACAATAATTACAATGTACTGGATTCCCACATACTTAAGTAACAGGGTTTAAATCTGGCCCCACCAAGCTTGGACAGTCATGTTACAGTTACTCATAGACCTGTACATTATTTAAGATTTTACGTGAAACTATTGGGCCATGTGACTAGAGATTAAAGAATCAGTCTCCTCACTGGCCTCCATATTTTCAGTCTATACTACAAACTGTAACCCAGATCATCTTCTTGAAGCGATTAGCCCGACAGAAGGAGCAGGGGACTGGGAGTTAAGGGTAGGCCAGATAAACGCTATTTAACACAGGTCTTATGCTTCTATCATCTTTCATTAACAAGAAAACTATCATTAACGACTTTCAAATGCTTTAAATACCCTTTTAGATTTTCCTCAGAACAGTATCGCCTCATGTTACGACTCACAAACATCTTAAAGGTGCTCAACTTCAAGGTAGAGGCCCATCACTCTGTGAAGTCCATTTCTCACTGTTCTAATGAGAGAAACTGTGAAGCTAAGTAGTAGGTGTATTTAGACTAGAATCGACCATTACTCATTTTCAAAGGGGAAAAGCTCTCAGAATGGATGTCTTGTTATAGGTTTTTAACTCCAGAAAACATAAGTTATACTGACAGCCAGAATAAACGTAATTTACATAAACTTGTCCCCAATCTTCTTGGACTGGAAAAAAAAAGATGAAGAAAATATAGGGAGGAATTGACTTGCAAAACAAAAAAAAAACATTAAGCTATAAAAAGTACTCTACCTTCCACAAGCAATTTGTGTAACGATGCTTCCCATAAGTTCGAAAACTTTCCGTGGATTTATTTCATGGCTAGTAGAATTATGACCCAATTGACCATACCCTCCAGCTCCGAATGTAAACACCCCACCTTCCTATATAAAATTTAAAACATAAAAATACAACAAAAAGAAAAAAAAAATTAGATTTCAACTCCTTTTCTTTCTATGTTCCCCAGGTTACAGAAAAAAGAGACCAGAAAAAGGATCACGTTTGCTCTAAATAATACAGTGCTATGGTGTTTCCATACTCACATACCGTATCCAATGAGTTATTAATTTCTCAAGTCTGAATTTTTCAGATGCATCCAGAGTCATTTAAACAGGAAACTAGTATTTCCTTTATCTCACTGAATTTTAGCTTTGCTTGCAAAATCCCACTGCACGGTCATGACTACGCTAAATGACTACATGGTCATTTTTCTTTCCAAATAATTCAACAATGCCATTTTACGCCAATTCATTTGCTTTAAATTCACAAACCTGCTACATAAAATCATTTTCATCCAGTCACCGTACAGTCTTTCTGGAAGAATCGGGTTGAAAATTATGCTTAACCTGAACCTTCTCAAAATAAGAAGTTAAACTTTTATGGCCTTTAAATCAACATTTTCTATTTAGAAAAAAAAGAAATAAGTCCCTAACAGAAGATGATAGACTATAACAGAAAAGTAAAATGGGCTTCTAGTACTCCAAGTGAGGACTTGCTCCATGTTGCCTACTGGAATGAGCCCGACAGAGCCCACTGTTGGGTAGGGACTATCTCTATATGTTGCCAACTTGTACTTCCCAAGCGCTTAGTACAGTGCTCTGCACACAGTAAGCGCTCAATAAATACGATTGATTGATTGATTGGACATCGGGAGACCTGGGTTCTAGTCCCAGCTCTGCTACTTGCCTACTGTGTGACCTTCGGAAAATCATTTAACCACTCTGTGCACTGAGTTTCTCATCCGTAAAAGGGAAATGGAATAATAATAATGATGGCATTTGTTAAGCGCTTACTATGTGCAGAGCACTGCTCTAAGCGCTGCAATACTTGATCTCCTCCCCTCCGATCTGAATATCTTGTATGTATTCCAGAGCTATTAATTAGAACATTGCACATTAGCACAGAGAAGCAATGTGGCTTAGTGGAAAGAGCATGGGCTTGGGAGACAGAGGTCATGGGTTCTACTCCCAACTCTGCCACCTGTCAGCTGTGTAACTTTGGGCAAATCACTTAACTACTCTATGCCTCAGTTACCTCATCTGTAAAATGGAGATTAAGACTGTGAGCCCCACTTGGGACAACCGGACAACCTTGTGTCTACCCCAGTGCTTACACCAGTGTGTGGCACATAATAAGCACTTAAAAAATCATTATTATTATTATTTCTTGGCACATAGTAAGTGCTTATTAAATACCACCACCATTATTATATACCTTTGCGTTATTATCTCCTGTAGTTTACATTCCTTCCGTTTCCAATCATAGCGAAAGATTACTGAGATTTGATTCAATAAGATTTAATTAGAATTAGTAAAACTAACACGATTGTACTATTCTAACAACATAAAATCTTGTAAGAAAAATTGATAGACTTAACAAAAGGTGAACTACGCAGAACAGCAGGGTAAAAAAGAGCTAAATACTATCATTTTGCATTTTTCCCCCCTATCTGGGTGTGCTTACATTTGAGACTGATTTATAGCATTACTTTATCATTCTAAATATATTTCCAAAGGAGGAAGAGAAGGAATGAAAATTTCATAGTTCGATTTGAAGTTAGTCTTTCCTGAATGATTCCAAATCACCACACAGAGCAAAAAAGGCCAAAAAACACGAGGCAAGAACACTTATTTCAGTTTGGTCAATGCCCGAACTTGCCGGCAGCCCACTTAGGTCTAAACATAACAATTCCAAATAACATCTATGAAAACGTGAGATGGTTTCTTTCCGTGGTCTGTTTTCGGTTTGAACTGCTGGGCCTCAGGCAGGCCCCGAGCAGCAGGGATATTGAATTAGCACTCACCCCAAGAAAGGGTGCTCCTTCCATATCAGGGTTCAAGCCATTGGCAAGATTGGGTGAGGAAAGCTCATATTGTAACTGCGTGCACAGTACTTGGCCTGTGGATAATAGAGGGCTTCAGTTTCCTCCACTGCAAGCTGTAAAATATTTATATGCCAAATGGATGCTAAATTAAACAAGACACAGCTGGACAATAGAATTTGGAAGTAACTCACCCACATGGCAGGTCAAGGCACACAGAAAAGGAAACATCAGATTCAAAATGTTTCACTTAAGCAGTATCATGTGACGCTTAAATAATCACAAGAGTGTTCACATGCAATGTTTGGTCAAAATCTGAGTTCCAGGATGCAGAAGCCTGGAATTCGTAAAACTTGGGGGAAAAAAAAAAATTGAAAAATGTCTCTAAAATATTTTAAATCATCAATGTATTTGATTCGTTCACGTGAAATTGGAATGTACACAAATAATGAAATACTCGAGAAACAATACTGATTCAAAAGCCATACCGCATAATCACTATGAGAAAAACAAAAAATTTACACATACCTTTGTAAGTGCAGCAGTGTGATCTTCTCCACAACAAATATAAACTATTTTCTGAGATCTTAGTGACTTTAGCAAATTAGGGACATACTTATCTGAAAGTTTAAACAGCACAAAAAAAATTAGTACAAACAAGAAATTCTTTCATAAACTGTTAGCTTGTTTTTCCTGGCTATGCTTAAGTAGAATCACACACTACATTAAATGACTTATTATGCAATTATTCCCTACATTATTGTGAAATAGTGAGAAGTTATAAAAAAACAACTGTAGCATAGTTGATATGCTGCATCAATCATTTAAGCTTCAGGAAAAATACAGTATTTAATTCATGATTAAATTCTCTGCAGTTCTAATGCCATTCCAACGTTAGTTTGCACATAATGTTTTGTGAATCCTTCACAATACAAGAATTACTCAGAAATAGATCAGAAGATAAATTATCCTCATAGAACTTGAATAATGTCCTTTACAAAGCTGAAATCCAGACAGTGATGTAAATCAACACATCTTGTGAGAGATTCATGAAATGTTCTATACTGTTTAAACAGGCAATAACACGCCTAAGAACAGCACGGACTTCTTTAATTAGCTCAATATGCTATTGTGCATTTACCAATGACAAATTTCATCCTTCAATTTTACTGAAATGGGTAGGAGTGTGGGTAAATTACCCTGAGAGTAAACCGCTTCTGTGAGTGAAGAGAATTAACTTTTCCTGTCCTTTAGCTTCCCACTTGGGAAATTTCCCAATATAGTACACATAAAGGTATCTGGGATGAATGGCTAATTCCCAGGAGCTTTCTGACTAATCCCTGTTCATTAAAGAATTAGACAAACTATTTTATCCTTAAAACTCCTGGGGAAATAAAGGCTGCAATGTATTTCTTGTCTTCCTTTCTCTCTTCCACGGTCCAATTTGCTTTATGGATTTCTGACATCAAAATAAGTAAAAATCGAAAACCTGGCTTCTTAAATGGTGATGCCTTTCAGCTGCTTTAAAAAAGATCTCAGGCTACTTTAAAAAAAATCTAGAACAATGAAGACTTCATATTTTACTTTCAGCTTGAGGCTCTCTTCTGATCTCAGAGAAAACTCTGCCTCCCGTTGTAGCCTCTGGCTAGTGAACTTGAACATAGGTTCCAAGTGGAAAGACCACAAACACTATATAAACACATGATTACTCACCATTTTCATCATTAAGACCAAGCTGGCCAAATTTGTTGCGTCCCCATCCAAAGATAGCTCCAGAAAGAGTGAGTACAAAACTATGGGCACCCCCTGCTGCAACTTGCATAAAAGGGATTCCGAGTAACGACTTAATCAACTGTGGTGAAGTGTGCTTTTTAAATTCAAAACCTAAACCCAGCTGGCCATATTTATTCTGACCCCAGGAAAAAACTTCACTTCCTGAAAAAGAAAAAATACAGATTTATACTAAACAGGCTGATCATAAAATAAAGTATAAACATGAAGTTTACTAATTCAGTAAAATATATTACAAATATTTACCCATTGGGAGTCAATATCTACCAATAGCAGCATATCAAGAGCAGCATTTACCTTTGCCTTTACCTATTTTCGGCAAGATCGAAGCTGAATCGATCTATATGGAAATATTTACTACTTCTCCCTCTCTAGTCCATACCTAACTCTGCTACCCTTATCATTTAGCACAAACAATGCACGCTACCCATTTCTCATAATGGCTGCCCATCCAACTCTGAATTAAGCAAAAACTCCCATTAGTTTTAAGGCACTCAATCTGCTCTCTCTCCTCTCTATTTATCCTCACTCTTCTCCCACTACAATCCAATCCAAATACGTCTCTCCTGCCTGGAACTCCCTCCTCTTTGACATTTGGCAGACCACTACTCTCCCCATCTTCAAAGCCTTTGTCTTGTCTTATGCCGTCAAGTCATCTCCAACCCATAGAGACACCACGGTCACATCTCTCCCAGAACGCCCCACCTCCATCTGTGATCGTTCCGGTAGTGGATCCATTGCATTTTCTTGGTAAAAATGCGGAAGCGGTTTACCATTGCCTCCTTCTGTGCAAGTAAACTTGAGTCTCCGCCTTTGACTCGGTCCCATGCTGCTGCTGCCCAGCACAGGTGAGTTTTGATTTGTAGCAGATTGCTTTCCACTCGCTAGCCGCTGCCCAAGCTAGGAATGGAATGGACATACCTCTGCATGACTCTCCCTCCTGTAGTCGAGACTGGCAGAGTACTGGAAACTCCTGAGAGGGGCTTCAGAGCCCTTAATGAAACCAAATCTCCTCCAAGAAGCTTTCACTGATTAGCCTTTCATCTCCCCATCCTATTTCCCTTCCTACTGCATCACCTATGCGTTGAGTCCCCGCCCTCTAAGCACTCAATCCAACTTCTTCCCACAGCACTGATACATACACCTTTATACTCAGTTGCTTCCCTTGTCATTTATTTTAGTGTCCGGTTCCCCTGCTAGATTGTAAATTCAGGTGCAGGGGTCAGGTCTACTTATTCTTTTGTACTTTCCCAATACTACTGATTGAGTTCCAACTGCATTTAAACTCTTAGTTAGAATTGGATTTACACACACAGAGCTGTCCTTCACTTTCAAATTGATGCGACAAACAGTAAGAGCTGCATAGATACATGCAAGTGAGGCTGAAAAGGCTGATGCATGACTAGCGCTCCTTCTGCATTTGGATGTTCTAAAGATAGCCTCTTGCTTTACTACCATTTGATAATGGAGTGGAAAATGAAAACGAAAGGGAAGAATTGAAGACAATTTTCTACTTAGATTAACAATTTCCTTCTAATAAGGCCGAGTAAGATGGATAGTTAAGTTACAAAATATGAAGAAACTGAAAGGCAGGCCACAAAACAGTGATAGTCTATTCAGGAAATGGCTTTATATATTATAGATGCAATCACTGTTAAAGGGGGGGTTTAGACAGTTCAATCATTTTAGCCATATTTTCAAATACAAAAGACGACAGAGGTGTCGGTTTTTAATAAGAAAAGCAAAATAAACGAGCCAAAAGTGTTAAAAGAAGTCTTAGTCTGTAAATGAAGTGGACAGCACACAGTCACACCTGAAGTGACACTTGGGTGATTCAACTTCTTCGTCTTTCCATTACTAATCCCTTTGGGGAAATAAAGTCAGAGAAGGCTGTTGCATTGGGCACCTATAAGGCTATATATCAAAATACATGGCTTATTTTCTTTGGAAAAAAAAAAATGTTCAGTCCACCTCTCTCCATACCTCAAGAACCTCCAGTAGATGTCCACTTACCTCTGCATCAAACCAGAACTCCCTACCACTGCCTTTAAAACACTCAATCAACTCACCCCTTTCTACCTTACCAAACTAATTTCCTACTACAATCCAAATCACACAGTTGGCTCCTCTAACGCCAACCTACTCACTGCACCTAGATCTCAAGTACCCCAATGCCGACCTTTGCCCGCATCCTTCCTCTGGCCTGGAACTCCCTCTCCCTTCAGAGAAGCAGCATGGCAGGGTGGAAGAGCCCAGGCTTGCAAGTCAGAGTTCAAGGGTTCTAATCCCGGCTCTGCCACTGATCCAACTGTGTGACTTTGGGCAAGTCACTCGACTTCTCTGTGTCGCAGTTAACTCATCTGTAAAATGGGGATGAAGACTGGGAGCCCCACGTGGGACAACCTGATTACCTTATATCTACCCCAGTGCTTAGAACAGTGCATGGCATAAAGTAAGCGCTTAATAAATGCCATCATTATTATTATACGATACACCACTACTTTCCCCATCTTCAAAGCCTTTTTAGAAGTACATCTCCTCCAAGAGATCTTCCTCGACTAAGCCCTCATTTCCTTTACTTCCTCTGCCTTCATGATGTATGTACTTGAATCTGTACCCTTTGAAGCACTTATACATAGCCATAATTTAAACTGTACCTCAATTCCCCTCTGAACTGGAGAGGGGCAGGGAACAAGTCTATCAACTGTTATACCCTCCCAAGTGTCTAGTACAGTGCTCTACATATGGTAAGCACTTAAATATCACTGAATGATTACCACTGATTGACATACCCTGAGATATTCATAGTTGTACACAGAAAGAAGCAGCATGGCATAGTGGATAGAGCACAGGCCTGGGAGTGAGAAGGTCAGGGGATCTAATCCCAGCTCTGCCACTTGTCTGCTGTGCGACCTTGGGCAAGTCACTTAACTTCTCTGTGCCTCAGTTACCTCACCTGGAAAATGGGAAGTGAGACTGTGAGCCCCACATGGGATAGGGACTGCGTCCAACCTGATTTACGTGTATCCACCCCAGTGCTGGGCACATAGTAAGTGCTTAACAAATACCGTAATTATCCTTATTATTATATACAGCTTTATATCACATACACTGAGGCTTTTTGCTTTGGCTCTCTTTGCCTATCCACACAAGAGAACTTATGTTTCTCTTGAATGGATGTGAGAAATGCCTCCTGTATTTCCCAAAGAGTCAATTACACAAGTCCCAACCCTTTGGGGATGGCAGCTGTAGAAATTTTGTGATGTGATCTCTCTCTAAGAATCCACAGAATAACTGTTTGAATGAGCTGAAATGGTCTGATATCTTTGGAGAAGCTCATCCCATGTTCCCATCCTTGAATTGTCCTCTTCCCAAAGTCCAACAATCTAACAACAGTATTTATTGAGCACTTACTCTGTGCAGAGCATGACAGTAAGCCCTTGGGAGAGCACAATAGTAGATACGATCTCTGAACAGTGCTTGGCACATAGTAAGCACTTAAGAAATACCATCATCATCAGCTGACCCCAAAAGGCTTACAATTTAGAGGGGGAGAAAGTCATCAATATAAATTACAGTTAGGGAAAAGCCTCAGAGTTTCAAGATAAGTGTTGTGTGTTGGGGGGTAAGTACCCAAATGCTCTGGGGATGAAGACTCAATCAATTAATCATATTTATTGAGCACTTACTGTATGGCACCGTTCTAAATACTTGGGAGAATACAACAGAAGATTTGGTGGACATATTCCCCTCTAGACTGTAAACTTCTTGGAGACAGACATTAGTATAAATAAATTACAGATATGTAAGTGCCATGGAGCTAAAGGTGAGGGGAACAAAGAGAGCAAATCTAAGTGTAAGGGTGATGCAGAAGGGAGAGGGAGTAAAGGAAATGAGCGCTTAGTTGGGAAAGGCCTCTTGGAGTATATGTGCTTCTAATACAGCTTTGAAGGTGGGGAGAATAATCATCTGTCAAATATAAACGGGGACGGAGGGAGTTCTGGGGCAGATGCAGGACATGGGCAAGGGGTCAGCGGCAAGATAGACGAGATTGAGGTACAGTGAGTAGGTTGGAGTTAGAGGAGTGAGGCGGGCTGGGTTGTACTAGAGTAGTGAGGTGAGGTAGGAGGGGGCAAGGTGATTGAGTGCTTTGAAGGGTATGGAGTTTCTACTTGATGTGAGGTGGAAGGGCAACGACTGGAAGTTCTTGAAGAATGGAGAAACATGGACTGAATGGATTTATAGGAAAATGATTCAGGCGGCAAAGTATAGGCTTAAGTGGGGAGAGATAGGAGGGAGGGAGGTCAGCAAGGAGCCTGATGCAGTAGTCACAGCACTTTTTTTTTATAATGGCATTTATTAAGCACTTCCTATGTACAAAGCACTGTTCTAAGTGCTGGGGAGGTTACAAGGTGATCAGGTTGTCCCCCGGGGTCTCACAGTCTTCATCCCCATTTTACAGATGAGGTAACTGAGGCACAGAGAAGTGAACTGACTTGCCCAAAGTCACACAGCTGACAATTGGCGGAGCCGGGATTTGAACCCCTGACCTCTGACTCCAAAGCCCGGGCTCTTTCCACTGAGCCACGCTGCTTCCTAAGCTCTTTCCAAGAACTTTCCAAGCTCTTAGTACGGTGCTCTGCACAATAAATATAACTGAATGAATGAATGAATGAAAGGATAGGATAAGTGCTTGGATCAACATGGTAGCAGTTTGGATGGAGAGGAAAGGATGGATTTTAGCGATGTTGTGAAGGCTGAACCAACAGGATTTGGTAACAGACTGATTATGTGGATTGAAAGAGATATGTGAGCCCACTGTAGAGTAGGGACCATCTCTATGTTGCCAATTTGTACTTCCCAAGCGCTTAGTACAGTGCTCTGCACACAGTAAGCGCTCAATAAATACGACAATGAATGAATGAATGAATATGTGTCAAGGCTAATGACAAGCTTATGGGCTTATGAGACAGGGAAGATAGTGGTGCGGTCTACAGTGATGGTAAAGTCAGAGAAAGCAGGATGAGGAGTTCTGTTTCAAGTACACAGATAACGACGAAGTGCTGAAGTGACAGAAAGGGGGAAAACTGGGTGGAGAGATGAGAGTCACGGAAGGCCTGCTTCCTGGAGGTAATGTAATTCAGAAAGGCTTTGAAGATGAGGAACATAGCTGTAGTAGTAGTAATAACAGTAGTAATAATTATGGTATTTGCTAAGCGCTTACTACGTGCCAGGCACTGCACTAAGCCCTGGGGTAGATATAAGGTAATCAGGTTGGACACAGTCCCTGTCCCACACAGGGCTCACAGTCTTAATCCCCATTTTACAGTTGAGGGAACTGAGGCACAGAGAAGTGAAGTGATTTGCCCAAGGTCACACAGCAGCTAAGTGGTGGAGCCAAAATTAGAACCCAGGTCCTCCTGACTCCCAAGCCTGGGCTCCATCCACTAGGCCACACTGCTTCCCTAGTTGGCTGCCTGATATTGGTAAAGATGGGAATATGCTGGCGACCGGTGGGAACCACACTCTTGTCTACACAGCAGAGATCATTCACAAGGAACCCACTTTACAAACGGAGATGCGGCAAAGAGGATATGCACACTGCACATTCTAAAAGCCTGCCTCTATTCATTCATTCATTCAATCGTGTTTATTGAGCACTTACTGTGTGCAGAGCACTGTACTAAACGCTTGGGAAGTACAAGTTATCCTCAGCTTCACCCACCCTTGTCCAGTCAAGGGGCAGACAGATGTGTACACTCGTGCGTTACGATAGGATAGGGGGCTGTTTCCCGTACCCCAACGCTAACCCACCCTCGCTTTCCAAGTGAGGACAGAGAATGAGGTACAAAATTTGTTCAAAATCATGTACGCACCCACGTAGGTGTTTTGGCTGGCTGGAGAATCTCTTCTTTCAACATCCATCACTAACTAGCTATTGCTGCAACATCTTAGTGTAATACTCTGACTTGGGTTATGCACCAGCTCAAGAAAATCTTCTTAATAAAGATGAGCAGCATTATATTGATGTCATCACCATTGATTAGCATAAGATTTTCTAAAGTAGTGCAATCACACTCACATTTGTAATGGCTAAAAACAAAAAAAGCTTACCTTTTGAGAGGGCGAGTGAATGATAGTAACCACAAGAAACTTGCACAATCTGGATGTCTGACAAGCTCTTAATATTTCTAGGAAAAAAAAACATAAAACTTTGGATCAAAGTAAAATTCTCAGAACATTTTTCCATCTTCTCACATAATCATCAAATGGAACAAAATCTCCTACAGCAATTACCAGAAACTATGCAGACAAAATAAATTAACCTTAAGATGAAAAAATTAGAATCCATCCCAAGAGATGATAAAAGCATCTTTCCAATAACAAACTATAAAAAATTATAATATCATATCTCATTCCTTATACCCAGTTTCTTCCCTAAACCTATTTATTAACCTCTGTCCAGTTCCACTCTTCTGCAAATTGTTAAAAACAACCAAAACCATGATTCTTACTCTGCCATCATTTGGGTTTTTAATATTCCAAATAGTGTTGGGTTAATAACGCTAGATTTACCCAAATCTTTAATTCTAGAATTCAGAGAAATTCACTTTAAAAAATTAGTATACTCCTCTATTTTTCTTGGTGGGATTTTTTTTTTTTTAATAGGATGGGTTTTCCTCATTTTTTCTGGATTACCTTTTCGTGAAATTAGCAAGATTGGATCAAGAATGTGGGTTGGTTTTTCAGAATTCTTGCATATACTCTCAAAGTCTGGCCTCGCTGCTGATTCCACTGAGGAGTGCTGAGACCATCAGTGAAAACAGTCCACCAAGGTTAACTTCAGGAAAGGGAATGGAAGTGGGGAGAGACTTGATTTGCATCCTGGTTGTGGGAGCGCTTAACAAATGCCAATTATTATTATTATTATTATTATTAAATGAGGAAGAAATATACAAGAAGAGCTGTGCTCTCTGCATGATCAGGTTGCTTGCCATCCATCCTCACTTTTCCCCAGCTTCCCTGGCTTCTTCTATTTCCCCTACTGTGACTGCTGCTGACGTCTGACAGGATTCTGGGCTAGGTTTTATATCCCTGAATGATAAATCTATTGTAAATCTTCAAATTTTAAAGTATGAGTAGAGCTGCTAGTGAACTCTCAACTGACCTCAACCTACTACTCCATTAGAACTAGATGTGAAAATCTATGGGAAAAGATACAAAACGTCACTTGCAAGAAACAAGATGAGGAAGAGGAAACGGAAAAATACCCAGTTGCGTGAAATGCATCTTAAGTAGAAATAAATGTGTGTAGTGGAGTTGAAGCTGTCCAAAATTAAAGACCACTCCAATATTTTTTTTCATTCCTTGCAGCTTATTTCTTCAAGAAAGGACTACTGGAGCTCAAATTCTATAACATTATTCTCAATTTAAATCTTGGGCTGATTCAACTAAGTGATTTAAAAACCAAAATGAATTGTTACAGGACTGCTGAACATCACTAAATTCTTTTGAAAGCTAAGTTTAAATGTTCTTACATTACAATATGCCATATGACTTAAAATAAGATTTTTTTCCATACACAAACCCTGCCAAAATATTTCAATACTAAATCGGGGATGTAAATTTAGTTCTAGTACTCCCTGCTAAATGTACACATTCAAAGGCAGAAACTGGAAGGAATGTTTCCTTTTTGTTCGCTGTGATAGTAATGAAGAGTAAATAAAATGTCAAGAAAAACTACTCTGCAAGTAGTTGCCAATAAAATAAAGCTACCAAAAAATTTTGCTACAGCAATGCTTACATCATGAAATATTTGTTAGACAATAAACCAATTTTCTAATTTTTTTCCCATCAATTCCTAGCAATAAGGCTGAAACTATGAAATCATTTACACCTAAAAGGTAAAAGGGTTGAGAATTAAAATTTTCTTCTGGGATGTTTTTCCATAAGCATGAAATACACCCAGTTTCCTATATTGCAGAGGTTGCGTTTTTGCAGAACCTCACAAGGAGTAAAATTTGCATTACAGTAACCACACTATGTCTAACACACACGTGCGCAAAAACCACTTATTTTGACACCGCATCACACTGCATCCAGACAGGCTTGCACGGGCAGAAGAATATTCCCAAATTCAGCAGCTGAACTCCAGCCAAAATGTGTAGTGAGACCACGTGTTTCGGCCAAACTGAGTGTGGGCCACAAGTGAAGTTGTGTGGGTTTGATGTGCTAAAGAAAATGTTCCATTTATATTCAAGTTTAAAATTTCGTTCTTGCCATCCCGAAAAATCATTTTTTCATTCCTCTTCCCTGATCCTGCCCACCCACTGTCTAGCACTGCCCCACCTCATCACTGGAGAGCAAAGAAAAAGGAGACACAAAGGAAGACAGGATACACAAGTGAGGGAGGGCAAAGGTCCTCACAGAGCTTGTGGCCTATGAGCCACATCTTGGTAATAATGCTCAAAGAAGTCAGTATAAAGAAGCTCAATTCTCTCAAGTTGCCCTTAGCAGTCAACTGGGCACCCTGGGGAAACCTTTAATTCTTTCTAGGGGACCACAATCGCTGTCTACGTTGTTCATACACTATGACTTGCACTAAACAATTACCTAAAGTCTGAAAAAACTAAAGCACTTCCCAAAGTGTGTGTCTGCACCAAGAAGAAAACTAAGGCATACAGAGAATTGGGTTCAACTTGTTTCCCTCACCTTAACACCCACCATATACAGAAAAAATCAACTCTCTGATGGTGTAGGAAAGTATTTAAACAATCATATTAGTTTAAGATAAAAAGGCTGGTTTTCTCTACAATGAAATGTTTTCGTCTGACATTTTTGAGGCACTTGTTTCTTAGAAAAGTACTATTTAAAACAATCTTTAGCTCTACTACCAAGTATAACTTTATCTTCACTATTTCTATCGTTTTCATTCCGTAATTTGTCAGTTCCACTTCATTTAAACAGGACGAAAAATTAATGAGGCGCTGGCTTCAACATGCAGATCTGTAAAGCTAAACAAGCTGCCTGAACCAGGCTACTATCAGGAGATCAACAGAGTTGTGGGAATCCTATCTGTTATTGAGCTGTTGTTGCAGAACCCACAGCACTCCTTCATTTACAAGGAGTGACCATCTGGTAAGGGGGGATTGGGCATATGCTTTGTTTAATAAAGGAAAAAATGTAAGGCAGGCTGCAAGAAAAATAAAGTCACTAATTTTAAGAACAGGTAAAAATAAGAAATTTGAATTCGGCAAAATCGATCCTTTTTTGCCCTTTCAAATCAGTAGCTTGCTGTCCCTTTCATAAGCTTATCATCATCATCATCAATCGTATTTATTGAGCGCTTACTATGTGCAGAGCACTGTACTGGGAAGCTAATATAATTAAGGGGTTATCTAATTGCATGGCCTGTCAACTCTACCACCCTGCTTTCCTAACCCTGTTTCTACCTTTAAATACACAATGTTTTTTGTACTGAAGTATCACTGGAAAATGTAAAGTTAAAAGAGAAAAGTACGCTAAACTGTTACCCAGACTATACCTGAAATTAATTTCAATTTAGTTTCGATCCACCCTTACCAGATGGCCACCCCTTGTAAACCAAGGAGTGTTGTTGGTTCCGCAACAACGGCTCAATAACAAACAGGATTCCCAGAGCTCTGTTGATGTCTCTTGATAAAAGCGTGGCTCCGTGAGCTTTACAGCACTGTATGATGAAGTGATCAACTCATTAACTAATCCTTTTAACCTGATTACTATTACTAGGAGAGAGGAGTGGAGAAGCAGTGTGACCTACTGGATGGGCCTCGGAGTCAGAAAGACCTCGTTCTAATCCCAGTTCTGCCACTGCTGTGTGATCTTGGGCTCAACTGTTAAATGGGGACTAAGACCGTGAGCCCCATGTGGGACATGGACAGTGTCCAACCTTATATTGTCATATTTATTGAGCGCTTACTGTGTGCAGAGCACTGTACTAAGCGCTTCTCTACCCCAGTGCTTAGTATAGTGCCTGGCACATAGTAAGCATTTAACAAATACCATGAAAAGAACGTTTTGAAGGCAGCAGAATTTCTACCACTGTTGTCTGTACTATGTTGCTGCCCAAGCAATTGGAAAAGAATCAGGAAGAGACCCTTCCATTTTGAAATATTCTTATTCTGAAATTTTGAATAGCATTTTACTACTGAAATGGACAATGGATATCACCTATAAACTCTGTGATTGTGACTATGGTGCTTATTTTTCTTCACTTTAAGGCCGAATCAACAAGTGAAATATGCTAATGTAAGGAAGTAAATAAAGAACGGATCTTCTACAGAGGACTCAATAATACTACATAATAGGGAAATAAACAAATCCCAAAACACCTGTTGAGTTGAAGAAAAATAAAGATGCCCTGGTATTTTATTAATTGGTAAATTTAATATTAAAATTCGGGGTCCCTCTTCTTTCCACAAGCAAGCACTGTGGCCTAGTGGAAATAATAACGATGGCATTTATTAAGCGCTTATTATGGAAAGAGCACAGGCCTCAGAGTCAGAGAACCTGGGTTCTAATCCTGACTCCACCACTTGCCTGTAGTGTGACCTTGGGCAAGTCAATTAACTTCTCCGTACTTCAGTTACCTCATCTGGAAAATGGGAATGAAATCCCACTTCCGCCTACATACATTAACGGCCTCATGAAGGTCAGGGACTGCATCCAAATCAATTATCCTGTATCTACCCTAGTGATTAGTACAGTGGTTGGCATATAGTGGGTGCTTAAAAACTACCATAATTAATTATTATCAGAATTACTGGAAAAGAAACTTACAATATCCTAAAATTTAAAGCAAAAGGGAGGGTATAGTTGCTCTTTAGATCAGATTGTTAATTCACTCCCTGGTACCTTGAGTTACAGTGCTGTAACAGGCCAGACATCCAGTACCCAAGAGTTTAGTTCAGTGTTCTGCACACAATAACCATTCACCAAATACCACCGACTGATGACCCAGCCCAGGTCCTGACTGCATCCAACACACTGCTGGCTGCGGCAACAGAGTGTCAAATCAGAAACAATCCAAAGCCCACCTGAGATGGCCCACAGTTCACTTCCTGGGGATGCTGCAATGCACATGAAGTGGCTCCAACGTCTTCTGGGCTCAGTAAACTCAGGGCAACCTTGCACAAACCTCAGAGCCAACCCCAGGAGTTCGGCACTACTGCTGGTTAGGTGGATCCAAAGCCACAGAACGATTTTCAGGCTGGGGAGAGGGTGTTCTGGGCCGGCTAGCTATATGGGGTACAAGCCCAGTCAGGTTGGCTTTCATGTCAGCCCAACCTAACTCAAAGGGACTCGAGGTTCCGTATTCTATTCTATTTATTTTATTTTGTTAGTATGTTTGGTTTTGTTCTCTGTCTCCCCCTTTTAGACTGTGAGCCCACTGTTGGGTAGGGACTGTCTCTATATGTTGCCAATTTGTACTTCCCAAGCGCTTAGTACAGTGCTCTGCACACAGTAAGCGCTCAATAAATACGATTGATGATGATGATGATGATGATGTATGAGCCCTCTGGGTCCTCGTGGGGCTTGACCTCCTATCTTGGCAGCACGAAGCTGGGCATGTATAATCAGGCAGGACAAAAACAGTGTGCATTTATAGGGGGTGGGTGGGGAGGTGAGAAGACTAGTAGTTTTATGCATGTTTGACATCGATTTTCCGGATGACTACAGGTAGACCTCTGCCAAACACAGCAGGGATAAACATGTTAGAGCTTGTTGTATTACACATTAAACACTGTACACTTATTACTTGCTATACTAAGAAGCTATTAACTAAACTATCAGTAACAACCAAACGAAAGGAAAAAATAATTAGAGGTTTCTACAGTCACAATTTATTTTCCTTACAGGATGCATAGCAAAGGCAGAACAGTTAAAATTGTCATTTTCAAATTTCTTACAACAAATATCAATACCGACAGACTTCTTTTTGGTCTCCTTTTTTTTTTTACCTGGGCACTCTGATACACTCCTCTGTTCCTGGCAGGCCAAGCTGTCCATCAGTATCAAGACCCCATGCATACACCTGACCCTTGTCATTTAATGCTAGCGTATGAGCGTCTCCACATGAAACAGCTACAATATTTTGGGCATCCAGGGCAACAACCTGCTCTACAAAAACCAAGAAGGAAAGAAATTTAAGTTTCCAGTTTTGCACTTAAAAGTAAATCAAACCCTCCAATTTAAATCACTTTGTAATAGGCTCAGTGCTTTATGTACTATGAATTAATCCTAAGAAATCACTTTTCAAATCATTTTGAAGATGTATCCCCACCCTGTAAATATGAACATGCCTATCTCACATAAAATTCTCTCCATACATTTATATAGGTTGCGTAGGACATCCTATCTAGTGAAGAATGCCTAAATTAATACTCTCTATATATGGGGATACAGTCTTAATTTAGGCATTCTTCACTAGATAGGATGTCCTATGCAACCTATATAAATGTACAGTTAAAACTGTCATTTTCAAATTTCTTACAACAAATATCTATGGATATTGCATGACTGTTTTCATTCACTCAGTCAACTGCATTTATTGAGCACTTACTGTGTAGAGCACTGTACTAAGCGCTTGGAAAGTACAATTCGGTAACACAGAGAGACAATCCCTACCCAACAATGGGCTTACATTTGATTGAGGAGGACATATTAATACAAAAAAAAATCCATTTGAGCTTTACAGAGCAACTATTCATTGCGTACATCCCTTTAAGAAAAATAGTAGGCCTAATAAAATCCCCCAATATAGACCAATTGAAGAAGCTTGAAAACCAGGTGCAACTGTAAACTATGGCAATTTTCTTTAGTTCTCTAACAGCATAAAACATTCAGAATAAGCAGGGATCTTATTTCATTTTTGACTCACTTTGAGTCAGAAACTGACTATCCCCAGTTTTCCTATAATGAAAGGGTTGCACATGTCCCCCACCATTAAGGAAAACTGACATGACACTTTATACAAATGGATGGCCATTCTCCAATTCCCTAACAGGATTCTAAAATAATGTGTTTGGAGAAAATCGATTGCAATCAGTCCATATTCATTACACTTGGACAAGCTCTGAGAATTCAATTTGTTAAATGACAAAATCACCAACAACAGGTAAGTCTGGTTAAATACAAGTGTTTTTAATCACATCACTGATAAAACAGCAAGGAGGATTAATAGCATTTATTAAGCCCTCACCGTATGCACAGCACTGGTAAAGAAGACCCAAATGGGAATTAGACATGGTCCCCTGTCCCTTGAGGGGCTCACAATCTCAAAGCCATCCTCTGAATCAAGATAGAGGAACAGTAACAATAAACTGCAGTTTAATTTAAAAAGGATTTTCGGTCTTGCCTTCGAATGCTTCCTGGAAATACCCATTTACAAGTTACTTATTTTTAAAATCATGATCAGATTTCAAAAACAAACTCTTGCAAATACCGGGTGCATGACGGCTTTAAGTTTATAAAAACAAACTGTACGTGCCACATTAGTGCACCTTTCAAAATCAAAACACAATTCTGCTAAAAGTTAACTTCACAGAGTAGTTTCCAGTAAATAGATATAAATACACCTTATTTTGCCCCAACTCACTGTGTAAACAGAAGAGTGGAACTGGATTATATAAAAGGGATATTATAAAATGATCCTTATTTTAACTGAAAAAAAAAACATGATTACAAGGGGCAACTTGATGGTAAACATAGTTCTGAACTGTGCCTCTGCTTACAAGTGTAATTTTTTTTATGCAATAATAGCAAATAATGGTTCATTATATGAAGCTTAAAAACAATGAATTGAATAATGCTGACTTCACAATACATAAATTCAGAGTTATTCAAAAGTCATGCACTGGCATTACAAACACAGAGAAAATAAGTGCCACTTATTATTAAATGTTCTACTCTATACTATTAAATATTGAGAAGCATCATGACCTAATGGCTACAGAATGGACCTGGGTTCTGATCCCAACTCCACCACTTGTCTGCTGTGTGACCTCGGGCATGTCACTTCACCTCTCTGTGCCTCAGTTACCTCATCTGTAAAATGGGGATTAAGAGTCAAACCAGGAGAGCACTTCTAGAACTCAGAGAGAGGCAGTGTCACTCTCCAGTTCTTTTGTAACCAAATTTCTCACAAGGTGGAGGTAAAATATTTTGGAAAAGCTGATTGTCATCTGCTTTCAGGTGAAGAATAAGCAGCGTTAAGTTCCTGGGGAATAAATATCAAGGATACAAAATTCAAAAATGGAAGGCCTTTTATATAATGTACAACTCAGTAACTCCTAAAAAAATTGTATTTCAACTATTCAGGCCCTAACCTTGAAAACTAATGGAACAAAGAATTGAAACGCAAGAACTCAGATATGAATTATAATGGGAGGAACTGTCAAGCTGGCAAAATATAAAACAGTAGAGTCCCCCAGGAATCAGACTGCTTTGCCAACATTACCTAACCTTGGCTTATCTCCTCCAGGAGGCCTTCCCAGACTGAGCCCCTTCCTTCCTCTCCCCCTCGTCCCCCTCTCCATCCCCCACATCTTACCTCCTTCCCTTCCCCACAGCACCTGTATATATGTTTGTACATATTTATTACTCTATTTATTTATTTATTTTACTTGTATCTATTCTAATTATTTTATTTTGTTAGTATGTTTGGTTTTGTTCTCTGTCTCCTCCTTCTAGACTGTGAGCCCACTGTTGGGTAGGGACTGTCTCTATATGTTGCCAGTTTGTATTTCCCAAGCACTTAGTACAGTGCTCTGCACACAGTAAGTGCACAATAAATATGACTGATTGATTGATTGGCTTCACTAACACTGTCCTCTCCTGGTTCTCCCATCTTTCTGTGGCCTCTCGTTCTCAGTCTCTTCTGTAGACTCCTCTTCTGCCTCTCACCCTCTAACAACGGAGGTGCCTCAAGGCTCAGTTCTGGGTCCCCTTCTACTCTCCATCTAGACCCACTACCTCCCAAATCAACCTCTCCAGCCCCAACCTCTCCTTCTCTGCAAGCTCACATTTCCTCACGCCTTCAACACATCTCTACTTGGATATCCCGTTGACATCTCAAACTTAACATTTCCAAAGCAGAGTTCCTCATCTTCCCACCCAAGCCCTTTCCTCCTCCGGACTTTCCTATCACTACAGACAACACCATCACCATCTACTGCTCATAAGCAACTATCATCTCTATGCTGATGACACCAAAATCTACATCTCTGCCCCTGCTCTCTCTCATTCATTCATTCAATCAATCGTATTTATTAAGCGCTTACTGTGTGCAGAGCACTGTACTAAACACTTGGAAAGTACAAGTTGGCAACATATAGAGACGGTCCCTACCCAACAGTGGGCTCACAGTCTAGAAGGGGGAGACAGACAACGAAACAAAACATATGAACAAAATAAAATAGAATAAACATGTACAAATAAAATAGAGTGATAAATACGTACAAACATATATACATATATACAGGTGCTGTGGGGAGGGGAAGGAGGTACGGCGGTGGGGGGGAAGGAGAGAGGAAGGAGGGGGCTCAGTCTGGTAAGGACTCCTGGAGGAGGTGAGCTCTCAGTAGGGCTTGCATCCCCCCCAGCACTTAGAACAGTGCTTTGCACATAGAAAGCACTTAACAAATGCCATCATTATTATTATTATTATTAGACGGATGCGGGTGGCCAGCCGGCCCCAGGGACCCCGTGAAGCCTCTGCTCTCCCAAGCCCTGAGGGACCTGGGAGGGTCGTCCCGTACCCCCTCATCTCCCCAGGAGCAGGCTCTGGTCTCCTCCTGCCTTCAAGATTTCTCCATCTGGATGTCTGCCCGCCATCTAAAACTCAATATGTCCGAGACTGAACTCCTTATTTTCCCTCCCAAACCCTGCCCTCTCCCTGACTTTCCCATCACTGTAGATGGCACTACCATCCTTCCCGTCTCACAAGCCGCAACCTTGGTGCCATCCTCGACTATGCTCTCTTGTTCACCCCTCACATCCAATCCATCACCAAAACCTGCCGGTCTCACCTCCGCAACTCGCCAAGACCCGCCCTTTCCTCTCCATCCAAACTGCTACCCTGCTGGTTCAATCTCTCATCCTACCCCGACTGGATTACTGCATCAGCCTCCTCTCCGATCTCCCATCCTCCTGTCTCTCCCCACTTCAATCTATACTTCACGCTGCTGCCCGGATCATCTTTGTGCAGAAACGCTCTGGGCATGTTACTCCCCTCCTCAAAAATCTCCAGTGGCTACCAGTCAACCTATGCATCAGGCAAAAACTCCTCACTCTCGGCTTCAAGGCTGTCCATCACCTCGCCCCCTCCTACCTCACGTCCCTTCTCTCCTTCTACAGCCCGGCCCGCAGCCTCCGCTCCTCTGCCGCTAACCTCCTCACTGGGCCTCGTTCTCGCCTGTCCCGCCATCGACCCCCGGCCTACGTCCTCCCCCTGGCCTGGAATGGCCTCCCTCCCCACATCCGCCAAGCTAGCTCTTTTCCTCCCTTCCAAGCCCTACTGAGAGCTCACCTCCTCCAGGAGGCCTTCCCAGACTAAGCCCCCTCTTTCCTCTCCCCCTCCCTATCCCCGCCACCCTACCTCCTTCCCCTCCCCACAGCACCTGTATATGTTTATACAGATTTATTACTCTATATTTTACTTGTACATATTTACTATTCTATTTATTTTGTTAATGATGTGCATCTAGCTTTACTCCTATTTATTATGATGACTTGACACTTGTCCACATGTTTTGTTTTGTTGTCTGTTTCTCCCTTCTGGACTGTGAGCCTGTTGTTGGATAGGGACCATCTCTATATGTTGCCAACTTGTACTTCCCAAGCACTTAGTACAGTGCTCTGCACACAGTAAGCGCTCAATAAATATGACTGAATGAATGAATGAACCTTGGCACTATCCTTGACTGGCCTCTCAACCCGCACATTCAAACTTCCATGAAATCATGTCAAATTCTACCTTCACAACATTTCTAGAATCCAACCTTTTCTCTCTATCCCCACCACTACCATAAGCATGAATCACATCCCACCTTGATAACTACATCAGCCTCCTCGCTGACCTCCGAGCTTCGTCTCATCCCATTTCGGTCTAAATTTGACTCTGCTCCCTGGCTCATATTTTTTCTGAAAAACCATTCAGTCCATATTTCTCCATTCCTCAAAGAACTCCAAAGGTTGCCCATCCACCTCTGCACCAAACAAAAATTCTTTACCATTGGCTTCAAGGCACTCAATAAGTTCTCTCCCTCTTACTTTACCTCGCTGATCTCCTGCGACAATCCAATCTGCACATTCCACTCCTCCAACACCAATGTACTACTGTACCTCATTATTAACGATCCCACCAACGATCCCAGGTCCATATCCTCCCTTGGGCCTGGATCTTCCTCACCCTTCATATTCCTCCCTTCTAGACTGTGAGCCCGTTGTTGGGAGGGACTGTCTCTATCTGTTGCCATATTGTACTTTCCAAGCACTTAGTACAGTGCTGTGCGCACAGTAAACACTCAGTGAATACGACTGGATGAATGAATCTGACAGAAACACCCTCTCCTCATCTTCGAAACCCTTCTAAAATCACATCTCTTCCAAAAGGACCTCCCAGAGTAAACCCTTCATTTCCCCTACCCTCCGTCCACTTTGTCTCAACTATGCACTTGGCTGTGAACCCCTTAACCACTTTGATATCCACTCCGGCCCCACGGCACTTAGGTACAATTCCTTACACTCTACTATTTCCCCTAACCATAATTTCTTTTAATGTCTGTAGACTATGAGCTCTACGCTGATGACACCCAGATCTACATCTCTGCCCCTGCTCTCTCCCCCTCCCTCCAGGCTCGCATCTCCTCCTGCCTTCAGGACATCTCCATCTGGATGTCCGCCCGCCACCTAAAGCTCAACATGTCGAAGACTGAGCTCCTTGTCTTCCCTCCCAAACCTTGTCCTCTCCCTGACTTTCCCATCTCTGTTGACGGCACTACCATCCTTCCCGTCTCACAAGCCCGCAACCTTGGTGTCATCCTCGACTCCGCTCTCTCATTCACCCCTCACATCCAAGCCGTCACCAAAACCTGCCGGTCTCAGCTCCGCAACATTGCCAAGATCCGCCCTTTCCTCTCCATCCAAACCGCTACCCTGCTCATTCAAGCTCTCATCCTATCCCGTCTGGACTACTGCACTAGCCTTCTCTCTGATCTCCCATCCTCGTGTCTCTCTCCACTTCAATCCATGCTTCATGCTGCTGCCCGGATTATCTTTGTCCAGAAACGCTCTGGACATATTACTCCCCTCCTCAAAAACCTCCAATGGCTACCGATCAATCTGCGCATCAAGCAGAAACTCCTCACCCTGGGCTTCAAGGCTCTCCATCACCTCGCCCCCTCCTACCTCACCTCCCTTCTCTCCTTCTCCAGCCCAGCCCGCACCCTCCGCTCCTCCACTGCTAATCTCCTCACTGTACCTCGCTCTCGCCTGTCCCGCCATCGACCCCCGGCCCACGTCATCCCCCGGGCCTGGAATGCCCTCCCTCTGCCCATCCGCCAAGCTAGCTCTCTTCCTCCCTTCAAGGCCCTGCTGAGAGCTCACCTCCTCCAGGAGGCCTTCCCAGACTGAGCCCCTTCTTTCCTCTCCCCCTCGTCCCCCTCTCCATCCCCCCGTCTTACCTCCTTCCCTTCCCCACAGCACCTGTATATATGTATATATGGTTGTACATATTTATTACTCTATTTATTTATTTATTTATTTATTTTACTTGTACATTTCTATCCTACTTATTTTATTTTGTTGGTATGTTTGGTTCTGTTCTCTGTCTCCCCCTTTTAGACTGTGAGCCCACTGTTGGGTAGGGACTGTCTCTATGTGATGCCAATTTGTACTTCCCAAGTGCTTAGTACAGTGCTCTGCACATAGTAAGCGCTCAATAAATACGATTGATTGATTGATTGATTGATTGTGGGCAGTGATCACATCTAGCAACTCTATCGTATGTTCCCAAATACTTAGTACAGTACCCTGCACATATAAGTGCTCAATAAATACCACTGATGACAACCCCATAAATGATCTGAGAGTGGGAGTGTTCAGGGAAATCTTCCCCAAATTTGCCGATGTCATTAATAATAATAATGATGGCATTTATTAAGCGCTTACTATGTGTGAAGCACTGTTCTAAGTGCTTAATTAGCTCTTCTGGGCAGTGAAATGACAGGGAAATTAAAATTACTCTAGGAAGATTGAGTGAGTGGGCTGAAAAATGGCAGATAAACTTCAGTGTGACCAAGTGCAGGAATGTAAGCTACAGGAGAATATTCCAAATTACAGTTCAGAACTATTCCTAGTGGACCTATTAGTCATGACTCAGTAAACAACTCCAAGCCACTATTGACTGTTTTTTAAGTCATCAAGGTGCTGCAACTGCATTGTCAGCAAGTGGACAAGAAACAGAAATATTAAAACAGAAGAGTTTTGCCGTCATAAAATACCCTAGCGAGTCCACACGATGAATACTGCTGCAGTTCTGGCCATCTAATTTTAGGAAGGACGTCATATAGCTAGAGAAGGTTCAGAGAAAGGTAACCAAGATAATTAGGGGAATACGAGGATAGATTGAAGGAACTAAGGCTCTTCAGTCTCTAAAGATGCAGACTGAGAAAAGACATGACTGAAGTCTACAAAGGTGCCATCGGAGTGAACCTAGAATTTGTTCACCAAAACCCATAACCCCTTGGCATGAGGACGTCAAATGAAACTTGAGGTTCGTAGTTTCAAAAGAAACAAAAGGTAAAACTTTGATGATTAATGTATGGATGCTGTTCTCATAGGAAACTGTACTTAAAGAAAATATTTGTAGGTTCAGAAGGTTAGCTTAATTCACAGAGGAGCGATCCATAATGGATTACTAGAGGGGAAGTAGGATTATAGAGAAGCAGCGTGGCTCAGTGGAAAGAGCATGAGCTTTGGAGTCAGAGGTCATGGGTTCAAATCCCGGCTCTGCCAATTGTCAGCTGTGTGACTTTGGGCAAGTCACTTAACTTCTCTGTGCCTCAGTTACTTCATCTGTAAAATGGGGATTAAGACTATGAGCCCCACGAGGGACAACCTGATCACCTTGTAACCTCCCCAGCACTTAGAACAGTGCTTTGCACATAGTAAGCGCTTAATAAATCCCATTATTATCAAGAAAAAAGTTAATAATAATAAATCCCTAAATACTAGGACTCATCACAATCTTCTTGACCCGGTTAGAGACAATATATTGAGCTGGATGGACCACCAATCTGACCCAGTGAAGGAAAATAGCAGCTCAGGAAAATACTGTCATGTACAAAACTATGCCTCTTGATGATTCTCTGCTCCTTTAAGTCCTTTAAGTCACATTTAAAGACTTGGAAAAAGAATAATTCAGGTTTACAGCATTCCTATCAGGCAAGTCATTATTATTACCCCTTTTTTAACAGATGAATAGAGAAAGTCACCCAAGACAACTCAAGGATTCAATGGCAGACCTGAAATTTGAATTCAAAAGTTCCTGACTCAACTTTAAAATCAGGACCATGGTTTCCTTTAAAAGTAAAAGGACAAAAGCTAGCAGGTGAAAAATCTAAAGAGGCAATACAAGAAGAGTAGCAAAGGCACGCATCCATTTATTCTTGACGGCCTTTAAAAAACGAAGTAAAATATCTGGCCACGAAAATTCTCTCTCTCTCTCTCCTAAATCCAAGTCTTCACAACCAACAAAGTCACGTATTAAATTTAGTAGCAGCATCTATACAGCTAAAACAGGCCTCCTCCCCATTTCTCTTCCAATCTTCTGAGCCCAAATCACCTGCCCTTTGGATAACCCAAAGGAAGAAGCTGAAACATGTTATGTGAACAGGGTGGATAACAGTAGACCTATTAAGCTTCCTGTTTAACTCCACAAACTCCAAGTCAGACCTATTAGTCACCTCCAGCATTTATATATTTATAACCTCTCCCAGCATTTATGCATATATCTGTATGACTAATAGTTCTCTCAATTTATTCTGATTACCCTATTTGTAAACATTTTTATGCCTGTTTTCCCCATTACAAGCCAAGCTCCTGGTGGGCAGGGAATGGGTCTCATGCTTCTACTGAACTTTCTCAAATACTGAGTGCACTGCACTCAGTGAGCAAATAACAATAATATTAATAATAACAATAATAATAATAAATAAGTTAAGCACTTACTATGTGCCAAGTATGCAACTATGCACTGGGGTAGATAGAAAATAATTGGGTCGGACAGAGTCCCTTGATCTCAAAGCGCTCAACCAATAAACACTTTTACTACTTCTACACAATCCTTTTCTTTTTTCCATCAGTGATGGGGACTAGGTCAGACAAGGCACTGTCAAGTTAGTGAATGTCTGATAATAGTCAAAACTGGTAGCCACAAGAGTTCAGAGCTTAATCTATACAACGGATAATTTGTAACGCTGATCCCTGCGTCCTGGGGAGTAGCATGTGTCACGTCTGCTAAACCATATTGAAGGCTAAAACCACACTATAATTCCAGAAGGGGCAATTTTCACACGTGGTGAGTTTTCTACCTTGATCGAAGAGTATATATTTCAGCTATGGTTGAAAGAGTACTGTTTTCACCTCAATATCTCCTCATCTGTCTGTGTGGCCACAGAAGGCCCAAACAGCTACTGTACCACAAGAAAAGCCGGCAGAAGATATGGTTTAATGAAACCACACAACCAAAACTTAGACAATGTTGTATGGAAGTGCCCTGCTGATAAGTGGGAGGCAAGTGTGACCCACTGGCCATGCCCAGAGTCTACATTTGTACACTGTGGAATCCCAAAAGCATAATGTAAGTGGTTTCACATAAAATTCAATAAGGAATGGTTAGGCATGTTCTGTTCAACGAGGCAAGTAGATAGAGCACAGGTTTGTGAATCAGAGGTCGTGGGTTCTAATCCCGACTCCGCCGCTTGTCAGCTGTGTGACTTTAGGCAAGTCACTTAACTTCACTGGTCCGCAGTTACCTCATCTGAGACTGTGAACCCCACTGGGGACAACCCGATGACCTTGTATCTACCCCAGCACTTGGAACAGTGCTTGGCACGTAGTAAGCACTTAACAAATACCAACATTAATAATAATAATAATTATTATTATTAATGATCATAATTAATGACTAAACATTATTACTACAATGTAAAAAAAAACATATGGGAACCTATTATGTGAGAAACGCCCTACTTTCCTAAACTCGGTAGGGCAAACAAATCCCTCTCTAGGAGGCTCAAACTGGAAAGAGTGGTTAAAAGAGGATATAAGGGAAAGAAGCAGCATTGCCTAGTAAACAGGCCTGGGAGTCTGAAGGACCTGGGTTCTAATTCTGACTCCGCCACCTGTCTGCTCTATGACCATGGGCTGGTCACTTTGCTTCTCTTTACCTTATCTGTAAAACAGGGATTAAGACTGTGAGTCCCATGTGGGACAAGTACTATGTCCAACCAGATAAGTAGGAATCTACCTCTGCTCAGTACAGTGCCTGGCACATAGCACACTTAGATACCACTTTTTTAAAAAAAGCCAGAGTGTTGGGGAAAATGATAACTAGGTGTTAAGGGGGTAGAAAGAGCAATGGTGATATGTACCACACAGATTTTGAAGTCTCAGACAAAGGGAACCCTGGTGAGTCTAAATCTAGTGCAGAAGAGAACATTTAAGAGGCCACTCACATATCTAGCTCCAGTATAGACAAGGCATTTAGAAACGAGGTGATGCTGGTTGAGCAAAGCCCTCAACTGGACAGTGAGTCAAGGAGGGAGTGTCAAAAAATAAAAAATAAAGCACCAAACAATGCAAATGACAGCTGCGGTTGATCTTTTCTGGGCAGCACGTAGGAGGGGTGCTGTTCCCACAGTTTTCAGAGACCTTACCAAAGCATTGAGCACGATCAGCAGATCTGGAATCTGGAAACTACTACGCAAGTTCTGCCTGCCCTGAAAAGCACACTGGATCCAGAGACCGTTTCTGATGACATGGCTTGTGTGTTTAGAGCCCAAGGGCAACCTGTCTGAGCCACACTGCCAGTGGAGTAAAGCTGGAATGTGTAGGGGGCCCAGTCCTGTTCAACTTGTTTTAGGCAGCCACGCTGGAGGATGCAACAAGAGACCTAGATATAGGTGTCAGAATATGCCCTTGCGCCCTTGGAAAACTCTCTCAACTGACTAAAAGCATCATCCAAAGCCCTAGAAACAGTCATTCCAGAATTACTGTACACAGATGATTTGATGATTGCACCCAGAAGCCCACTCCCAGGAAGATATGTAATTGATTGTAACCCACTTCAATCAACCAGGTGCTATGGGCTGATGATAAATTTAAAGAAAACTAAGGTGATGTTTCAGCCTGCACCTGGAAAGTCATTCACACAACTAAAAAGATAACTGAATTCTGCTACTTGGGTAGCACACAGATCACTGGTGCAATGATACATACAGCACGGCCTAGTGGATAGAGCAGGGGCATGGGAGTCCGAAGGACCTGGGTTCTAATTCCGGCTTTGTTCGTGTGTCTGCTGAGTGCTTGAGCAAATCACTTCACATCTCTGGGTCTCAGTTACCTAACCTGTAAAATGGGGATTAAGACTGTGAGCCCCAGGTGGGACACGGACTATGTCCAACCTGATGACCTTGTATCTACCCCAGTACTAAGAATAGTGCCTAGCACTAAAAAATACCACTTAAATATCACTTAAATAAGCACTTAAAAAATACCATAAAAAAGTAAAGAGAATCAAGAAAGCCAACAGATCCTTTGGGAGACTGTTAAAAGGAGACAGCATGGATCAGGCTACAGACCAAACTAAAGCTATACAGAGCTGTAGGATTGTCCAGCCTTCTCTGTGACTGTGACACCTGGGCCATACACACAGATGCCGCATCTAGCTCCTTAAGCAATTCAATCAGTGTCACTTACAGGCCACACTCAATATTAAAACACAAGACAAGATCATAAACAATGACACTGAGAGGCAACATGGCCTAGTAATAGTATGAAACTGAGAGTGGGAGTAACTGGGACTAATCAATGAGCTGTACTAATTGCGTGCTTACTGTGTGCAGAGCACTGTACTTGCAGAGCTCTTTTTCATTTCAATCGTATTTATTGAGCGCTTACCGTGTGCAGAGCACTGTACTAAGCGCTTGGGAAGTACAAGTTGGCAACATATGGAGCTCTTGGGAGAGTACACTATAACAAGAGTTGATAGGCACGCTCCCTGACCACAAGGAGAATCTTGGCTCTGGCACCAGCCTGTGTGACCTTGGGTAAGTCATTTAGCTTCTCTGGACCTCAGTTTCTTCCTCTGTAAAATGGGACTTAAATACATATTTTCCCTCCTTAGATTGTAAGTCTGATGAGGGACAGGGACCAGGACTAAAATTATCTTGTATCTACCCCAGTGCTTAGTACATAGTAAGTGCTTAAGTATGATTTTTTGAAAAAAATGAAGTTCTGGAACATAGGATAGTCTCCTAGCATCAAAGCTATGCTCACCATAGCACAGCTTTATTGAGTAGGACATATGAGAAGAATAAAATTGACAACAGGGTACCCAAACAGACGTGGTTCGAAGAGAAGAAACTTCTAGACTGTGAGCCCGCTGTTGGGTAGGGACCGTCTCTCTATGTTGCCAACTTGTACTTCCCAAGCGCTTAGTACAGTGCTCTGCACACAGTAAGCGCTCAATAAATACGACTGAATGAATGAATGGGAACCCAAATGTTACGGACATGGTAAAACACATCTAATAATAGTTATGGCATTTGTGAAGTGCTTACTATGTGCCGTACTAAGCACTGGGGTGGCTACAAGCAAATCGGGTTGGACACAGTCCCTGTCCCATGTGGGGCTCAGGCTCAATCCCCATTTTACAGATGAGGTAACTGAGGCACAGAGAAGTGAAGTGACTTGCCCAGGGTCACACGGCAGAACACTGGTGGACCCGGAATTAGAACCCAGGTCCTTCTGATTTACAGGCCTGTTCTCTATCCATTAGGTCATGCTGCTTCTCTAGAGGGCAATTCATTCATTCAATCGTATTTATTGAGCGCTTACTGTGTGCAGAACACTGTACCAAGCATTTGAGAAGTACAAGGTGGCAACATATAGAGACAATCCCTACCCAACAGTGGGCTCACAGTCTAGAAGCAATGCTGCATCCCAGCTGAAAATTAAGAGTCACTGCCATCAAGACTCAATGCCCCATGCAAGACAAGGGACTGTGTCCAACCTAATTAACTTGTATCTTACCCCAGCGCTTAGAACAGCATTTGACACATTTTAAGTGCTTAACCAATACCGTAAAAAATAGAGAGCCGCTTTTTTAGGGATAGAGATGAGGAAAAAGAGAAACCAGTGACAGGCACTAAAGTCACTAAGCACAACACAATAGGGGACAATCTTTCTGTGAGTCCAATTTAGCCAGGAGAGTGAATTTCACATTAGCCTTTTCAGTCACAAACGTAAACTTCACCATCATTTTGCGAAGTTATGTAAATTACGTTATGTATATATTCATTTTGCTCTGTGGTGTTAACACTTTAGGGGGATAGTGCCAAAATTTGCACAAGAGTAAAAAGGGAAGAAAATCAGTGTGTGTTAACTAAAGATTATTAGTAAATGAAAAGCTAGCTCAAATCAATCAATGGTATTTATTGAGGGCTTACTGTGTGCTGAGCATGCGGCCCCGTACAACAGAGCAGGTACACATAATCCCTGCCCACGAAGAGCTTACAGCAAACATTAAAATCATTACAGATAGGGGAAATGGGATGGTGTAGGGATAAATGCTTTGGTGCCACCCCTAGTTTGGGGTATGACTAAAATGTCCATGGTGGGACAAACCATTTTGACTATGCTGTGTTCACAAAAACACTGCTCTTTGTTTTGATGTCATTTGTTGTTTGCACACCTGGTGTTATTTTTGCTTTAGCCTCGTCTCGTGCTTCTTACAAAGCTCCTGTTCCAAAGGAGCCGTTCATTCATGGTGGACTACCTGTGGAAAGTGACTTCAGTTTTCAGCTGAGAAAAGGCTCTGAATTACTGTATCCTTAAAATGTTTCTTCTTTCCTCCATGCTTTCCATCTTCCAATTTAAGCTCATCCCAAAGTAGCTATTTGAACATCCTGCTGTCAACCACTCTCCTCAGATGTCCAGCTGAATTAAGGAGCAGATGCTAGGAATGCTAGGAATATGACTCCATCCTAAAATTTTGTTTTGTGACACTGCCTTGCTATTTGATGCTGAGCACAGCCTCTAACTGGCATTGTTGGAACTGCTTAGGGAATCAGATTTGGCAACTCTGGGAATCTAGATCTCACAGCTGTGAAGGATTTCAGCACTTCAGCTCTACAGCAGGCTTGTAGTTTAGTCTGAAGACTACCAGTCTTCCAAAGGACATACAGGCCTTGATTTAATTTTTTTACTTTCTTGCCTGTCATCAGGCAATTGGTCAGTGTGCTGCAGAGGCAACCGATTTCCGGGGCAACGGTTCAGCTCTGTTTTGCCAATATAGATTTTTGGTAGTGTGGGTGGCTACCCTGTTCCCAACTAACATATTACATCAGTTTTCTTTAGACCTACTGTCAGCTCATAATGCCTGGCTGATTCAGCAAAGCAGTTAACAATCACTGTCTATCTTCTTGGGTGTGTGCAGTCGATCTGGGTGCAATCTGCACACAGCGATTCTTGAGTCACTACCTCTACGACTATGGATGATGTTCCAAGTCTGTTGAGTTGGAAGAGTGTTTGCTCCCAGCCACAGCCTTTGCGCTGTAGTGTCTCTGCAGCCAGCTCTGTCAACCTGTTAGGCACAAGCTAAAGGAAGGTGGTGAGGGGTTTAGAGTGAAAGGCTGTTCCTAGAGTGGAGCTAACAAATCGCTGGAAAATCCAACAGAAAATGGACTCCATGATACACCCACTTTTTTGAGGAACATAATCTAGCTAAATTGTGGGGTACACGGTAAATCTAATTCTTCCTCCTAGGTACCAAAATCTCCACTATTATGACATGGTACTTGCAAAACAGGGTAGTCAAACTCTTGCTTCATATAATTCACAAAATGGTCTACAAGACAGATATGCAAGCAGAAACATTTAAAATTATTTGGTCTAGAAAAAACCATGCTAACTGGAAATGAGACAAGCTCAGAGACAGAATCAATGAGTGAGAGTAGAACTGCTAAAGAAGCATATTTAAGGTAGTTAATACTTGCATCAACTGCCTACCGAAAAGGATACCTGGAAGTATTTCTACTACTCATTCATTCAATCGTATTTATTGAGCTCTTACTGTGTGCAGAGCACTGAACTATGCGCTTGTACTATGTCTACCAACTCTGTTATATTGTACACTCCCAAGTGCTTAGTACAGTGCTCTGTACACAATGTGCTCAATTAATAATAATAATAATAATGGTATTTGTTAAGCGCTTACTATGTGCCCAGCACTGTTCTAAGCACTGGGGTAGATTCAAGGTAATCAGGTTATCCCACGTGGGGCTCACAGTCTTAATCCCCATTGTACAGATGAGGTAACTGAGGCACAGAGAAGTTAAGTGACTTGCCCAAAGTCACACAGTTGACAAGTTGGCAGAGCCGGGATTACAGCCCACGACCTCTGACTTCCAAGCCCGTGCTCTTTCCACTAAGTCACACAGCTTCTCCAGTACCATAAATACCATTAACTGATTATTTTAACAGAATTCAGAGGTGGGAAAAATGGGCAGAAATGAACAGAGCCCTCAAATTTAAAGAAGAAAATTATAGATAGCAAACTGAAATGGTAGTTTGCTGATCTGGAAACAATACAGAAAGCATTTTAAGGGAAAGCATATGAAGATGGGCGCATATGTCCATGAGTTATTTCCAAAAGGCTGGAAGGCTAGAACAAAGGGCTCGAAAACGTGTAAAAACCTTCATTTTCTTCGTATGGTGATGAAGATTTTAAAAAAAAACCTGCCTTTGTTTTCCACAATGGAATCCATCTTATGTAAGCACATGTAAAGTCCAGGCACTTTTCTCCATCATCTTGCCACCTCTTCTTACCCTTGTAACCATATATTGCTTAACTATTTGGCAAATTCCATCTTTATATTAAGATAAGGCCACACCTATATCTTTGGGCATTTCCTATCACTTCCTCAATGTCAAAATCTAATTTGAGACAATATTGAATATATCCAGCAATAGGAGCCCGGCAACCTGAAAAACTCCACAACTGAAGCAGATTTAAGATAGTCCAAGGTCCCAAGAGTCTCAGTTCCACAGCAAGATACATTTAGTTAGAAAGCTAACTTCTTTTCCTTAACAGCAATACTTGTTTCACTTTTAAAATTCTTCCAACAAAATTAGTTATCTTTTTTACTCTCAGGCCAACAGTCAGAGGTAGCGGAACAGAACGTAGCTAGATGGCAATGAAAAACTGAGGGAAATTATCTATCCAGTCTTCCTCCCTCTCCCCTGCCAATCCCACTCCCTTGAAAAAGTAGTTTACTTACTTCTGAAACCCAGATGCTTCTTCCTACAGATAAGCTTTTCCCACTGGGTTTGACCTCCTTTTAGAAAAATACTCTTTAGTTCTATCCTAAATATTTCTGAATGAGACATTCATTCATTCATTCAATCATATTTACTGAGCGATTACTGTGTACACAGCCCTGTACTAAGCGCTTGGAAAGTACAATTTGGCAACAAATAAGAGACAATCCCTACCCAACAATGGGCTCACAGTCTAAACAACCCCAGCCCCCGCAACACCATCATCGAAAATTTGTTTTCGCCCCATTCAATAGCTAATTCAGACCAGAAGAATTTTGTCAAATGTTAAGTACTGGCAGCTTCCATACCCTTTCCCTCCCACTTCTGTCTGCTTCCTGTAGGGAGGCCAGTCAATCAATAGTATTTATGGGACTTATTGTACAGAGAGCACTGAACTAAGCACTTGGGAGAGTATAACAGAATAGGTAGGCAAGAGAAGGCAAGGTAAATTCAAGGAGCTTAAAATCTAGCAGATCAAAAGGGCAGAGAAAAGAGGAGTTATGGAGCAAAGAAAGGACCACGACAAAGCTAAGTAGGCTAGGTTGCTTCTGGCCTAAGGGCAATTCAACAAGGTGAGTGACCTTACTATATCATTTACCTTCTACTAAGGTTAAATCATTTAGTTCCACCCCAATCCAGATCCAATCCGGCCTAGCTCAAGGTTCGGCTTAGAAGTTTTGAGGCCAATCTTCCTGGGGATTCAGGGTCAAGGGAAACAGCAGGGGAGTCAGAAGGACCTGGGTTCTAATCCCAACTACTCCATTTATCTCTGTGACCTTGGTCAATTTAACTTCTCTGTGCCTGTAACTTCATCTGCAAAATGGAGATAAAGACTGTGCGCCCTTGTAGAACATGGGTTGCGGCCAATCTGATTAGCTTGTATCTAACCCAGCACTCACTACAGTGGCTGGGACATAGTAAGCTCTTAACAAATGCCATTTAGAAGAAAAAAAAAAACCTAACCTCCCTCTGACCTCCACTGAAGTCAGAGCTAACTTGGCCAAGTATCTTTTCCTACTGTCACTATGATCCATCCCTGACCTGACTTACCTAGACCCAAACCAGTCTTTCAGTGAGATCTTTCTAAAGCACTTCCACTTTTATCTCCCTTTACTGTCAGAACAAAGCAGAAGTGAAGGATTTGACTAGCTACTGAAGAACAAGACATTCCAGAAGGTTTTCACATACATGTACCTCTATGCCACCAAATCAAATATACGGGTTTTACTATCACTAATCTATCAAACAAAATTAGTTAAAACTAGGCTGTACATAATTCCTAGTTTAGCCTTAAGAGATCTGGATTTCTGTAAATTGTCCTGGGCAATTATAAAAAATGCAAATGTCCTGGAATTAGTACCATCCGGATTAAGTTAGTCAAGCTACCTTGTTCAGAATCACAACTGCTCTTTTTTACTTTAAATGCTTGGACTTCCATATCCAGGCTGGCACATGATCATTCCAACAGTTTAGGTCCCAAAAATTCTGGTATTTTTGCAGAGTGGACATCACAGAATTCTATGGGCAGCCCACACTCTCATCCCAGTTAATTCCCATCGTCTCCCCCAGTGGGAAAGGGAAGCTTTCCAAGTTCAGAGTGATATCCCTGCAACCTGATTTTCCAATTTTTCATCTCCATCTGGATGTCTGCCCACCATCTAAAACTCAATATGTCCAAGACTGAACTCCTTATCTTCCCTCCCAAACCCTGTCCTCTCCCTGACTTTCCTGTCACTGTAGATGGCACTACCATCCTTCCTGTCTCAAAAGCCCGCAACACTGGTGTCATCCTCAACTCCGATCTCTCGTTCACCCCACACACCCAATCCGTCACCAAAACCTGCCGGTCTCATCTCCACAACATCACCAAGATCTGCCCTTTCCTCTCCATCCAAACCGCTACCTTGCTGGTTCAATCTCTCATCCTATCCCGACTGGATTATTGCATCGGCCTCCTCTCTGATCTCCCATCCTCCTGTCTCTCCCCACTTCAGTCTATACTTCACTCTGCTGCCCGGATTACCTTTGTACAGAAAGGCTCTGGACATGTTACTCCCCGCCTCAAAAATCTCCAGTGGTTGCCCCTCAACCTACAAATCAAGTAAAAACTCCTCACTCTCATCTTCAAGGCTGTCCATCACCTCACCCCCTCCTACCTCACCTCCCTTCTCTCCTTCTCCAGCCCAGCCCACACCCTCTGCTCCTCGGCCACTAACCTCCTCACTGTGCCTTGTTCTCGCCTGTCCCGCCGTCAACCCCCGGCCCACATCCTTCCCCTGACCTGGAATGCCCTCCCTCCACACATCTTCCAACCTAGCTCTATTCCTCATTCATTCAATCGAATTTATTGAGCGCTTACTGTGTGCAGAGCACTGTACTAAGCGCTTCAAAGTCCTATTGAGAGCTCACCTCCTCCAGGAGGCCTTCCCAGACTGAGCCCCCCCTTTTCCTCTCCTCCTCCCTATCCCCCCCTGCCCTACTTCCTTACCCTCCCCACAGTACTTATATATATTTGTAGATTTATTACTCTATTTATTTTACTTGTACATATTTACTACTCTATTTACTTTGTTAATGATATGCATATAGCTATAATTCTATTAGCTCTGACAATTTTGACACCTGTCTACATGTTTTGTTTCGTTCATTCATTCATTCATTCAATCGCATTTATTGAGCGCTTACTGTGTGCAGAGCACTGTACTAAGCGCTTGGGAAGTACAAGTTGGCAACATATAGAGACGGTCCCTACCCAACAGTGGGCTCACAGTCTAGAAAGGGGAGACAGAGAACAAAACAAAACATATCAACAGAATAAAATAAATCGAATAAATATGTACAAGTAAAATAAATAAATAAATAGAGTAATAAATACGTACAAACATATATACAGGTGCTGTGGGGAAGGGAAGGAGGTAAGGTGGGGGGGATGGAGAGGGGGAGGAGTGGGAGAGGAAGTCTGTCTCCCCCTTCTAGACTGTGAGCCCATTGTTGGATAGGGACCGTCTCTATATATTGCCGACTTGTCCTTCCCAAGAGCTTAGTACAGTGCTCTGCACACAGTAAGCACTCAATAAATACAGTTGAATGAGTTAATTTTAAAAAATACATATATTCCATATGTGTATGTATATACATATAATAATAATAATAATAATAATGGTATTTGTTAAGCGTTTACTATGTGCCAGGCACTGTACTATGCACTTGGGATAGATACAAGCCAATCAGGTTGTACACAGCCCATGTCCCTAATGGGGCTCACAGTCTCAATCCCCATTTTACTGATGAAGTAACTGAGGCACAGAGAAGTAAGTGACTTGCCCAAGATCACACAACAGACATGCGATGGAGCCAGGATTAGAAGCTATAACCTTTTGATTCCCAGGCCCCCGTGCTCTGTCCATTATGTCATGCTGCTCCTCCAGTAAGTACACACACAAATGCACACACATATATATATATATATATATACATACATACATATATACATACATACTGGCTCAGTAGAAAGAGCATGGGCTTTGGAGTCAGAGGTCAGGGGTTCAAATCCCAGCTCTGCCAATTGTCAGCTGTGTGACTTCGGGCAAGTCACTTCACTTCTCTGTGCCTCAGTAACCTCATCTGTAAAATGGGGATTAAGACTGTGAGCCCCCCCGTGGGACAACCTGATCACCTTGTAACCTCCCCAGCGCTTAGAACAGTGCTTTGCACATAGTAAGTGCTTAATAAATGCCATCATTATACATAGATATATATGTATACACACCCATATTTATAGTTAATCTAGCTAAAAAAAGATAAGGAGGTTGAAAATGGATCCTTATTTAAAAAGGGGGTGTGGCAGATATAGAAAAGATGGAAGAGGTAAAGACAGGAATATAATGAGAACATTTTCATGGAATTCAGTTAAGGAATACATGAGAAGAAAAATAAAATATGTATCTGAATCAACCCTGATAAATAATTTCATAAAACAGTGCAACTAAATACCATACCTTACTGCCTGGGGAAAAAAAAAATATTGAGGGCCATTACTGAAGTTAATAAAAACTACTGGAGAGACCACCAAGCTATCCTGTATTATTTAAACACTGAGTCCAACTTTTCTTCCAGCATATAACAGTGACATTAGTAGTGGCATTTGCTTAGTGCTTATATGTACCAAGCACAAACTAAGTGCTGACTAATAGAGAATACAAGCAGAACAGACATGGGGCTCACAGGTATTAAATCCCCATTTTAAAGATGAAGAAACTGCAGCACAGAGAAATTAAGTGACTTTACCAAGGTGAATCAGTGGTATTTATTGTGTGCTTACTGTGCACAGAGCATCGTATCTTAGTACCCGCTTGATAGGGTACAGTACAACAGAGTTGGCAGATGTGTTCCCTGATCAGAGTTAATCATCAAGAGGGGTAGACAGACCTTAAAATAAATTACAAACGTACATAAATGCTGAGGGAATGAGGGTGGAGTGATATTAAGTGTTTAAAGGGTACAAATACAAGTGCAAGTATGTTGCAGAAGAGATAGGGAGTAAGGGGAATGAGGACTTATTTGGATAAGTCCTCTTGGTGGAAATATGATTTTAAAAACGTTTCGAAGGTGGGAGAGTGGTGGTCAGGCACAGATGAAGACGGAGGGAGTTTCAGGTCAGAAGGAGGAGGACGTGGGGAAGGGGTCGGCGGCGAACAGATGAGTCTGAGGTACAGTGAGTGGGCTGGTGTTAGAGAAGCAAAGTGAGTGGTCTGGGCTGCAGTAGGAAATCAGAGAGGTGAGACAGGAGGGAGAAAGCCGATTGAGTGTTTTAAAGTCAGCGGTAAGGAGTTTGTTTAAATGCAAAGGTGGATGGGCAACCCCCACACCCCGAGGTTCTGGAGGAGCAGGGAAACATGGACTGAATGTTTTAAGAAAAATGATCCAGAGAGCCGAATGAAGTATGGACTGGAGTGGTGACTGACAGGAGGCAGGGAGGTCAGCAAGCAGGCTGATGCAGTTGTCAAGGCAGAGAGAGTAAGTGCTTGGCTCAGCATAATAGCAGTTTGGGTGGCGAGGAAAGGGCAGATTTTAGGGATGCTGTGAAGGTAGAATCGACAAGATTTGGTGACAGAGTGAATATGTGGTCCAATGAGAGAGATAATGCCAAGGTTAGGGGTTTGTGAGACAGGAAGGATGGTTGTGTTCTTTATAGTGATGGGAAAGTCAGGGGGGAGTTGCCCAGGAGGTAGTGGCAGACTGGATTAAAATCCCAATCCTCTAACCCCAAACCCTGTGCTCTTTCCACTAGACCAGGTGTTGGGTGGGAGAGGAAGGAGAAGGAGGCACAGTAGAAGGGAGAGAGGGAGAAAACAGGAAGGTCAAATTGCTCTGGGGTGAGATAACTTTGGGATGAGATAAAAGGGAGAGGAGACTGAGGTCCTTCCCTACCTACATGCCAGCACAGAATTATTCATCAAGGGGACTATTACTGTGACCAGAGTATTACCTACCCATTTTTATAACTACGTACTGGTAAACATAAAAGGGGATGAGTGTAACAGGTTTTAAAATGTGAAATGTAGTTACACTTTGGACCACAGCTGCGACTCCCTATAAACCTAAGATACATTCAACGACCCCCTTCTCATACTAATGTTCTGAGGTTATGACGTTGCTGTTGCCAAGGCTGGCTCAGAAACAGGTTAAGTGTCACCACAAGTAGAGACACATCTTTTACTCATACTGAATGGCTCCAAGCACCGAAAACCATTCAGTCCATGCCTCGCCATGCCTCAAGAATCTCCAGGGGTTGCCCATTCACTTCTGCATCATGGAAACTCCTTAATTAATTGGCTTTAAAACACTCAATTAGCTCACCCCCTTCTTTCTACCTTACCTCATCGTTCTTACTACAGCCCAACCTGCCCACTTGGCTCGTCATTCCACCCTGATCAAATCTAACTTTCCGCCAACCCCTTTCCCACCTGCTCCCTCGGGCCTAAAACTCCCTCCCCCCGCATCTATGCCAGACTACCAATCTGCCCACCTTCAAAACCTTAATAAGGGTCACATCTCCTCCAAGAGACCCTCCCGATTAAGCCCTCTTTTCTCCGACTCAGAACTCCTCCTTACTGTGTCATTTGTGCACCTGAATCTTATGAACTTTGGGCATTTGGTATTCACCCCACCATCAGCACAGCGCTTCTGTGCATATCCACCAGTTATTTATTTAGACTGTAAGCCTCTTGTGGGCAGGGAACATCTACCAACTCTGTTGAATTGTACTCTCCCAGGCGCTATGTACAGTGCTCTACACCCCATAAGTGCTCAACACCTACCACTGACTGATTGACTGACTCAATGGGCATTCAGTCAATGTTTTTGATGATGATGATGATGGAAACAGTTGGCTCAGAAGCAAGGCAGATCAGGCTGGCCTGTACTTTCCTCACCCCTTCTGAAAAAGCTCCCAAAGGACTGTAGTACCACTTGGGGAAGAGAGCAGAAAGCACTGTGGCAGTGTTTCCCAGCAGTGAGGCTTACTGCTATTCTCGCTTCCCCCTACGCCTTGTCAATCATACCTAAAGAAACATGCGGGGAGGGATAGGAGTAGTTGTAAGTGTAGATTGCTGTCACTATGGCAGTAATTCTACATTTGAAGCTGGTATCTATCAGTTTAACAATTTGAGCTTCAGAGATTAACAGTTAAGTGCACTTTCACCCTACAACATCCAATTTAACATGCTAGAGAACCATGTCTGTTCCTGACCAGAGTGAATATATTAAGTAAATTGAAGATTTTTTTTTTTGAAGTACAGAAAACAGCAAAAGGTACTAGGCTATTTCCAAATTATACGAGAGAGGTTTAAGTATCCAATAATCATCAATGGCATTTATTGAGTGCTTACTGTGTGCAGACCACTGAACAAAGCACTTGGGAGATTACAACGCAACAGAACTGGTAGACACTCTCCCTGCCCACAATGAGCTTACAGTCTAGATGGCTTCTGAAACTGTGAACTAAAAACTGCAGTTGTTTAGCAGGAGCTACAAAAATTTTTTATGATTCCAAATGTGACAAATGTACATCATAATTTTCCTCTGAAAACAAAAGTTTGGTAAGGCTTTTGTGGTCGATAACGACCAAGGTAAAAACTCAAAGCAGACGTATTAAGTTTCACAATTCGGCTATTTACTTATTTTCCACTCTTGAATACTTAAGTATGATCTTCACTTTGAGTTTCCAGCTAAAATTTAACATTTCAAGTTACTGACTGGTAATAAAAGTACTAGAGCAAGAGCAAAGTTATTAATTATCCTTACCTGGTCTTTTTCTTGCTTTTTCATGCCCAAGTTGTCCTAGGTCATTACAACCACACGTATACACAGTTCCATCATCCAAGACAAATACAGTATGCCTGAGTCCACATCCTACATCCCGGACCTTTTTGTTTTGGAAAAAGTCACTTTTTCTGGGTTCTAGTACAATTTCTTCATCAATGCCACCCAATCCTAGCTGTCCAAAGGATGCATTTCCCCAGCACAACATGCTTGAATTTCTTTTGCTCTTCCAGTTTCAGTGATCAAAAAAATTCCCTTTTTTGTCCCTGGAAAGTAGGAAGTGTCACTATCTGGGAAGATTAAAAAAAAAAAGTCAATACCTCTTCAGAAGTCACAAACGTTCTCATATTATGAACTATGTAAATTCTCAAGTGAGTTTTATAACAACTTCAACAAGTATGATTCATTTCTATTAAACACATACATATTTTTATTCATCAGAAATATCTGGAGGACACACCCACACCCTCAACGGCTGATCATATATAGCTAGATAGCCTTGATTTTTCTGCTTTTTCCATCCAGGCTGAATTTTCAGAGCAACTCTCCGAATCAAATATCATTATCCGATAAAATGGGTTTTATTTGACATTGTTTTCAAAACACACAATGACATTTCCTACCTAAATGCTGTTCAGATATGGTTTAATTTGATCATATAAAATTACTGCAATGACAAAAACCCTTAAAAAGAGAGACACATTTTCAGGAGGAACTACGTGGTCCTCTGATCAATTTTAAATAGAATTCATGTAGTCACATTACAAAAAGTTTTCAGAAAAGGTAAACCTTATTTTATTCTTACTACACTTTCTCCAGTCACAGGATAGTTACAACAACTGCCTCAGGAACACAGCCCTTCAAACAGAGCCACAAAAACAGCAGCAAAATTCAAGCTCCAGTCAGAAGACCAAGGAATGAAACGCAATTATAGCTACTTGGAACCTGTCATTACTTTTACTAATTAAATCTTCCCACTCAGTCATGTCAATTTTAACATCAGCCCTTCCTATCAAAGCGGGGGTATTAAGATCCACCCCCAGGATCTGGATTTGGAACGAACGTTTCCACGACCACCCGTTTAAAGGATATAAAGTAATACACTCCCATCTAACGTGGAGATATCCCCCTAGCACCTATCATGTAAGTGAGATTTCTGGCGCTCCTCTGCTAACGGCTATCCTTTTTTAAATAATGTATACCTACGGAAACCTGAATTCCTGGGCCTCAGCAGTGCATTTTGAAGGGTAAGACGTTACGGCAGCCTCGGTACGGTTAATTTTTGCTGGTGGAGATGGGGCGGGGAGGGGAGGGAAGATCACTCCAGTGGCGAAATCCGTGGAACTTTCCAGCACATCGACTTGGCTGTAAAGTCCCAGATCAACCCCGAAGAGTCGGACCTACCGAAGCCTAGTAATGTGGTGGTTTTTTTAAAGCTGCTGCATGACTAAGTCACACCATCGGCCTAAGTCAGTTTTTATTTCGGATGCAGCGGGCTCCATTCCTCGCTCACGCGGCCCCCTACAAGTTTTGGGCCCGATTTTCGTAGATCCCTAGAGAGAGACAGAGACAGAGAGAGAGAGAAGGAGAGAGAAAGAGCTATCTTAACCAGGCCAAACCAGGGGCTGGGCCGTCCCTGGGCCCGTGGGCTGCGGCCCGAGCGCCGCTGGACTTTCCATTCATTCATTCAATCGTCTTTACTGAGCGCTTACTGTGTGCAGAGCACTGGACTAAGCGCTTGGGAAAGGCAGGTCGGCAACATAGAGAGACGGTCCCTTCCCAACGTCACAGTCTAGAAGGGGGAGACGGTCAACAAAACATGTACACAGGTGTCAAAATCGTCAGAACAAAGAAGATCAAAGCTATATGCACCTCGTTAACAAAATAAATAGTAAATATGTACAATATAGAGTAATAAATCTGTACAAATATATATACAGGTGCTGTGGGGAGGGGAAGGGGGGAGGGCGGGGGGGATGGGGAGGAGGTGAGGAAAAGGGGGGCTTCGGTCTGGGCCGAAGGGAAGATGAAGTTTCGGGGTGAGGGGTGGACCGCGGGGTTGGGGGGCTGTGGGAGCGTCCAGGACGCCGGTCCAGTGCTCCGCACACAGTAAGTGCTCCTCCCCACAGCACCTGTATATATATATATTTGTACATATCACTCTATTTTACTTGTACATATTTATTCTATTTATTTTATTTTGTTAATATGTTTTGTCGTCTGTTTCCCCCTTCCAGACTGTGAGCCCGCTGTTGGGTGGGGACCGTCTCTATATGTTGCCGACTTGTCCTTCCCAAGCGCTTAGTCCAATGCTCTGCACACAGTACGCGCTCAATAAATACGATTGGATGAATGAATGAATAAATACGACTGAATGAATAAATTGAATGAATGAATGAGCCCGTTGGGGGGTAGGGGCTGTCTCTTATGTGTCGCCGACTTGTCCTTCCCAAGCGCTTAGTCCGGTGCTCCGCACACGGTCAGCGCTCAATAAATACGACTGAATGAATGGATGAGCTCGGTGGGGGGTAGGGACTGTCTATGTGTCGCCGACTTGTCCTTCCCTAGCGCTTAGTCCAGTGCTCCGCACACAGTCAGCGCTCAGTAAATACGACTGAATGCATGAATGAATAAACACGACTGAATGAATAAATGAATGAATGGGCCCGTTGGGGGGTAGGGACCGTCTATGTGTTGTCGACTTGTCCTTCCCTAGCGCTGAGCCCAGTGCTCAGCACACGATAAGCGCTCAATAAATACGACTGAATGAATGAATGAGCTCGGTGGGGGGCGGGTAGGGACTGTCTATGTGGCCGACTTGTCCTTCCCTAGCGCTTAGTCCAGTGCTCCGCACATGGTAAGCGCTCAGTAAATACGACTGAATGCATGAATGAATAAATACGAATAAATGAATGAATGAGCCCGTTGGGGGTGGGGGCCGTCTCTACGTGTCGCCGACTTGTCCTTCCCAAGCGCTTAGTCCAGTGCTCCGCACACGGTCAGCGCTCAGTAAATACGACTGAATGCATGAATGAATAAACACGACTGACTGAATAAATAAATGAATGAATGAGCCCGCTGGGGGGGGGGGGGGGGGGGGGAGGGACCGTCTCTCTATGTGGCCGACTTGTCAATCAATCAATCGTATTTATTGGGCGCTTACTGTATGCGGAGCACTGGACTGAGCGCTTGGGAAGGACAAGTTGGCAACCTATACAGTCCCTACCCAACAGTGGGCTCACAGCGCTTAGTCCAGTGCTGCGCACACGGTCAGCGCTCAATAAATGCGACTGAATGAATGGATGAGCTCGGTGGGGGGGGGGGGGGGGCGTCTATGTGTCGCCAACTTGTCCTTCCCTAGCGCTTAGTCCAGTGCTCCGCACACAGCCAGCGCTCAAGCAATCCGACTGACTGACTCTCTTCCTCCCTTCAAGGCCCTACTGAGAGCTCCCCTCCTCCAGGAGGCCTTCCCAGACTGAGCCCCTTCCTTCCTCTCCCCCCCTCCATCCCCCCCATCTTACCTCCTTCCCTTCCCCACAGCCCCTGTATATATGTACGTACATATTTATTACTCTATTTTACTTGTACCTATCGATTCTATTTATTTCATTTTGTTAGCGTGTTTGGTTTCGTTCTCCGTCTCCCCCCTTTAGACGGTGAGCCCACTGCTGGGTAGGGACTGTCTCTAGATGTTGCCAATTTGTACATGGCCCCCCTCTCCACCCCCCCCATCTTACCTCCTTCCCTCCCCCACATCCCCTGTATATATGTATGTACAAATTTATTACTCTATTTATTTCACTTGTACCTATCTATTCTATTTATTTTATTTTGTTAGCGTGTTTGGTTTCGTTCTCCTCTGTCTCCCCCCTTTTAGACTGTGAGCCCACTGCTGGGTAGGGACTGTCTCTAGATGTTGCCAATTTGTACATGGCCCCCCTCTCCACCCCCCCCATCTTACCTCCTTCCCTTCCCCACATCCCCTGTATATATGTACGTACACATTTATTACTCTATTTATTTATTTTCCTTGTACCTATCTATTTATTTTATTTTGTTAGCGTGCTTGGTTTCGTTCTCCGTCTCCCCCTTTTAGACTGTGAGCCCACTGCTGGGTAGGGACTGTCTCTAGATGTTGCCAATTTGTACATCGCCCCCCTCTCCATCCCCCCCATCTTCCCTCCTTCCCTTCCCCACAGCCCCTGTATATATGTATGTACATATTTATTACTCTATTTATTTATTTTACTTGTACCTATTTATTTTGTTAGCGTGCTTGGTTTCGTTCTCCGTCTCCCCCTTTTAGACTGTGAGCCCACTGCTGGGTAGGGACTGTCTCTAGATGTTGCCAATTTGTACATGGCCCCCCTCTCCACCCCCCCATCTTCCCTCCTTCCCTTCCCCACAGCCCCTGTATATATGTACGTACATATTTATTACTCTATTTATTTTACTTGTACCTATTTATTTTGTTAGCGTGCTTGGTTTCGTTCTCTGTCTCCCCCTTTTCGACTGTGAGCCCACTGCTGGGTAGGGACTGTCTCTAGATGTTGCCAATTTGTACATGGCCCCCCTCTCCACCCCCCCATCTTCCCTCCTTCCCTTCCCCACAGCCCCTGTATATATGTACGTACATATTTATTTTACTTGTACCTATTTATTTTGTTAGCGTGCTTGGTTTCGTTCTCTGTCTCCCCCTTTTCGACTGTGAGCCCACTGCTGGGTAGGGACTGTCTCTAGATGTTGCCAATTTGTACATCGCCCCCCCTCTCCATCCCCCCCATCTTTCCTCCTTCCCTTCCCCCCATCCCCTGTATATATGTCTGTACATATTTATTACTCTATTTGACTTGTACCTATCTATTCTATTTATTTTATTTTGTTAGTATGTTTGGTTTTGATCTCTGTCTCCCCCTTTTAGACTGTGAGCCCACTGCTGGGTAGGGACTGTCTCTACAGGGTGTACTTCCCAAGCGTTTAGTCCAGCGCTCCGCACACAGTAGGCGCTCAATAAATACGATTGACGATGATGACTGTCACACAGCCTGTCACTCCGCACCCAGGAGGCGCTCAATAAATACGATTGATTGACTGCCTGACTGGGGAGGAGGGGCATCCTCAGCGACGAAGGGGGCAGGACGACCGGTCCGGTCCCTCGTCGCCTGAGGGAAAGGGGATGGAGGCGGCCAACCGGCCGGGGCCACGACTCACCCGGGTCCCGGGAGGAGGGAGGAGGCTCCCGGCTCCCTCCTCTTGCTTCTTCTCCTCGTCGTCGTCGTCGTCGTCGTCGCTGTGGCGGTGCCGGTCGTCCTGCCTCCCTCCCGCTGACAAAGTTTATCCGTCACGACCGGCGGCCGCCCACCAGTCCGGAGACGCCCCGCAGAGACCCGGATGGAGGGGGCGGGGCCGGGCGGGGGGGGCGGAGAAAGGGGCGGGGCGAACGCCGGAAGTGGCCGCCGCGCACGCGCCCGCCCACTTCCGGCGCCGCCGCCCTCGCCGTTGCCTTGGCAACGCCCGTTGAGGGCCGCTGCCTCGCCTGCTCAATCCGTCGTCTTTATTGAGCTCTTCCTGGGGGCGGAGCACTGGACTGAGCGCTTAATAATAATAATAAAAGTGATAATAATAAGGATGTTGGTATTCGCTTAATAATGATAATAAAAGTGATCATAAGAATGTTGGTGTTTGTTATTGCTTACTATGTGCAAATAATAATAATGATGGCATTTATTAAGCGCTTACTATCGTCATCATCAATCGTATTTACTGAGCGCTTACTGTGTGCAGAGCACTGGACTAAGCGCTTGGGAAGTCCAAGTTGGCAACATAGAGAGACGGTCCCTACCCAGCAGTGGGCTCACAGTCTAAAAGGGGGAGACGGAGAACAGAACCAAACAGACTAACAAAATAAAATAAATAGAATAGACAGGTACAAGTAAAATAAATAAATAAATAGAGTAATAAATATGTACATGCATATATACAGGGGCTGTGGGGAAGGGAAGGAGGTAAGATGGGGGGATGGAGAGGGGGACGAGGGGAAGAGGAAGGAAGGGGCTCAGTCTGGGAAGGCCTCCTGGAGGAGGTGAGCTCTCAGCAGGGCCTTGGAGGGAGGAACGCTTACTGTGGGCAGAGCACTGGACTAAGCGCTTAATAATAGTAATAAAAGTGATAATGATGATGTTGGTATTTGTTAAAGCGCTTACGATGTGCAAATAATAATAATGGCATTTATTTATTTATTTTGCTTGTACCTATCTATTCTATTTATTTTATTTTGTTAGTATGTTTGGTTTTGTCTCCCCCTTTTAGACTGTGAGCCCGCTGTTGGGTAGGGACTGTCTCTAGATGTTGCCAATTTGTCCTTCCCAAGCGCTTAGTCCAGTGCTCTGCACACAGTAAGCGCTCAATAAATACGATTGATGATGATGATGATAATAATGGCATTTATTAAGCGCTTACTAGGTGCAAAGCACCGTGCGAAGCGCTGGGGGGAATGCAAGGAGATGAGGTTGTCCCATGTGGGGCTTACAGTCTTCATCCCCGTTTTGCGGATGAGGGAACTGAGGCCCGGAGAAGTGAAGTGACTTGCCCAAGGTCAATCAATCAATCAGTCGTATTTATTGAGCGCTTCCTGTGGGCAGAGCACCGGACTAAGTGCTTAATAATAGTAATAAAAGTGATCATAATGATGTTGGTATTTGTTATTGCTTTCTATGTGCAAATAATAATAACAATAATAATAATGGCATTTATTAAGCGCTTACTAGGTGCAAAGCACCGTGCGAAGCGCTGGGGGGAATGGAAGGCGAGGAGGTTGTCCCATGTGGGGTTTACAGTCTTCATCCCCGTTTTACAGATGAGGGAACTGAGGCACGGAGAAGTGAAGTGACTTGCCCAAGGTCAATCAATCAATCAGTCATATTTATTGAGCGCTTCCTGTGGGCAGAGCACTGGACTAAGCGCTTGGGAAGGACAAGTTGGCAACATATAGAGACAGTCCCTACCCAACAGTGGGCTCACAGTTTAAAAGGGGAAGACAGAACAAAACCAAACATACCAGCAAAATAAAATCAATAGAATAGATATGTACAAGTTAAATAGAGTAATAAATATGTACAAACACTAAGTGGTTAATAATAATAATAATAAGTGATAATAATAATGATGGTATTTGTTAAGCACTAACTATGTGCAAAGCACTGTTCTAAGCGCTGGGGGGAATACAAGGAGATGAGGTTGTCCCATGTGGGGCTTACAGTCTTAATCCCCATTTTACAGATGAGGGAATTGAGGCCCAGAGCAGTGAAGTGACTTGCCCAAGGTCACACAGCAGACATGTGTGGCACAGCGAATAGCTCAGTGGAAAGAGCCCGGGCTTGAGTCAGAGATCATGGGTTCGAATCCCGGCTCCGCCACTTGTCAGCTGTGTGACTTCGGGCATGTCACTTCACTTCTCTGAGCCTCAGTGACCTCATCTGTAAAACGGGGATTAAGACTGGGAGCCCCACGTGGGACAACCTGATCACCCGGTATCCTCCCTCCAGCGCTTAGAACGGTGCTCTGCACATAGTAAGCACTTAACAAATGTCATCATTAGAGAATCAGTCAGTCGCATTTATTGAGCGCTTACTGTGTGCAGAGCACTGTACTACGCTTAGAGAAGCAGCGTGGCTCAGTGGAAAGAGGCCATGGGTTCAAATCCCGGCTCCGCCAACTGTCAGCCTATGTGACTTTGGGCAAGTCACTTCACTTCCCTGTGCCTCAGTTCCCTCATCTGTAAAATGGGGATTAAAACTGTGAGCCCCCTGGGAGACAACCTGATCACCTTGTCACCTCCCCAGCGCTTAGAACAGTGCTTTGCACATAGCAAGCGCTTAATAAATGCCATTATTATTATTATTATTATGTGGGGGAGGCAGGATTCGAACCCATGACCTCCGACTCCCAAGCCCGTGCTCATTCCGCTGAGCCACGCTGCTTCTCTATGATAATTTGGGTATTTGTTAATCAATCAATCAATCAATCGTATTTATTGAGCGCTTAGTGTGTGCACAGCACTGGAGTAAGCGCTTGGGAAGGACAAGTTGACAACATATAGAGACGGTCCCTACCCAACAGTGGGCTCACAGTCTAAAAGGGGGAGACAGAGAACAAAACCAAACATACTAACAAAATAAAATAAATAGAATAGATATGTACAAGTAAAATAAATAAATAAATAGAGTAATAAATATGTACAAACACTAAGTGCTTAATAATAATAATGCGATAATAATAACGATGTTGGTATTTGTTAAGCGCTTACTATGCATAAAGCACTGTTCTAAGCGCTGGGGGGAATACAAGGAGATGAGGTTGTCCCATGTGGGGCTTACAGTCTTTATCCCCGTTTTACAGATGAGGGAACTGAGGCCCAGAGAAGTGAAGTGACTTGCCCGAGGTCACACAGCAGACATGTGGGGGAGGCGGGATTCGAACCCATGAGCTCGGACTCCCAAGCCCGCACTCTTTCCGCAGAGCCACAATGCTTCTCTATGATAATTCTCCATCCCCCCCATCTTACCTCCTTCCCTTCCCCACAGCACCTGTATATATGTTTGGACATATTTATTGCTCTATTTATTTATTTATTTATTTTACTTATACATATCTATTCTATTTATTTTATTTTGTTAATATGTTTGGTTTTGTCCCCCTCTTTTAGACTGTGAGCCCACTGTTGGGTGGGGACCGTCTCTCTATGTTGCCAACCTGTCCTTCCCAAGCGCTTAGTCCAGTGCTCTGCACACAGTAAGCGCTCAATAAATATGATTGATTGATTGATTGAAAGAGCCCGGGCTGTGGAGTCAAGAGGTCACGGGTTCAAATCCCGACTCCACCACGTGTCAGCTGGGTGACTTTGGGCAAGTCACTTCACTTCTCTGGGACTCAGTTACCTCATCCGTAAAATGGAGATTAAGACTGTGAGCCCCCAATGGGACAACCTCACCACCTTGTAACCTCCCCATCACTTAGAACAGTGCTTTGCATGTAGTAAGTGCTTAATAAGTGCTATTATTATTATCATTATGAGTTCAAAACCCGTCTCTGCCAATTAATAATAACAATAATAATGGTATTTGTTAAGCGCTTACTATGTCCAAAGCACTGTTCTAAGCGCTGGGGAGGTTACAGGGTGATCAGGTTGTCCCGGGGGGGGGGGGGGGCTCACAGTTTTAATCCCCATTTTACAGATGAGGGGACTGAGGCACAGAGAATAATAATAATAATAATAATAATAATAATAATAATAATGACATTTGTTAAGCGCTTACTATGTGCAGAGCACTGTTCTAAGCACTGGGGAGGATACAAGGTGATCAGGTTGTCCCACGTGGGGCTCACAGTCTTAATCCCCATTTTACAGATGAGGTCACAGGCTCAGAGAATAATAATAATAATAATAATGGCATTTATTAAGTGCTTACTATGTGCAAAGCACTGTTATAAGCGCTGGGGAGGTTACAAGGTGATCAGGTTGTCCCACGGGGGGCTCACAGTCTTCATCCCCATTTTCCAGATAAGGGAATTGAGGCTCAGATAAGTGAAGTGACTTGCCCACAGTCACACAGCTGACAATTGGCAGAGCCGGAATTTGAACCCATGATCTCTGACTCCAAAGCCCGTGATCTTTCCACCGAGCCACGCTGCAGAGAAGTTAAGTGAATTGCCCAAAGTCACACAGCTGACAGTTGGCAGAGCCGGAATTTGAACCCCTGACCTCTGACTCCAAAGCCCGGGCTCTTTCCACTGAGCCACACTGCAATTGTCAGCTGGGTGACTTTGGGCAAGTCACTTCACTTCTCTGGGCCTCAGTGACCTCATCTGTAAAATGGGGATTGACTGTGAACCCCCTGTGGGACAACCTGATCACCTTGTAACCTCCCCAGCGCTTAGAACAGTGTTTTGCACATTGTTAGCGCTTAATAAAAGCCATCATTACTGAGAGCTCACCTCCTCCCCATCCCCCCTGCCGTACCTCCTTCCGCTCCCCGCAGCACCTGTATATATGTATATATGTTTGTACGCATTTATTCTATTTATTTATTTTACTTGTACATATTTATTCTATTTATTTTATTTTGTTAGTATGTTTTGTTTTGTTGTCTGTCTGTCTCCCCCTTCCAGACTGTGAGCCCGCTGTTGGGTAGGGGCCATCTCGATATGTTGCCAACTTGTACTTCCCAAGCGCTTAGTACAGTGCTCTGCACACCATAAGCACTCAATAAATATGATTGAATGAATGAATGAAAAGCACTCTTCTAAGCGCTGGGGAGGATACAAGGTGATCATGTTGTCCCATGTGGGGCTCACAGTCTTAATCCCCATTTGACAGATGAGGGAACTGAGGCCCAGAGAAGAAGAATAATGATGATGGTATTTGTTAAGCGCTTACTCTGTGCCAAGCGCTGTTCTAAGCGCTGGGGAGGATGCAAGGTGATCAGGTTGTCCCATGTGGGGCTCACAGTCTTAATCCCCATTTGACAGATGAGGGAACTGAGGCCCAGAGAAGAAGAAGAATAATGATGGTATTTGTTAAGCACTTACTCTGTGCCAAGCACTGTTCTAAGCGCTGGGGAGGATGCAAGGTGATCAGGTTGTCCCACGTGGGGCTCACAGTCTTAATACCCATTTGACAGATGAGGGAACTGAGGCCCAGAGAAGAAGAAGAATGAAGGTATTTGTTAAGCGCTTATGATGTGCAAAGCACTATTCTAAGCGCTTGAGAAGTGAAGTGACTTGCCCAAAGTCACACAGCTGACAAGCGGCGGGGCGGGGATTTGAACCCGTGACCTCTGACTCCAAAGCCCAGACTCTTTCCACTGAGCCAGGCTGTAATAATAATAATCAATAATGATGGTATTTGTTAAGCGCGTACCATGTGCCAAGCCCTGTCCTAAGCACTGGGGGAGATACAAGGTGATCAGGTTGTCCCACGGGGGGCTCACAGTCTTCATCCCCATTTTACAGATGAGGGAACTGAGGCCCAGAGGCTAATAATAATGATGGAATTTGTTAAGCACTTACCATGTGCAAAGCACTGTTGTAAGCGCTGGGGAGGATACAGGATCATCAGGTTGTCACACGTGGGGCTCACAGTCTTCAACCCCATTTTACATTTGAGGGAACTGAGGCACAGAGGAGTCAAGGGACTTGCCCAAAGTCCCACAGCTGTCAAGTGGCAGAGTCGGGATTTGAACCCATGACCTCTGACTCCAAAGCCCGGGCTCTTTCCACTGAGCCACGCTTGGAAGGGTAGTAATAACAATAATAAGAATAATTACGGTATTTGTTTAGTGCTTACTATGTGCCCGGCACTGCAGTGGATACAAGCAAATCAGGTTGGACACAGTCCCTGTTCCACATGGGGCTCACAGTCTTAATTCCCATTTTACAGATAAGGCAACTGAGGCACAGGGAAGTTCAGTGTCTTGCCCAAGGGCACACAGCAGACAAATGGCAGAACCGGGATTAGAACTCATGACCTTCTGACTCGGAGGCCCATGTTCTATCCATTACGCTGTGCTGCTTCCCGGAGTTGGCAGATGATTGAATGAATGAATAGACACATTCCCTGCCCACCAGAAACTTAACCCTATAGAGGGGGAGATAGACATTAATGTAAATAAATAAATTACGGATATGTACACTACTCCAGAGAGGGGTGGGCAGTCCTGCCCCTGTGTTGTCATCAAGTCCCTGGTGGCACAGCTTAGCACCAAAAAAAAAAAAAAAGCCAAAAAGCATCCACCTTGGAACAATTCAAACTGGAATGGGCCATCCAGCACTTTTTCTTTCACCCGTGCCCCTTTCCGGACCATTTCATCATCATCATCATCATCAATCATATTTATTGAACGCTTACTGTGTGCAGAGCACTGTACTAAGCGCTTGGGAAGTACAAATTGGCAACAATTTCACCTTCCTTTCCCCCTTAAGGAAACACCTTCTAGACTGTGAGCCCGTTGTTGGGTAGGGACCGACTCTGTATGTTGTCAACTTGTAATAATAATAATAATAACAGCATTTATTAAGCACTTACTATGTGCAAAGCACTGTTCTAAGCGCTGGGGAGGTTACAAGGTGATCAGGTTGTCCCCCGGGGGGCTCACAGTCTTCATCCCCATTTTGGAGATGAGGTAACGGAGGCCCAGAGAAGTTAAGTAACTTGCCCAAAGTCACACAGTTGACAATTGGAAGAGCTGGGATTTGAACCCATGACCTCGGACTCCAAAGCCCGTGATCTTTCCAATGAGCCGCACCGCTTCTCTGCCGTACTTGTACTTCCCGAGCGCTTAGTACAGTACTCTGCACACAGTAAGCGCTCAATAAATACGATTGAAGGAAATGAACTTTTAAGCGAGGCAATGTTGTAATAAGAGCTGATGTTCCTCTAAAAACAATAGCCACTGATGACACTCAAAAATACCAGAGAGACATAAGTGGTATTCATTCAGTAGTACTGAACTAAGTGCTTCGGAGAGTACACTATAACAATAAATGGACACACAATCACTGTACTAAGCACTTACATTCCCTCCCCAGATCCTTCTGAACACAGATGCTGCTTCTGAACCACCAAACTCCAAGGCAGAAGAGAGGCTGAGTGTCTTGAACATAAAACTGGCAGATATGAAAGTGTCCAGTCCACATCCATGACACCCAGATCTCCATCTCTGCCCCTGCTCTCTCCCCCTCCCTCCAGGCTCGCATCTCCTCCTGCCTTCAGGACATCTCCATCTGGATGTCCGCCCGCCACCTAAAGCTCAACATGTCGAAGACTGAGCTCCTTGTCTTCCCTCCCAAACCTTGTCCTCTCCCTGACTTTCCCATCTCTGTTGACGGCACTACCATCCTTCCCGTCTCACAAGCCCGCAACCTTGGTGTCATCCTCGACTCCGCTCTCTCGTTCACCCCTCACATCCAAGCTGTCACCAAAACCTGCCGGTCTCAGCTGCGCAACATTGCCAAGATCCGCCCTTTCCTCTCCATCCAAACTGCTACCCTGCTCATTCAAGCTCTCATCCTATCCCATCTGGACTACTGCCCCAGCCTTCTCTCTGATCTCCCATCCTCGTGTCTCTCTCCACTTCAATCCATACTTCATGCTGCTGCCCGGATTATCTTTGTCCAGAAACGCTCTGGGCATATTACTCCCCTCCTCAGAAACCTCCAGTGGCTACCACTCAATCTGCGCATCAGGCAGAAACTCCTCACCCTGGGCTTCAAGGCTGTCCATCACCTCGCCCCCTCCTACCTCACCTCCCTTCTCTCCTTCTCCAGCCCAGCCCGCACCCTCCGCTCCTCCACTGCTAATCTCCTCACTGTACCTCGCTCTCGCCTGTCCCGCCGTCGACCCCCGGCCCACGTCATCCCCCGGGCCTGGAATGCCCTCCCTCTGCCCCTCCTCCAAGCTAGCTCTCTTCCTCCCTTCAAGGCCCTGCTGAGAGCTCACCTCCTCCAGGAGGCCTTCCCAGACTGAGCCCCTTCCTTCCTCTCCCCCTCGTCCCCCTCTCCATCCCCCATCTTACCTCCTTCCCTTCCCCACAGCACCTGTATATATGTATATATGGTTGTACATATTTATTACTCTATTTATTTATTTATTTATTTATTTTACTTGTACATTTCTATCCTATTTATTTTATTTTGTTGGTATGTCTGGTTCTGTTCTCTGTCTCCCCCTTTTAGACTGTGAGCCCACTGTTGGGTAGGGACTGTCTCTATGTGTTGCCAACTTGTACTTCCCAAGCGCTTAGTACAGTGCTCTGCACATAGTAAGCGCTCAATAAATACGATTGATTGATTGATTGATCCACGCTTTGCAGACAGACCAGCTGAACCGTCAACTTACTCATCGTGGGCACGGAATGCGTCTGCCGACTATATTGTACTGTACTCTCCCAAATGCTTAGTACAATGTTCTGCACGTAGTAAGCGCTCAAATACCATTGATGATGATGATGATCACCTTCCTAATATTTAGCAGAATGAATGGCCAGCCTAACGATAAGCTACGTGACAATATCAAGAGCCATAAAAGAGTAACCTTTAGAAACCAAAATTTCACTGAGTAATCCATGTCTTTGCATGATCACGATGAAACGGTGTTAGGGAATGTATTGAGGTTATATCAATCAATCACTCGTATTTATTGAGCGCTTACTGTGTGCAGAGCACTGTACTAAGCGCTTGGGAAGTACAAGTTGGCAACATATAGAGACGGTCCCTACCCAACAGTGGGCTCACAGTCTAGAAGGGGGAGACTGAGAACAAAACTGAACATATTAACGAAATAAAATAAATAGAATAGATGTGTACAAGTAAAATAGAGTAATAAATATGTACAAACATACATACATATATACAGGTGCTGTGGGGAAGGGAAGGAGGTAATAAGGAGGTAGATAAGCTACATGACAATATCAAGAGCCATAAAAGAGTAACCTTTAGAAACCAAAATTTCACTGAGTAATCCATGTCTTTGCATGATCACGATGAAACAGTGTTAGGGAATGTATTGAGGTTATATCAATCAATCAATCAATCAATCGTATTTATTGAGCGCTTACTGTGTGCAGAGCACTGTACTAAGTGCTTGGGAAGTACAAGTCAGCAACACATAGAGACAGTCCCTACCCAACAGTGGGCTCACAGTCTAGAAGGGGGAGACAGAGAACAAAACCAAACATGCTAACAAAATAAAATAAATAGAATAGATATGTACAAGTAAGACAAATAAATAAATAAATCGAGTAATAAATATGTACAAACATATATACATATATACAGGTGCTGTGGGGAAGAGAAGGAGTTAAGATGCGGGGATGGAGAGGGGGACGAGGGGGAGAGGAAGGAAGGGGCTGCTCGGGGGGTCGCGTATATAGCTCCATAACACTGGAAAGCTCAATTTGATTTTGGAGTGATAAACTTTGAAAAAGCCAGAAGCTTGTGTGAAAGGGATTTCATTAGGAAATTCTTGTGCAAAACTGAAACTCCCTACCTTGATCTGGCTGCTATTGTCCTAGTGGTTTGCCCTTTGGTGAATGAGGCACTGGAATACGCTAATGAAGGAAATTATGGAAGTAGAGATATTTAAAAATATGATATAAGCCTACCTATCTGAGGCATTTAAGGTACAGTGTTTCAGAAAGTAGAATCAAATTATTTGAAGATATAGTCCCATTTTATGAACCAATAATTCTGTCAGTAGAAGCAGTAGTACAGCGTGGCTCAGTGGAAAGAGCACGGGTTTAGGAGTCAGAGGTAATGGGTTCTAATCCTGGCTCCACCACTTATTGGCTGTGTGACTTTGGGCAAGTCACTTAACTTCTCTGTGCCTTAGTTACCTCATCTGTAAAATGGGGATTAAGATTGTGAGCCCCACGTGGGACAACCTGATCACCTTGTATCCCCCCAGCACTTAGAACAGTGCTTTGCGCTTAGTAGTAGTAGTAGTAATAGTAGTAGTAAAGATATTTATTGAGTGCTCTCCAAGTGAAATCCTGTACTAAGCAGATGTAGGAGACCCCATCCTTGCCCACACTGAGTGGGAGAGATAAACATAAAAGTATTTACAAAGGGAAGGACCAAAATAAATAATTGACTTTACAATTGATTTTATATACTGTACAGTCATTTGTTCATTTTGGTTCCTCTCTTTGTAACCATATACATGCTAAGGGAAGATAAAATACAGTTCTAGAGGTGGCTGTCAGACTGCTATGACTTGGGGGGTTGGGAGTCAATCAATCAATCAATCGTATTTATTGAGCGCTTACTGTGTGCAGAGCACTGTACTAAGCGCTTGGGAAGTACAAGTTGGCAACATATAGAGATGGTCCCTACCCAACAGTGGGCTCACAGTCTAAAAGTCAATTGGAGGTGGCTTGTTAGAGAAAGTGGGATTTAGGTTGGTTTTGGAACATGGGGAGACCTGTGGTCTGTTGGATTTGGCAAGGAGGGAGTTGTAGGTCAGGGTCAACAGTGTGATCAAGGGGATAGAGGAAGGGGAGTCAAGAGCAAGTTCCAATTACAAGATTAGGAATGAAGAAAATAAGCTGGAAAGTAGTGGATGTAGAGAAATGATACAGAAGATGGGGAGTGTTGGTGGAAGCTTGAAGTCAGTAATAATAATAATAATAATGATGGCATTTATTAAGCGCTTACTATGTGCAAAGCACTGTTCTAAGCGCTGGGGGGGATACAAGGTCATCAGGTTGTCCCACGGGGGGGCTCACAGTCTTCATCCCCATTTTCCAGATGAGGTAACTGAGGCCCGGAGAAGTGAAGCAACTTGCCCAAAGTCACACAGCTGACAAGTGGCAGAGCCGGGATTTGAACCCGTGACCTCTGACTCCAAAGCCCGGGCTCTTTCCACCGGGCCACACTGCTTCTCTAAGCGCTAAGCCCTGTGCTAAACAACAACCCACCGGCTCACACACGCGGGGCGAAGCGACGTGACTCGGCCAAGGTCACCCAGCAGGCGGCAGGCAGAAGTGGAACCCGGAGCGCTTAGTACAGTGCTCTGCACGTGGTAAGCGCTCAATAAATGTGACTGAATGAACACAGACTGAACACAGAATGAACACAGTAGTGAGTTTTCCACTGGTGCAGAGGGCAATGGGAAACCAATCAATCAATCAATCGTATTTATTGAGCGCTTACTGTGTGCAGAGCACTGTACTAAGCGCTTGGGAAGTACAAGTTGGCAACATATAGAGACAGTCCCTACCCAACAGTGGGCTCACAGTCTAAAAGGGGGAGACAGAGAACAAAACCAAACATAGTAACAAAATAAAATAAATAGAATAGATATGTACAAGTAAAATAAATAAATAGAGTAATAAATATGTACAAACATATATACCTATGTACAGGTGCTGTGGGGAAGGGAAGGAGGTAAGATGGGGGGGATGGAGAGGGGGACGATGGGGAGAGGAAGGAAGGGGCTCAGTCAAAACCAGTGGAGGTTTTTGAGGTATGGAATAATGTGTGCTGAGAGACACTTCAAGAAGATGGTCTTTGCAAAGATATAAAGTGGATGGAGCTAAGGCTGAGGACAAAGAGACCAGTGAGGAGGTTGAAACAATAGTCTAGCTGCAAAAGACAAGAATTTAGACTAGGGTGGCGGCAATTTGGGTCGAAGGAACGGGTGGATATGGGAACTGTCGTGTAGGAAGAACAAACATGATTAAAAAGTAGGTTTAATGTGCGAGTTAAACGACAGAGAAGAGTCAAGGGTGACACTAAGGTTGCAGGATTATTGAACAGGAAGAATTGTCCTCTGCCCCATCATTAACCACCATTAATTTAGGATCAGATTCATTAACTACCCAACTCTCTACCAAGAGATCTTTATCACAGTGCCAGCACTTAGAACAGTGCTTTGCACATAGTAAGTGCTTAATAAATACCATTATTATTATTACAACCTAAATTTCCAGATTTGGACCAAATCTGGTCCGAAATTTAAATTTAACCTCAATTCAGACCAAGGAGAGTTCCACGTGGGCAGGAATGCGTCTACCCACTCTGTTGTATCGTACTCCCCCAACCACTTAGTACACAGCAAGTGCTCAGTAAATACCATTGATCAACTGATTGAAATATATTATCATTATAATAACAATAATAATATTATATTATAATATTATTATAATATTATAATATAATAATATTATATTATATTATAATATAATATATATTATATATTATATGTTATAATATATAATATAATATATATTATAATAATATTATAATATTATTGTTATTATTATTATGAACTGCTGAGATGGAGGTGGATTGTATCAGTTTGATCAGTTGGTCCAACAGTAAGAATCAGTCAGTCAATCAATTTTATCTATTGAGCGCTTTCTGTGTGCAGAGTGCTGTCATAAGCGCTTGGGACACGATGCTATAACAACCTAACAGAGGTGGTAGACGTTCTCTGCCCACAACAAGCTTACATTTTAAGGGGGAGACAGACATTTCCTGGCAGATGTGAAGAGGGAGGGCATTCGAGGCCAGAGGCAGGACATGACGAGAGGTTGGTGGCGAGATAGACGAGATCAAGGTACAGAGAGTAGGTTAGCATTAGAGGAGCAAAGTCCATGGGCTGGGTTGTAGTAGGAGAGCAGGGAGGTGAGGTAGGAAGGGGCAAGGTGATTGAGTGCTTTAAATCAATCGTATTTATTGAGCGCTTACTGTGTGCAGAGCACTGTACTAAGCACTTGGGAAGTACAAGTTGGCAACATATAGAGACAGTCCCTACCTTTAAAGCCGATGGTAAGGAGTTTCTGTTTGATGCGGAGGTGAGTGGGCAACCACTGGAGGTTCTTGAGCAATGGGGAAACATGGCCCGAACGTTTTTGTAGAAAAATGATCCGGGCAGCAGAGTGAAATTTGGACTGGAGAGGGGAGAGATAGGAGGATGGGAGGTCAGCCAGGAGGCTGATCCAGTAATCTAAATTGGAAAGGTTAAGTGCCTGGATGAAGGTTGCAGCAGTTTGGATGGAGAGGAAAGAGCAGATTTTAGTGACACTGTGAAGATCAAGTGGACAGGATTTAGTAATTATTGTGACAGAGAGATGTCATAAACATGGCTCATGTGCAATTATTTTTTTATTTATTTTTTTAAGTGATATTTGTTAAGCACATACGGTGAGCCAGGCACTATACTCTCCCCCCTTCTAGACTGTGAGCCCATTGTTGGGTAGGGACCGTCTCTATATGTTGCCAACTTGTACTTCCCAAGTGCTTAGTATAGTGCTCTGCACACAGTAAGCACTCAATAAATACGATTGAATGAATGAATGAATGAATATACTAAGCACTGAGGTAGATACAAGATAATTAATGATGGCATTTATTAAGTGCTTACTATGTGCAAAGCACTGTTCTAAGTGCTGGGGAGCTTACATGGTGATCAGGCTGTCCCACGGGGCGCTCACAGTCTCAATCCCCATTTTACAGATGAGGTAACTGAGGCCCAGAGAAGTGAAGTGACTCGCCCAAAGTCACACAGCCGACAGTTGGGCAGAGCTGGGATTTGAACCCATGACCTCTGACTCCAAAGCCCGAGCTCTTTCCGTTGAGCCATGCTGCTTCTAATCAGTTGGATACAGTCCACGTCCCACATGGGGCTCACTACCTTAATCCTCATTTTACAAATGAGGTAACAGAGGCACAGAGAAGTTGTGACTTGCCCAAAGTCACAGCGCAGACAAATTCATTCATTCATTCATTCAATCGTATTTATTGAGCGCTTACTGTATGCAGAGCACTGTACTAAGCGCTTGGGAAGTACAAGTTGGCAACATATAGAGACGGTTCCTACCCAACAGTGGGCTCACAGTCTAGAAGGGGGAGACACACAGTAAGCGCTCAATAAATACGATTGATTGAATGAATAAATGGCAGAGCAGAGATTAGAACCCAGGTCCTTCGGACTCTCAGGCCCATGCTCTACCCACTAGGCCATGTTGCTTCCCATTTACCCAAAAAGTGTGTAATTTCTCTTTGGAAAGTTAGGCAAATTCTATGAAAGTAAGTAATTATCTTCTGCTGAAAATTACTCAATGTATTTAACACGCATATTACATTTTTGCCGCAAAACCTTAAAGGCCTCCAAAGGTATCATTAATCCTTGCTACCTTTGCCTCCTTTTTGAAAAGGCCATAAGCATTTCTCCATCAGTCCAACTTCTAAAGGAAATTCAATGACCCATAAAACTTTCACCCTAAAATTATCCTCCAGATAATATCCTCCAGATGTCCCCCCTCCATCCCCCCATCTTACCTCCTTCCCTTCCCCACAGCACCTGTATATATGTATATATGCTTGTACATATTTGTTACTCTATTTATTTATTTATTTTACTTGTACATATCTTTTCTATTTATTTTATTTTGTTAGTATGTTTGGTTTTGTTCTCTGTCTCCCCCTTTTAGACTGTGAGCCCACTGTTGGGTGGGGACTGTCTCTATATGTTGCCAACTTGTACTTCCCAAGAACTTAGTACAGTGCTCTGCATACAATAAGCGCTCAATAAATACGATTGATGATGATGATGATGATCCTCCTTAATCTCCTATCCACTGCTCTCCCTTTCGCCTTTCAACCATTCCAACCCACTTCTCTTATCAATCCCGCTTTCTTTTCTATCCTCTTCCATTTCTCTGTCACTCTCCATTCTCTTGCCCATCTCTTTCTTCAGTTCAGATAGTAGCAAGAGTACTAAAGACAGACATTGAAGCCTCTGAGACTGGCTTGTCTTCCTTTTATTTCTGAACTCACAACAATATTAAGGAAAGTAGACTTATGGACTATACTTTTTAAAAGGTTGATAAAAAATATCCAGTTCCATCAAAACAATCAACTGGGGCAAATAGGCAAACTTACCAAGATAGTCTACTCCACGGATTTCACTGTCTTATATTTTTCATTGGCAGAATGAAGGGTGGTGGATGTCATCTAAGCCACAGTAAGGAACAGGTTGCCGGTAGAATCTGGAACCTACTCTACCTGGAGTCTTCAAGCCACTGGGGCCCTGGTGGGACCATCCCAAGAAAGGGAGAGGTTTGCTGCTCTGTTCCTTTTGTTCAGCATCATTGCGTTGTGCTCTGTGCATAGACAGTGTTCTGTATGACATCATAAGGCAATCCATTTAAATTCCCAAACCCAGAGAGTTTCTCCAGGAGACCTGGACCGCTCCTACGTGATTCCAGAGTCACTGTTAGTCAGCCAGTCAATCGTATTTATTGAACGCTTACTATGTGCAGAGCGCTATACTGAGTGCTTGGGGAAATCCAACACAATAATAATCGTATTTGTTAAGTGCTTACTCTATTCCAGGCACTGTACTAAGCACTGAACAATAAACAGACACATTGCGTTCCCTTCCCAAGTCCATGTTCACACATGTGCCACTTCCAATTGACCGACATTTTTCATTTTAATTTTTTGACCACTGCCACTGCCTCCCTGCCAATATTTTATTCATATTAACGTCTGTCTCTCCCTGACACTGTGGGCAGGGAACGTGTCTACTAATTCGGTCGTATTGTGCTCTCCCAAGCGCTTAGTACAGTGCTCTGCATATAGTCCCCCTCTCCATCCCCCCCATCTTACCTCCTTCCCTTCCCCACAGCACCTGTATATATGTATATATGTTTGTACATATTTTTTTTACTCTATTTATTTATTTATTTATTTTATTTGTACATATCTATTCTGTTCATTTTATTTTGTTAGTATGTTTGGTTTTGTTCTCTGTCTCCCCCTTTTAGACTGTGAGCCCACTGTTGGGTAGGGACTGTCTCTATATGTTGCCAATTTGTACTTCCCAAGCGCTTAGTACAGTGCTCTGCACATAGTAAGTGCTCAATAAATATGATTGATGATGATGATGATGATAGTAAGTGCTCAATAAATATGATTGATTGATCGAACCCTCTGATAGTGCAGCCTGAGGCAAGTGCCTCAGTTGCCTACTGTCTGAAGTGGGTTCTGGGCCGAGGATCCTCAGGGCCTGCCCATTTGATAGCACAGCCTCCCTCCCGCTTCTGCCTGGCACCATGGGGGTGAAACTCTGCCATCCACAGATGCAGAGGGCAAGCAGAAACCACCCCTCCCCAAGCTTTAGAGCACTGGAAATGTGGCACTTTTTAACCAGTTACTGATTGGACTGGACTGGCCGAAGCACTCAGAGATCACCTTTTCCAAGAACTGTTTAACTTGCAGATTTTACTGTTGATATTTGTGATTGCTGAATTTAACTTGCTTTCATTATGTCTCAGATTATCTTCCTGAATTACAGTTCTGTTTCTCCCCACTTTCATTGCCAGCCCGTTCTGAGGCAAGGATTGGGCTTTCATTATCTTGCATTGATCCCAGCACTCAGTGGAGTGCTTTGAAAACTGTAAATGCTTAATATATCATCATCATCATCATCAATCTTATTTATTGAGCGCTTACTATGTGCAGAGCACTGTACTAAGCGCTTGGGAAGTACAAATTGGCAACATATAGAGACAGTCCCAATTAAGCAAACAACTATTACATACCTGAAGAATAGTAATTTTTGCTTCAAACAACTGTCGGGACCTTGGCTTCATTGACACTCTCCTCTCCTAGTTTCCCTGTTTCTGACCACTCCTTCTCAGTCTCCTCACAAGCTCCTCTTCTGCCTCCCAACCTCTAACTGCGGGGGTACCTCAAAATTCAGTTTTATTCTCCATCTACACCCACTCCCTTGGAGAACTCATTCTCTCCCATAGCTTCAAGTACTATCTCTTCACAGATAATTCTCCCCCTCTAGACTGTAGTCTCTCTGTAGGCAGGAAACACGTCTACCAACTCCCCAGTAATCTCTCAAGTGCTTAGTACAGTGCTTTGCACACATTAAGTGCTCAATAAATACCATTGATTGATTGATAATTCTTAAGTCCACCCCTTTCCAGCCCTGACTTCTCCCCTCCTCTGCAGTCTCATATTTCCTCCAGCCTTCAGGACACTTCTATATGACTGTGCTGCTGATTGTCTTGTCTTATGCTGTCGAGTCATCTCTGACCCATAGCGATGCCATGGACATATCTCTCTGATACCTCACACTTAACATGTCCAAAAAAGAACTCCTCCTCTTTCCACCCATAGCTTGTCATCTCTCTGACTTTCCTATCACTGCAAAAGTAATAAATAAATAAATAATGATGGCATTTGTTAAGCGCTTACTATGTGCCAAGCACTGTTCTAAGTGCTGGGGAGATACAAGGTGATCAGGTTGTCCCACGTGGGGCTCACAGTCTTAATCCCCATTTTACAGATGAGGCAACTGAGGCACAGAGAAGTCAAGTGACTTGCCCGAACTCACACAGCTGACAAGCGATGGAGTTGGAATTTGAACCCATGACCTCTGACTCCCAAGCCCGTGCTCTTTCCACTGAGCCACGCTGCTTCTATCCTCCCTGACTCAGAAGCTCATAACTTTGGTATTATCCTGGTCTCATCTCTTTAACCCACACATTCAGTCTGTCATGAGATAGTGTCGCTTCAACTTTATAACACCACTAGAATCCGCCCTTTCCTCTCCATCCAAATGGCACCATTCTCATCCAAGCACTTATTTCTCTCCTTGACTACTTCATCAGTCCCTTTGCTGACCTCCCTTTCATTCATTCAATCATATTTATTGAGCACTTACTATATGCGGAACACTGTACTAAGCGCTTGGGAAGTACAAGTTGGCAACATACAGAGACGGTCCCTACCCAACAATGGGCTCACAGTCTAGAAGGGGGAGACAGACAACAAAACAAAACATGTGGACAGGTGGCAAGTCGTCAGAACAAATAGAAATAAAGCTAGATGCACATCATTAACAAAATAAATAAAATAGTAAATATGTACAAGTACATAAGTGCTGTGGGGTATAGCGGGGCAGCTATCAAACATCCAAAGGTCCCTTAAGAAGCTCTCACAGCCTAGAATTAAAGCCGATTTCAGCAGTTGCAATCTCAGTGCTTAAAAATGCGCCAGGTTCTTGTACTTTAGCAAGCTGTTGCAGAAGTAATGATCAGAAGAGAGCCGTCCTTTCCAAAGGGGGAAAAAAACAACTCTCATTTCCCCAGGATTGCCCAAGGGGTGGGTACCATTGTGACTAACCTTCTCAGCTGATTTAATCTGTTCTTGAAAAGTCAGGGTGAGAGACAGAGGCACTCAATGAATCATTTTCAGAGGATAAAGCCTGTTGGGCGATGTCTTCTTCTGCCACCTCTCCCTGCTGGCAGAGAGGGCCCTGTGTCTCTCCTCTCCAGTCTATATTTCACTCTGCTGCACAGAACATTTTTCTGGAAAACTGTTCAGTCTGCATCTTCCCCACTCCTCAAACCCACTGTTGCCCATCCACATCTGTATCAAACAGAAATTCATTATCATAGGCTTTAAGGCACTCTATTAGCTCTCTGCCTCTTAACGAATCTCACTGATCTCCTACTATAACCCAACCTGCACATTCCGCTTCTGTACCACTAACCTACCACTGCATTTTCATTCATTTATTCAATGATATTTACTGAGCGCTTACTGTGTGCAGAGCACTGTACTAAGCGCTCGGGAACATCTTGTCTGTCCCGCCGCCATCCCTTTGTCCATGTTCTCTCTTAGGTCCTTCCTTCCTAATCGTCCTTAAATCACATCTTCTCCAAGAGGCCTTCCCAGACTATGCCCTTTGTGCCCCCTTTCCAAACTCCCCTCTGCAATGACTATGAACTTGTCTGTGTCCCCCTTAATCACTGTGATACTCACCTCAGCCCCACGGCACTTATGTACACAACCTTAGTCTACTCTTTCCCCAACCCCTAATTTATTTTGATCCCTTTCTCCCCCTGTAGATTGTAAATTCCTTGTGGACAGGGATCTCGACTACCAACTCTGTTGTATTGCACTTTTCCAAGTGCTTAGAATAGTGTTCTGCACACAGTAAGTATCACTGATTGATTGATTGATCAATACCTCCTCCCCATTCCCAGTTTTCTTCTAATCCTTTGCTTCTTTTCATCCCACAAACTCATTCTCATTTGATTTCCTTCTCAATGTTTCCAAGTGGAAAATGAACAAAAGCAGTGTGGCTTAGTGGACAGAGCATGGGCATGGGAGTCCAGTGGACCTAGATTCTTATCCTGGCTCTACCAATAATTGCATGCTCTGTATGCCCTTGAGCAAGTCACTTAACTTCTTTGTGCCTGAGTTTCCTCAACTGTTAAATGGGGATACCTGTTCTCCCTCCTACTTAGACCAGGAACCCCATGTGGGACAGGGATTGTGTCTGACCTAATTCTCATATCTATCCCAGCACTTAGAACAATGTTTGACATGTAGTAAGTGCTTAACAAATACCATAAAAAACAAAAAAATCAGAAAAATATGTATTGCTAAGGAAAACTTTTGGCACAGCCTCTCATCTTGTAGCCTCTCCCTGATTTCATTGTGTTTATTTTCAAGCACATATTTTGATCTTTCAGGTGACATTTTGGTACTCCACCCAAACCGCTACCCTGCTGGTTCAATCTCTCGTCCCATCTCGACTGGATTACTGCATCAGCCTCCTCTCTGATCACCCATCCTCCTGTCCCTCCCCACTTCAGTCTATACTTCATGCCGCTAACCGGATCATCTTTGTGCAGAAACGCTCTGAGCACGTCACTCCCCTCCTCAAAAATCTCCAGTGGCTACCAGTCAACCTACACATCAGGCAAAAACTCCTCACTCTCGGCTTCAAGGCTCTCCATCACCTCGCCCCCTCCTACCTCACCTCCCTTCTCTCCTTCTACAGCCCAGCCCACACCCTCCGCTCCTCTGCCGCTAACCTCCTCACTGGGCCTCATTCTCGCCTGTCCCACCATCGACCCCCAGCCCACGTCATCGCCCTGGCCTGGAATGCCCTCCCTCTGCAAGCTAGCTCTCTTCCTCCTTTCAAAGCCCTACTGAGAGCTCACCTCCTCCAGGAGGCCTTCCCAGACTGAGCCCCCTCCTTCCTCTCCCCCTCCTCCCCCTCCCCATCCCCCCACCTTACCTCCTTCCCCTCCCCACAGCACCTGTACATATGTATATATGTTTGTACATATTTATTACTCTATGTTACTTGTACATATTTATTCTATTTATTTTATTTTGTTAATATGTTTTGTTTTGTTCTCTGTCTCCCCCTTCTAGACTGTGAGCCTGTTGTTGGGTAGGGACCGTCTCTATATGTTGCCAACTTCTACTTCCCAAGTGCTTAGTACAGTGCTCTGCGCACAGTAAGCACTCAATAAATACGATTGAGTGAATGAATGAATGAATGGTAGATATGAAATGTGAAAAATTACATGCACTATTCCTCTTGACCAGCATGAGGGGATGTCTTCATGTAATTGAAATCCATAATGTTATCATTTCAACTGGTACTATTACGGAATAGAGACTAGTGCTTGAAATGGCCGAAAACCATCTCTTAAGAGAGAAAGTGAGAAATAATGAATAACTGTTATGAAGGTTACCACACTTTGCTTTCCTAAGAGAAATGCAATCAATCTATAAAAATAATTTCCTTTGGGTTAAAATTGGATCAATCTGGCACCAATAAACAAAAAACATCCATAAGTTTTAATTAATGATGAATAACACGTACACTCAGTCACACAATCAGTCAATCCATGGTTTTTATTGCATGTGTAATCTGTGTGGCACGTAGCACTAAGTGCTGGGGAGAGCGCAGACACCAGAGTTGGCAGACACAATCCCTACCGACTAGTCTAGGTGCTAAATAACATTACTAAGAATATGTGGTCTCAAAAATACTAAATTATCTTGAATCTATATACTGATCAAGTATTTTTGAGAATCTTTATAGTGTAAAGAAAATATGTTTTAGAATAATGGCACTTTAGAGATTCCTGAATTTAGGGTGACATAGCTAACGTTTGTACCAGGTTGCGACAACATGAGGGCATATGAGCTAGAAGACAACTTTTGAAGATCAGCTTCAATTTGCACTTGTTAATAATGTAAAATAAGCGAGGGTGGCTTCCTTTTATTCTGAGCCAAGATGCACACTAACTCGCCTCACTAATGTAAACCATTTAGAATTTTAACATCCAAATGATCTTTGTGAATCTCTACAATTATGATAGTTTTGAGGGTTTGATTTTTCTGCAGCTGGGGAATTCTTTCTAGAACACAGGTTCGACTCCTGGGTCATCATTAAAAACAATACTTGCAGCCTTCACAGGGGTATTCGAGGTATGACTGCTTTCAGCATGGAGTCTCTCATTAATCTACTGTCCAAACTATTTTTAAAAGTGAGCAGCCCTCCTCAGCATCCTGTGTGGTTGGGATTCCTTGATTTATTAGAGGAATAGAATGTACAGAGCAGACACATCATATTTTCAGGCTTGTTGCTGATCATGAAATTCAAGGATACTCATCTTGTGAGAGTTGCATAAAGGGCAGGCAGAGATGACTGAAAAATCCTAATCTTTTTTTTTGCTTGTTTGTTTGTTTTTGGTGTCATATTAGTAGTTGTTGTAGCAATAGTAGTATCTCCTATCTGTAATTTATTTTAATGTCTGTCTCCCCATCTAAACTGTAAGCTCCTTTTATTCATTCATTCAATCGTATTCATTGAGCGCTTACTGTGTGCAAAGCATTGTACTAAGCACTTGGGAAAGTAGAGTACAACAAGCAGACACATTCCTGCCCATGACTAGCTCACGGTCCTCATGGGCAGGGATCATGTCCACCAACTCTATTATGTTGTACTCCCCCAAGCACTTCTTACAGTGCTCTGTACACAGTAAGCATTCAGTAAATACCATTCACGGATTGACTGACAAAAGTAGTAATAGTAGTAGTGTCCTTTATTGAGTTCCCTACTGATATTTTGTACAGTTCACTGTACCAGGCACTTAGGAGGTACAGACTAATAATGTGACAATCTCTGCTCACAGGGAGCCTTCAATCTAATGGGGGAGGAAAACATAAAAATATTTACAACACTGTCAAAATAGAGAAAATATTTGTACATGAGTAAGAAGGAGGGTTGAAATAAGTTTGTAAGTGGTAGAGATGGCTGAAGAGATGATGTGATTGAGGGGAGCTGGAAAATTAATTGGGGAAAGTTTGCCTAAGGTGGGATTTTAGGAGGGATTTGAATTTGGGATGAACTAATTTATGAGAGGAGAGGGGAGGGAGTTCCAAACCAGGGAAATAGTACGAGCAAGGGGACAGAGGAGGGAAGGTTGGGAGGGAGGTACAGCTAGAAAGTTGGCTTGGGAGGAATGAAGACAGCAAGTTGGGGAAAGAAGGTGAAAAGAGTACCTATTTGGTAAGATGGGGCCAGTTGGTGGAGAGCCTTGAAGCTGATGGTGAGGAGTTTCTGTTTGATGCCAATAGTCATAGGAAGCCAGTGGAGAGTTTTGAAGACAGGAGAAATGTTGACTGAGTGTGCTTCACTGTACTGAAACACTGCCAGGAGACCATAAAACAGGAGGAAAAGGGAAAACAGGATTGGGAAATTGGGCCCTTAAAAACGTAAAAACAAGAAGCTGGGAAGGATGAAGATAATCAGAACAACACATTCCACAGGTGCAGAGAAGAGGCAGGAACCACCTTCCCAAGTTTTAGAGAACTGCAAGTATTGTGGCGGTTTTTCCCAGTAGCTGATTTGCCTGCAGTGGTGGTGGTAGTACGCAAAATATCACATATAATAATGATAGCATTTATTAAGCACTTACTATGTGCAAAGCATTGTTCTAAATGCTGGGGAGGTTACAAGGTGATCAGGTTGTCCCACAGGGGACTCACAGTCTTAATCCCCATTTTACAGATGAGGTAACTGAGGCACAGATAAGCTAAGTGACTTGCCCAAAGTCACACAGCTGGCAATTGGCGGAGTCGGGATTTGAACCCATGACCGCTGACTCCAAAGCCCGTGCTCTTTCCACTGAGCCACGCTGCTTCTCTAACATTATCCAACAAACATTTTACTGACAGATTTTCCTGTTGATATTTTTCATCAGTGAATTCTAACTTGTTTTCATTGTGGCTCAGATTATATTCCTCTAATACAAATCTGCTCTCCTCTACTTTGATTGTGAACTCCTAATGGGACAAAGATCAGGCCTTAATTGATTATTTTGTGTAGTTCTAATCATGTAAATGCCAGAGAGTAAAATGGTGAGAAAAGAGCACCTGTTGTCTTATATTTTCTTTCTTTTCTAAATTAGCAACAATAGCGGTACAATGAAGAGGCTAAATGGAGTGAGTAAAATGGTGAGAAAAGAGCACCTGTTGTCTTATATTTTTTTCTTTTCTAAATTAGCAACAATAGTGGTAACAATGAAGAGGCTAAATGGAGTGAATGAATTTCTAGTAATTGAAGGAAAACCTGATCCAGGATGATTATTTTGAGGAAAGAAGCCTCTTTTTATGATTTTTTTTAAATGATGCCTATTTGAAGTCTCTCTCTGTAACCTTCTCACTGAGAAGGATTGTTTCATTGTCTAATTCCTCTTTCAGGGCTGCATGAGGTGGGCAAGGCATCTCTTGCTCTTTCTGAGAAACTTCCAGCAGTTTTGAGCCAGGCTTCCTTCCTTGATGACTTGTGTTTTACTAGTAAATCTGGTCCTTGACTTTTCTAGCGACAATACCACCAGATCTCCAGAACTGACTTGGGGGGTTCTGCATTCAGGAAAAACTAGAGAAGGGAGGGCAAAACCGGAACATGTTTTCCAGGAAGCTTCTTGGCTCCTGAGACCAAACCATCAGTCCATGGTATTTATAGGGTGCTTACGATGTGGAGAGCACTATACTACGTGCTTGGGTAAGTATAATTCAACTAAATTGGCGGAAACATTCCCTGCCCATAACGAGCTGATGGTCTAGAGGGGGAGACCAACACTGGGATTAAGAAATGAATAATGAGGGGGAGACCCGGGTTCAGGTAGTCTTAATCCTCCCACAAGAGAATCAATGTGGTTTAGCGGAAAGAGCCCGGGCTTGGGAGTCAGAGGTCATGAGTTCTAATACCGGCTCCTCCACGTGTCGGCTGTGTGACTTTGGGCAAGTCACTTAACTTCTCTGGGCCTCCGTTCCCTCATCTGTAAAATGGGGATTAAGACTGGGAGCCCCACGTGGGACAGCCTGATCACCTTGTATCCGTCCCAGAGCTTAGAACAGCACTCAGTACAGTGCTAAGCGCTTAGTCCTGTGCTCTGCATACAGTAAGCGCTCAATAAATACGATTGAATGAACAGTGACACGCAAATTAGCGAAGCGTTCCATATTTTCGGCCTGTTTGCTTGTCTTGCTGTCTGCCTCGCCCCGTTTGGACTGTGAGCCCGCTGTTGGGCGGGGGTCGTCTCTATTTGTCACCAAATCATACTTTCCAAGCGGTGCTGTGCACACAGTAAGCGCTTAATAAATATGACTGAATGAATGCTCGGCACGTAGTAAGTGCCTAACAAATACCATGGTTGTGAAGTAAGCTCTCGATGACCCGGAAAGGTCAGGCCCCATGGAGGCCCGGGGCACCGGCAAGTAGGGCTCAGCGGAGAAAATAGCCCGGCCGCCGCTGCCCACCCTTTCGGACATGAGGAGCCCGCCTAAAATTAGCTGGACGGCTCAGAGCCACATCCACCACAAAGTGGCATTGGCAACGGACTGGGGACGGGGACGGGAGGATTCTGGCTGCCACCCGGGCCGAGACCCTGTGCCCAGGTAAGGCCCGTGTCCCAAGGGTTTGGGGGTCCCACCTGGGGCGAGGTTTGGGGTTTGGCTTTCCGGGGAGGCCTGGGGCTGCCCCCCAAACCGCTCTCTTCCCTGCCGGCCGAAGCTGGGGGGCCGCCATCCCCCTGCTCGGCCCAGTGGGACAGTGCAGGATTTGGAGAAACAGCATGGTCCAGTGGAAAGAGCCCGGGCTTGGGAGTCGGAGGTCACGGGTTCAAATGGGCTCAACCGTCAGCTGAATGACTTTCTAGACCGTAAGCCTGTTGTTGGGTAGGGCCCGTCTTTCTATGTTGCCGACTTGTACTTCCCAAGCACTTAGTACGGTGCTCTGCACCCAGTCAGTGCTCAATAAAAGTGGAAAGAGCCCTGGCTCTGGAGGTTCCAATCCCAGCTCCAATCAATCAATCAATCAATCGTATTTATTGAGCGCTTACTATGTGCAGAGCACTGTACTAAGCGCTTGGGAAGTACAAATTGGCATCACATAGAGACAGTCCCTACCCAACAGTGGGCTCACAGTCTAAAAGGGGGAGACAGAGAACAGAACCAAACATACCAACAAAATAAAATAAGTAGGATAGAAATGTACAAGTAAAATAAATAAATGAATAAATAACCACATGTCTGCTGTGTGACCTCGGGCAAGTCACTTAACTTCCCTGAGCCTCAGTTACCTCATCTGTAAAATGGGGATGAAGGCTGTGAGCCCCACGTGGGAAAATCTGATCACCTTGTATCCCCCCAGCGCTTAGAACAGTGCATTGCACATAGTAAGCACTTAATAAATGCCATCATTATTATTATTAATAAATACGATGGAATGAATGAAAGTCACAGCTTCTCTGTGCCTCAGTTACCTCCTCTGTAAAATGGGGATTAAAACTGTGAGCCCTCCCATGGGACAACCTGATCACCTTGTAACCTCCCCAGAGCTTAGAACAGTGCTTTGCACATAGTAAGCGCTTAACAAATACCAACATTATTATTATTATTTATTTGGGAAGGGGAGCTCCAGGAGTGTGCACCGAGCTCTGGTAGGACTGGCCCACACGGGTGGGTGATGAGTGATGGGCAGGGGAGGGCAGGAGGAAGCCAGACTGGGCAACACATCATCGTCATTATTATTATTATTATTGTTGTTGTTGTTGTTGTTGTTAAGTGCTGTCAAGTCATTTCCGACTCCTGGTGACCACATGGATATACTTTCTCCAGAACGTTCTGTCCTCTGCCAGAATAATAAATAAATAATAAATAATGATTATGGAGAAGCAGTGTGGCTCAGTAGAAACAGCCCGGGCTTGGAAGTCAGAGGTCATGGGTTCTAATCCCGGTTCCACCACTTGTCTGCTGTATGACTTTGGGCAAGTTACCTAACTTCTCTGGGCCTCAGTTCCCTCAGTTCATTTTACAGGTATCATCTGTAAAATGGGGATGAAGACTGTGAGCCCCACCGGGGACAACCTTGATAACCATGTATGTCCCCCAGCGCTTAGAACAGTGCTTGGCACAAAGTAAGTGCTTAACAAATGCCATTCTTATTATTATTATTACTTATTAAGTGCTTACTATGTACCAAACACTGTTCTAAGCGCTGGGGAGGTTACAGGGTGATCAAGTTGTCCCACGGGGGGCTCACAGTCTTCATCCCCCTGTTACAGATGAGGGAACTGAGGCACAGAGAAGTGAAGCGACTTGCCCAAAGTCACACAGCTGACAAGTGGCGGAGCTGGGATTAGAACCCATGACCTCTGACTCCCAAGCCCAGGCTCTTTCCACTAAGCCATGCTGCTTCCCTGTAATAGTAATACATAATCCGACAGGGAACCAGCTCCATAAAGCCGGGACCCCGTCCCCGGGGAGGCAGGGAAGGAAAAGTGAGGGGTTGGAGGGGAGCCGCCGGGTGGGACCAGCGGCAAGGCGAACGACCTCTCCCGCCCCGTGGCCCGGACCCCCATGAGCTGATCAGGAGCCCCAGGTTGGCAAACCCCTTGCAGACGGGGGCCGAGTTGAATATTCTGACTTAACACCTCTAATTCAGGAAAGCAGCGTCATCCTGGGGAAAGAGCACAGGTCTGAGAGCCAGAGGATCTGGGTTCTAATCCTCGCTCTGCCACTTAATAATAACAATAATAATAATGATGGTATTTGTTAAGCGCTTACTACGGGCCAAGCACTGTTCGAAGCACTGGGGTAGATACAAGGTCATCAGGTTGTCCCATGTCTTAATCCCCATTTTACAGATGATGATGATGATGATGATGATGGCATTTGTTAAGTGCTTACTATGTGCAAAGCACTGTTCTAAGCGCTGGGGGGGGATACAAGGTGATCAGGTTGTCCCACGGGGGGCTCTCAGTCTTCATCCCCATTTTCCAGATGAGGGAACTGAGGCTCAGTGAAGTGAAGTGACTTGCCCAAGGTCATTCATTCATTCATTCATTCAATTGTATTTATTGAGCACATACTGTGTGCAAAGCTCTGTACTAAGCGCCTGGAAAGTACAAGTTGGCAACATATAAAATGGCCCCTACCCAACAGCGGGCTCACAGTCTAGAAGGGGGAGACAGACAACAAAACAAGACATATTAACAAAATAAAATAAATGGAATGAATATATACAAGTAAAATAAATAGAGTAATAAATATGTACAAACATATACAGGTGCGGTGGGGAGGGGAAGGAGGTAAGGCGGGGGGGATGGGAAGGGGGAGTCAGAGGTCATGGGTTCAAATTCCAGCTCCGCCAACTGTCAGCTGTGTGACTTTGGGCAAGTCACTTAACTTCTCTGAGCTTCAGTTCCCTCATCTGTAAAAGGGGGATATTGACTGTAAGCCCCCCTGGGACAACCTGATAATAATAACAATAATAATAATAATAACAATAATAATAATAATAATAACAGATGAGGTAACTGAGGCACAGAGAAGTTAAGTGGCTTGCCCAAGGTCACACAGCAGTCTGCTGTGTGACAAGTGGCGGAGCCGGGATTAGAACCCACGACCTCTGACTCCCAAGCCCGGGTTCTTGCCACCAAGCCTCGCTGCTTCCGTTGTTCCGTGACCTTGGCTAAGCCACCTCACTCCTCTGGAACATGGTTTCCTCATCTGTAAAATGGGGGTTAATTCCTCTTCCTTCCGATTCAGACTCGAAGCCCCGTAAGGGACAGGGACTTGGTCCAACCCGATAATTTTGTATTTACCCCAGTGTGTAGTATGGGGCCTGGCACATAGTAAGCACTTCGCAAGTTCAAACAATCAGTCTATCGATCAAATCACAGGGGAAGTAAACTGAAAGGAAAAAGTAGATTTTAGGCTTTCATGCCATAATCCCTTTTTCAAATTATTTTTGAATAAGTAGAGGGGTGGAGAGCATAGTGGTGTGACAGTACTAGGTCAGAGGCTAGGAGATTAGGGTTTCAATCCAGCTTCTGAGTTACTGAAACATTGCCGTGGTCACAGAAATACTTAATCCTCGCACCACTTCCCAGTTTTCTGGGCCCTTTCGTGGCCCAGTCCTCACCTTCCTACCAGGTTCTCTGGTGTTTCTGCCCATTTTTCTTCAGAATTCCAAGTCTCTTGGAAGTAATGGCTTTGGTGTTAGAGGGACAGACACTAAAAATAATATTGGGAGGAAGAGAGGGAGAGCAGGTTGTGGAGGATTGGCTAGATGAACCGCAAAGAGCCCAACAGTCACAAATCACAAAGTGGCAGACAGAGCGCTGCCCGTTGTACCCGAGATGGAAAAGGCAGCTGGTTAGATATCTATCTTCACAGCTACATTCATATATCCTGGTCTGAACACCAGCTCGGCATCATCTTACAGAGCTCCTTGACCAACTCAGAGGTGCCGACGACGTCCACGTTGGCGGAGATGACGGGAATCCCTGAGTAACTCTGTTCAGATTTCCAGAATACAGAGGATCCTGTGAGATGCACCTCACTGCCAGACTTCAGGGTGCTGTGCTTGGGTCTCAACGAGACATTCTTGAAGTCGAGTTTCACGACGTTGTCCATGCGGGACACGGTGGGAAATTCTGGGTGATGTAGTCCCTGTGGAAAGATGGGGAAGGGGAAAAAGGGAGAGGGAGATGGTTGAAAGAAAAGCAGGTCAGATTGGAGGATCTAGTCTGATCACAGAGACTCTCATTTTTCTGACACCCTTGGGGACAAGGTCCTGGGGACAGGACTAGTCTCTTTCTCCAATGAGGTCAGAGGTCCTGGTGGTCTGTGCTTGGCTCCAAAAGATGCTCTCTCTCCTCCCTGTGCATTGTCCCCCTCACCATTTCTGCTTGCCAAAGCCCTTTAATTGTCACTCCTCAGCTGGCAAGAGCTATGTGACACTGCCAGACTTAACGCTTCAGCCTGCCCCGATAAGCCAGTGTGCTTGTGACAAGATTGCAAGCTCCTCGAGGCCAGGGATCATGACTACTAATTCTACTGTAATCCAGCAATCTCACTTCGCTCCTCTACCTACTTACAGTACCTAGATCTTGTCTAACTCACCGCCGACCCCTCGCCCACATCCTGCCTCTGGCCTTTAACTCTCTCATTCATTCATTCCTTCAGTCATATTTATTGAGCGCTTAGTGTGTGCAGAGCACTGTATTAAGCACTTGGGAGAGTACAACAGTAAATGGACACATTCCCTGCCCACAATGAGCTTAAAGTCCCTTCCCTTCATATCTGATAGACCATCACTCTCCCCACCTTCAAAGCCTTATTAAAATCCCATCTCCTCTAAGAGACCTTCCCTGACTAAGCCCTCATTTCCCTTACTCCCTCTCCCTTCTGCTTTGCCTTTGCACTTGGATTTATACCTTTATCCACCTCACTCTCAGCTCCACAACACTTGTGTAACATATCCAAAATTTATTTTAATGCCGTGTCCGTGTCCCTGTTGTAAGCTCCTTGTGGGCAGGGATTGTGTCTAGCAACTTTGTTATATTACACTCTTCCAAGCATACAATCAACTTATCAATCAACGACCAATTGATAATAAGCTTTGTAGGTCTACCTCTTAATGCTCCACCCCTTAAAAGTCCATCCCTCAGTTCAATAAGCTAAAATTCTTCCACACTGCTCACAGAGGTAGGCCACCTTTCTACATTGTTTCAAAAACAGTTGTGTGTATGTCAGTCAGGAGGAGATGATGTGGTGATTTAATTGAATTCTGTGGCCAAGCACTTTTTATTCTTTTCAGCCTCTTTGTAATTTCATGTTTCTCTTGGGCTGCAATTCAGTGCCAGTGACCTTGGTCCACAAAGTAGGCTCATTCATTCATTCAATCATAATTTTTGAGCTCTTACTGTGTGCAGAGCACTCTACTAAGCACTTGGGAAATACAGTTCAGCAAGAACTAGAGACAATCCCTGCCCACAACGAGCTCACACTCAGTTTTAGAGGTGGGGCAGACTGACTTGTAGAGCTCCAACCCAAAACCCTATTTTCTGGTGGCCATGTAGAAGGACTGGACAAGTAAGATACAGGCAAATGGCAGGGAAGGAGGAGGGCATTCGACATTTTTTATACATCCAAATCCCTTGCCCTGTTTAAAGAAAGATAGGAGATAAGCAAGAATAAATAGGCTGACAGATGAGAAATGAGGCAACCATTGTGAAAAGGGTCATTAGAGTAGCACAATAATTTCAGGTATGAAGAGCAATTCATACCTGCAAACATACAAACACAGGGAATCATCAAATCTTTTTCAGAAAAACCTTCTCATAAAAAGTCAATTCTTCTCATAGATTAAAAAATGGAGTTTTTTTGTTTTTGCTAGACTGAATCCCCAATATTTTTCTATTTTATCTTGTCTTGGGTGAGAAAAGCCTTAGATTTTCTTTTCAGTCATACCCATTTTTTGCCCTGTGTTTGTCAAATGATGTAATGGCATGAAATTCTTGGCTGAAGATGTGCCAAGAACTTGCAACAAACCTTTCGCTATCTCATTATCATAAATGAGGTGGGTGGATCATAAATGAGGAAGGCTTTCTTGCTATTAACAGTTGAACTTTTCATTTAGGTTAAGCCCAAACCTTTCTCTCACATTTCCCATTTTAGCCATGAACTAGCAAAACAAATGATTCAAAAGAAAGGAGATACACAGAGCCTTAATATGCTGATGTCACTCATTCTATTGTTGCAGTAAAATGGATAGAACCCTGGGTTAAGTAGATTTCAGTCCTAGTTTTAGCTCTGCCATTACTTAATAAACATGTTTGTACTGGGGAGATTGATTTTTTTCACTGAAAACATTGTTTTGACAGTATTTCTACATAGCGTAAGTGATCAATGAGTATTACACAATAGTAAGAGATAAAACAAATAACAGAGACATATACAGCATGTCTCCCATTCATACTCACCCAAAAAACCCTAATACATGTGCCCGAAAGGGAATAGTCACTTCAGCCCAGTTTAGTTGATGACATTTTCCAGATGTCCAATAAGGGATAATTCTGTTCTGTAATTAAGTGACTTTGAAGAGATTAATGAGCAGACAGCTACAGAACTGAACAGCTATACCTCCTCAAGTTAGGAAAAGCTTCACCCCAGGAATCCTATAAAAGGGTGACTTCTCCCCCAAATAAAACCTCAAAACATAAATAGTTACACGAGGCTTTTCTGCTCAACCCTTACACGCCCACCTGACCCCTTTTTTATGTTATTTATTTTGCACTTACTATGTGCCAGGCATTGAACTAAGCACTGAGGTATATACAAGATAATCAGGTTGGGCTCATCCCATGTCCTGCATGGGGCTCAAAGCCTTCATTCCCATTTTACAGGTAAGGTAACTGAGTCACAGAGAAGTTAAATGACTTGCCCAGGTTCACACAGTAGACAAGTGGCAGGTCCAGGATTAGGACTCAGTCCTTTTGATTCCCAGGCCTATGCTGTATCTGTTAGCCTCACTGCTTCTCTATCATCCTCTTCCAAGGTAATAATAATAATAAATGTGGTACTTGTTAGCCTCTTATGATGTATCAAGCTCTGTATTAAAGCGCTGAGGTTGATACAAGATAATCAGGTCTAACACAGCCCCTTTTTCACATGGGGCTCAAAATAGGAAGAGGGAGAACAGGTATTTAATCCCCATTTTGCATATAAGGAAACTGAGGCACAGAAAAATGAAGTAATTTGCACAAAGTCACACAGCAGGCACGTGGTGGAGCCAGGGTTAGAACCTAAGTCCTCTGATTCCCTTACCCATGCTTTTTCTATTAGGCCATGCCAATGATCCTAGGCAGGCAGACTCCAGCTCTTTTTTTCTCAGATAAGGAGGACAGAGGAGCAACAGTTATTCCCCCAGAGATTAATCTTATCCTCTCAGAGACAGCTTAGAACCATCAAGTTCCTTTCCTTCTTTCTACTTGTTTTATTACCTTACCATGTCTCCTTTCTCCACCTTTAAACCCCACAATTTTCTAGGCAGAATATGTGAAGTGGCCATTTCTGCCGCCACTGCTAGGCCTTAATGATGGTATTTGTTAAGCACTTACTATGTGTCAAGCACTGTTCTAAGCTCTGGAGTACATACAAGTTAATCAGGCCTCCCTTGAAATGTTCTCTTTATTGCCATCATTAGCAGGAGACAGTCATCCCAGGGTTAGGTGGAGATTTTGGGGTGCTCATGATCCTATATTGGTCGACAGTCCAATCTTTGACAAAACCAGACTTTGATATGCCTGCCTAGATTCTAACCACTAATTCTGAATCGATCAATTGTATTTATTGAGTGCTTACTATGTACAGAAGCATAAGAGAGAAGAGAAGCATATAAGAGAAGCAGCGTGACTCAATGGAAAGAGCCTGGGCTTTGGAGTCAGAGGTCATGGGTTCAAGTCCCTGCTCCGCCAATTGTCAGCTGTGTGACTTTGGGCAAGTCACTTAACTTCTCTGGGCCTCAGTTCCCTCATCTGTCAAATGGGGATTAAGACTGTGAGCCCCCTGTGGGACAACCTGATCACCTTGTAACCTCCCCAGCACTTAGAACAGTGCTTTGCACATAGTAAGTGCTTAATAAATGCCATAATAATAATAATAATAATTATTATTATTATTATTATTATTATTATTATTATTATTACAGAGTACTGTACTAAGCTCTTGGGAGAGTAAGACACAACAGAACTTAGCAGACACATTCCCTGCCCATAACAATCTTACAGTCTAGAGGGGGAGACAGACATTAAATGAATAAATAATGTATAATATATAATTTAAAGGTATGTGCATACATGCTGTGAAGTTGGAGGTGGGGCAAATATCAAATATCCAATACAACAGAATTAGCAGATGCATTCCCTGCCCATAACAAGTTTACATTTTAGAGGGGGAGACAGACATTAACATGAATAAAACAATTATGTATAATTATAATTTAAAGCTATGAACACAGTTCTGTGGGGTTGGGGATGTGGTGAATATCAAATGTCCAAAGGTCACAGATCCAAGTGCGTAGACCACACAGAAGGGAGAGCGAACCAGGGAAAAGAAGTCTTAATTGGGGAAAGCCTCCTGGAGAAGATGTGACCTTAATAATGCTTTGAAAGTGGAGAGAGCCATGGTCTGGCATATATGGAGAGGAAGGGGGTTCCAGGCTATGGGGAGGATGTGGGAATGGGATTAGCACGGTGAGTAAATTGGCGCTAGAGGAGTGGAGTGTGCGGTCTGGGCTGTAGTAGGGGATTAGTGAGGTGAGGTAGAGTGGGGCAAGTTGAATGAGTGCTTTAAAGCCAATGGTAAGAAGTTTCTGTTTGACGCAGAGGTGGATGGGCAACCATTGGAGGTCCTTGAGGAGTGGGGCGACATATGGCATAGTGGTTAGAGCACGGGCCTCAGAGTCAGAAGGTCATGGGTTCTAATGTTGGCTCTGTCACGTTGCTATGTGACCTTGGGCAGGTCACTTTATTTCTCTGGACCTCAGTTACCTCATCTGTAAAATGGGGATTGAGACTGTGAGCCCCACTTGGGACAGGGGCACTCCCTTCTAGGGTGCATTTGAAAAGAAGCCACAACTTCTGAAGGATTGTTTTACACATTTTTGCTGGGCTCTGCAGAGCAAGCTGGGGACCAGGGGATCTGTAACACATCCAACAGTGAACATGGATGAACAGTAAGACTCAACTCCAGTACCACCCACACACCCCCAACTTTGAAGGGCTGTTACTCATCATAGCAAACAGTGACTAAACTACAGGGCACCCCATTAAAGCCACAGTAAGGCTCCATTGAGTCAAGGGCAGAGAAGCCTAGTGGACTCCTGAGGCCAATGTTGGCCCTCTCTCACCGACACCAGAGTGTGTGAGAATCTGCTTCTACATGTGTGTTCCCTTGCCTTAATCTCTGGGGCTATGTTCATCTCAACAGCAGCTATGATAGAGATCACAAAGAGAAGAGTAGTAAGAGGTAAGGGAAAAAGAGTTGACTATGTTTCACATAATTTGTTATCCAACAACAAATACCTAAAAGATTAACATATACTGGAATATAATTGTCTAATCTTCAATAGTCGATTGATAAATTAACAGTATTTATTGAGCAATTATTGTGTGCAGAGCACTGTACTAAGCACTTGGAAGAGTAAAATTGAGTTAGAAGATATAATCCTTGCCTCCAGATGCTTACAATCTGGTGGGGCCATCAGACATAACATAATTATATTTAGAAGAAGAGAAAGGAAAAGTGGGTTTGCAGGGAGTAAGTGCCATACAACTACTATTACTACTACTACTACTACTACTACTACTACTACTACGAATAAGAATAATAATAATAATAATTCTGGCATTTGCCAAGCACTCTACTAAGCCCTGGGGTGGATGCAAGATGAGCCTGGGAATCAAAAGAATCTGGGTTCTAATCCCATTCGGCCACTTGTCTGCTGTGTGGCCTTGGGCAAATCACTTAACTTCTCTGGGCCTCAGTTACCTCAGCAGTAAAATGGGAATTAAGACTGTGAGCCCCTCGTAGGACATGGACTGTGTATAACCTGATTAGCTTGTATCTATGCCAGTGCTTAGTATAGTGTTTGGCATACAGTAAGTACTGAACAAATGCCATAAAAAAAGAAGAAGAAAAAGTCTTTGTCCTAGGTGAGACTCACGGAGCCTATGGAGAAGAGAGAATCCCCAATTTACAGATGAGATAACTGAGGCCCAGAGAAGTTAAATGACTTGCCCAAGGTCATACACCACTCAAGTGGCAGATGCAAAATTAGAACCCAGTTCCCCTGATTCCCAGACCTGTGCTCTTTCCACCAGGCCACACTACTTTGGTGGGTTGTACAGAGTGTAAGTCATTAGGTACAGAATTGTTATGTGTGGTTGTGGGTGCACAGATGTGCAGTTGAAGTAGTTGTGCTGAAGTAGCAGTTGGGGGGGAATATGAACTGGGAAAAAGAAAGCTGAATTAGGAAGATCCCCGGGAGGTGATATGATTTCAAAAGGGTTTTAAAGATAGTCACATCTGTGGTCTTGGGAGTGTTCTGGGCATGAGGAAAAATGTGAGCTAGGGGTCAGTGGTGGAAAGAAGGAGAACAAGACATAGTGAGTAAGCTTATCTTGAAAGGAGTGAAAAATGCAAGCAGGGCACATAATGGGAGAAAAGAGTGGATAAGTTAGATGGAGAGATCTAATAAAGTTCCTTTAAGGTAATGGTTAGGAAATTCTGCTTGATGTAGAGAAGAATGGGTAACTCCTGATTGTTTTTGAGGAGTGGGGAGATGTGGGCAGAGCAGTGTTTTACAAAAATGATCCAGGCTATGATGTGAAGTGTAAACTGGAGATGGGAGAGACTAGAAGCAGAGAAACCCATGAGAAGTCATTTGACTGGGATATGACAAGAGTCTGGGCAAAGCTGTTGGCCTTTGGATGAAGAGGAAGTGGTGGAGCTGGGAAATGTTGTGGAGGAAAAGCTAATAGGATGTAGCAGTAGACTGTGCAAGTTGAAAGAGGGTAAGGAGTCATGGATGATGCAAAGGTTATGAGCTTCAGAGGCAGGGAAGGGAAGCAGCATGGCATAGTGGATAGACCACGGGCCTGGGTTCCAATGTTGGCTCTGCCCCTTGTCTGCTGTGTGACCTTGGGCAAGTCATTTCACTTCTCTGTGCCTCAGTTACCTCATCTGTAAAATGGAGGTTGAGACTCTGAGCCCCATAGGGGATGGGGACTATGTCCAACATGATTTGCTTGCATCCACCACAGCACTTAGTACAGTGCCTGGCACATAGTAGGTACTTAACAAATACCACAATTATTATTATTGTCAATTGCAATAGAAAAACCAAGGAGAGGAGAGAATTTGGGAGCGAAGATGAGGCATTCAGCATTGGACATAATGAGTTTAAGGTGAAATATCCTGGATGCAAGATGACATGAGAGATTGCAGAAAGAGAAGTCATGGAAAAGCAAGGTAGATTAAGAATCACCCCCACAGAGGTAAAATTTTAAACTATGGGAACACACTCCCTTATCCATCACCCTTACTTACACTTGGATTTGCATCCTTTATTCAACCCTCTCTCAGCCCCACAACACTTGTGTAGCTATCTGCAATTTATTTGTTCATATTAATGTCAGTCTCCCCCTCTAGACTGTAAACTCATTGTGGGCAGGGAATGTGTCTACTAAGTCTGTTATATTGTACTCTTTCAAGTCAGTCAGTCAATCATACTTATTGAGCACTTACTGTGTGCAGAGCACATACTAAGTGCTTGGGAGAGTACAGCATAACAATATTGCAGACATTCCCTGCCCACATGAGCTTACAGTCTAGAGAGGGGGACAGACATAATATAAATAAATGAAATACATACATCATCCTCTCTCAGGATCACATCTGGAGAGTTTCTAGTACTCTACCAGTCTCGGCTATGGGAGGAAGAGTCAAGCAGAGACATACCCATTCCATTCCTAGCTTTGGCAGTGGCTAGCGAGTGGGAGGCAGTCTGCTACAAGTGAAAACTCACCTGTGCTGGGCAGCAGCGGCATGGGAGAGAGTCGAGGATGGAACTCAAATTTACTGTGCGAAGGAAGGCAATGGTAAACTGCTTCTAACAAAAGAACTTTATGGATACACTACAAGAATGATTGCAGATAGAGGTGGGGCATTCTGGAAGAGATGTGTCCATGGAGTCACTATGGGTCAGAAACAACTCGACAGCGTAAGACAAGACAAGACATAAATTACAGATATATACATAAATTACTCTTGAGTGCTTAGTACAGTGTGCTCTACACACAGTAAGCACTAAATATAATTGATTGGCTAATTGATTGATTAGGGCTAAGAACATATCCTTGAGGGTCATCCACAATTGGAGAATGGGAAGCCAGGAAAATAGAAAAAAGAAGGAGAGGTCAGAGAGGTAGCAGGAGGGCCCGGAGAAAATAGTCAATAAAAAAACAAGGATAGGCAGTATTTCCAGGAGAAAGAAATATTCCACAGTGTAAATGGCAGCTAAGAGGTAGAGGATTAGGACAGAGTAGAGCCTATTCGATTTATCAAGGATGAGGTCATTGTTGACTTTGGATAGTGAGTCCAGCCAAGTGGAAGCAGCAGAAACTTGGATTCTAGAGAATCAACAAGGGAGTTGGAGGAGAGGAAGTAGAGGCAGTGGCTGTAATCATTCCGTTTGGGGGAGTATGGACAGGAGTAAGAGCAGGGAGATGGTGAGACAGCTGGAGCGTGCGATGAGATCCAGACAAGACTTTTTGGTATATGAGAGATATGAGGGTGTTTGAAAGCGGAGGTTAAAGAGCCATCGGACAGTGAGTAATTAAAGATGGTGGTCAGGGAGGAAACAAGAATGAAAAATGTGTTTAAAGGTGAGAAAGGATGGGATCAGAGGCACAGGTAGAGGAGGTAGACTTTGAAAAAGGTGATTGATGGTTGGGAATGGTCAAAGAGTGGATGTAAAGATGAGGGAGTTGGGAAAGGGTAAGAGAAATTTTGGGGCCCTCAAGCTCCAATCTTGGTCAACAGTTTAATTCCTGACAAAGCCAGCTTTTGACATGCTAGCATGGAAGTGCTAGTAAGCGCTTAACAAATACTATTATTATCATTATTGTTATTAAAGAGGATCTAGGACCAAAAACAATCAACATCCAAGGCACTTGCCTTATGAGTAGTTTCCCCTTCTAATATTGAAATACACGGCCTCTTCTGACAAGACTACTTTTTATCTCTTTAAAGAAGCAGTGTTGCTTAGTGGAAAGAGCCCGGGCTTGGAAGTCAGAGGTCATGGGTTCTAATCCCAGCTCTGCCACTTGTCAGCTGTGTGACTTTGGGAAGTCACTTCACTTCTCTGTGCCTCAGTTACCTCATCTGTAAAATGGGGATTAAGACTGTGAGCCCCCATAGGACAACCTTATTATCTTGTATCTACCCCAGCGCTTAGAACAGTGCTTGGCCTATAGTAAGCACTTAACAAATACTATCATTATTATTATTATTATTGTTCTCTGTGCCTCAGTTCCCTCATCTGTAAAATGGGGATTAAGACTGTGAGCCCCACGTGGGACAACTTAATTACCTTGTATCTACCGCAGCGCTTAGAACAGTGCTTGGCACATAGTAAGCACTTAATAAATACCATCATTGTTATTATTATTATCACATTTTGTTTGAGATATTTACACTTAACTCCACCTCTCGGTATTCCTGATAAAAAGAGAGCTCATATCAGAGAGTGGACGGGCAACACTGTGATTTGTCACTACTCTACTTATTTGGATAAAGTTAGTTTGTTTGATACTTGGGTTGTCAGATCAGATCATATTTTAGTACCTTTGGCTATGTTTAGCCCCCTGGCATTAGGTGAGGTGGGAGTTATGTATTTAGGGACCAGATGGCTCGGGGGTCTGGTAATGGGATATGGAACATTTTACTCCTAGGTCATTGGTTTAAATCTGGATTGGCTTAAATCTGGGCTGCTATTGGCTAATTCGTGGTCTATATGAAATGGAGTAGTGGCTTATTCTTATCTGTAATCGGCAGGACTCCAAGTTACAAAAACTCATCACTCTTAGTTCTAATTGGCATCATCCTTGTTATCGGCTTCATTAAGAAAGCCAAGGGCTGAAACTCGAACTCTGTATCTGAGTCAGTCTTTGGGGCCCATTCAACTTTTGGCCATTGTGTAGAGTCTACAAGTCAGTGGACCATACCATCTCAATCTCTGCCTGATCCCACACCACAAGGTGTAGAGCCAACTGAGCCATGGCATATCCCTGCCCTTGACTTTATCAATCAGATTAGAAGATGGCCTACTTAGGCATCTTTCCAGAGATGCCACTCTTGTTGCTCTACCTGGTCATCAGATTTTTCTTGGGAAACTTAAGAATTACGTAGGTAATACAAAATGACTTTTAAGATGATAATGGTGGTATTGATTAAGCACTTTGTACAAAGCTCTGGGGTAGATACAAGATAACAGGGTAGACACAGTCCCAGTCCCTCTCAGGTCTCACTGTCTTATCCACATTTTACAGAAGAGAAAACTGAGGCCCAAAGAAGCTAAGTGACTTGCTAAAGCCAAGCTGCCAAAGATCACTGTAATCTGCACCTTAGCGAGTGTTTTGTTCCCTTTAGCGTCACAATGGAACTGGATTGTCTAAAGTTCCAGGGCTTCCAGTAATCAATCAGTCAAATTTATTGAGTGCTTACTGTGTGCAGAGCACCGTATTAAGGGCTTGGGAGAATACAACATAACAGATTTGGTAGATCTATTTCCTGCCCCCAAGGACCTCACAGTTGCAACTCAATGTTTCATACACAAAATCTATTTTGGATTACTATAAAACTGCTTGGCTTCCTGAACTTTCTTTAGTGACTTCAAGTTACTAAATGGGGTTGAGTCCTTTTCCTAAATTCAGCCATAGCAAGAAACTATTGTATCAAGCCCTAATTGAAATGCATAGTATAGTATGATATAGTATATACTATATGTAGTGTAGTATATAGTATGTATTATAATATAAGCTATACATAGCCCCAAAGCATTTATATATATATATATATATATATCTGTAATTTGTTTATTTATATTAATATGTCTCCCTGCTAGACTGTGAGGTTGTTGTGGGCAAGGATTGTGTCTGTTATATTGTTGAGTTGTACCTCCCACATGCTAAGTACATACTCTGCACACAGTAAGCACTCAATAAATATGATTAATTGATATTTTGAGGACTAGAAATGCCTTGATGTTTTATGTGCCTCACAAGTAAGTTTGTACCCAAAGATGCAGATTAACTCCTGAGTTATAAAGGACAGGAAAAACACCTTCGTTCAAAATCACTGCTGTAGGTTATTTTGTTTTAGACCTTAAAGAGACCACCATTAAAAATGGATTCTGGGTGGCCTTTTTAATAGACTTTAGGTTGTTTACTCAAGAGTTGAAAGTGTGTGTGGAGCTGGGGTTTTTTTTAATGGTATTCGTTAATCGCTTAGTATGTGCCAGGTACTGTACTAAGTGCTGGGAGAGATACAAACTAATCAGTTTGGACACAGTCCATGTCCCATTTGAGGCTCACAGTCTCACTCCCCATTTTACAGATGAGATGACTGAGGCACAGAGAAGTTCAGTGACTTTCCCAAGGTCACAGAGCAGATAATTCGCAGAGCCGGATTTAGAACCCAAGTCCTTCTGATTCTGAATGCCCGTGCTCTATTAACTAGACTACCCTGGCTGGATATTTACTTTCCAAGGTTCAGAATGAATTTTTTAAAAAAACTATCTGCTCCCTCTCCTGATCCTCTAGATATCCTAAAGAGAGAATAGCCACTTACATCACGGAATGTCCTATTCATTCAGTCAGTCAGTCAGTCAGTCAGTCATTCAATTGTATTTATTGAGTGCTTACTGTGTGCAGAGCACTGTACTAAGCACTTGGAAAATACAATATGACAATAAAGAGAGACAATCTCTGCCCACAGGCTTCCAGTCAAGAGGGGGGAGACAGACATCAAAACAGGTAAACAGGCATCAGTATAAATAAATAGAATTATATATATATATATATGTACATATATATATATGTGTTGCGGGGATATACAAGAGCTTTCCCTGCCAACATCAGTTCAGTTCTTTCTCATCTCTTTGTATCCCATCACAAATGGACTAAGTCTTACTTAATTGTGACTGAACATCCACGTACTGATTATTTTCTAATTTGAAAGAGGGGAATGTAGGAAGAAAAAGAGAAAAAAAATAGAGAGAAATTTCTGCTCACTGGACCCTTTCACCTTGCTCACCAAACACGCATGTAGTCATTTAGGTAAACATAGAGATCTGAATTTTGCAAATATCTCTTTTCTGTTAATATGTAAATTGGATTTTTCAACCCACTGCTTAGATAAAATGAAAAAAAGCACTCCCTTTAAATATGGGTCACTGTTGGAGTCCGTTGATTCAGAAACAAATGCTTAGTTTATTCACAATATCCCAGAATGTCTGGGCCTAAGAAATTTGACCTTTTAAATAAGGAAGTTGGAGTAATTGTACAAGCTGTGCCATCTTGCCTGGTGAGGTTAACTACAAAGGACTCGAAAATATTATTTTCTAGTTTAGTAATCACACATTTGCTATAATTATTGCCTAGAGAGGAAGACTCTTTAATACAGTATGACTATCCCAGGTATGTGTACATGGATTTATTAAGCACTTTGTCATAAAGCACTTTACAGACTTTGGGAGCAACTTGCTTTATATTTTTTTAGTTGTGAAAAAAGAACAAAGGTGGCTTTTCTGAATTCACCCTGTAAAAATGGTAATGAGGAAAGAGATGATGTCTCAGTCTAGTGACCCAACCACTAAAGAAAAGAGAAGCAACGTAACTTAGCAGACTTAGTTAAGTAAAGAAAATTTGCAAGGCTTTGATAAACTGTGTTTTCATGACAATTCTCTTGACTTGCTTTGTGAGATTCTTCTCTGTTCCCCAGTTCCCTCAAGCAAAGATCATAGAGACCCACTTTATGGGAGTGAGTACTTTCAGTGGTCTGGAAATTTGCAGGTGGAGAGAAGAGGGAGCAAAGCTTACTACTGTTGCCACACCAACTCTTTTAAGTTGGCTTCTATGACCAGTCATAAACATTGGATTATTACTCTATTTATTTATTTATTTTACTTGTACCTATCTATTCTATTTATTTTATTTTGTTAATATGTTTGGTTTTGTTCTCTGTCTCCCCCTTCTAGACTGTGAGCCCACTGTTGGGTAGGGACTGACTCTATATGTTGTCAGCTTGAACTTCCCAAGTGCTTAGTACAGTGCTATGCACACAGTAAGCGCTCAATAAATACGATTGATTGATTGAATGGAGCTAACATTTACTTAGCTCCAAACTTTTTGAACAATTCAAAGTACAGAACTTGGAGCTCTTTGTTGGCATTGTACTCTTTTGCACTGTACTCTTCCACTGCTTAGTACAGTGCTCTGCACAGAGCGGTCAATAAATACCATTGATTGATTGATTGGAAAGCTCCTTTTAGGCAGAGACCATCTATCCCTGCTCTTTCATATTGTACTATCCCCAGCGCTTAGTACAGTGCTCTGCCCACAGGCAAGGATCAATAAATGCCACTGATTGACTGATTGAATAAGGAACTTCGTCAATACAGAAAATTACTGCTTTACGGCCCTAACCCACCCCACAACATAACAAGGAGGCTGTCTGCTTTTCTCCGGAATGTTTTTTGAGTTTTAGTCCAATTTAGTTACAAAAGTGAAAAAAAGAATCATTTGATATTTTTAATTTTAGGATATTGACTTTAAGAACTGGGGCTCTTTGCTAACAGCTCTTAATAGGTTCCGTGAAAATAGAATGTTAAGCCAAAGATCAGATATACAGTTTTGAGTCCCATAGGAAATAATGTAAAGTGCATTAAATACATTCCAAGATCCAAAAAATCCACCACATCAATATTGACCACATCGACATTTGCTATATGTGTATGGAAATATCTGGGTGATTTTGATCCTGATCATTTGTACTTAAACTTGATTCAGGTATGCATTGCACAATATTTTAACCTTTACTATTTACAAGAGATGTTATCATCTTCATGAATAAATGTTTAGTACCAGGATGATTTTCCCTCCACTTATTTCTGCCTGATGAAATATTGCCTTTGAATTCCTTCTAAGCTCCTCAAGGGCAGGAATTGTGTCTTCCAATTTTATTGTACCTCCCAAACACTTAGTACAGTGCTCTGTACACACTGAGTGCTCAATAAATATTATTGATTGATTGGTAGTGTGATTTTTCCTGCCAGTTATTTCTGCCTAGTAAAATATTATCTTTGAATTCCATGGCTCCATTTTGGATCTATGCCTTTAACAGTAATCCCTAAACAGTGGAATACACATACAAGATTGAAATTATATCAGTCAATGACATTTATTGAGTGCTTAGTGTGTGCAGAGTACTGTACTAAGTGCTTGGGAGAGTACAGTAGAATGATACAAAAGAATAATGAGCCCATTTTTTTATTAGTGATGTGTATATATCTATAATTCTCTTTATCTATTTTGATCATATTGATGCCTGTCTACTTGTTTTATTTCGTTGCCTTTCTCCCCCTTCTAGACTGTGAGCCCGTTGTTGGGTAGGGATTGTATTTGTTGCCGAATTGTATTTTTCAAGCACTTAGTACAGTGCTCTGCACACAGTAAGCGCTCAATAAATACGACAATGAATGAATGAACGTTGGGTAGGGACCGTCTCTATATGTTGCCGGTCTGTACTTCCCAAGTGCTTAGTACAGTAAGCACACAGTAACCACTCAAAAAATATGATTGAAAGAATGATTGATAATGAACATCACACACACACAATCACTCACACACACACACGCACACTCATATAGAATCATTGGCAATTGCCACACACAAAATTACTACGTAATAGTCTACAAAGGAAGAGATAATTTTATGATTATATTGTTTGGAAACAGTCTCTGAGAAAACAACAAACTGCCTGTTGAAACCAGTAACAACAACAGTTTAATACCTCTCTACTTAGATCTATAGTTTTTGTAAAACCAATTGCTGAGGGAAAAACATTTTTTTGTTATCTTGGATCTTATTAGCTCAAGTGAGGAAGATGCTATTCATAGTTTGCTAAAATTTCTGATTTAATTAACTGAGGAATTAACAGCCTAATGGTGATTCATGTAGTTAATGCTAATGTGATTACCGGTGTGGAGTACAAAAACAGTTCTGACTTTTTTAGCCTCCTGATATGTCCACACGTTCTAAAAATAGAAACTGAGTGGAATCACCCAGTGCCTGGCATACTGGGATTGAGAGACTCACCACACAATGTTATGAATAGAAATTATTCAAACGATATTATCTTACTAGTGCTTTGCAAATAGCTATTGACACATCTTCAGTGCTTCACGGAGGAAATTAAAACAAAGGAACGAAGATCTTAAAAGAGCTGAAGATATATAAAGTAAACAAATTCAAACCTCCCTAATCATAATTAAATCTCCTATGCTTCAAATTTCCCAACTGAAGCAGTGATCACAGTAAAACCCCAACTTTAAGGAAGAAATGATCCTTCAATTATCAGTCCTACCCCCCGCTTCCACCTCCTCTCCCCAGGTTTGCAAGGTATTTTTGAAAGAAGGATATTTTTCACTATAACAGCTAACAGCGGTTACTTAGGGCAGGGGAGGGGGGAAAGTGTGCTGCTCACAAGGACTAGCTGCTTTTCTGTTTGCTGCTATTGGCTTTAGAGCCATCACCCGATTTTCTTGTCCATGGTCTTGTAAATTCATCCATTCACTTGTATTTATTGAGCGCTTACTGTGTGCAGAGCACTGTAAGTACAAGTCAGCAACACATAGAGACAGTCCCTACCCACCAACGGGCTCAGAGTCTAGAAATCACTTAACTTCACTGTGTCTCATTTTCCTCATTTGTAAAATGGAAATTAAATGTCTTTTCTCCCTCCTATTTAGACTGTGAGCCCATATGGGACAGGGGTTGTGTCCAAACAGATTATCATGTGTTTATCCCAGCATTTTTTTAATGTAAATACTAAGTGCTGGGATAGATACGAGTGAATCAGGTAAGACAGTCCATGTCCCACATGGGCTCAAAGTCTTAATCCCCATTTTACAAATGAGGTAACTGAGACACAGAGAAGTTAAGCAACTTGCCCAAGGTCACAAAGCAGATGAGTGGTGGAGCAGATTTAGAACCCAGTTCCTTCTGAATCCCAGGCCTGTGCTCTTTCCATTAGGCCATGCTGCTTCCCAATACAGTGTTCGGCACATGGTACGCATTTAACAAATAGCACAATTATTATTATGTTCTTTATTCATGATAGATTTAACGGGCATGAAACTTTATAGGCAGGAAGTGCAGGCTTTAGCATTTTTAGAATTTGAGTTCTTTAATATAATAAAAAGTTAACCTAAAAGATAACCCAAAAAATAGCACAGCTCTTCCAAGGTTTGGATGCTTTGACTTAGCCAAATTTAAATTTCCCCTAGTGATTCTCAAAGAAATAGGAATTTCAATATATACACAACTGTTAAGGATGATGAAATAAATAATTTCAGGTCCACCTAGTTGCTTTATGGTATTTATGATATGTTTTATTATAAGACCCAAAGCTTTTGTAGTTCACCTGCAACCCCAAATTTTACTTCTGATTCTTAAATTCAGGAGGTTACAAGACCTTCCCCAATTAAGCCCTCATTTCCCCTACTCCTTCTCCCTCTGCATTGCCTATGCACTTGAATCTGTACCCTTTAAGTGCTTGATATATCCATACATACACCCTCAGCCCCACACCATGTACGTATATATCTGTATTTTATTTTAATGTCTGTCTTCCCCTCTAGACTGAAAGCTCCTTGTAGGCATCTACCAACTCTATTGTATTGTACTCTCCCAACACTTAGTACAGTGCTCTGTGAGCCAGTTGTGAGCAGGAATTGTCTCTGTTGCTGATTTGTACTTCCCAAGCGCTTAGTACAGTGCTCAGCACATAGTAAACACTCAATAAGTACAATTGAATGAATTAATGAATGCTCTGCACACAGTAAGTGCTCAAAAATATCACAGATTGATTTTGCTATGTCAGAAAGGCAAATTCCGATCTCTTGATGTTCTTCCCAGAAATCACATGGGGATGCTTTCAAGTTACTTTAGAAATGAGAAATGGACTTCGAGTAGGGTTATTAAGCGCTTAGTACAGTGCTCTGCACACAGTAAGCACTCAGTAAATATGATTGAATTCATTTATTCATTCATTCATTCAATCGTATTTATTGAGTGCTTACTGTGTGCAGAGCACTGTACTAAGCGCTTGGGAAGTACAAGTTGGCAACATGAAGAGACAGTCCCTACCCAACAGTGGGCTCACAGTCTAGAAGGGGGAGACAGAGAGCAAAACAAAACATATTAACAAAATAAAATAAATAGAATAAATATATATAAATAAAATAAATAAATAAATAGAGTAATAAATACATACAAACATATATACATATATATAGGTGCTGTGGGGAGGGGAAGGAGGTAAGGCTGGGGGGATGGGGAATGAATGAACATATATTTCCATATTTCATCAAGCACTGATAGTATAAACATATGAAGCTTTGCAGGCAACAGGAAGACACAGCCTCGATGTTGTCCTAGCCACAAATCTCTGTGTGGGTTTCTCTTCCTTTTCTTACCAGTTCTTCTTCATTCATTCATTCAATCATATTTATTGAGTGCTTACTGTGTGCAGAGCACTGTACTAAGCGCTTAATACCTTCTTGTAACATTCTTGTTACAGAATACCTTCTTGTAACATTGCATCCAGCAAACAGTAATCTGTGATAGGCCTGTTTTTCTTAGCCATTTCTCCTCTTCCCCATGCTTTTGTAGATCCGGCTGCTTAATACGTGGGTGTTCTTTACCTCCGTTTGCAACTTTGAAATAGCAATCTGTTCCGAATGACTGCGCCCTGGATCTACAGTGGAATCCTGTAATATCCCTCATTACTTTCTCACAGTAGTATCAGATTGCTTTAATGTTCCTTTTGCTGTGGGACATGCAAGTTAAGGAGTGAGACTCATTCTGTCAGTGCTGCAGATAAAGGAATGACATTGCTGCCATCAATCAACGTATTTATTGAGTGTGTGCTATGTGCAGAGTACTGTACTAAGCGCTTGGGAGAGTACAATACAACAGAATTAGCAGACACGTTCCCTGCCCATAACCAGCTTGCCAGGTTAACTCTAAATTTATCGGCATCTACTTGACAGAGTAGTGTTTTCAAGTTTTCTGCTGCTGTTTTTCGGTTTTCTTTCTTTCGGTTTTCCAAGCAAGTACTTGCAGGGTCATTTGAATCAGAAAGGAATCAGAAAGGACAGTCTTCTTGAAAATCTATTGATTAATTTCTAAGAAAAGTGTGAATCTCTTATAAAACCACTGGTCTGAAGCCCATTCACTTAGAGAGAGAAGCAGTCTGTGATTTGGAATTTTCTCTTTTCAATGGTTTAACAACAAGCAGTGCACCTTTAGAATATCAATGGCAACTAAAAACCTTCAAGTGGTTTTGTTCGCTGCAAAATACCTAGCTTTAATTCATTCATTCATTGTCGTATTTATTGAGCGCTTACCGTGTGCAGAGCATTGTACTAAGTGCTCGGGAAGTACAAGTCAGCAACATATAGAGACGGTCCTTTCCCAACAATGGGCTCACAGTCTAGAAGGGGGAGACAGGCAACAAAACATGTAGACAGGTGTCAAAATAGTCAGAACAAATAGAATTAAAGTCATATGCACATCATTAACAAAATAAATAGTAAATATGTACAAGTAAAATAAATAGAGTGATAAATCTGTACAAACAGGGGCTGTGGGGAGGGAAAGGAGGTTGGGCGGTGGGGATGGGGAGGAGGAGAGGAAAAAGGGGCTCAGAATTTGCAATAGGTTAACCAGATGTCATTCATGTTTGGAAAGAGATTTGGGACAGGCATTTTTGCATTAGAGGAAATGCGTGGGGGTTTATGAACACCACCAACTTCAAAGTGCTATGAATAGAAGGTCTAAGAAACTACACCCTTTCTAGACTAAACTTCAGTGGAGTAAGTCCTTAGTAAATACTGTCACTACTACTACAAGGGAAAATGTTCTTTCTTCCTCTCAGCAATTACACAATTGTCCAAGCCTTGACTCTTGATGGTGCTCTGAAGAATAATGCAATATTGAAAGTGATACTGTACTCTCAAAAAAAAAGATTAATACTGTTTCATTCAATCGCATTTATTGAGCACTTACTGTGTACTAAGCGCTTGGGAAGTACAAGTTGGCAACATGTAGAGATGGTCTCTACCCAACAACGGGCTCACGGTCTAGAAGGGGGAGACAGATAACAAAATAAAACATGTGGACAGGTGTCAAGGCAGCAGAGCAAATAGAATTATTACTGTTTAGTTATGGACACCTGACAATCGAGTTCCTTAAGATTAAAAATTCCAAGCTTCTATTTAAAAATGCACCAGGGTATGGATGTAACAACTCTGTTGCATTGTACGCTCCCAGATGCTTAGTATAGTGCTCTGTACACAGTAAGTGCTCAATCAGTGCCACTGATTGATTGTGCAGGTCAGGATTTTAGAATGGTCATTTTCCAGGTCTTTGGAAAAACATAATAAATCCAGAAAACTCCTTCTATTTTAATATAATATTAACTCCCAGTGTTAGCATTCTATTGAAGGCTTCCAGGATCACGGATCTTTCAGTTTCCCAGACAGTTCCATGATCATCCCCAAGTAAATAACCCTTCTATAGTTGAATGGCTGATTGAGAAGCAGCGTGGCTCAGTGGAAAGAGCACGGGCTTTGGAGTCAGAGGTCATGGGTTCAAATCCCGGCTTCGCCAATTGTCAGCTGTGTGACTTGGGCAAGTCACTTAACTCCTCTGTGCCTCAGTTACCTCATCTGTAAAATGGGGATTAAGACTGTGAGCCCCCCATGAGACATCCTGTTCACCTTATAACCTCCCCAGCACTTAGAACAGTGCTTTGCACATAGTAAGCACTTAATAAATACCATCATTATTTATTCATTTATTTGAAAAACACCTGAAAGGCATTTCCAAGATCAGATTCATCTGTGTTCAACATCTATGCAAGTTGACTCTTACCTTCCTGGGGCATTTTTAAATAGGAATCAGGAATTTTTAACTAAGAAACTGGATTGCTCAGGGTCTGAAACTAAGCAGCATTCATCAACTTGTTGGAGGGGAGTACAGTATCACTTTCAGTATCACATAATTCTTCAGAGCCACCGCCAGTACTTGAGGCATGAACAATTGCTGAGTGGATGAAGGGAGAAGATTTTCCTTTATAGTGGTAATAATAGTATTTATTAAAGGCTTCTGTGGGCACTGAACTAACTACTGGGAAAAAATATAAAGGTGGAAATTAGGCACAGTTCTTGTCCCTTGGGGGACTCACAATCTGAAAATAAAAAGGGGGAGAGGGGACTGGAGATGGACACATACTCACTCTGTTCTCAACTCACCTCTTAAAACCAATAACGACTCTTCATGAGGGACTTCATAAGGAGCATGGAAACTCAGGAGGTAACTCAAGTCGTTGTATTTTTCTCTTCCATTTTTGCCCCATCATCTGTAAGACTGGGATCCCAACATCAGATATATTCTGAATTAGCACTCATTGAGAAATATATATTTTTTTAAAGATCACAGTATTCCAGTGTCCAGAAGTAGAAAGCATCGAGCTAATTTCAGCTAATTTTCTGGACTGCTCTTTATACCTGTGAGACAGATAGGTTTGGAGGCAGTAGAAATGTTTAGATCTAAGGTGTCAACAGAGACCAGGGGAAATAGGGAGTCTTCATTTTGTCAAGAAAGTTGTAGAAAGAGCATTTTTCCCTAGAAAAATTTTGCTTCAGATTAGAATTTGAACTGGCGAGAAGCCAACTCTTGTGGTAAGTACAGACAGGGCAACTTTCCTGGAACCACATGCTGGTAGCTTCATTTCCAAATCCACTCTTGGAATCATGGCATTAGCATGACTGGCTGATGATAGGTAATATTTCCAGCTTTCTCCGGCCCAGCCCTGGTCTACATAACACTGGGAAGCTAGGCACTTTGTTTCCACAGTGATGATGTTCTTCAGTTTGCCAGACCCCCAGGTAACAGTTTGTCATAAAGATGATATCCTTCCCCTAAACGGCAGGTACAGTGGTAATTCAGTCTCGCAAATAAGTTCAGAAAACAGTTATCCCACAGAAAAACAATTTTGACTAGTCTGCCCCCCCACATAAGAGAAAAAGATGGTGTATGTGTTTATTTATAAGGGGTATGGGTTAGGTTGTTTATTTACATATTACATTCTAATGAGTTCTTTGTGTTAAAATATTATTGCTGTGGACAGATCCTATACATGGAAGTAATGTGGCTAAAAGACCTATAGTCTATTTAACAATCCTTCCCACTCTGAGTACATGTAAATATTGTCTTTACCTCACTGATATGTTTGATATATTTGAAAAGTGCTTACTAGATGTCAAACATCATTCTAAGTACTGGAGTAGATTCGAGTTAATCAGGTCAGACACAGTCCCTGTCCCACATGCGGCTCCCAATCGAAGTAGAGAGAAGAACAGGCATTGAATCCCCATTTTACACAAGAGGAAAGTGAGGCACAGAGAAATTAAGTGACTTCCCCAGGGTCACATAACAGGCAAATGGTGGAGCCAGGATTAGAACCCAGGTGCTTTGACTCCCAGGACCATGCTCTTTCTACTAGGCCACGCTCCTCTTTTAATATGAAGGACACGTTACCTATAGGTCTATATAAATAACCTAACCCATATTAACCCCTTTAGACTGTAAGCTCCTTGTGGGCAGGGAACATGTCTACCAACTCTGTTTTATTATACTCTCCCAAGAACTTGCTCTGCACACAGAAGCACATTCAATAAATATGATTGACTGATTGACATACACCTGTCACTGTTTTTAAATCTGTCTTTTGGGCTTCCACATTTTTCGATGCTCTGCTCAGAGATTAATCTATTGGTAGCACATTGTCTTATTTACTCTGCTATTTCCCAAAGGTCCACCAAGCAATCAGTCAATTGGTAGTCTTTATTGAATGCCTAACTTTTTACTAGATGGTTGGGAGAGTACAGTAGAATTAGTATATGTGATTCCTTGCCCTGAAGGACTTACAGTCCAGTGAAGGAGACAGGACCTAACCTAAATTACATAGAAGAGGAAGTAATAGAATATATAAGATATGTAATTAAGTGTTATGGAGAAAATATTGGAGCCACGTTGAGAGAAGCAGCCTGGCCTAATGGATAGACCACAGACCTAGGAGTCAGAAGGACCTGGGTTCTAATCCCAGCTCTGCCACTTGTCTGTTGTGCGACCTTCTCTATGCCTCAGTTATCTTATATATAAAATGGGGAATAAGACTGGCAGCCCCATGTGGGCCAGGGACTGTGTCCAAAGTGATTATCTTGTATCTACCCCAGTGCTTAGTACAGTGCCTGGCACATAGTAAGTGCTTAACAAATACCATAAAAAAATAATAATATCCTCTTTTTTATGTCCTCTGAAGCACATTCATCAAATCAGGTAAGTGTCTGGATGACTGTCTTAAAAATTCTTCATGGTGCTTATAGCTTGAGCATCGGAAGAGTTTCCCAGGGGTTCAGAAGTGTATTTTGACATGAGATTCCAGTTCCCTCATCATATCCTTAAGCAAGGCTGCATAGAATAGATTGAAGAGGATTAGACCTTCCACACAGCCCTGATACATTTTAATGGTGTTGAAGAAAGATGGACCTTCAAATATGAACTTCTCAGAGCAAAGATGAGAAATATTACACTGAAACACTATATTCCATTCTCTAAGAATCCCATTTAGCAGGGCATATTTTTAGAAATTTTAAAAGTAATTTTATTTACTACGCAAGGCATATTTTTAGAAATTTTAAAATTAATTTTATCTACTATGCCCCTTCACTTTGACAAAGTAGATTTTGATCAGATGATGGTTTGCTTAGGGATTCTCATTAATAGGGAATGTGACAGGAGATATCTGCCTTCATTTTCGAAGTGGTGTCTTTGAATTTAAGATTTCAATGGGCATGAATGGGAATTGGGTTAAATTCTTACACAATCATTCATAGCCAGCATTTATTGAGTGTCTATCTTTTATTAAGCACAGGGGGACTTGCACTAGTACTAAATGACATGACCCTGACCTCAAGGAACCTCAATGCATTATTTTGAAAATGTAATAAATAATATAGCGGTTTTGATATTGAAACAGATTCTGTGTGTGGCTTAGTGGAAAGAGCCTGGGTTTAGGAGTCAGAAGTCGTGGGTTCTAATCCCGGCCTCGCCACTTATCAGCTGTGTGACCTTGGGCAAGTCACTTAACTTCTCTGTGTCTCCGTTACCTGATCTGAAAACTGGGGATTAAGACTGTAAGCCCCATGTGGGACAACCTGATTACCTTGTATCTACCCCAGTGCTTAGAACAGTGCTTGGCACATAGTAAGCGCTTAACAAATACCATCATCATCATCATTCTAAAGGGGCTTGCATAGTGCTGTCTGGTTTTCTTTGTTGTTTTTTCTCCCCCTTTGGGAAGATTTCTGAAGCAGCGTGGCTCAATGGAAAGAGCCCCAGCTTTGGAGTCAGAGGTCATGAGTTCAAATCCCAGCTCTGCCAATTGTCAGCTGTGTGACTTTGGGCAAGTCACTCGACTTCTCTGCACCTCAGTTACCTCATCTGTAAAATGGGGATTAAGACTGTGAGCCCCCTGTGGGACAACCTGATCACCTTGTATCCTCCCCAGCGCTTAGAATAGCACTTTGCACATAGTAAGCGCTTAACAAATAATAAAATTATTATTATTATTATTAATTCCAACTCCACCGCATGTCTGCTGTGTGACCTTAGGCAAGTCACTTCACTTCTCTGAGCCTCAGTTACTTCATCTGTAACATGGGGATTAAGACTGTGAGCCCCACCTGGGACAACCTGATCATCTTGCATCCCCCCCAGCGCTTAGAACAGTGCTTTACACACAGCAAGTGCTTAACAAATGCCGTCATTATTATTATTATTATTATTATTATTATTATTATCTTTTGTTATGAAGTCATGCTTGCATCTGTGTCTTGTAAATTTGCACACCCCATATGTAATAAGGAGGGGCTTATGAACACTTGTAATGACATTGCAAAATTATGGTTTCATTGGTCCTTACAATGTGTGTTTTCTGTTTTAGAAAGCATTAAGACCCTGGACAGAATGGTAAACAGCATGACTTAGTGAACAAAGCATGAGCCTGGAAAACAGAGGACCTGGGTTCTATTCCCTGTTCTGCCACTTGCTGTGTGACCCTGGGCAAGTCACTTAACTTATCAGTGCCTCAGTTTCCTCAATTTCAAAATGGGGATTAAATAGCTATTCTCCCTCCTACTTGACTGTGAGCCTCATTGGGACAGAGACTGTATCCGGCCTGATTAACCGGGGCGACCTCAGCACTTAAAACGGTACTTGACACATAGTAAGTACTTAACAAATACCATTTTAAAAAAAAGAATTAGCAGGGGTAAAAAGGCTAAATCCAGACATTTCTTTTTGAAATGGCCAGTGCTCATTATTTGGAAAAAAAATTAAATGTGTCAGTGCATTTTTAGGTTCATCCCAAAGGTGAATCAGCAAACCTACCTGAGGATCTAGCTAAAAGGTGAAATTCTAGAGGTAGCACGAGGGACTGGTTGCCTATAGGTGCCGTTCCTGCAGTGGAATCCCTTTGCTCAGTGTTCTCCTGTCCAATCAGGTGGAATGTTTCCCAGGCACATGGTTTATACAGCTCAAAATAACTCGGGACCTGGGAACTGACAAATGCTCCGGCTCCGGTGGTGACAGGTTGTCCAGCTTCTTACAGCCATCTTCGCCGAAACGAAGGTTAACTCCTCATGCCCAATGGACTGCTGCTTTGTCCCCAAGGAAGAGAAGAGTTTCCACATTTTCTCTCGCTGTTCATCTTAAACTTCTCTTGGATAACTGTCATCGTTGAGAAGAACCAGAGTTGGACAGCCCCATCTGGGTCAATTTAAAAAGTAAGGTAATGTCTGATCTTTCGTTCACAAGTGTGTTTTGATAACAGCACCAAGGCGCTCTAACTGTGGGAGAAAGAGTATTGAAGAATGCTACTTCAAGTTGATATGTTAGTCATGGAAAATGACTAACTTTCTAAATATGTGGCAATGTCTGATGTGTTACATAAAGTATCAAGAAGGAGAAACAGAGTGTTCTGCAGAATAATAAAACTTAGAGGGGGTTGGTGACACTCTCAGAAGCTACTCCCTGTTTGGGTCCTACAATAGAATCAGCAGAAGGAAGTCGTGCCATGGAATCTTTAGAGTTGGGATTTTCCTGATGTTCATTTTCCTGTGTGCCTGAGCAGATAATGGATTGACCCTAGAACATATGATTCCAGAGTAATGTATATTTCTTTCTTAAAGAAAAGCAAACCCAAGACAATATGACCCATAGAGACTTTCGTTTTAATTTTTTTAAACATGTAAAAGGATACGGCTTGCTATATTTAGTGTTGGGAGATCTGCTGTCTGGATTAATGTACACAACAGCTGCAGAAACAGTCCTGCTCAAAGGGCACTGCTCTTTCTCTCCCTCTTTCTCTCTCTCTCTGCCTTCCCAACTCCACCAGAATGACGTTTGAGTGTCAGTAGCAAGTGTTTGGCCCAATATATTGCAATATTAAGCAGTAATTAGAGGCACATCTAGAATTATATTTTTAAAAAGCACCTAAACCTTTAGAAGGGAGAACAGATGAATGCCTGTTATCCCAGGAATAGGGGAATATTACACTAGTATTGAAGGAATTCATTACTTTCTTGCCAGGTTTTTTTTGTTCAGTTCTTGTTGTTTACAGATCCTATGTCCTTGTGTTAAAAACTTCAGCTAAACCTAATCACTACCAAAGGATCGTGTTTCACGAACTTCAGTACTGTCTCTATATGTCACCGATTTGTTCTTCCTAAGTGCTTAGTACAGTGCTCCGCACATAGTAAGCGCTCAATAAATACGATTGAATGAATGAATGAATAATTATTTTTTAAATAATTGGTTTTTTGCTCCTCCTCTGCCTTAAATACAAATCATTCAGTTAGTGGTATTTAGTATTTGTCCAACAGAATTAAAATGTAGTGATTTCCTAGCTCTGCAAAAAAAAATATTCTTCAGGAAATTGAAAGTTTCCTAAGTTACAGTAGTTCTGGAACAATTTTTTCAGATGTGACTGTGCTTTACAGTAATAAACCATGACACGAACAGTTGGGCGCTAGCTGAATTCTGGAGGTTTGCACTTTTGCTTCTGCTTGCAGAGGTCTGGCTAACACAATTTGGAGCTCAAGATATTATTTGAAATCTCTGGACCTTCTTGTTAGCATTGGCTATCTGGAAAAGGCCGGGGAGGGTGAGAGGACGGAGGTCTTGATTGCCAAAGGGCCTAAGGTTCCTATCAGTGGATCTGTCATGATAGGGAGTAAAACAGTACATTAAGAAGAACTGGATTCTCATTCCTTAACTGGTGAGGATAAAATAATTGTTTCCGCAACCCTAACCAATAGGTGGGAAGAGCCATTAGGTGTAATCTGGGTCCCCGGTGCAAGTGATTTTGCAGATTTAGCAGTTTTAAAAGAAGTGAATGTTTTCTAAGTCGTTAGGTGTTGACTAGTCCAGTGGTGTTCTTAAAGGCAGCATCTAGTGTAAGAGGCAGAACATGATAAGGATATGTTGAGATTAGATTTGAAGGTGACAGATACTCCAGATGTTTGACCAGTTACCGCCATTATCATTGAAAGCGTATTTTGAGTACATACAGTATATAGACAGCACTGTTCTAAATGACTGAGAATATAATAGTGAAAGCTGTAAAAGAATAAAAGATGTGGTCCCTGCCCTCAGGGATACTCACTCCTGAGGAGTTTATCTCAGGAACCAACAATTTTGATATTACTGCCCTCAGAGAAATACCAACTGTCTATACTGATTGGGATCGAGGGTCATTTTCATAATGGAAAATTGAACCAAGTATTCATGGTGCCACTTACTCTCTTAGGGCACCCATGGCCATAATAATAATAGTGGTATGTGTTAAATACTGCGTAATAAGTGCCGAGGTGGATATAAAATAATCAGATTAGACCCAGTCCTGCTCCCAATTTCGATCACATTCTAAGTAGGAGAAAGAACAGACATTTCCATTTTACACATGAGGAAACCGAGACACAGAAAAGCTCAGAAGCAGCATGGCTTAGTGGAAAGAGCATGGGCTTGGGAGTCAGAGGATGCGGGTTCTAATCCCAGCCACCACTTGTCTGCTGTGTGACCTTGGGCAAGCCACTTCACTTCTCTGTGCCTCAGTTACCTCATCTGTAAAATGGGGATTAAGACTGTGAGCCCCACGTGGGACAACCTGATTACCTTGTATCTATCCCAGTGCTTAGTACAGGGCTTGGCACATAGTAAGTGCTTAAAAAAATACCATAATAATAATTATTATTATTAATAAAAGCTAAGTGACTTGCTTAAGGTCACCTAGCAGGCCAGTCCTCTGACTCCCAGCTCTTTGTTCTTTTCACTAGGCCACAGTGACACCTAAGAAAGAAGTCAAGAAGCAGGTCATTTCCTCATAGGGGCACGTGCCTGCATTGAATAGGTGGGAATCACCTATGGCCACCTTAGTTATTAGTCAGAGAATGCCTTATAGTTATCTTTCAGGAGGGCTTTGGCTAGTGGGGAACATCCGTGTTTCTGCTTGGCCTTGTTAATTGGCGTTCTACTGACCAGTAAGTGGACTGAGATGCCAAAGTTATCTTAATCTTAAAGTAAACAGTGATCTTCAAGTGCTGATTGTATGGTCTAAATATAATGAAACATAGTAATATGTAATGTACTACAAATTATACAAGGTATATAAATATGTATGCCATTAAATTAGGTTTGTCTTTTTTTAAAAGTGGGAAGTATGCTTTACACTGTAGCAATGTTGATGTGTAAGGAATATTATCTAAGAAAAGACTTGGGAAAATAATTACTGGGCAAATCCCAACTTTTAAGAAGCGTGTTGGAGACTAGCATACAGGGAATTCCCAGACAAAAGCCCGAGTGGAAAGTCTAGGACACAGCATTTCCTAGTGGAAAGATCATGTGACTAGGAATCGAGATATGAATTCTAATCCCTGCTCTGCCACTGGTCTGCTGTGCCTCAGTTTCCTCATCTATGTAATCAAGATAAGATACCAGCTCTCCCTATCACTTAGATTGTGAACATCATATGGGGCAGGGACTGTGTTGTCTGATCTGTTTTCTTGTAACCACCTCAGAGCTTAGCAAATTACATGGCACATTGTAAGTTCTAATCAAATTTCTCCCCTTCTCCCCAAGAAAGACACCTCACTTACAACCTCCAGATGTCAAGGGGAATCAAGCTCAATAATTATCAGTGAGAAATTCTAAATCAACATTTACCATCAGAGTCATCTCAATGTTGGGTATTTGGTAAGGTCTCTTGAACATGGAGCTCTGTGTTCAAATTAATCAGATTAATCAATCAATCAGTGGTATTTACTGAGCTCTTGCTGTGTGCAGGGCACAATACTAAGTGCTTGGGAAAGTACGGTAGAGTTGGTAGACATGATCCCTGTCCTTAAGGAATTTACAATCTAGTATGGGAAACAGACATTAAAATAAATTGCAGGTAGGAGAAGCAACCAGGTGTGACATATGTACTTGAGTGCCAAGGGGATAGATGAGTATCAGAGAGCTTAGGGGTATGGATTTAAGTGTATAGTTGATGCAGGAGGGAGGGAGAATAGGTTGGGGAGATGAGAGATTAGTCGGTGGGGGCTTCCTCCCCAAGGACCATGTTCAGTAAGGAAAACAAACAAGTCTTTGGGTGGCTGGTTGCTTGTACACAGTTCGTTTCCACCAATCAATCAGTGGTTTTTGTTGAGTGCTTAATGAACAACTTATGAAGCGTTTGGAAGAATATAATACTATGGAGTTGGCAGGCACAGTCACTGCCCTCAAGGACCTTACAATATAGTGAGGAAGAAAACCTTTTCTCTATCCTAAAACCCAGGACTGGCTTTAGAGATTTGGTCACACTGAGGCAGGAAAGAATTTGTCGCCCCTCCCATTACTTACCATATTATTATCTAATACTGAAAACATTGGCACCATTACAGATGACATGATGTTACACTGCGTGTGCATACATCATCATCCTTGGCATCATTGGAGAAACAGCTTGGCTCGGTGGAAAGAGCACGGGATTGGAAGTCAGAGGTCATGGGTTTGAATCCCTGCTCTGCCACATGCCTGCTGTGTGACCTTGGACAAGTCACTTAACTTCTCTAGCCTCAGTTCCCTCATCTGTAAAATGGGGATTAAGACTGTGAGCCCCACGTGGGACACCCTTGATTACCTTGTATCCCCCCCCAGCGCTTAGAACAGTGCTTTGCACATAGTAAGCACTTAACAAATGCCATCATTAGTATTATTATTATGTTATACTGCACGCAAATTCAGCAGAGTGTAATGATGTCATACACCGCTCTCTTATTCCAGAGTTATTGTGTTCCCTTCCCAGGTTCACACAGGCGCTTCCTCCTACAGGTAAGGTGACAAGCCACCACACACGCCTGCCCCCCTGCTGCCGCCCCTGCCATGCTGCACCTTGAAGCAATTGCCTCACCTTCTGAAGACGGTTTTCCTAAAACCCCATGGAGTAGTTGGAGAATTTAAATTTCTTTTCCTTTAATATGTGTTAAGATGTTAGGAAAAGGACAGAAAGTAGCCATTTTACAAAGTACAGATCCATAACGTGCTATATCTTCCCCCTCCCCATCCCCCCCCACCTTGCCTCCTTCCCCTCCCCACAGCTCCTGTATATATGTTTGTACATATTTATTGCTCTGTTTGTTTTTTCTTGTACATATTTACTATTCTGTTTACTTTGTTTTGTTTATATGTTTTGTTTTGTTGTCTGTCTTCCCCTTCTAGACTGTGAGCCCGCTGTTGGGTAGGGACCGTCTCTATATGTTGCCAACTTGTACTTCCCAAGCGCTTAGTACAGTGCTCTGCACACAGTAAGCGCTCAATAAATACGATTGAATGAATGAATGAATATCTGTGATTAAAATTCACTCATTCATTCAATTGTATTTATTGACCACTAATTGTGTGCAGAGCACTGCACTAAATTCTTGGGAGAGGACAATATAACAATAAACAGATGCATTCCCTACCTGCATGGTTTAGTAAAGGTTAGTGGGTGTTCCCCAACCTTATTCTTCTTTCCAGTTTTGTGAATTCTGATATCCATGCAGTTGAATGTTCTTTCAAGAACATGAGAAGCAGCATGGCCTAGTGGCTAGAACACGGGCCCTGGAGTCAGAAGGTCATGGGTTCTAATCCCTGGCTCCGCCACTTGTCCGCTGGGTGACCTTGGGCAAGTCACTTCACTACTCTGTGCCTCAGTTACCCCATCTGTAAAATAGGGATTGAGACTGTGAGCCCCATATGGGATAAGGACTGTGTCCAACCTGATTTGCTTGTATCCATCCCAGCACTTAGTAAGCACTTAACAAATACCGCAGTTATTATTACTATTATTTCAATAAGGGTTTTTAGGCACCAATTATAGTTTCCATCAGCCTGTTTCCCCATTTCCTACCACAGAGCCCTTTCTCATGTTCTGATCAACCTGCACATGATCTACTTTCTTACTTGTTCCCCATCTCCCAGTCTCCTTCAGCTCGAAATCATTGATCATTCAGCCTAAAGTGTTTTCACGAAGATGCCTTCACCAGCGCAAACATGTACTGTATAAATTGAGCCATTACTGAGTGCCAATTTTCCGGTTTCAACATTGTCATTCCATTATGGCAAGTTACCCAGGGCCTTGACATTACCCTCTCAAAGCAGAGAGAAAAAAAGAGATTGTGTGTGTGTGTTTTCTCCTACCCCACTTAATCTCCATCCTTTACCCTAGCTGCAACTGAATTTAAGCGCATGTTAGCTGACTCAAGGCTATCAGTTCCAGGATGGGAGGGTTTTAAGAGTCAGAATGACTCGCTGATGTGCTAATTCTGCTCCTTAAACCACTTCCTTCTAGGCCACGCCAATGAACTGTTGATTCCGAGGACTGATTTATTCTAACAGCGTGTTTCTCTTGCCTTGTTTTTCTTTTACAATTTTAAGGTTTTTGAGAATTTAGACAATGATTTTACCTCGTGTTCAGTCTGGATTTCAAAATGGGTGCTGCAGAGTTTTGGCTCCTGTGAATGAATGCCCAATAAATTCCTCCTGATTAATGGACAGATCTTTAAAGAATGTATGTTGGGAATAGAAATAGAGTAGGATTAGAAATCTCAATAGCATCATACTATTTTTGCTAGGTAAATGGAGGACGTTTATCTGAAGTACACTATATGGAGTGACCTAGAGAAGCAGAGTGGCCTATTGGAAAGAACATGGGCCTTGGCGTCGGGGGACCTGGGTTTTAATTCTGGCTCTGCCACTTGCCTGCTGTGTGGCCTTGGGCAAGTCACTTAACTTCTCTGTGCTTCACTTTTCTTATTTGTAAAATGGAGATGAAATACCTTATCAGTCAGTTGTATTTGTTGAGCACTTACTATGTACAGAGCACTGTATTAGGCGATTGGGAGAGTTCAGTACAACAGAATTAGCAGACATGTTCCCTGCCCATAACGTATTTGCAGTCTAGAGAGACTGTGAGTCCCATGTGGAAGAGGAACTGTGTCTGGCCTGATTGCCTTGTACATACACAGTGCTTGGCATATAGTAAGTGCTTAACAAATACCTCAATCATTATTGCCGTGATCCATCAGGCTTTTCATGTGGCTCCGAACTCTGCACGGGGCATGGACCATCGCTTATTGGCTATAGCCCATTTCCTCAAATACTGGCACCCAGAACTAACCAGATCCCTGGGATCCTTCAAGATTAGCCAACTACAATCTCATACCACTAACCCACAACCCTGGATCACCTCCGCAGCCCGCTTCCTCCGCTGCTGTTGCAGAGTGCCACTGGAGGAAATCCAGACACCTGGCGGACCTCATCCATCTCAGATACGTCCTCACCTGTTTTAATTTTGCCCTCTCCTCTGCGCAACAAAAATACTTCTCCATCGTTATTGACTCCCATACCCATTAACCCACACCAGCTGTTCCCAATGTTTAATTCCCTCCTCAACCTCCTGTCCCCTGACCCACCCCCAGTATCTTTCCTCTAATGACCTGGCCACATATTTTACTGACAAAATAGAAACCATCAGTTGTGATCTCCTAAAATCTCCTCTGCTCCTCTCCAGTCCTTCCCTCTTCCTGCACCCTCTTGGACTCTCCTAATTTTCCCAACAGCATTTCAAGAGGCGATATCTCTCCTCCTCTCAAAATTTATTCTCTCCACCTGCAACACTAGCTCCATCCCTTCATACCTTAGCAAAACAGTTGTTCCTTCCCTTCTTCCCTTCCTGGCTGCCATTTCCAACCATTCACAACTTCTCATAGAAGATTAGAACCTTCTGTGTGACCTTGGGCAACTCAATTTCTCTGTGCCTCAGTTACCTCATCTATAAAATAGAGATTTAATACCTCTTCTCCTTCCTCTTAGATTGCAAGCCCTGTGGGGGACAGGGAGTGTCTCTGCCGTGATTATCTTATATCTTCCCCAGTGCTTAGAACACTGTTTGACACATAGCAAGCACTTAAGTACCACACACTAAAGAAAACCTATGTTCATGTATTCCCTATTATAAAAAAAATCCCTCCTTTGGCCCCTTGGCTCCCTCCAGTTATCACCCAATCTCCATCCTACCATTCCTCTCCAAACTCCTTGAGTGAGTTGTCTGTACCTGATGCCTCCACTTCCTCTCCTCCAATTCTCTCCTTGATTCCCTCCAATCTGGTTTCTGCCCCCTTCATTCTATGGAAATGGTCCTTGCTTAAATCACCAATGACTTTCTTGCCAAATCTGACAGCCTCTACTCCATCCTAATCCTCCCCGACATCTCAGCTGCCTTCGACATTGTACGACTTCCCCTTCTTGAAACATTATCCAACTTGGTTTCACTGACACTATCCTCTCCTGTTTCTTCTGTATCTGCATGTTACTTCTCAATCCCATTCACAGGCTCCTTCTCTGCCTCCCACCCTCTGACAGTGGAGGTTCCTCAGGGCTTAGTTCTGGGTCCCCTTCTATTTTCCATTTATTCCTACCCCCTTGGAGAATTAGATCACTTTATGACTTCAACTACCATCTTGATATGAATCATTCCCAAATTTATCTCTCCAGGCCTGACCATTCTCTTTCTCAGCAGTCTGGCATTTCCTCCTAGCTTCAGGTCATCACTATCTGAATGTCCCACCAACATCTCAAACTGAACATGTCCAAAACAAAACAGACTGTGAGCCCTGTGTGGTACAGAGACTATGTCTGACCTGATTAACTTATATCTACCTAAGCACTTAGAACAGTGCTTAACACATAGTAAATGATTAACAAACACCATGTAAAACTCTGTCCTCTCCGTGCCCTTCCCATCACTGTAGACACCACCACTCTTGTCCCTGTCCCACAAGCTCTTAACTTTGGCATTAACCTCAACTCACCTCTCATTCAACCCACATATTTAGTCTGTCACCAAATCCTGTCAGTTCTATTTTCACAGCATCGCCAAAAATCTACCCTTTCATCTCCATCCATCCAAACTACTACTGCACTGATTCAAGCACTTAATCATATACTGCTTTTAATAATAATTATGGTATGTGTTAAGTGCTTACTACGTGCCAAGCACTGTTCTAAGTGCTAGGGTAGATACAAGGTAATCAGGTTGCCCCACATGGGGCTCACTGTCTTAGTCCCCATTTTACAGATGAGGCACAGAAAAGTTAAGTGGCTTGTCCAAAGTCACACAGCTGACAAGTGGCAGAGCTGGGAGTAGATCCCACAACCTCTGACTCCCAAGCCCGGGCTCTTTCCACTAAGCCACGCTGCTTCTCTACTTCATCACTTCACCGCTTCTCTACTTCACCACTTTTACAGCGTCATCAGCCTCCTCATTAACCTCCCTGTCTCCTGTCTCTCCCCTCTTTAGTCCTCAATTCATTCTGCTGCCACATCATCTTCCTTAAAAAAAAAAAACCAGTCCAAGAACCACCACATCAAAGCAGAAACTCCTTACCATCGAGTTAAAAACTTAAATCAGCTTGTCCCCTTCTGCCTTACCTCACTAATCTCCTACTACAGCCCAGCCCACACACTTTACTCCTCTAGCACCAGTTTGCTCACTGTGCCACATTCTCATGTAACTCACCGCTGATTCCTTTCCCATCTCCTCAATCTGACCTGGAACTTCCTCCTCCTCCATCTATGACAGACCTCCACTCTCCCCACTGTCAAAGCCTTATTAAAATGATATCTCCTCCAAGAAACCTTCTTTAATTAAAACCTCTTATTCGCTACACCCTCTCATTTTTTCATGGTATTTGTTAAATGCTTACTATGTGCCAGGTACTATATAACTATATATAATTGTGTAATTTTCTAACCACTAACTGTATGCCAGGGACTGTACTAAACGATGGGGTGAATACAAGCAAATCAGGTTGAACAGTCTCTGTCCCACTTGGGGCTTACAGTCTTCATCCCCATTTTATAGATGAGGAAACAGGCATGGAGAAGTAAAGTGACTTGCCCAAGGCCACACAACAGGCAAGTGGCAGAGGTGGGATTAGAACCCATGACCTTGTGACTCCCAAGCCGTGTTCTCTATCCATTATGCCACGTGCTTCTATATTAAACACTAGGGTATATACAAGCTAATCCGGTTAGACACAGTCCATGTCCCACGTGGGGCTCACAGTATTAATCCTCACTTTACAGATGAGGAAACTGAGGCACAGAGAAGTTAAGTGACTTGCCAAAGGTTACACAGCAGATAAGTGTCAGAGCTGGGATTCGAATCAGAAGCAGTGTGGCCCAGTGGAAAGAGCCCTGGCTTGGAAGTCAGAGGTCATGGGTTCTAATCCCGGCTCCACCACTTGTCTGCTGTGTGACTTTGGGCAAGTCACTTAACTTCTCTGTGACTCAATTACCTCATCTGTAAAATGGGGAAGAAGACTGTGAGCCCCACGTGGGACAACCTGATTACCTTGTATCTACCCCGGTACTTAGAACAGTGCTTGGCACATAGTAAGCGCTTAACAAATACCAATATTATTATTATTATCTTCATTCAGCTTCTGATGGTGATTTGAGAAGCAGCGTGGCTCAGTGGAAAGAGCACTGACTTGGGAGCCAGAGGTCATGGGTTCTAATCCCAGCTCTGCCACTTGTCAGCTGAGAGACTCTGGACAAGTCACTTCACTTTTCTGTGCCTCAGTTACCTCAGCTGTAAAATGGGGATTAAGACTGTGAGCCCCACTTGGGACAACCTGATCACTTTGTATCCCCCCACAGCACTTAGAACAGTGCTTTGCACATAGTAAGCGCTTATCAAATGCCATCATTATTATTATTATCCTTCTGACTCCAAGGCCAGTGCTGTGTTCTCTCTCTTTGTGTTGCCTACCCACTTAGATATGTAGCCTTTAAACACTAGATGTTCACCCTACCCTCAACACATATGTACAAACCTGTAATTCATTTATTTATAGTCAGTCCCCTCCAGAGTGTAAACTCCTTGTGGGCTGGGAACGTGTCTACCAACTCTGTTGGAGTGTACTCTCCCAAGCGCTCAGTACAGTGTTCTGCACTCAGGAAGTTGCTCAATAAATACCATTCATCTATTAGCCTCTCTTCGTTTGAACAGTGGAGGTCAAGACCAATTTCCCCAGTTGTGTCTTTCTTAAAGGGTGTTCTACTAATAGTAGAATATATAGCAGAACATTATATGGCATTATATATATATATATATATATATATATGTATCTGTTATATATTCTGTTGTACGTGTAGAACAGAATGTGTCTGTTTTACTGTTATATTGTACTGTCCCAACTGCTGAGAAGCAGCTTCAGCCTGGCTTAGTGGAAAGAGCACGGACTTGAGAGTCAGAGGACATGGGTTCTAATCCCAGCTCCACCACTTGTCTGCTGTGTGACCTCAGGCAAGCCACTTCACTTCTCTGTGCCTCAGTTACCTCATTTGTAAAACCCATAAGACTGTGAGCCCCACATGGGACAATCTGATTATCTTGTATCTACCTCAGCACTTAGGGCAGTGCTTGGCACATAGTAAGCATTAACAAATACCATAATCATTAGTAGTAGTAGTAGCAGTAGTAGTAGTAGTGCAATGCAGAGTAGTGACTGACTAACTAGTAATAGATTAAAACTGGTTGAAATGCCAGCTCCAGGAATTGCAAATTCTGGCAATGTTGTTATTAAACTGCCCCTTTTATCATACCATCCTTTCTAAAGACTGAGAGAAAGGTCCATCTTTCCCTAACCACAGGTTCATTTTATAATGCTTCCAACAAGAAGTGGCATCACATAATAATGATAATGGCATTTATTAAGCGCTTACTATGAGCAAAGCACTGTTCTAAGTGCTGGGGAGGTTACAAGGTGATCAGGTTGTCCTATGGGTCACAGTCTAAATCCCCATTTTACAGATGAGGTAACTGAGGCACAGAGAAGTTAAGTGACTTGCCCAAAGTCACACAGCTGACAATTGGCGGAGCCGGGATTTGAACCCATGACCTCTGACTCCAAAGCCCATACTCTTTCCACTGAGCTGTGCTGCTTTACATGACCTTTCAGGGTAATTTATCAAGTTTTAGTGCTTGGTTTGGGCCTGCTGAGTATAGAATATTTCCATGATAGAGGACAAAGCCCTTGGAGAAATATAGCTTTAACCCAACATTTTTTCTTGCAACACCATTCTATAAGGCTGATGGATCATGACTAAAATGGAAAAATACAAACAGCTAATAATCCAAAGAAGACAGCTATTGAATTGTACCAAATATATTCTCCTCTAGTCTCTCTTCTAGAATCAAATTCTTAATGGTTCAGCATCAACATGTGTGCATAATCCTTTCTTTCAATCCCACATCACTGTATCCAGACAGTGTACTTTTGTTGGAAGAACATTCCTTAATTCCATCTTCTGGTTACTGCCAGCTTCCATTGTCAAAAACATGTCATCTGGCTGAACTAAATGTAGTCCCTTCCCTGTTTCCTGATTACTGCCTCCTAATGTGAGATTGAGGTGTCTAGAAGCTCTGGAAATTTTATAGTTTTAAGAAGGAAAAAAAAAGTTCCCAGTCTCTATCCCAACCATGGACCTATTTCATTGGTCTTAAAAAAAAAAAGATATCTGATCTGAGATCTTGTCAGATCCCATTTATTTTCATCCTGACCCGTTTCCCTTCAAGTTTTTTTTTTTAAATAGTATTTGTTAAGTGCTTACTATGTCTCAACATTCAAGGCACTGGGATAGATAAAAAATCAATTGGGTTGAATACAATCCCTCACACATGGGGTTCACAGTTGAAGTAGGAGAGACAACAAGTATCAAATCCCTATTATACAGATGAGGAAACTGAGGCACTGAGAAGTTAAGGGTCTTTCTAAGATCAGACATTAGGTAAGTGGCGGAGCTGGGATTAGGACCCAGGTTCTCTGACTCCTAGCCCCGTGCTCTTTCCTCTAGAGACTCTGAAACACTTAAGAAAAAAAAGACATACAAATCTACTGAATATTTTATAAACTTACCCAAATGCACCTTTTCCTCCAACCCCCAACATCAGATTCAGGAATTTCACAGTACTTTGTGGCTGAGGTTTTGATTAAGAAGACATGGAATACGCAGGAGGTTCATCCCTCCAGTAGTACTTTTTGTCAAAATTCAGCTGTGTGGGGCAGAAAAGCATTAGGTTGAGCTTGGGGAAAGGGTGTATTTTTTTTTTCCAGTGGAGCTGCAGCAGCGTGGCTCAGTGGAAAGAGCCTGGGCTTGGGAGTCAGAGGTCATGGGTTCTAATCCCGGCTCCACCACTGGTCAGCTGTGTGACGGGCAAGTCACTTAAGTTCCCTGAGCCTTGGTTACCTCAACTGTAAAATGGGGATTAAGACTGTGAGTCCCACGTGGGACAACGTTGCTTACCTTGTATCTCCCCCCAGTGCTTAGAACAGTGCTTGGCACATAGTAAGCGCTTAACAGATATTATTATTATTATTATTATTATTATTATTATTATTATCTGGAAGTTCTTCTGGTTGCTAGCAGCTGCTGTGAATGTGGGTGGTCTTGTTCTTCCTCCCGGAACTCTGGAGTCTGAACTGAGGCCACTCAAAGTGGCAATGAGAGAGGAAATACAGTGCGGGGGTGGGAAGTCATTAAATGTTGATGGGCAATTGGACATGCTGACACCATGCCAGGTTCCCATGGCAGGATGGGAAACTAAAATAAAGTATGTATGTGGCACCAAAAGTGACTCCAAAAGTGATAATGCTGTATAATCCCTTTTGACACGTTCTCGGCACTTAACGTGAGTTTAGCACTGCAAGCTCAGCAGGACGAAAGCATTTTTCCAACACAATACCCACTTTACAAGTTATATATATCCTATATAGACAAGGCTAAAGGGTTGAGTTAATCAATCAATGATATTCATTGAGTACTTACTGTACGCGGAACACTATATGAAGCTCTTGGGAGAGTACAGTCCAATAGGGTCAGTAGACATGTTCTCTGCCCACAGCGAGTTTACAGTCTAGAGGGAAGAAAGACATTAACATAAATTACAGATATGTACATAAGTGCTCTGGGGCTAAGAGTGGGGTGAATATCAAGTGCTTAGGAGATACAGACCCAAGTGCACAGGTGATGCAGAAGGGAGAGGGAGTAGGGGAAATGAGGGCTTTCAGGGAAGGTGTTTTGAAGGAGTTGTAATTTTAATGAGGCTTTGAAGGTGGGGAGAGTTGTGGTTTGTCATACATGAAGCAGGAGGAAGTTCCAGGCCAGAGGAAGGAGAGGGCAAGGGGTCAGTGGCAAGGTACAGTGGGTTGGTTGGTGATAGAGAAGCAGCATGGCTCAGTGGAAAGAGCCCGGGCTTGGGAGCCAGAGGTCATGGGTTCTAATCCCAGCTCTGCCACATAACAATAATAATAATAATAATATAATGGCATGTATTAAGTGCTTACTATGTGCAAAGCACTGTTCTAAGCACTGGGGAGATTACAAGGTGATCAGGTTGTCCCACGTGGGGCTCACAGTCTTCATCCCCATTTTACAGATGAGGTAACTGAGGCACAGAGAAGTTAAGTGACTTGCCCAAAGTCACACAGCTGACAATTGGCGGATCCGGGATTTGGACCCATGACCTCTGACTCCAAAGCCCGCACTGTTTTCCACTGAGCCACGCTGCTTCTCTACACACATGTCCGCTGTGTGACCTTGGGCAAGTCACTTAACTTCTCTGAGCCTCAGTTCCCTTATCTATAAAATGGAGATTAAGACTGTGAGCCCCCGTGGGACAACCTGATCACCTTGTATCCGCCCCCCCCCCCCAGCACTTAGAATAGTGCATTGCACGTAGTAAACGCTTAACAAATGCCATCATTATTATTATTATAGAGGAGCAGAGGGTTGGCTTTTGTTACAGTGAGAGATCACCAAGGTAAAATGTTAACTTAAAGTGTGGCCTAATGGTTACAGCACAGGCCTGGGAGTGAGAAGGACCTGGATTCTAATCCTGGCTCTGCCACTTGTCTGCTGTGTGACTTTAGGCAAGTTGCTTCCCTTCTCTGTGCTTCAGTTCCCTCATCTGTAAAATGGGGATTAAGACTCTGAACCCCACTCGGGACAGGGACTATGTCCAGCCTGATTAGCTTGTACCTACCCCAAAGCTTAGTATGGTACCTGGCACATAGTAAGCCCTTAACAAATACCACAATTATTAATATTAAGAATTATTAATAATATTAATAATAAAGTAGGAAGAGGGAAACTGCTTCAAAGCCAATGATAAGGTGTTTCTGTTTGATATGAAGATGTATGGGCAACCACTGGAGGTCCCTAAGGTGTGGGGAGATGTGAACTGAATGGTGTTTCGGAAAAATGATCCAGGCAACAGGGTGAAGTAAGGACTAAAATGGGAGGAGACAGGAGGCAGATAGGTCAATGAGGAGGCTGATGCAGTAGTCAGGAAGGGATATAATAAATGCTTGGTTCGGCATAGTAACAGTTTGGAGACGAAAGGGCAGATTTTAGCATTGTTGTGGAGGTAAAACTGACAGGATTTAGTGACATTGAATATGTATGTTGAATGAAAAAGATGAGTCGAGGATAATGTCAATTTACTGGCTTATGAGACACAAAGGATGGTAGTACCATCTGAAGTGATGGGAAAGACAGAGGGAGGACAAGATTTTGGTGGGAAGGTGAGGAATTCTACTTTAGACATGTTTTGTTTGTGGTTTCGGCAGGACATCAAAGTAGAGATGCCCTGAAGTCAGGAAGGAGGATGAGACTAGAGAAGGAGAAAGGTCAGGGTTGGAGAAGTAGATTTGAGAATCATTTGCGTAAAGATGGTAGTTGAAGCCATAGGAGTGAGTGAGATCTCCAAGGGAGTTGGTGTAGATGAAGAAAAGAACCCAGAACTGAGTCTTGAGGGACTCTCACAGTAAGAGAGTTGGAGGCAGCGGAGGAGCCTGTGAAAGTGACTGACAAAGGCAATGACAATTCCTTAGCCTATGCAACCAAAATAAAATACAAATTTCTTGTGAACTGTTTATTTTATCATCTCTAAATTAATCCCGGAAGGAAATGTAGTTGAACCTAATTCACCATACATGTTAGAAGCAACAAAAGTTTACCTGCTTTGTGAGAATGACTATTTATAATTTATCTGGTTTAGATAGCTGAGTGCAATCTCATAATGCTATGCTGTTTCTTCAGCACTTAAAATGTACCAAGTACTGCATTAAGCACTGAGCAGACACAAGACAGTCACATCAGGCAGATTCCGTCCCACATAGGGCTCCATAACAAATCAATCATATTTATTGAACACACTGTGTGCAGAGTACTGAACTAAGCACATGGGAAAGTACAGTATAACAGAGTTCGTAGACGCATTCCCTGCCCATGAGTTTACAGTCTAGAGGATGAAATAGATATTAATATAAATAAATAAATTACACATATGAACTGTGGGGTTGAGGGTTGGGTGAATAAAGGGTGTAAATCCAAGTGCACGGGTGAAGTAGAAAGCAGTGGAAGAAGAGGAAACGGGGGCTAACAGTGAAGGGCTGCTGGAGGAGATACGCTTTAAATAAGGCTTTGAAGGAAGGGAGAGTTATTGTCTGTTGGATATGAAGGGGAAGGGAGTTCCAGGTAAGGGACAGAAAGTGGGAGAGGGTCAGTGCCAAGATAGATTAGATCAAGGTACAGTGAATAGGTTGGCATTAGAAGGGTAAAAAGTGTAGGCTGGTTTGTAGTAGGAAATCAGAGAGGTAAGATAGAAGGGAACAAGATGATTGAGTGCCTTAAAGCCAGTGGTAAGGAGTTTCTGTTTGATGTAGAGGGGAACAGGCAACAACTGGAGGTTCTTCAGAGAGGGAAAACATGGACTGAATGTTTTGTAGGTAAATGATCCAGGCAGCAGAGTGAAATAAGGATTGGAGGTGGTAGAGGCAGGAGACAGGGAAGTAATCAAGGTGGAATAGGGTAAATGCTTGAATTATTGTGGTAGCAGTTCGGGTGGAGAGGAAAGGATGGATTTTAGCGATGTTGTGAAGGTTTAAGTGACAAGATTTGGTGACAGATTGAATAGGTTGAAAAAGAGAGATGAGTCGAGGATAATGCCCAGGTTACGGGCTTACAAAGCAGGGAGGATGGGAAAGATGTGGGAGGACAGGGTTTGGGTGCAAAGATGAGTTTTGTTTTGGACATGTTAAGTTTGAGGTGTTGGCAGGAGGAAATACCAGACTCTAGAGAAGGAGAAAGAGCAGGGCTGGAGAAAGATTTGGGAATCATCCACATAGAAATGGTAGTTTAAGCCTTGGGAGCGAATGAATTCTCCAAGGGAGTGGGCGTAGATAGAGAATAGAAGGGGCCGAGACACTGAGCCTTGAGGGACTCCCACAGTTAAGGTGTGGGAGACAGAGGAGAAGCCTTGGAAAGAGACTGAGAATGAGCAGCCAGAGAGGAAGGAGTAGAACAAGGAGAGGACAGTGTCAATGAAGATTAAAGTTTTGTTGGATAGTATCCAGTTTTTCTTGTTCTGGTTGAAAAGATTTCAAAATAAAACAAAATCTATAAGCTGGTAATACAGAAGAAAATAAAAAATGAAGTTACATATAATGTTTGATCCCCAGATAGAGAAAAAAAAAAAGCACAACAGTTTGGGGATTTTTCACAGTTTCCATGACAGAGATTTGTTGAAATAAGATTTTTAGGAAGAAGTCAAATTGATACCTGTCTCTTTCTATATACCTTGAAAGAGATACAGAAACAGAGGCACAGAGGTAGAGAAGAAGTGTGGCCTAGTGAAAAGAGCATGAATGTGGGAGTCAGGGGACCTGGGTCCCAGTTCCACTTTTTTTTAAATGGCATTTATTAAGCACTTACTATGTGCAAAGCACTGTTCTAAGCGCTGGGGAGGCTACAAGGTGATCAGGTTGTCCCACGGGGGGCTCACAGTCTTAATCCCCATTTTCCAGATGAGGTAACTGAGGCACAGAGAAGTTTTAAGTGACTTGCCCAAAGTCACCCAGCTGACAGTTGGTGGAGCCGGGATTTGAACCCCTGACCTCTGACTCCAAAGCCTGTGCTCTTTCCACTGAGCCATGCTGCTTCCCCTTTTCTGCTTCCACTTGTCTGCTGTGTGACCTTGGGCAACTCATTTAACTTCTCTGTGCCTCTCTTCCCTCATCTGTAAAATGGAAATTAAAACTGTGAGCCCTATGTGGGACAGGGACTGTGTCCATCACGATTATACTTTATCTATCCCAGTGCTTAGTACAGTGTTTGGTACCTGGTAAGTGCTTAACCAACATCACTAAAAAAAATTATATAAATTACCAGGTCAGGTCCATAGAAGATACTTTAATATATATATTAAAGCATATATATATATGCTTTGTTTTGTTGTCTGTCTCCCGCTTCTAGACTGTGAGCCCATTGTTGGGTAGGGACTGTCTCTATATGTTGCCGACTTGTACTTCCCAAGCCGCTTAGTACAGTGCTCTGCACACAGTAAGCACTCAATAAATACGACTGAATGAATATATATATATATATATATATATATATATATATATATATATATATATATATGTATGTATAATGTGGTCTAGAGGAAAATGCATGAGGTTGAGAGATAGGAGAAAGACTCTATTCCCAGTACTGTCACTCATCTGTTGTGTGACCTTAAGCAAGTTACTGAACATGTCTCTGGGCCTTATTTTCCTCAACTGTAAAGCGGGGGCTAATAAAAACTGTGATTTTTTACTTTGAGGGGATGTTGTAAGGACATTTGGAAGCAATATGGTAGCATTTTGTAAAAGAAAAGCACTGACCAAATAGACTGTAAGTACCTCTAGGGTAGGGAGTATTCATTCATTCCATCATATTTATGTGCAGAGCACTGTATTAAGCGCTTGGGAAAATATAATACAACAATAAAGAGTGACAATTCCTGCCCACGAGCTCACAGTCTCGAGTCTACCAACTCTATTGCATTGTACTCTCCTAAGCGCATAATACAGTATTTTACACCTAGTAAGTGCTCAATAAATACCATTGATTGATTGATTAAGGTGTCTTTGTTCTAATGTCACCTATAATAATGATGCCATTTATTAAGCACTTACTATGTGCAAAGCACTGTTCTAAGTGCTGATGCCTTGGATTTTTTCTGTCTTTTTAAAAATAACTCCTTTATTTAACCAGATATGTCTTTTCCATGAGTCTGCCTAGTCATTTTTTTATCTACCTAACTATCCTTTATCTTCATGTTTTTCAAATTATATAGCTAGAGAAGCAGTGTGGCTCAGTGGAAACAGCACGGGCTTGGGAGTCCGAGGTCATTGGTTCAGATCCTGACTCTGCCTGTTGTCAGCTGTGTGACTTTGGGCAAGTCACTTAACTTCTCTGTGCCTCAGTTACCTCATCTGTAAAATGGGGATTAAGACTGTGAGCCCCACATGGGACAACCTGATCACCTTGTATCCTCCCCAGTGCTTAGAACAGTGCTTTGCACATAGTAAGCGCTTAACAAGTGCCATCATTATTATCATTATTACTGAGATATCTAATTACTAGGCCCTCCTTGTCCTACCAAGTTACCAAAGAACACTGACACAGAAGTACACGTACCTGAGCAACAATAGAATTACCAGGACTTTACTAAAAGTGCCTTTGACACTATATCCACACAGATGGTGATAAGCATAATCAACCATTGATGGATTCATTGACTGATTTGTTACTACTGGTAATTTTGCAGGCAGAAGAGTTTGGATCAATTTATGGGTAAAAATAAACTCCTTAGAAGGCGCTAAAAAGATGAAATAGATTAATGAATGAAGTGTTCATGATGGGTTGTTAGACGGAAAACTTAAAGTTATTGGGAAGTACTTCCCTATCACTGAGAATGTAGATCAAAGATGTCAAACAGCACCATGCTATTTCTCTAAATATCCTCACTGCCATAACCGAATGCAGAAACCTGTGCTAAATGGATCATTTGTCTGCTCCAGTAGAGTATTGCTCATGTTCTTATGAAGGTATTCTAATTCTGGCTTTTCCACTAGCTGTGAGATTTTGAATAAATCATTTTCATTCTACGGAAATACTCAGGGCACATCACCCCCTTCCTCAAAAATCTCCAGTGGTTGTCTATCCACTTCCATATCAAACAAAGACTCCTCACTATTGGCTTGAAAGCTCTCCATCACCTTGTCCCCTCCTACTTCACCTCCCTTCCCTCCTTCTACATCCCAGCCCACACACTCAGCTCCTCTGGTGCTAACCTTCTCACTGTGCTGCTACCTCTTCTGTCTCACTGCCGACCCCTGGACCACGTCCTACCTCTGGCCTGGAATGCCCTCCCTCCTCAAATCCAACAATCACTCTTCCCCCTTCAAATCCCTACTGAAGGCACACCTCCTCCAAGAGGCTCTCTCAGACTAAGCCCCGCTTTTCCTCAGCTCCCTCTCCTTTCTGCATCACCATGACTTGTTCCCTTCACTCTTTCCCCATCTCTCTGCCCATAGCACTTATGTATATAAGTATATATCTATAATTCTACTTATTTATATTGATGCCTCTTTACTTGTATTGCTGTCTATCTCTTCCCCTTTAGCCTGGGAGCCCACTGTGGGCAAGGATTGTCTCTTTTTATTGCTGTATTGTACTTTCCAAGCACATAGTATGGTGCTCTTCACACAGTAAGCACTCAATAAATACGATTGAATGAATGAATTAATTTATTCTTTGTGCCTCAGTTTTCTCAATTATAAAAAGGAGACTGTGACATTTCACCTGAGGAATACTCTGGGGAGATGAATAATTAAGGGTCATTCAACCCTTACTATCGTCATATGTGTTATACATTGGGCATGGCTGACTTAAAACCAGAAGTTGCTTTCACAGCCTCATGCCAAAGCTTTGTGAAAGAACGTGATTCTAAAGAAGTCTCAGAAAGACAAAAATTCCAAGCTTCCTTGCACGGCCTGAGTTTTAGTAATGAAAACACGTTTTGGCAAGACTGTGCTTTGCAATTTATCTTTCCTACCCTTCCCTGGGGTCACTTCAGCACCAAAACGTTTGATAATTTTCCTATCTGTAGCAGTGGTGAATATCAGCAGAGACTCAGATAGTGCCTTAGGAATTTGGCTGTTGGCCTAAAAAATACAGATTGGGATGAAACTGGGACAGAGAGAGCTGGGACAGGGATGCTTCCAGGAAAGAGGGAGAAAAAGAATGAGCACTGAAACTTTTGTCTGAATGTAAACCCCATATTTATTATTTAAAAAAGCCAAATGAAATTGTTCTCATCACATTTTAAAGAACCAAGAGAGAAAAACATAAGAAAAATTGGGGCAAAAGAACTTTATGTAGTCATGGCCTGGATTTGCCATTCTTTTTACATTCATTATATTATTAGTAATAGTACTTCTTACTGTTGCTAGGTTATAATTAGTAGCATCAATGATGACAACAGTGTTAATTAAGTTACCACAGTGTGCTTGGCATACTATAAATCATTTAGAGAGAGGCACTGTTTGTGCATTCAGGGCTTCACATTCTAATGTAGAAAAGGTAGTTGTGAATACAACTACCTAAAGTCATAAAAATTTTCTGTTTTGCTTTCTTGCCTACTCTTGTTATCATATTTTGGAAAGTGAAGTCATCCCATTATGTGGTTCTACTGAAAAACATTTATTTGCAATTTATTACTCACTGTATGGGAGTACTTTACATTTGTGAATAAATGAATCCCTCAGATCCCTGAAACCTTGTAATAAATCAATCAATTGTATTTATTGAGTGTTTACTGGGTGCAGGGCATTGTACTAAGTGTTTGATAGAGTATGACACAAGAAGCAGCATGGCTCAATGGAAAGAGCATGGGCTTGGGAATCAGAGGTTATGGGTTCAAATCCTGACTTTACCAACTGTCAGCTGTGTGACTTTGGGCAAATCACTTCACTTCTCTGGGTCTCAGTTACCTCATCTGTAAAATGGGGATGAAGACTGTGAGCCCCACGTGGAACAATCTGATCACCTTGTATCCTCCCCAGTGCTTAGAACAGTGCCTGGCACATAGTAAGCGCTTAATAAATGCCATCGTCATCATCATCATCACCATATAACAGACGGATCTCTGCCCACAGTGATCTTGCAGTCCAGAAGGGGAGATAGACATTAATATAAATAAATAAATTACAGATATGTACATAATGCTGTGGGACTGGTTGAGGGGAGGAGTGAATAAAGGGAGCACATCAGGGTGTCACCCTCGCACTTGGATTTGCGCCCTTTATTCACCCTTCCCTCAGCCCCATTGGCACTTAGGTACATATTTATTCACTTATATCAATGTCTGCCTCTCCCACTTACTGTAAGTCTATCATGTGCAAGGAACATGTATACCTACTCTGTATATTGCTATAATGCACTCTCCCAAGATCTTAGTACAGTGCTCTGCAAGGGTGACACGAAAGAGAGTAGGAAAAGAGGAAGTGAGGGCTTAGTCGGGGAAGGCCTCTTGGAAGAGATATGCCTTCAGTAAGGCTTTGCAGGTGGGGAAAGTAGATGTCTTTCAGATATGAAAAAGGAGGGTGTTCCAGGCCAGAGGCAGGACATGGGTAAGAGGTCAGTGGTGAGATAGATGAGATTGAGGTACAGTGAGTAGGTTAGCATTAGAGGAGTGAAGTGTGTGGGCTGGGCTGTAGTAGGAAAGCTGTGAAGTGAGGTAGGAGGGGCAAGGTGATTGAGGGCTTCAAAACCAATGGTAAGGAGTTTCTGTTTGATGCAGAGGTGGATGGACAACCACAGAAGGTTCTTGAGGAGTAGGAAAACATGTACTGAATGTTTTCGTAGAAAAACAATCCAGGCAGCAGACAGAAATATGGACTGGAGTGGGGAGAGAGGAGGCAGGGAGGTTAGAGAGGTAGGTTATATAGTAATCAAGGCAAGATAGGATTAGTGCTTGGATTAACATAGTGGCAACTTGAATGGAGAGGAAAGGATAGATTTTAGCAAAGTTGTGAAGATTTAACCATCAGGATTTAGTGATAGATTGAATATTTGGGATGAATAAGAGAGAGAAATCAAGGATTGCCAAGATTATGGGCTTGTGAGACAGGAAGGGTGGTGGCGCCATCTACAGTGATGGGAAAGTTATGGAGAGGGCAGGGTTTGGTTGGGAAGATAAGGAGTTCTGTTTTGGACATGTTAAGCTTGAGGTTACAGGGGGACATCCAAGTAGGGATGTTTCGAAGGCAGAAGGAAATGTGAAACTGAAGAGAGGGAGAGCGATCAGGCCTGGAGATGGAGATTTGGGAGTTATCTGCATAAAGGTGGTAGTTGAAGCCATGGGAGTGAACGAGTTCTCGAAGGGAGCAAATGTAGATGGAGAATAGAAGGAGACCCAAAACTGAACTTTGAGGGACACCCACAGTTATGGGGTGGGGGATAGAGGAGAAGCCCATGAGAGAGACCAAGAATGAGTGGCTAGAGAAAACCAGGGGAGGGCAGTGGCAGGGTAGCCAAGATTGGATAATGTTTCCAGGAGAAGGGGGTGGTCGACAGTGTCAAAGGCAGTTAAGAGGTTGAAGAGGTTTAGGATGAAGTAGAGGCCATTCGATTTGGCAAGAAGGAGATCATTTGTGATCTTTGAGAGGGTGGTTTCTGTGGAGTGAAGGGGATGGAAGCCAGACTGGAGGGGGTAAAGGAGAGAATTGGAGGAGAGGAACTTGAGGCAGTGGGTGTAAACAACTCAAGGAGTTTGGAGAAGAATGGTAGAAGGGCGATGGGACAATAACTGGAGGGAGCCATGGGGTCAAGGGACTTTTTTTCTAGGATAGGGGAGGCATAAGTGTGTTTGACAGCAGTAGGGAAGAAGCCACTGGAGAGCACACAGTTGAAGTTGGCACTCTGTGAGGGAAGAGGTAGGGGTTTTGATAAGGTATGAAGGGATGGGATTAAATGTACAGGTGGAGGGGTGGATTTTGACAGAAAGCAGATCTCCTCTTGAGATACTGCTGGGAAGGAAAGGGAGTTGAAGAAAGGGCAGGAGGAGGGAGGGACTGGAGAGGAGAAGTGGAGATTTTAGGAAGATCGGGCCTGATAGTTTCAATTTCCTCAGTAAAGTAGGTAGCCTGGTCATTAGAAGCAAGGGATGGAGGAGACGGGGAGACAGGGTTTTTGAAGAGAGAGTTTGATTGATTGAAGAGGGAACTGAAGTAAAGAGGGTTACCCATAGTAATAATAATGATGGTATTTTTTAAGCACTTACTATGTGCAGAGCACTGTTCTAAGCCATGATTACATAGCAGTGGCAACATCTGGAAGCATAATCTTCTACAGTAAAGGGCTTTCCTGAGAAAAGAAAGAAAAGTGTCACATTGTTGGTAGCCAAGTTAACTTAGTTTTTTTTTTCTATCTTGAATGTCTAGCAATGCATTTTCTGTCAGAGGTGAGTCTGTTAATTGACAAAGGATATTTTATTCTGTTGGTGTGTGTGCATGTGTGTGTGTGTGTGTGTGTGTATTGATGCTATTGATGCCTGTCTACTTGTTTTTTGTTTTGTTTTGTTGTCTGTCTCCCCTCTTCTAGACTGTGAGCCCATTGTTGGGTAGGGATTATCTCTGTTGCTGAATTGTACTTTCCAAGCGCTTAGTACAGTGCTCTGCTCACAGTAAGTGCTCAATAAATACGATTGAATGAATGAATGAATGAATGAATGTGTAGCTGTTTGTTTTTCCAATGGTATTTGTTAAGCACTTGCTATGAGCCAGGCACTGTACTGTACTGGAGTAGATACAGGCTACTCAGGTTGGACACAGTCCATGTCCCATATGGGACTCACATTCTTAATCCCCATTTCACAGATGAGATAACTGCAGCACAGAGAAGTGAGGTGACATGCCCAAGGTCATACAGCAGACAAGTGGTGGATCCAGAATTAGAACCCAGGTCCTCTGATTCCCAGACCCATGCTCTTTTAAATAGATCACACTGCTTGTCATATATAGTAGAAATGGCATTACTATTACCAGATCGTGATGGTCATAGTCTGTATTTAAGTCCTCCCCCTATTTCAGCCAAGCATAATTGAGTTCACATTTATTTCATATTTTGAGAATAATCTCAGAGTCTGTGGAGTAAATGATGTATTACCAGTACCTTACTTACAGTCATATCTTGTTCTAAGTTTCTTGTTTTTAAGAAAACGCAGTAACAAATTGACCATTCCTGAGGAATGATCCTGTTCTTCGCTTTTGTTGATAGCATGCAAGAAGACAGCATAGAAGCTTCCACTTCTATATCTCAGCTCCTCCGGGAAAGCTATTTGGCTGAAACCAGACATCGAGGAAACAGCGAGAGGAGCCGGGCAGAGCCATCCGCCCACCCTTTCCATTTTGGCAGCGCTTCTGGAGCGACTGAGGGAGGAGGAGGAGGAGGAGGAAGAGGAGGAGGAGGAGGAGGGGGACAGGATGACCTTCCAGATCTCTCTGCCTTCCTGAGCCAAGAAGAATTAAATGAAAGTGTTAATCTAGCAAGGCGGGCTATCAATCAGGATCCCGTGGAGGAGACCCAGTCCCATGTGTGCCGTCCTTCTGAGCAGCTGAAAAACTCTCCAAAATTGGGTTCGAACAGGCAAGTGGCCCAAACTATTCCAACTCTCTGTCAGGAGCTCTCGCGGGCTCCGGCCGACTCTAAAGACAACACCAAGGAGCAAAAGAAGTCTCAGTACAGTTCCGAAGCTCAGTCCAAAAAAGTCTTCTTGAACAAGGCCGCAGACTTCATTGAGGAACTGTCTTCGCTTTTCAAAGCCCACAGCTCCAAAAGGATCAGACCCCGAGCCTGCAAAAACCACAAGAGCAAATTGGAATCTCAAAACCGTGTGGCACAGGATACCAGTTCTGGAGTCTCCGATTTGTCAGAAAGGCGAGAGAGATCTTCAGTCCCCATCCCCATTCCCCGAGACACCCGGGATAATGAAGTGAATCATGCCCTTGAGCAGCAGGAGGCCGAACGGCTGGAAAACGAACGAGCTGCCAATGAAGTCGCCAGTGGGGAGGTCACCCCGGGATCGTCGCCTTCTTCTTTGTATTATGAGGAGCCCTTGGGACAGCCGCCTCGTTTTACTCAGAAATTAAGGAGCCGAGAAGTTCCCGAGGGAACCCGAGTGCAACTGGATTGCATAGTAGTAGGGATTCCTCCGCCTCAAGTCAGGTAAACCTATCCCACCAACTACTTTGCAAGATCAGTAAGTGCATTTTCCTTGATAAAAAAAATTTCCCAGAAGCAGTGTGGCTCAGTGAGAAGAGCACAGGCTTTGGAGTCGGGTCATGGGTTCAAATCCTGGCTCTGTCAATTGTCAGCTGTGTGACTTCGGGCAAGTCACTTAACTTCTCTGTGCCTCAGTTACCTCATCTGTAAAATGAGGATTAAGACTGTGAGTCCCCTGTGGGACAACCTGATCACCTTGTAACATCCCCAGTGCTTAGAACAGTGCTTTGCACATAGTAAGCACTTAATAAATGCCATCATTAGTAGTAGCTGTAGTAGTAGCAGGGACCAGTTGATCCCTTTAAGGAAAGCAGATGCAGAGGAGAGCCAACTGAATCAGCTCACTGGTAAGCATGTTAAAGGAGAGGGTCGATTTTAGAGGAGAACAGTGAAGTTGATACTCTGTAAGATGTTGGTGTTTTTCTGAAGGATGCTAATTCTCAGTCAGGTTAAAAGCTTGATGTTTGACTATGTGATGTCTATCGTTCATGGTTATGAACTTGTTTTGAATCTGATTTAAAAGGCATCAGTGTCTAAATCCCTCCTTGGGAGTAAATTAAGCCTCATGGAGTGCACATCATCTTATTTAGGCCAGTGGGGCTTAGTTAGTTTATTTACTGCTGCACAGTTTATGTAATGTATTAGTTCTTTTATTGCCACAGAGGGTCTTAGGCACTGAGGGAAAATCTGTCTTAACATCCTAGAATCCATAAGAGAGGAGTTTTGGCTTTGTGTTGGGACACAGTTTATGTGGATAGAATCCCACACAGGATTTTTTTTAATCCCAAAAGTTCTGAGCATTTGGGATTCAATTGACGTAAGGACACCATGAGCCATGAAGCAGACATCCTATAGACTTGTTGCCTTAGAAGCAATGTAAAAACTGAGATCCAGGGCTTTGCTACCAAATACCAGCCTAGTTGGAGGATAGGACTTCTGGAAAAGATGAGTTGCTGCTCTCAAGCCTGTGGGTACCTATGCAGTTTTTTAAAAAAAAATGGCATTTGTTAAATGCTTACTATGTGCCAGGCACTGTTCTAAGCACTAGGATAGATACAAGCTAATCAGCTGTGACAAAGTCCATATCCCCCTTCTATACTGTGAGCCCATTGTTGAGTAGGGACAGTCTCCATATGTTGCCAACTTGTACTTCCCAAGCGCTTAGTACAGTGCTCTGCACACAGTAAGTGCTCAATAAATATGATTGAATGAATGAATGAAATCCCACATGGGGCTCCTAATCTTAATCCCCATTTTACAGATAAGGTAACAAACACAGAGAATTTAAGTGCCTTAGCCAGGGTCAAACAGGAGACAAGACAAGTGGCAGAGCAGGGATTAGAACCCAGGTCCTTCTGACTCCCAAGTCCAAGCTATAGCCAATAGGCAATGCTGCTTTAAAGACAACTTCTAAAAACTGAGGAAATTCCTGAACAATGAAACCTTAGGAGTCAGGCCTGAATCCCAAGTGCTCAGGACTTTTATGATTAAAAAAAATCCTGTGTGGGATTCTATCCACATAAACTGTGTCCCAACACAAAGCCAAAACTCCTCTCTTATGGATTCTAGGATGTTAAGACAGATTTTCCCTCGATGCCTAAGATCCTCTGTGGCAATAAAAGAACTAATACATTAAGTAAACTGTGCTTCCACTGGAAAATCCTTCTGGGCCAATACCCATGGGGAACTGATCCATGGCGCATTGGCCATCATGAGCAACTGTAGATGGTAGGAGCTGTCAGCTAAAGGCCATAAGTGAGTAGCACCTGGAAGTTGAGAGATTTCGACTCTTCAGACCTCCCTCCCCACCCACTCTCAAATTTTCCTGCTGAGACACTTGAAGTTTTACCAGTAATGGTATTTATTGAGCACCAGTTGCATTTATTGAGTTTATTGTGTGCAGAGCATTTTATTAAGTGTTCAGAAGAGTACAATATGGAAGAGTAGATAGAGACCAACCCTGCCCACAAAGAGCGTAAAGATCAGAGGAGGAGACAGACATTAAAATAAATTGCTGATAGACATGTATATAAGTACTGTGGGGCTAGGGGAGGGCTGAACCCTTTTAGCATTCTAGGCTGTAAGTTCACTGTGGGCAGGGAATGTGTCTGTTTATCATTATATTGTACTCTTCCAAGTGCTTAGTACAATTCTCTGCACACAGTAAGCACTCAATAAATCTGAGCGATTGAATGAATGAACAATGGCATTCATGAACTTGCTATTGACCAATTCTGTTTCTTTGTTCTCTCTTACTGCTTATCCCAGTTGTTACTCAGGATGGATGTAGCACAATACAAAATCAGAGCCCTCTTCAAGTTGCCATAATTTTATTTCAGTCTCCGACCGTTCTGCATGTGCAAAAAATTTACCAGCCCACAAACATTTTTTACAAACCAATCCTTCCCCTATTATATTGCTTTATGGTGGGGAAAGTAAGAAAAATCAGTTTTTTGTACAGACCTTCCATATGTTGTCACTGACTCCTGTCATATATGGGTCTAGTGGCTTAGTGGAAAAAGCACGGGCTTGGGAATCAGAGGACATGGGTTCTAATCCCAGTTCCGCCACTTGCCTGCTGTGTGACTTTGGGCAAAGTCACTTAACTTCTCTGTGCCTCAGTTACCTCATCTGTAAAATGGGGATTAAGACTGTGAGCCCTACAGGGAAAACCCAATAACCTTGTATCTACCACAGGACTTAGAATAGTGCTTGGCACATAGTAAGTGCTTAACAAATACCATTATTATTATTATTATATTTCCTAAATGCTTCTCATAAATGCACACTAATAATAATTAATAATTAATCATAATAATAATTATGAGAAATAATATATGAGAATATATGAGAAATAATAAAGATAAATAATAATTTCTCCAGGGAGAGTAGCACAGAATACGGAGTAAATTCATTTTATTCCCAGTGTAACTTTTAGGTGGAAAGCAGGATAGTAAAAAAAGTTGAGGATGATTTTAAACATACCGCAAATCTGGTTCATTGTCGTATTCAGGAAATAAATACTGTGGAAATGAATCGGTCACATTTCACAATGTGAAATAGTTGGGTAATTCAGTCTATCCTTTTGGGAATTTTCCAATCAATCAATCATATTTATTGAGTGCTTACTGTGTGCAGAGCACTGTAGTAAGCACTTGGGAGAGTACAATATAACAGAATTGGTAGACATGGTCCCTGCCCCCAACAATCTTACAGTCTAGAGGACTGTTAATTTCTCAAGTGAAATTAATTTACTTAACCATTCTTGTTGCAGTCCTTTGCATGCATAAAAAAGTGTGTTATCAAAAAGAAAAGTTCTTATTCCCACTAATGAATCCAGTGTAGAAATGGGATTTAGAACCCCTTAACAAAGGGTTCGGAATTTCTGCTGGATTGTGTTTGGGGTTTGGTGAAAGCATACAAATCTTGGCTTCATATTTCTTGGGGTCATGGCAAATATATCCTTGAAAAACAGAGAGTTCTGTGAGTAACCCATAATAGAAATCAGAGGAAAGAGCTGTAGGAATTTACAGGAAGTTGCTCTGATCCTCCTTCCGTAGCTAAACTGCAGTGATTATCCAAGAATGTGCAGCTGGTTGTCTTGGAAAGGTATTTATTCTCCTACTACTTCTGAAGCAATGTAAATAAGCTTTTACCAGATACTGGCTCCTCAGCTGTAAAATTCTGCTGGTGGTGCTGCCTGCTAGTTCTTGCTGAAAGTAGTGCTGCTCAAGAAAGACAAGGCTGCCATCGTTACGTCAGTGTTTCTTACACAAGTCAGTTGAAATGGTCATTAATTGATCAAGAAGCTCTAACCATTGGGTTGTATCTCCAGTGCCCTGGAAGCTCTACCCTGAAGCTTCTTCAATAAGGCTCTTTTGTTTTTCTCGAGAGCTGTAGCTCTCATTTTATAGTCAGGGGTTGAAACCCACACAGAACAGGGTAAATAGTTTACTATCACTGTTTTCATTATTTTAGTGAACATTATCAAAATTTTTTGATTCTTTGGTCAATTTTTCCTGAACAGTGGTTCTTATACCACAAGTAATCTCCATACACATTTGTCTCTCTGTGTAACATCCGGAATGGATGTGTATCAGAGAGGTAGTAATGTGACTTCTCAGCTGATTCACAAAATGGTCATATTTGCATGTGTCCACTGTATATTTGAAGATAGTTTTTTAGTAGAAAAACTCTGTCTGTTGGAGACAAACCCCCATTTGCCAAATCTAACATTTAATGGGGATTAAACAGTGCAGACAAAATTAACGTTCTTGGAGACACTGACCACTAGACCTGCCTCCAAGTCAGGTGCGGGAAAAATGATGTCAGCACGTCTATCTGTCTTCATTTGTGGCTTTCCCACTTATCAAAGCCTGCCTCTGTGATGGAGCCCATCTATGCTCAGAGACAGAGTCGGATGAGATGTTCTCTAATTCAGAGGACAGGCTTGTCTCTATTTGTTGCTGAATTGCACTTCCCAAGTGCTTAACACACTGCTCTGTGCAAAGTAAGTGCTCAATAAATACGATTAAATGAATGAATAAATGAATGAATGAACACCCTGCTGGTCTATATGTGCATATCCAGCAGCTAATGGTGGCTTGTTTTCCCCTGGCAATATTGGGCTGTATATCAATACAATTCCTCAATCACTTTGTGGTTTCTAAGCATTCCCTGAACTCTTTGAATCCTGAGGTCATTGAAAAACATTGATCAGTAGTATCAGTGACCCCAGGACATCCTGGGGTCTGTGTAGCCCCTATGTTGGGAAGGGGACAGGTTGTTTTTAGTCCACCTGGTTGAGGACAACCTCATTAACAGAGCCCAGGGGTGGATTCTGATCCAGCAGAGGTACTCTCCAGCCCATCAGGGCCTAGGCAGAGAGGAAAGGGGCAAAACACAAAGCCAAGCCTTTGACCAGGTGAGGGAAAACAGGGGAAGAAACATAGAGTCTCAGGTCAGTGGTAGTAGTGGTAGTAGTAGTAGTAGTAGTAGTAGTAGTAGTAGTAGTAGTAGTAGTATTTAATGTGTGCCTAATGTTTGCAAAGCACTGTACTAAGAGCTTGGGAAAAAATACATTGAGGAGAAGCAGGTCCATCAGTAGAGGAATCCCAGGCTAACCAGGAAGCATATGTAAGGATGAAAAATTTACAGTATTCTTTGGCTAGCCCATAGTGGAACTATGGTGAAGAAATTACTTTCAAATATTTGATTATATGCCTAGTCAATATGATGGGAAAGTTAGGTGGAAGGAAGAGAGGATTTGTGAGGGAAGATGAATTTTAGACATATTTTTCTTGAGTTGCTGGTGGAATATCCACATAGGGATGTCCTAGAGTTAGGAGAAAATGTGATATTACAGAAGAGAGAGATAAGGACTGGTGAAGTAGTGGGATAAGAAGAAGCATAAAAGTGATAGTTGAGGCTATAGGAGTGAATGAGCTCATAAAAGGAGTGATTGTGGATTGAGAAGAGAATATAGAATAGAGCTTGAGGGACACACAAACCCCCTGACCCAGAGTTCAGGAATGGGGGTTAGGGGAAGAGTGCTGGAGGAAGAGTCAGCAAAGATACGGTCAAAGGTTGGCCAGAAAGAGAGGTAAGAGGAGAACCAGAAAAGAATTGTGTTGGAAAAATCAATGTTAGGTAGTGTTTCCACAATGTCAAAAGCAGCCAAGATGTCAAGAAGGTTTTAAAAAATGTAAAGTTCGTTTAATTTGGCAAGAAGTAGGTCACTGGAGGCTTTTGAGAGAACAAACAGTCTCAGAGGAGTGAAAATCAGATTGTAGATGTCCAAGGAAAGAGTTGGAAGAGAGGAAATGGAAGCAGCTTATATCTATAACCTATCGGAGGATTTTGGACAGGAATTGGTGCCAGAAGATGGGGGCGATAGCTGAAACATATAGAGGAGTCCAGATTGAATGAATGAACGAATTATGGCTTTTTTTAGGATAGGGGAGATGTGGCAGAGTGACATACTGCTTGACCTTGGTCAAATCACTTAAATTCTCTGCGCCTCAGTTTCATTGTCTGTAAAATGGGGATTCAACACCTGTTCCCCTTCCTTCATAGACTCTGAGCCCATGTGGGACAGGAACAGGGTCCGATCTGATTATCTTGCATGTACCAGAGCACTTAGTACAGTGGTTGGCACATGGTGTTTAATAAATACCACATTTATCTATGCTATTATTATGATTATTAGAATGAACTATCAGTGAATAAGTATCTTAAGATGGCAGTCAGGGAGGGAAGGGAGTGGGAGCAATCGTTTTTAGAGGGTGAAAAGGGTCAAAGGCACAGGTATAGGGGTTAGATTTGAAATGTGGCAGGCTATCACCTTTTGAGAAACACCAAGAAGGATGAGAGAGTGGATGTGTGGGTGGGAAGAAGCTGGGAAGGAGAGGGAGACATTTTGGGAACTCATGCTGTTTCAATTTTGTTGAACCAAGTATTTAGCAATATCATCAAGGGCTGGAGAAGAAGGCGATGATGGTCCTGAAGGTTTCAGGAGGGAGATGAGAGGGGCAATGGGCATGGCAGTCATGATATTTCTCCCAAGTTCTGAACAGGGATAAGTAGCAGCCAAACAGCAGACTAGAGTTATACAATTAGGGAGGACTGTAAGAATGCACAGGAGGTTCCTCTGCCTATTTCTCCCTCATCTTAGCTGGGGAATTTGGAAAAGTAGCAACCCCGTCAGGAATTTTCCTAGACGATTAAAAGGTCATCTTTCTTATCATTTGGAAGTGCCCTCATCTTTTCCAAACTGTTTGACTCATTTCTGCAGGGTTAATTTTACTCATGAATCACATCTGGCATGAGCTGCCATCCAGAAAGCACCATGAGAATTTGAAGCTCTAAAACCAGGCAGCTTGTCATAGCATTTCTATGAACGCATTCCCTGTCAGACACTCAGTCAGATGTTTTTACCTCACATTATCCTCAGAGGTTTTACTCTCCAGCTAGGTCATTTGTAACAAAGTAGCCAGATGATGTGTTCATTTGGAGTAGGTCATGAAAGCATTTTTATAATAATAATAGTGTTGGTATTTGTTAAGCGCTTACTATATGCAAAGCACTGTTCTAAGTGCTGCAGGGATACAAGGTGATCAGGTTGTCCCACGTGGGGCTCACAGTTTTAATCCCCATTTTACAGATGAGGTAACTGAGGTACAGAGAAGTTAAGTGACTTGCCCAAGGTCACACAGCTGGCAGTTGGCAGAGCCAGGATTTGAACCCATGATCTCTGACTCCAAAGCCCGGGCTCTTTCCACTGAGCCACGCTGCTTCAGGGTGGATGTTCTTTGTGTTGGTTGTCTGCTTGACCTGCATGGAAGCTATTGCAGACATCCATGGAAGGAACAAATATATAGGTGACAGAAGAGATTGGCTCCTATGTAACTTGGAGTGAAAACCCTTTTTGTTATGGACATTTCCACTCTGGCAAATGAGTTGGTTCCTTCGAAAGGAAAATAAAGGTTGGAAATCCAGCATAGCTTATGTTGCTTTTTCAGACTACAAATAAGTTGTGAGTTCATGCTGTATGGTTAGCACCCTGATTGATTGATCTTCCTTTGCTTATGCTTCTCTTTCTTCACAAATACGTAATGACCTCACCTATGTTTGTTCTCCGCTCCCAGTGCCATATCATAATGCACTTCATAATAACATTTGGAAATAATACTGCTCTCATCTTCCTTTTTAAGCAAAGTTTACACCCTCAAATTTTGAAATCATCATTTCATGACCAGAAGATGGTTGGGGTTTTTTATGTTTTTTTTTTTAATTTCATCTCTTTAAGGAAAAGGAAAACCAGCCAGGAAAGGAATACAAATTAGTTCCTTGGGAACATTTACTATATATTGAAAAATAATACTTTTAGGGATTTTAGTAACTTTAGAAGGGCTAGTGATATAGCCCCAGTAACTCCATACAGTATTTTTTTTTAATCAGCATCACCTGGGTCAGAAGGCTTTCTATGGGATCCCAGTCCTCCAGAAACAACAAAATGCAAGATGCCATGGACAAGGGCAGCATTATGTACACACAGTTGTAATACCTTCTCAGCATTTAATAAGAGTCTGAATTATCATATAATGACCTGGGAATGCCTTTCTCCCTTGCATTTACATTATAATTCTATTTTTAAAATGGGGCAACTGGGGCACAGGACAGTGAGTTTTCTGAAATCACAGAGTAAGGTAGAGCAGCAAATCCCAGGCTCTATATGACTCTCATACCACAATCAAATGGATAGAGCCAGGGCCTGGGAGACAAAAGGACCTGGGTTCTAATTCCGGCTCTGCCACTTGTCTGCTGTGGGAACTTGGGCAAGTCACTTCACTTTTCTGTGCCTCAGTGCCCTCATCTGTAAAATGAGGATTAGGATTGTGAGCCCTCTGTGGGACAGGAACTGTGTCCAACCTGATGATTTTGTATCTACTCCAGCACCTAGTTCAGTGCCTGGCACATAGTAACTGCTTAACAAATACCATTATTATTATTAGTAGTAGTAATAATAATAATCATTGTTAATATTTCAAAAGCACTTATGGTGTGCAAAGGACTCTACTACAAGTACGTTAATTGAGACATGGCCACGAGGACGGTTGAATAAAACAATAAGACTATCATTCAAACAACAATGAATACAGTTAAAAGTTCATTTACACCACTAGTAAAATAAGCAAATTAAGCACTATTTAGTGGGGGAAGTTCTCAACTGCAGACAAACGGTAAACTGCCACAACCTTTCCAGCATTCTAAAAGGTGAGAAGATTGGCTGCACACCAGTTGTTGTCACCAGGTGAGTAATGGATATGTTCTGTACTGCTCTTGGGAAGGCTCTGAAAAGCAAGCAGATTGGTTGTTCTAGAAATTTCCAGAAATAATAATAGTAATTGTGGTATTTGTTAAGTGCTTACTACGTGCCAGGCACTGTTCGATGCACTGGGGTTGATACAAGATAATCGGGTTAGACACAGCCCCTGTTCCACTAGGGCTCACAGCCTTGATCCCCATTTTACAGAAGAGGGAACTGAGGCTCAGAAAAATTAAGTGACTTGCCCAAGGTCACACAGCAAACAAGTGGCGGAGTCGGGGTTGGAACCCAGGTCCTTCTGACTCCCAGGCATTTCCACCAATATCTACATTTAGGGCTTAGCCCAATGCCCTGGATTACAACCCTTACAGTTTAACTATGTAAAGTTTGAAAAACAGAGAATAGAAGTGAATGGTTCCTCTAAACTAAACCAAAGAAGATTGATAACATGTAGGGTTTTTGTTGGTGGTGGCTTGTTTCTTGCCTCAAAACACACTTCACTTTAAGAATGCTAGGTTGGAGCAGGATAGAAAGTCCGTGGTCTAGTTTTCTGGTGGGCGGTTGAATATGTTTTGCTTCTGTTGTACTTTCCTAAATGTTTAGGGCAGTGCATTGCACTCGGTAATAATAATGATAATAATAATAATAATGGCATTTATTAAGCACTTACTATGTGCCAAGCACTGTTCTAAGCACTGGGGAGGGTACGAGGTGATCAGGTTGTCCCACGGGGGGCTCACAGTCTTAACCCCCATTTTCCAGATGAGGGAACTGAGGCCCAGAGAAGTGAAGTGACTTGCCCAAAGTCACACAGCTGACAGTTGGTGGAGCCGGGATTTGAACCCATGACCTCTGACTCCAAAGCCCGGGCTCTTACCACTGAGCCACACTTCTTCTCTGTAGGGAGGTATTCAGGTATTCATTATGCTAAAATTCCTTGCAAGGCCTGGGTCTGTACCATCCCGAGGGCCCCTCTCACTTATGCTCCACCAAACTCCCAAATCTCCAAACTCCATTCTTGGCAAAAATCAAAGACTACTGCCCCTTACTCGAACAAGGGGCAGGGAGAAGGTAGAGCTGGTGATGATTGTTAATGGATACCTGCCACCTCTGTCATGAAGCCAGAGGATGGGCTGACACGTGCTGGGGGACGGGATTGCAGGGCAATGACAGCACCACCCCACTTCCTCTGACATCGCTCATGTACAGTGGCCATTTGGGGAAAGCGTAGTTTGGGCATCATCTTCGTTAATGCCTCAAGTGGCCATCATTTTGGTAGGGTTGGAAGGTTCATGATTGGAGTAAACATGTCTTAGTGCATATTTGGGACCACATCAACAAACCCTGTGTTACTCTGACCTTGGATATATGGGGCAAGTACTGGGCTAGTGGCTTGTGAATTGCTAATATCTGCTGTGCGTTTATGATTCACCAGTGCTTGTTAGGTCAGGCCTGTTGCAAGAAAAATAGTTAAAGGAGAACTTTCTACTGAAAACTTAAGTTAGGGAAATCATAACTGCCTGTTCTCAATATGTCCTGTTAGACTCTGTGATGGGCTTGTTATGTTTCCTCAACTTTTAGTTGGTTTTCATTTACTGGATGAAGAATTAAGATTATATACATATGTATACTTATATATGGAGAGAGAGAGAGATGCCCTTCATGTTCGAAAACCACAACACTAATGGTGAACTTTACCTCTGAGTGTATTATATGTGACTGCAAAAGCATTACTCCCGCAGTGCCAGCCACAGTGTACACACGTTAAAGCATCCCCTTCAGTTGTCATATTTGGTGCTTGCAACAACTGACTTCACTGTTGCATTTGCCTACTTGTTTCTACTTGTTTCTTCTACTTGTTTCTACTTGTTTCTTCTACTTGTTTCTTCTACTTGTTTCTACTTGTTATAAAGCTTTTGCTCAAAAAGAGTCACTCCTTATTGAAAGCAGTAGAGGTACTGGTCTCTCCTCAGCAATTGACAAGGTTTCCTCTGTATATCTTGCTCTTGCTTCTCAACTTCAGCTTTATTTATTGCAGTTGCTTAGGCAGCCTGCTTCCATTCATCTTCCTTACTCATCCTATCATCCTGCATAGCCTTGTTCAGGTGACCACTGCTTTAATTAATTAATACCTGACCTTAATTGTATCGTAAGCAGTAACTATTCCTGGATCCTACTTGACCTGCCTCTTCCAGAGAGGCTGATCCCATCGAAAAATTCAGGCTTTGGCCTGCTGGAATTTCTAAAGATTTACCAGCACTGCGAGTGTGATGCTGCAAGGGACACTGCCTCTTTAGTGGCCCTAGAAGTGTGCTGGTGGCTTAGGTAGCCAAGTCAGGGCTCCAGCAGGAACAACAACAGCAAGGGCTCCCCGGGGAAAGTTAATAGAGATTTCCTTTTTTTCTTCTGAACTCAATCAATCCATCAATCTGTCAGCAGCTTTTATCGAGGGCTTTTATTATGTAGCATGCAATACTAGGCACTTGGAGAGTTCAACAGAATCAGGATACTTGATTTCAAGGAGTTTACAATCTACTATGGAGGATAGTGTCCAAAGTAATGTACAGATTAAAAGGAAGAAGGAAAAGGGATTATGTACAAGGGTCGTAAGCTCATCCCCTAGTAATAATAATAATAATAATGGTATGTGTTAAGTGCTTACTATGTGCCAAGAACTGTTCTAAGCGCTGGGGTAGATACAGGATAATCAGGTTGTCCCATGTGGGGCTCACACTTTTAATCACCATTTGACAGATGAGTTAACTGAGGCCCAGAGAAGTGAAGTGACTTGCTCAGGGTCACACAGCAGACAAGTGGCAGAGGCGGGATTAGAACCCACACCCTCTGACTCTGTACAGTGCCAAGCACTTAGTACAGTGCTCTGCACACAGTAAGCGCTCAATAAATGTGACTTAACGAATGACTTCCAAACCCGTGCTCTTAGACTACCAACTCACTATGGGAAGGGAACATGACTGCTAATTCTATTATATTGTACTCTCCCAAATGTTTAGAACGTATTTATTACTCTATTTATTTTACTTGTACATATTTATTCTATTTATTTCGTTAATATGTTTTGTTTTGTTGTCTGTCTCCCCCTTCTAGACTGTGAGCCCGCTGTTGGGTAGGGGCCGTCTCTATATGTTACCAACTTGTACTTCCCAAGCACTTAGTACAGTGCTCTGCACACAGTAAGCGCTCAATAAATACGATTGAATGAATGAATGAATGAACATGTGCTACACATAGTAAGTGTTCAATAAATACCATTGATTTGATTAAGTATTGGGGTATATAAGATATTTACATAAGTGCTTCATTTCTTGTTTGAAAAAAGGCTTGTCTGAATTCTAGGCTGAACTTCTCTAATTGCACTTTATCTTCATGTGCCATAACCATTTCACTTTTTACTTTGGGATTTAATTATGGAAAATGAGTATTTATCCAAGAGCTATAAATAGATATCTAATAATAGAGGGAAAACTTTGAATTTTAGCTTCTGGTGTTTATTAAGCCACTAGGAAATTTTCTATCATTTTTTCCCACGGAGTTTTTTTTCGCCCTTTGCAATCACTTTGCATGCTATTTCTACTAATTTCATATATTACTGTACCTAATTGTGACTTTTGGATCAAAAATCCCAAACCGCAAGTAAAATGAAGGAGTTTGTATTTCTAAGGATTGAAAGAGGTGGATCCAATTGTGGCCTGAATATTTTAACCATTTTTCTTTTGACAAGCCTAGCCTCTTCCCACCTGCCTTTTGTGGAAAAGAAAGGACTTTCATGAGTAGGGACTGGAACAATCATAGTGAATAATAATAACAATGATGATGGCATTTATTAAGTGCTTACTATATGCAAAGCACTGTTCTAAGCGCTGGGGAGGTTACAAGGCAATCAGGTTGGCTCACAGGGGGCTCACAGTCTTAATCCGCATTTTACAGATGAGGGAACTGAGGCCCAGGGAAGTTAAGTGACTTGCCCAAAGTCACACAGCTGACAATTGGCAGAGCTGGGATTTGAACCCGAGACCTCTGACTCCAAAGCCTCCAAAGACTTCAAAGACTCTTTCCACTAAGCAATGCTGCTTTGTATCCTTGGTAGTCTACTGGGATTGAGCGGATTTGTAGTTCACACATTAGACTCACTACTGGGTATGTGTAAGGGTACTGTTGGAAGGGACTAGCCATGAAAATCATGACATCCTCTACTCAGCTGAGTACAGCTGGCACCTGAAATATTTAGCATCTACCCAGCCTGGTAGGCTGATTTACAGTTCAGATTGAGTTGAGGCCCTTAATCCAGGCCCCCTCAGTGCCGAGTTCACCCGATTGACACACACAAAAAAAATCCATTTGTCTTTGCAGTTTGCCAAGTCATACATATTTCTTGAGGGAAAATTTGAATTTTTGAAAGTTAAGGCAACAAGCACTTCAAATTTCCCCCATCTGGTCTTATTGCTCTTCTTTGTACTTATCCTTCAATCAAAATATCACTCAATCAGTGACCTCTATCGAGCACCTGCTTGTGCAGAGCACTGTATTAAGAGCTTAGAAGAGTACAGAAGGGTTGATAGATATTATCCCTACTCTCAAAAAGCTTACAGTCTAATGGGGGAGATAGTAAAATGAATTATTCATAGGAGGAAGAAATAGAGTATAAAGCTCAAAGAACAAAAGAGCTACATGAATATGTGAGTACTTCAGTGCTTTGGTGGTGCTGAAGTGGTGAAGAGGCTGTTGGGGGGAATATAAAGTGGGTAGATTAGAAAATAATTGATGAAGACCTCCTGGGGGAGATGTGATTTTAGAAGGACTCTGAAGAAGAAGAAAGCAGTGGTCTGTCAGATGTGAAATGGGAGGGGGTCCGAGGGGGGGATGGTAGGAGCACTAGGTCAGCAGTGGGAAAAACAAGAGCAGGGCAGGTTGAGTAGGCTAGTTTTGCAGGCAGAAAAAATACAAGCTGGGTTGTAATGGGAGGAGAGAGTGAATAAGCAGGAGGGTGAGAATTGTTTGAGTGCCTTAAAATCAATGGTCAGGAGTTTCTGCTACACAAAGAGAGGAATGGGCAACCATGGGAGTTTCATGAAGAGTGGGGCGACTTGAGCAAAACCTTTTAGAAAAATCAGTCGATCAGTCCTACTGGAGTACTTTATGCAGAGCATGGTACAAGTGGAAGGGAGAGTACAATAGAGTTAGTAGATATGATCCCTGCCCTTGCTGGGCAGCAGAGTGAAATATGGTCTGCAGGGATTGAGACTGGAGGCAGCTGTGATATGACAAGTACCTTGACCAATGTGGTAGCCATTTGGATATGCAGAAAGCAGTATATTCTGGAAATGTTGTAGAGGAAGTACTGACAGGATGTGGTGAGCAACTGAGTATGCGGGTTGAAAGGAAGGGAGGGGTCAAGGACAGTGCCAAGATTATGGGCTTGAGAGACAGAGAGGACTGTGGTGTTGTCAACAGTGAAGAGAAACTGGAGGAGAGGAGGATTCATTCATTCAATCGTGTTTGTTGAGCGCTTACTGTGTGCAGAGCACTGTACTGGGCACTTGGGAAGTACAGGTTGGCAACATATAGAGACGGTCCCTACCCAACAGCAGGCTCACAGTCTAGAAGACTGTTCTCCCTCCTCCTTAGTCTGTCAAACCCTGGTAAGACAGGGACCGTGTCCAACCTGCCCTGAAATTTATTACATTACTTGGCACCTGTATATATGTATATATGTTTGTACATATTTATTACTCTATTTATTTATTTATTTTACTTGTACATATCTATTCTATTTATTTTATTTTGTTAGTATGTTTGGTTTTGTTCTCTGTCTCCCCCTTTTAGACTGTGAGCCCACTGTTGGGCAGGGACTGTCTCTATATGTTGCCAATTTGTACTTCCCAAGCGCTTAGTACAGTGCTCTGCACATAGTAAGTGCTCAATAAATACGATTGATGATGATGATGATTTGGGAGGGGAGATGAGTTCGTTTTGGGTATGTTGAGCTTATGATGCTGCCGTGACATCCATACTGGGTTGACCTGGAGGTAAGAGGGAATGTGAGACTGCAGAGAAGAAGAATAGTCAGGCCCAATGAGGTAGATTTGGGAGACTGCCTCATAGAAGTGGGAGTAGACTTTGTGGGAGCAAGTTGAGCTTCCCAAGAAAATGAGTGTAAATCGAGAAATGAAGAGATCCAGAACAGAGCCTTGATTGTTGATAGTTGCATTTTTTAAAGTATTTATTTGTTCAGTATTTTCGTTTTAAATTTGAGCTCATTGAGAACAGGGACTGTATCTAATTAATTTATGTATAATTTCCCCTGTCATTTGTCCAGAGCTTTGCAACCAATCCATAAAACTCAATCAAATAGCTTCTATTTACTGCAGAAAGTATAGCCCTTCAGAAAATTTGGTAAGAAGCCAAGTCCCACTAGAGGAACCCTGGATACGTGCTCTAAAAGGCACCAGCCCCTTTCTTCCCAGCTTGTAACCCCGTATGAAGTAGGAGAAGTTGTCGGTTTCCCAAAGAAGCACTACGGTAACCTGTACCTATTTTATCCGCTTCAATTAGCATCGCTATAAGCAGCTGTTTAGTCTTTGACTCCCCACTGAATTGGCCTCCGGGGTCTTCCTAGGGAACGGAGCCATCTGTTCAGCTGGTTGTCACGTTTTTGTCATGACGGACTGTCATCTTGCCTTGCAGATGGTACTGTGAAGGGAAAGAGCTTGAAAACTCACCAGACATCCACATCATCCAGGCAGGAAGCCTACACTCATTGACCATTGCGGAAGCTTTTGAAGAGGACACGGGACGCTACTCTTGCTTTGCTTCCAACATATATGGGACAGATTCAACTTCTGCAGAGATTTACATAGAAGGTAAAGTAAGAAACTTTCTCACCCTACCTATTGTTGAGCATTAAACCCTAAGTTTACCAGGTTGAACAAGGAGATGAAGTTAATTCTCGTTAGAATTGTTGATGGTTCAGTTTCTATTTAGTCACTAAGCCTTGAGTTTTCCAGGAATGATGTTTCGACAAATAACCGGAGAAGGATGTTCGTTCCAGTTACTGTTTGGACGAATTGAAGGATATTAAAATGAACAGAAAACAGGGACATTCTGCCAGCCAAATAGATTTTCCCTTCTTGGCCCCATATATCAGACTAGATCCTTAGAGAATTAGGACTTTGTCATCTCCCTCGACAATAAGGAGGAGGCAAATGTTTTGAGATTGTCACAATGCTACTTTTCCACGTCTCTTCTGCCAAAGACAAGTAACAAAAAAAATTTCATGGACTGTGGCTCACTAATATTAGGGCTGAACGGAAGGGCAGACTCCCACGCTGACAATGTTCGAAGTCCATCTTAATCCCTCTCTTCTTCAATCTGCATTGGCCGAGGGAATCATTGCCACTGAAGAATGTCATCTGTTTTCCAAGGAGCATAATCACTTCTCTAGGGTTTTTCTCACATTTCACCCGGTGATAGAAGAAAGGCAGCAAGAGAGAGACTGCTGTCCCAGACGCAGCTCCGGAAAGGAATCTAGAGCAAGTCTTCTTCCACCTGCTACCAGCTTGGCCTCTCTGCCGCTTCCTGCAGCCGGACCTCCCTCCACCCGTCCCTCATCCTGGAGGCCCCACCTCGTCCCTTCACCCGCAGCCCCTGCAGACATTTTCCACGGGTCAGAGACCCCCAAACACACTCAGAGGGCAGAGGCTGGGAAGGGCTGAAGTTGGACTGGAAAGCTGGACCCTAGTCCTGGGCAAATGAAGCTCCCTTCCCTGGGCTAGGGTCATTCCTGATTCACATCTCTTCCATCTCCCTGTCTTGCTGCCTGTTTCACGGGCTTGGGAAGGGCATCTGGGTATGGGCCTTTGTCCTGGCAGTGGCTCCCAGCCCTGAGCTGTGTTTCATGACAGCTGTGGCACCTGTTGAAACCTCAGAGGCTTCCCAAAGAAGACATTAGCCCAGAAGCTGCCCTCCCATCATTGCCAGACACCAAACTTCCACTTACTGCCTTCTTCACCCCTGAGCACTCTTGGGCTTCTGCCTCAGGAACAAAAATTGTGCATCCTCCACTGACTATGCCCATTGAAGACACTGGATTTTTTCATGCAGGAGAATAGGGGGGAATTCAATCAATTCGTTTTTATCCCAAGATCCAGATTTTTGATATCTCTCAAATTGCTTAAAATAAGTGAGATTTGCCTGTCTGGGAAGCAGCTTTAAATACTTCAAAGATGACAGTCCCTTGTTTTTATTCTTTTCCCCAGGTGCCTCTTCTTCAGATTCAGAAGGAGACGTTGGCAAGGAAGAAATGAATCGGTACTGCTAATTGCACTGATTTCTATTAGCTTGCTTTGAGGGGGAGCCTAAGCCTGATTCTTAATTTTGACAGAGGTTGGAGACATTGTGCCAATTGATTGGTTCTTTGTTGGGTTTTTTAGCTAGAATTTGGAATCTCTTCTTCAGGGTTCAGGAGAGTGCTCCTCGGAGCTTGCAGCTAGTTGTCCGCAAAGGCCAGGTTGCTGATGGATTATTCATTCATTCATTCAGTTGTATTTATTGAGCACTTACGGTTTGCAGGGCACTATACTAAGCGCTTGGAAAATACAATTTGGCAACAGAGACAGTCCCTACCCAACAATGGACTCACAGTCTAGAAGGAGGAGACAGACAACAAAACAAAATACCATCAGTGGAACTAATTGCGCACTTACCAAGTTCAAAGCATCGTATGAAGCCTTGTATTGTACTTGGGAGAGTACAATACAACAGAGTTGGCAGACAAGTTCCCTGCCCACAGCAAACTAGTTGAAGCTACACACAAATTTCCTATTCTTTTGTATGATTGTGGCCTAGTGGAAAGCATACAGGCCTGGGAGTGAGGAACCCTGGATTCCAGTAATGATTCTGCCACTTACCTGCTGTGGGATCTTTGGCAAGTCATTTAACTTCTCTGTGCCTCAGTTTCCTCATCTATCAATGTGGCTTCAATATTGGTTCTCCCTCCCTCTTAGACCGTGAGCCCCATGTGAGATAGGGACTGTGCCCACTCTATCTTTTATCTAGTTCCAGAACTTGGTACATAGTAAGCACTTAATAAGTACCATTATTATTCTATATTTTAAATGATTCCGATAGGTCTCTACATCATAAAAAAAAATTATCACTGCAGCAAAGGAAAAACTGGTATTCCTGTAACTCAATATTTTATATTTTCTTATTAAATTTTAAGTTTAAGCATTACAATAATGTAACAAACCTCATGACCTTTGTGAATATTATCTCAGCACTGAGATAAATTGAGTCCTCTAACCAAGATGTAATTGGGTTCAGTAGTTAGAGCCCTGGACTAGAAATCAAGAGATTCATTCAATCATAGTTATTCATTCATTCAATCAATCATATTTATTGAGCACTTACTGTGTGCAGAGCACTGTACTAAGCGCTTGGGAAGTACAAGTCAGCAACGTATAGAGATGATCCCTACCCAACAACGGTTCACAGTCTAGAAAGGGGAGACAGACAATAAAACAAAACAAGTAGACAGGTGTCAAAACCATCAGAATAAATAAAGTTATAGCTATATGCACATCATTAATAAAATAAATATAGTAAATATGTACTAATAAAATAGAGTAATAAATATGTATACAAGTGCTGTGGGGAGAAGGGGGTAGGGCAGAGGGAGGGAGGGGGGCAATGAGGAGGAGGAAAAGGAGAGGAGAAAGGGGGGCTCAGTCTGGGAAGTCTTCCTGGAGGAGTTGAGCTCTCAGTAGGGCTTTGAAGGGAGGAAAAGAGCTAGTTTGGCAGATGTATGGAGGGAGGGCATTCCAGGCCAGAGGAAGGACTTGGGCCAGGGGTCGGTGGTGGGACAGGTGAGAATGAGGCACTGTGAGGAGGTTAGTGGCAGAGGAGCGGAGGGTGCGGGCTGGGCTGTAAAAGGAGAGAAAGGAGAGGAGGTAGGAGGGGGCAAGGTGATGGACAGCCTTGGAGCTGAGAGTGAGGAGTTTTTGCTTGATTCGAAGATTGGTAGGCAACCACTGGAGATTTTTGAGGAGGGGAGTGACATGCCCAGAGCATTTCTGTACCAAGATAATCCAGGCAGCAGAGTGAAGTATAGACTGAAGTGGGGAGAGACAGGAGGATGGGAGATCAGAAAGGATGAGATCAGATCAGAAAGAGATGTTATTCATGTTTCATTACTAAGCAAGTCATTTCTGCTGGACTCAATTTTCCTCTCTTAAAAACAGAGCAAATTTCACCATCTATCACCATCTATCACAGGATATGATTTAATAAGATAAGATCCAATCAGTGGTTTGAGAACGTTGGATGAATAGGGCCAAACAGGAGGAATGACTGTATTATTAATCTAAGATTTTCATCTTTATTGTCATCATTAAGAAACCTGGGTTAGTAGGTCGCAAGTGAACAGCACTACACTGAGTGCTGTCCAAAGTTAATGAAATACTTAATATGGAGCTTATTATCTAAAATAGGCAAAACCAAGGCAAACCTATAAAGGGATATAAAAACACATATCAAGAGTTTAAAATATCTAACATAAAGAGTAGAAAAAGGTGACTTTAGTATTATGCATGACATTAGAGCTACTCCTCACTAAATGAAAAGGCAGGCAGTGGAGCTGTATGTATTACAATCCATTGATAATATTTTTAAAATTTCATAGGGTCCAAAAGAAAAATGAGGTTTCATCACCTCCAGCTACCTCTGCAACCAGCTTACCAGATGGACCACAAATGCAACCTACTGTGGTCCAGCCTACAGTGTCAACTGTTCAGCAGGTAAGAGAGACTAGGTGTAAAAATTACAACAACAAGTAATAACAATCTGGGCTGGCTTGCCCATGGCCATGGCAGTGACTGTGAATATGTGAATATGTGGGAGAGGACAAAAGGAGGACCATCAGCCTCTCTGCCTTATCAGGGCAGCCCCTAGCTCATCTAGCAGATGAGCACCAGGCCAACCTCGTTCACTTCAAGTTTATCCTTTCCTGCCTTAACTCTGCCCTCTCCTCTGCCAGGCAAAACTATTTCTCCTCCCTTATTGACACCCATGCCCATCATCTCCATCAGCTCTTCCTCCCTTCTCAGGCCCTCTGTTTCTCCCCCTCCTCCCTCCCTCACCCCCATCGACCTGGCCACCTACTTCATTAGTAAAATTAACTCCATCAGGTCTGAGCTCCCCAAAGTCACTCCTCCCCCTTCTCTAACGCCCCTGCTCTCAACCCTCTCCACTACTTTCCCATCCTTCCCAGCAGTATCCTCAGATGAGATCTCCTCCCTCCTCTCAAGTGCAACTCAGGCCACCTGTGCTTCTGACCCCATTCTCTCTTATCTTATGAAATCTCTCACCCCATCCCTCCTCCCCTCCTTAACTTCCATCTTCAACCGCTCACTCTCCACTGGTTCCTTCCCCTCTGCCTTCAAACATGCCCATGTCTCCCCCATCCTAAAAAAAACCCTCTCTTGACCCCACCTCCCCTTCTAGTTATCGCCCTATCTCCCTCCTACCATTCCTTTCCAAACTTCTTGAACGAGTCATCTACACTCGCTGCCTCGAATTCCTCAACGCTAACTCTCTCCTTGACCCCCTCCAATCTGGCTTCCATCCCCTACATTCCACCGAAACTGCCCTCTCAAAGGTCACCAACGAACTCCTGCTTGCCAAAACCAACAGCTCCTACTCTATCCTAGTCCTCCTCGACCTCTCAGCTGCCTTCGACACTGTGGACCACCCACTTCTCCTCAAAACGCTATCCAACCTTAGTTTCACAGACTCTGTACTCTCCTGGTTCTCCTTTAATCTCTCTGGCCATTCATTCTCAGTCTCTTTTGCGGGCTCCTCCTCCCCCTCCCATCCCCTTACTGTAGGGGTTCCTCAAGGGTCAGTTCTTGGTCCCTTTCTGTTTTCTATCTACAGTCACTCCCTTGGTGAACTCATTCGCTCCCACAGCTTCAACTATCATCTCTACGCTGATGACACCCAAATCTACATCTCTGCCCCTGCTCTCTCTCCCTCCCTTCAGGCTCGTGTCTCCTCCTACCTTCAGGACATCTCCATCTGGATGTCTGCCCGCCATCTAAAACTCAATATGTCCGAGACTGAACTCCTTATCTTCCCTCCCAAACCCTGCCCTATCCCTGACTTTCCCATCAATGTTGACGGCACTACCATCCTTCCCGTCTCACAAGCCCGCAACCTTGGTGTCATCTTCAACTCTGCTCTCTCGTTCACCCCTCACATCCAACGTGTCACCAAAAACTGTTGCTCTCACCTCCGCAACATCGCCAAGATCCGCCCTTTCCTCTCCATCCAAACCGCTACCCTACTGGTTCAATCTCTCATCCTATCTCAACTGGATTACTGCATCAGCCTCCTCTCTGATCTCCCATCCTCCTGTCTCTCCCCACTTCAATCTATACTTCATGCTGCTGCCTGGATCATCTTTGTGCAGAAGCGCTCTGGGCATGTTACTCCCCTCCTCAAATATCTCCAATGGCTACCAATCAACCTACGCATCAGGCAAAAACTCCTCACTCTCGTCTTTAAGGCTGTCCATCACCTCGCCCCCTCCTACCTCTCCTCCCTTCTTTCCTTCTCCAGCCCAGCTTGCACCCTCTGCTCCTCTGCTGCTAACCTCTTCACTGTGCCTCGTTCTCACCTGTCCCACCGTTGACCCCCAGCCCATGTCCTCCCCCTGGCCTGGAATGGCCTCCCTCCGCACATCCGCCAAGCTAGCCCTCTTCCTCCCTTCGAAGTCCTACTGAGAGCTCACCTCCTCCAGGAGGCCTTCCCAGACTGAGCCCCCCATTCCTCTCCCCCTCACCATCCCCCCGCCCTACCTCCTTCCCCTCCCCACAGCACCTGTATACATGTTTGTACAGATTTATTACTCTATTTATTTTACTTGTACTTATTTACTATTCTATTTATTTTATTTTGTTAATATGTTTTGTTTTGTTGTCTGTCTCCCCCTTCTAGACTGTGAGCCCGCTGTTGGGTAGGGACCATCTCTATATGTTGCCAACTTGTACTTCCCAAGCACTTAGTACAGTGCTCTGCACACAGTAAGCGCTCAATAAATACGATTGAATGAATGAATGAATGAATGAGTCCTGTATGTAGATGAGCAATTCTGCTCTTCTATTTTATGAGGGAGACACATAATATAAGATATATGTGTATTGAGATATATATGTATTGAGATACTGTGTATATATATGTATATACATTATATATATCAATTACCTGCTTAAGCTCAATTATATATTATCTCTTGACCTTCAATTTGCTATTTCATGAAACCTAAAATAATTCTGCTTTCCAAGATGAAACTGTAACATTCTCTTCTGGAGATCATTGGTGTTTCCTGTCAGTTGAGGAGCTCTAATATTTGATTTCCTCAGCTATATTTCTTCAATATTAGTACTGGGACATCACATTTTGAATTCATTCATAAATCCATTCTGTTCTATTGGGATCATCATCATCAGTTGTATTTATTGAGCGCTTACTATGTGCAGAGCACTGTACTAAGCGCTTGGGAAGTACAAATTGGCAACATATAGAGACAGTCCCTACCCAACAGTGGGCTCACAGTCTAAAAGGGGGAGACAGAGAACAAAACCAAACATACTAACAAAATAAAATAAATAGAATAGATATGTACAAATAAAATAAATAAATAAATAGAGTAATAAATATGTACAAACATATATACGTATATACAGGTGCTGTGGGGTAGGGAAGGAGGTAAGATGGGGGGATGGAGAGGGGGACGAGGGGGAGAGGAAGTATCATCATCAGGAATCCTGGTTGGGGGGATTGACGGCCCCCTCGGTTTCCCCTTCTCCCTTTCCCTTCTCCAGCTCGTTGTGGGCAGGGAATGTGTCTGTGATTTTGTTAGAGTCTACTCTCCCAAGCACTTAATATCATGTTGTGCACACAGTAAGTGCTCGATAAATGCAACTGAATGATCCAGGAAGTTAGTCAATCATATTTATTGAGCACTTACTATGTACAGAGCACCGTATAATATTAGTATAATAATAATAATAATAATGGCATTTATTAAGCGCTTACTATGTGCAAAGCACTGTTCTAAGCACTGGGGAGGTTACAAGGTGATCGGGCTGTCCCACGTGGGGCTCACGGTCCTCATCCCCATTTTACAGATGAGGGAACTGAGGCACAGAGAAGTTAAGTGACTTGCCCAAAGTCACACAGCTGACAATTGGTGGAGCAGAGATTTGAACCCATGACCTCTGACTCCAAAGCCCACGCTCTTTCCATTGAGCCACGCTGCTTCTCTAATAATAATATAGTATAATAAATATAATATAATTATATAATGTAATAAAGTTGGTAGATACATTCCCTTACCCATAATGAGCTTACAGTCTAGAGGGGGAGACAGACGTTAATATAAATAATGAATTACGGATTTGTACGTAAGTGCTGTGGGGCTGGGGGAGGGGTGAGTAAAAGGAGCATGTGCAAGGGCGATGTCGAAGGGAATGGGAGAAGATATTGCTTGTTTTCCTCTGTTTTTTAAAATAATAATTGTGGTATTAACCTCTGGGGTGGATACAAGCAAATAGGGTGACACAGTCCCTGTCCCACGTGGGGCTCACTGTCTCAATTCCTATTTTACAGATGAGGTTACTGAAGCAAAGTGACTTGCCCAAGGTCACACAGCAGACAAGTGGCAGAGCCGAAGTTATGCAGCTGGAATAATAATAATAATGATGGTATTTGTTAAGCGCTTACTATGTGCAAAGCACTGTTCTAAGCGCTGAAGGATACTGGGCTTAAAACTGTTTTTCAAAACACAGAGAAATATTTTTCAAATTGGGATATTTCCAGTGGAGCTAGGTAACAGTAGGAAATAATGAATGTGAACTTTGCAAATGACCAAAGGGTAGAATTAGTTTGAAAATGTAATAATCTGGGGAATTCACATCAATACATTGGCACTGAATTTAATAGAATCATCAAGAGGCCTTCAGGCTGATCAATTTTTTAGTTCCAGGAAGTTTGGGAACTGTCAGTTATCCTGGAAATAATAATAATAATGGCATTTGTTAAGCGCTTACTATATGCAAAGCACTGTTCTAAGCGCTGAAGGAAAAGTCCATTCCAAAAATGAGATCCTACAGGGCACATTCAGAGTCTGGGGTGGAGGGAAGGACCTGAATGTTATGTTTCAGGGGATTGTGATGTCTTATGCTTCAATTAGGAGTGTTTCATTACCTCATCGCTGTGCCCCCTTATATTTTCTTTTTGATTTGCAGTGTCAGAGTCCTACCAACTACTTGCAAGGATTGGATGGAAAGCCTATCATAGCAGCTCCAGTGTTCACAAAGGTAATCAAAATCCAACTCCCTCCTGATGTTCCATGACACAAATTTCATAGATAGATGTGCTCGCGGGATACCACCTTTTAAAAAGGATCCTACCTAACAGAAGACAAACTTACCAGAAATTTCTTCTCTCAAAGGACTGGGCCTTGGCAATTATGGTAGCAATTAGGATCCTGGTTTCCACCAGTGACTTCTGGGGCTGTAAGCAGATGCTTGGTCCATTGACACATCACTCTCTCCATGCTCTGGATTGCACCCCTAAGTCTCCAGTTTGAACCTGCAATGCAGTGCAGTGTGTGACTGGTTCTAAGGTCTCAGGCTGTGGCAGCTCTGGGAGACAGGGTAAAAGGAAATCTGGATGCTTGGGGGCCTAGAAAAACTGCCACTGTAGAAGCAGCTTTCATTTCACTCTCTGATTTTGGTTGTTGTGATCCTAGATTGAAACTTTAAAAGCAACCATGCCGAAAGAGACCTTCTAGACCTCTCAAAGCCATGCTATGAGAAGCAGTGTGGAAAGAGCACGGGCTTGGGAGTCAGAGGTCATCATCATCATCATCAATCGTATTTATTGAGCACTTACTGTGTGCAGAGCACTGTACTAAGCACTTGGGAAGTACAAGTTGGTAACTTATAGAGACAGTCCCTACCCACCAGTGGGCTCACAGTCTAAAAGGGGGAGACAGAGAACAAAACCAAACATACTAACAAAATAAAATAAATAGAATAGATATGTACAAGTAAAATAAGTAAATAAATAAGAGTAATAAATATGTACAAACATATATACATATATACAGGTGCTGTGGGGAAGGGAAGGAGGTAAGATGGGGGGATGGAGAGGGGCACGAGGGGGAGAGGAAGAAAGAGGCTCAGTCTGGGAAGGCCTCCTGGAGGAGGTGAGCTCTCAGTAGGGCCTTGAAGGGAGGCAGAGAGCTAGCTTGACGGATGGGCAGAGGGAGGACATTCCAGGCCCGGGGAATGACGTGGGCCGGGGGTCGACGGCGGGACAGGCGAGAACGAGGCACGGTGAGAAGAATAGCGGCAGAGGAGCGGAGGGTGCGGGCTGGCCTGGAGAAGGAGAGAAGGGAGGTGAGTTAGGAGGGGGCGAGGTGATGGACAGCCTTGAAGCCCAGGGTGAGGAGTTTCTGCCTGATGCGCAGATTGATTGGTAGCCACTGGAGGTCATGGGTTCTAATGCCTACTCCTCCACTTATCAGCTGTGTGACTTTGGGCAAGTCACTTAATTTCTCTGTGCCTCAATTACCTCAGCTGTAAAATGGGGATTAAGCCCCACATGGGACAACCTGATTACCTTGTATCTACCAAGCGCTTAGAACAGTCCTCTGCACATAGTAAGTGCTTAACAAATACTATTAATATTATTGTTATCATTATTATTATTACCAAAGGACTATAAACTTGTCATGGAAAGGGAAATGTGTCTGCTTATTTTTTGGTATTGTACTCTCCCAAGTGCTTAGTACAGAGAAGCAGCATGGCCTAGTGGGTAGAGCACAGGCCTGGGAGTAAGAAGGTCATGGGTTCTAATCCCAACTCTGCCACTTGTCTGCTGTGTGACCTTGGGGAAATCACTTCACTTCTCTGGGACTCAGTACCCTCATCTGTAAAATGAGGATTAAGACTGTGAGCCCCACGTGGGACAACCTGATCACCTTGTATCTGCCCCAGCACTTAGAACAGTGCTTGGCACATAGAAGGCGCTTAACAAATACCACAATGATTATTATTATTAAAGTGCCCTGCACATATTAAGTACTCAATAAATGTCATTGATTTATTGATTGATTGATTGGGCCTATTAGCAGAAGGCAAGCCTATATCGCCATAGGAACTTTCATTACAAAGAAATTCACACTGTCAATTCACCGAGGAAATGGCCTTATAGTGTTGCAGAGACAACTTTTCTAAAACACGTGAGGGGTTTCAAACCAACCCACTTGCCTCTGGCCTGAATTTCCCTTTTCCCTTTGAGAGATGATAACTTTCATTCTTTTAAAATCTTTACCTTGTTGTTGTCAACTTAGCGTCCTTGGGTTTAGCCAAAGCATTTCTGAAGATAAAAGGAAAGCCAATCATATGGAGTTATTCAGATAAAAATCCAATGTCACAACCCCAATCTTTCCTGAAGGTTGGTATCCCAGGGCACTGGAGCAGGGAGAGGCTGGGCCGATGCCCATGTTAGCTGGTCTGGGACAAGTTCGTGGCCGTGGGAAATGAGCTGAAGGTTGATGCTATTGCTTCAGAGAGATCTGGAGCCTCTAAGTGAAAGCAAGGAATAGAGGAGGTTCCCAAAGGAAGCACACTATCCAGCGATATCGCGTCCTGTGTCAGCAGAGGGTATAGAATGTAATACTGGCAATGTGCTTGAATTATGGGTTCTTTATAACCACAAAGACAGGGGAGGTACAGTAGAAGAGGAGAGAAAAATGAGCTGACAGCTATCTCATTGATTGATTTTGAGAAAGATGTAGACTAACCTGATGACTTTAAAGGCATTTTTGAAGCCCAGAATTGTCCTTTTGGGGGTGGGGTGGGGGGGGTTGAGTGAAGAATAAAAACTCCCTTCTCATCGCTATCGCAGGTAGGTGGGGAAGATGGATGTGAAAAGAGGCATCTCCCCAACAGTCGCTCATTTTTCAAGTAGAGTCAGCTTGATTCTTGAATGTTTGGAACCCAGGATGACCTGGGTTCTAATTCTGGCTCTGCCATTTGTCTGTTGTGTGACCTTGGGCAAGTTACCTCATCTGTAAAATGGGGATTAAGACTGTGAGTCCCACATGGGAAGGGACTGTGTCCAACCCAATTTGCTTGTTTCCACCCCAGCGCTTAGTACAGTGCCTGGCACATAGTGAGCACTTAACAAATACCACAAATAGTATTGTTATTCAAACCAACCTGTCTTGGAATCTTGAAGTAATTTATTTTTGATGGCAGGTAGTTTCCCATGATTGCCAGAAAAGACTATGGAAATCTTGTTAGAGAGTGCTTCTGGAACATTGTATATTGTATACACTCACACACACGGAAAAAAACCAAATACCAATTAATCAATAATATTGAGTTTTTACTGTGTGCAGTGCACTGTACTAAGAGCTAGGGAGAGTAAAATATAATAGAGTTGTAAACACAGTCTCTGTCCAAAATTTTGGTGATGGGAAAAGACATCAGAAAAATGTTTGTTGGGGTTTTTTTTAAGATTCAGAAGGGGAGAGGGGAGAGAGGCAGTGTATTAAGCTGAACGAAAATATTAGGTCCTCCTGTTAGCTCTGCCAGTGACTCCTTCAACTTACCTCTTAACCCTGGGCCTTAGTTCCAGGGGGCTAAAACCTGGCAGAACTTTGAGATTTGGGGGGAGGAAAGATGCAATATGAGAACATAGTATTAGTGTAGGTAGAAACTCTGGGGGATTATTCTTTAGAAGAAAACACGGGCTGAGGTTTTTTAGCACTCAATATCTGAAAAAGTAACTGGAGGCCTTTGCCAGATCAAGCCTAGGAAGAAGGAAGGGGGAGAGGGAAGAAGGGGGAGAGGGGTGATTGTGTGTGTGTTTGTATGTATGTGTGTGTGTGTTCGTGTGCATGCAGCCTGCTTTTGGCCCCTTAAATGGGATCAGGATTGCTCCTGCGTGGACACTAGGACAGGCTGTAGCTCAGATTCCACAGGGGCTTAGCAGGAGCAGCACACTGTGTTAGTTTCCGTCAGTGAGGGCATCGCTGAGGTCATAACCACTGCCAAAGTCATTAGCCACAAATTTCTCTGAGTCAGAGCCCCGGGTGGCAGCTGTCATGTGTCTCTGAGCCATGGTTACAGACTAATTTGTACAATTTTATACTCTCTCCTATTAATGTCCCTGATTGATGCCTAGATTTCACAACCTCTCTCACTCCGCAACATCATTCCTTTGCAATAATCATAAACAACCGTAAGTTGAGTATAGTAACATTAGCCCAAATGCACCAAACCTCTTTATAGGCATGTTCTCATTTAGCCTCCCAGACCTGTTGGGAGGCTGGCGGGTACAGGTAATAATATCCCCCATCATTTTAGAAAGAATTATGTCCAGGAGCGCTGAGCTTGGAAACAGTACTTAACATTTCCGTGCTCTCCACACCAAAGCTAGGGAAATAACTCTAGATGGAAAGGGTGGTGACTTATTTAACAAGGCACTCTCTGCTCCTCTATATGTTACTGTGCTGAACACCCTTTGCGTTCTCATAAATGAAGAAAAAAATTGTTCTTGCACGTCACGCATATGAGGGGAGGCAGCTGATCGAATTAGAACCTTACCCCAGTGCCATTCCCACTCTAACCGCAGCTGCTTTGGCAACTCTTCAAGGCTCCAGCTGCTTCAGCAGTAATTTGAAGAGTGCAGGGGTGGAGGGGGCAGGGGAAGTGGGGGATGGGGATGGAGGGAGGAGAGCCCATCTACTACTTATATAACAGCAGAGGCATGAAGCCCTGAGCCAGCTGGGCTGTGAGCCTGACCTAAGGTTCTGATGACTTCATGGAACCTTCCTCCTCTGAAGGGATTTTCTACCCCATTCCCTGTGATTCTCTCCTTCCCTCCTCTCACCTAACCCTCCGGCATTTTCCCCAACTTTTCTTCCCTTAAAGATGTGGCATTAAAATATGTACGTGCATGCACACACAAACACACATCCACCTGTGCCCCCACCCACAAATTCACAGCTGCTGGAGGGTGGGCTAGTTTTCCTGCCACCCGCCTCTACCTTCCTCACAGGGAGCCTTAGGGATGAGAGAGTGCTTTGAGCTACAGGATACAGAAAATGACTCTAAACAAACAAATGAGATATGAGAACTTAAATGGTTAAAAAAAAACAAGAACATATTTCTCAGTTTCTTCCCTATTTTGTAAAAGTAGGTGTTTATCTGAAAAAGTGTCTGATCAATCAATCGTATTTACTGAGCGCTTACTGTGTGCAGAGCACTGTACTAAGCGCTTGGGAAGTACAAGTTGGCAACATATAGAGACAGTCCCTACCCAACATTGGGCTCACAGTCTAAAAGGGGGAGACAGAGAACAAAACCAAACATACTAACAAAATAAAATAAATAGAATAGATATGTACAAGTAAAATAAATAAATAAATAAATAGAGTAATAAGTATGTACAAACATATAAACATATATACAGGTGCTGTGGGGAAGGGAAGGAGGTAGGATGAGGGGGATGGAGAGGGGGACGAGGGTGAGAGGAAGGAAGGGGCTCAGTCTGGGAAGACCTCCTGGAGGAGGTGAGCTCTCAGTAGGGCCTTGAAGGGAGAAAGAGAGCTAGCTTGGCGGATGGGCAGAGGGAGGGCATTCCAGGCCTTGGGGATGACATGGGCCGGGGGTCGATGGCGGGACAGACAAGAACGAGGCACGGTGAGGAGATTAGCGGCAGAGGAGCGGAGGGTGCGGGCTGGGCTGGAGAAGGAGAGAAGGGTGGTGAGGTAGGAGGGGGCGAGGTGATGATGTTCTGATCTAATAAAACCACTGGAAATAATGGTAAAAAGAGGAATTTGGGGTTTTTAAATGTATTTTTGTATATAATACCAGGCTCGTGATTATTTCACTTTCATACAAAAACTTAGATATGCTGAGAATATGATTGATAATCAGATGGGATTTGAAGCCTGTGAGAGTGGAAGATGGCAGGGAAGTGTAAGATAGCAGAAGAGAAAGTTATTTTCTAGCAGCAGAGGAGGGACAGGCTGCTATTCTCTAGATGCCCTATTGTTCTCTAATAAAAATAACGGAATTATCAGAGTCCACTTCATTTGACATCAGTCTACCAGTAGTATATATGGAGCACTGATTCTGTACAGAGTACTCTATTAAGCCCTTGGGCGAATACATTTGAGATACTAAGCACAATCCCTGCCCTTAAGGAGTCTAAAATCTGTCCTGTCCCATACATTTTGAGTTAATGATGCTATGATGTAGGATTCATTCGTACATTCAGTCTTATTTATTGAGTGCTTACTGTAGGCAGAGTACTGTACTAAGCCCTTGGGAGAGTACAATACAACAGTAAACAGTCACATTCCCCACCCACAATGAGTTTACAGTCTAGAGGAGGAGAGACTGACATCAATACAAATAAATAAACTACAAATATGTACATAAGTGCTGTGGTGCTGGGAGGGGGGAAGAGTAAAGGGAACAGGTCAGGGCGACACAGAAAGGAGTGAGAGACGAGGGAAGGAGGGGCTTAGTCTGGAAAGGCCTCTTGGAGGAGATATGCCTTCATTAATGCTTTGAAAGTGGGGAGAGTAATTGTCTATCAGATTTGAGGAAGGAGGGTGTTCCAGGCCAGAGACAGGACATGGGCCAGGAGTTGGTGGCGAGATAGGAGAGATTGAAGTACAATGAGAAGGTTAGCACTAGAGGAGCAAAGTGTGTGCATTGGGGTGTAGAAGGAGAGAAGTGAGATGAGGTAGGAGGGGGAAAGATGGTGGAGTGCTTTAAAGCCAACGGTGAGGAGTTTTTGTTTGGTGCAGAGGTGGATGAGCAACCACTGGAGTTTTTTGAGGAGTGGGGTGACATGTCCTGAACGTTTTTGTAGAAAATCAACCAAGCAGCAGAGTGAAATATGGACTGGAGCGGGGAGAGACAGGAGGCTGGGAAGTCAGAAAGAAGGCTGATGAAGTAATAATAATAATGACGACATTTGTTAAGCACTTACTATGTGCAAAGCACTGTTCTAAGCGCTGGGGAGGATAGGTGATTACATTGTCCCACGTGGGGCTCACAGTCTTCATCCCCATTTTACAGATGAAGTAGCTGAAGCTCAGAGAAGTTAAGTGACTTGCCCAAGGTCACACAGCAGACATGTGGGGGAGCCGGGATTAGAACCCCTGACTTCTGACTCCCAAACCCGTGCTCTTTCCACTGAGCCACGCTGTAATCCAGGCAGGACAGGATTAGTGATAGTATTAAGGTTGCTCAAGTCAGATTCGCTGCTCGTTCAAATTTCTTTTTATAAACTCCCCAAGAGCTTAGTAGTGGCAGGAGAAAAGCTGAAGGAAGGAATGAGACTTTTTTATGAATGTGCAGGCTCAAGATCCATCAGCATCCCCCATTCCAGGCTCCAGTCCCCTACTAGAGTGCCACATAAAAAGACCCCAATTCCTCCTTTCCTCTCCACAGTTTGAGTGTGACACAGGGGGAATGCTTATGGGATGGGTTGGAGATGGGAGAATCCCAAGTGAGGTCACCAATGTTAATGGAGATAGTCATATTTTGGGGTCCATTCAACCAGGATGGAGGGACCGAATTCTACTGTGACTGATTCTGGAATCAGTCCTGGCTGGAGGGTCCCTGCTGTTAGGTTCTGGGAGGCAGGAGTAAAGCTCCCCTCTGTCCCCTGGCCCCTTTGTAGATACACACAATTTATATTATAAAACTTGAATATTCCCAGCTGGGAAGCCAAGGGCCCAATCATCCTCCTTAGAACAGACATCAGAGAAATTGACAAAATGAAGTGTTGTGTCCCGTGAGTGACATCTTCACTTTAGCAACCAAGTGAAGAAAACAAGGAATAAGATCCTTCAGGAAAAGAGAGCTCTCTTAGAGCCAATCTAACTTTGTTTTCAAAGGAAACTTGAGAGATGGGAGCCTCTTGAGCCTGCTATACCCACTGAACAATCCAAGATTGATCTGACATTGGGTGGGAGGAAGAAACTTCAAAATCAAGCTGAGCACTGGAATCAGGAAAATGTACTGTTTCATGTTCTCGCAATATTCTTTCCCACTACAGATGCTGCAAAACCTATCAGCCTCTGAAGGGCAGCTGGTTGTCTTTGAATGTCGAGTGAAAGGAGCCCCATCCCCGAAGGTGGAGTGGTACAGGGAAGGGACACTGATAGAAGATTCTCCTGATTTTCGAATATTACAGAAAAGTAAGCTGGCCTATTGGAGTACTTTTCATATGCTAAACTTTATACTTTCACATTTTAGAGCTATAAATGTGTTGAAATATTACTGTTTTCATAAATCTAAAATCTGGAGCATTTTGGTCGGTATGGAAGAAAGCTGATTGTACAAAATAACTGGAACTGAGACTACAGGAAAGATTGCAAAACCAAACAAAATCGAATCTGGCTTAGATATCCAGACAGGATCAAACCTTGATATGCCTCATTACTCAGACTTTCATTCAGCTATCTAAAATAGCCTTGGTTTGTATAATGGTTTGGTTTGGTTTGGTTTTTATAGTCAGGTTTCTTTAGTGCTCTCTCCCAGCCAGCCCAAGATGCTCCTTGATATTTAGACTTCCTCATCCCCCAAAGCATTTGCATTTGTACTCCTATTTGTATTTGGCCTGAATTAGATGCCATGGAAGGCAAATGAAATAGAAAAGATCCCCATCCTCTTGGAGCCTAAAGTTTAAGCCCAAACAACAGTGCCAAAGAAAAAATTGTTAGGGATGCACAAACATAAGTACAGTGAAGGACAATTTCTATGAGCAGAAACTTTACATACACCTTTCCAGCCAAACTTCCTTTCTAATTCAGTGCTCTGTACATAGTAGGCACTCACAAAATACTGAGTAAATGAATAAACGGTAAGTTATATCTACAGCACTTCTGAAAGTAGCAAACTGAGGTGTGAGATTCCAAATGAAGTTTTAGGGGAAAAAAAACCAGCATGTCAGTTAAATAAATTAATGCAGCTTGTTAATTTTACTACTTGTCATTTTCTTTTAGAACCTCGGTCCATGGCTGAGCCAGGTAAGAGGCCTTTTACAGTTTAATTTCTTAATATGGAACAATGGAAGTTGTGCTTTACTCACGGAAAACAATTAGAAGAACATTGACATTAAGAATAAAATTAACTGTAGTAGCAGAAATAGCATTTATCGAGTGGAAAATACTGCACTAAGCATTTGGGAAGTACAATCCAGCAATCACTTACATTTACTGAGCACTTACTGTGTCCAAAGCACTTTATTAAGCTCGTGGGAGAGTATAATGTAACAGAGTTGGCATACAAGTTCCCTGCCCACAATGAGCTTGTAGCCTACAGCAATAATACTTTCCCTGTCCACAAGGACTTACACTCTAATGGGAGATGAAGGCATGAAGCATTTACAGAGAAAATAAAATGAACAGTTGAATGTACAACTGAATAAACATATAGATACGTTAGATAAGATAGTAAAGTTCTGAGGATGAATATACACAAGTACATAAGTGCTAGAGAGATTATCGGGAAAGGCATGTTGGAGGAGGTGGGATTTGAATATGGAGATGACTGCAGTCTGTCAGATTTGGGAGAGAGGGATTTCCAAGCCAGGAAAATGGTGAGTGAGGGGATACAGGCAGGAGAATCAAGAACGAGGTACAGCTAGAAGGTTGGCTTGGAAGAAATGAAGAGAGTGAGTTGGAGCCAATCCAGCTCTCTGCTTCTCCTCTGTTTTCCCGCTGGAACCTACCTATTAAAAACTGAATTGCACAGTTTCACTTATGACAGAAGGTGAGTAAGGAAAGGGAGATGTGAAGCTCAAATAATTTGTACGGGTTTATGTAAAGCTCTGGCCGAAGAAGAAGGCCATGAGGGCTTAACAAATGCCATAAAAAATACATCTAAAAAGTAGGTGGCTGAATAAATAGCTAAAATCATAGTTTTAAATTGTTTTAGGATTTCACTGACCCACATTGCCCACCTTTCAACACCAATAACTGAGATTTGCTGCATTTCATTTTAGCCCTGGATGCCGCTTCCATCAGCCTTTAAGTTGCAGGAGCTCAGTATTTTGGAAAAAACACTCACAGGAGTCAGTTTCTGTTGTGGGTAGGGATTGTGCCTACTAACTCAATTGAATTCTCCCAGGTTTTCAGTTCAGGGCTCTGGACAGAGTAAATTCTTAATAAATACTGTTGACTGATTGACTTACAGACTGAGAAGATGAGAAGGCAGTGCCCCTCAGTGAGCCAGTGTGTTTAAAACAGCTCTTTATGCTCCTCTGGACCAAAAATGTGACAGGAAAGGATTTCTCATTATACTAGCCCCTTCCCCTCTCTGCAGTATTCCTAGATTCCAGTTCTTTTTCAGACTCTACCCCTTCCTTCTCCCTGAAACATCTGTACCACAAACGCTATTCTCTTTATGTAGCCAGTTATTCATTTATAGACCTCAAATGTGATTGCAACTGTGTCCCTTAAGGAAAGGCCCACATTAGATCCTGTTTGATTTGGCAGCCGCAATCCAACAGGTTGGCCAATTGAGGAAGACAGAACCACACTCTTGGCCATTTCAGGCCTCCCCGCCTCACTCTGCTGAGTGAAATCAGAGCATGCCCATCCTCGGGGGCCCCAGTTACAGTGGTGAGGTTTGCCAATATCAGAGGGTTACAATTTTGGCCCCTTATGTCATGTTCTCCTCAAAGCCACAGAGCACCACTCTCTATCTCCATTTCGTCACTCCATTATCACGGCCTCGCAGTTCTTGTAGCCCGGTGATATTTCTTCTGATTCCCATCTCAGAATAGAATTCCTCATCTGTCCATTAAGATCTTTTTGAGTCATACTGGTCATGTTTTCCCATCCAGTGGCCAAATACACTGTCAGTCAATCAGCCTGTGTGTTTTCAGTGGCCCTGGGATACATAATATAGGACTAGGATTTAAGTATGCATAGTAAATATTAGACATGGTCCCTACCCTCAATAATAATAATATTTGTTAAGTGCTTACTATATGCCAAGCACTGTTCTAAGCACTGGTGATAACCTTGGACATAGACCCTGCCCCTCATGGGGCTCACAGTCTAGGTAGGAGGCAGTAGGATTTAATCCCCACTCTATAAAGGAGGAAAGTGAAGCAGAGAGAAGTTAAGTGACTTGCCCAAGATCACACAGCAGGTAAAAGGGGGAGCTGGGATTAGAACCCAGGTTTTCTCACTCCCAGACCCATGCTCTTTCCACTAGACCATGCTGCTTAATATCTAGTATGAGATAAATTCCCCAAACTTCTGACACTCTCAAATAATTTAGCTGTTACCCAACTCTGAGATGTCAAATCTCCCATCCTATTTTTCTTTTAGGGACATCTGCTTTCAATGTCAAGTCTTCTGGGAAATGATCACAGAGTAGCGGTTCTATACTGTCCTGCTAATGTTTAAAATGTCTCCCATCCAATGACAAATATACTTGAGTACAGAGCACTGTACTATGCAACTGAAAGAGAACAATAGAGTGCAATAGTGGTAAAAGACACTGTCTCTGTGCTTCCAGAACTTACGATCTAATAGGAGAGACACAAAATCATTTAAATAGGAGGGAAAATCAAACAATCAGTATCAATTAATGGTATTTACTGAGCACTTTGTACTACCTTCTTGGGAGAGTACAATACAAATACAATACAATGCAATACAATGTACTGGTCAAAACAAGATAATGGAAAGGTAGATAAGTGAATAAATGGGTGTTTAAATAGAAAAGTATATAAATTGCTATGTATATAAGTGCTGAGGTGACTATTGGGAGAAAAGACCTAGAGAATAACTTTCTTTCCAGTAGTGTGTTGAAGGTAAACCATTGTCTGCTCTCTTCTAGAAGAGGTCCTGCCCCTTGCCTCATCCCACAGTGATGTCACCCAGATCACCCCCAAGAAGGTCTGGCAGCTCCATTCTGGGGTCTAACATCCTAGGAATGTGCCTGGCCTGCTAGCTGGAAATAGCCCAACTCTGCTGGCATCTAACCCCTTTGGTATATTTACCGAGCCCGAGTATCATTATCCTATGTAGTTTAAGAGAATTGCCTTGGAGTAGAAAATGGAGAATTCACTGAGGAAGAGGAAATAGGTCTCATTTATTTATTTGCTTTTTTTTTCAACCATGCCATGTACTCTACCAAGGAGTAGGATTTGTTCCCTTTTAAACAGTCAGAAAACCAAGGCATAGAGAAACCAAACCATTTTTATTATTTATCCACTGCCAGTGCTTTCCATGGTGCCCCTTTGTGAAAACTTGCCTTGAGGCTTCTCCACAGTTATTCAGAGCTGATAAAAGAGTTAGGATTAGAAATCACCCCTCCCTCCTACCCAGAGTCATTATTAGAGGTTAGTGAGCCTTTGCCACAGCACTGATTGCACACATGCGAACTCCAGCATAATTTCTAGTGCCAAGGTACACAATGGGTGTTTCTCACTCCTTTTCCCCTATTTGCCCAAAACTGTATACCTTTCTGAAGTTTCCCAGTCCTCCTGCCTCCAGAACTGATTTTTAAATTTCACTGCCTGGTTGGATGAGGGTATAGTCACTGAGGAGGGGAGACTGATGGCTGAGAAGGGCCTATGACCCTGCCTCAAATGCCCACCTTCTTCCCTCCTCGCTCCAGGAACAAGGGTGTGCTTTCTTTATGGTATCTGTTAAGTGCTTACTATGTGCCAGGAACTGTACTAAGCCCTGAACACAGTCCCTGTCTCACACAGAGCTCACAGTCTTAATCCCCATTTTGCAGATGAGGTAACTAAGACCCCAAGAAGTTAAGTAACTTGCCCAAGGTCACATAGGAGACATGTGGTGGAGCTGGAATTTATTTAGTTATTTTACTTGTACATATCTCTTCTATTTATTTTATTTTGTTAATGTGTTTTGTTTTGTTCTCTGTCTCCCCCTTCTAGACTGTGAGCCCACTGTTGGGTAGGGACCGTCTCTATATGTTGCCAACTTGTACTTCCCAAGCGCTTAGTACAGTGCTCTGCACACAGTAAGTGCTCAATAAATATGATTGATTGATTGATTGATTGATTGGAATTAGAAGCCAGGTCCTTCTGATCCCATGCCTGTGCTCTATCTACTAGACCACCCTTATATTCCCCACATGGCTTGACTTGAGTGGTGTCCCTTTGCAGCACAAATCCTCCCATGGTATGGAGCCCAGGTCCAATCTGATGGGAACAGGGCTGCCACTTGTCACCTCAGTGTGTGGGGACTTAAAACAGTGGAGGAGTTTAAAAACTCTAACTAATACTGGTGGTCTAGTGGAAAGAGCACAGGACTGGAAATCTGGAAACCTGGCTTCTAATCCTGGTTCTTATCCTGTGTGTCTTTGGGCAAGTCAAGAACAGTGCTTTGCACATAGTAAGTGCTTTATAAATGCCATCATCATTATTATTATTATTATTATGAACCTCTCTGTGCCTCAGTCTTTTCATCTGTTCCTCATCTCCCTTAGACTGTGAACCCCACATAGGACAGAGACTGTACCTGACCTAATTGTATCTACCCCAGCTTTTAGCACAATGCTTGGCCCATAGGGAGCCCTTAACAAATGCCTTGTTGATAATGATGATGTGATAGCTCCATTTCTTAAACCTCCTTCTTCTTCTTACTCTGTCCTTACCTTTCACCCAGGACCAAGCTGGTCAGGTATTCATTCCACAGAACCCACAGTGGCCAATTGAACAGGGGTCTCCTGACCAGTGCATTGAACCACTCAGCTATTGCAGGATTGTTCCTCATTCCTAAGGTCATTTTTTTAATGGTATTCGTCAAGCACTTTTGTTGTGCCATGCTTTGTACTAAGCTCTGGGGTAGATACAAGCTAATCAAGTTGGATACAGTCCATGTCCTACATAAGGCTCACAATCTGAATCCCCATTTTACACATGAGGTAACTGAGGCACAGAGTAGTTAAGTGACTTGTCCAAGGTCACACGGCAGACAGGTGGAGGAGCCAGGATTAGAACCCAGGTCCTTCTGACTCCCAGTTCATGCTCAATCCACGAGGCAATGCTGCTTCACTAACTTCTTGATTTCCCAGCCTCCTTATATCAATCAACCAATCATATTTATTGAGTGCTTATTGTGTGCAGAGCACTGTACTAAGCACTTGGAAAGTGCAAATGTTTCTAAGATTTCAGTTTACCAGTTAGTTAATTACCAGTTAACTGTGTCTGACCTGATTAGCTTGTTTTAAGCACTTAACAAATACCCTCATTATTATCAGTCTACCCCAGTGCTTAGTATAGTGCTTGGCAAATACCACCAATGTGATTATTAATCAATCAATCAATCAATAGTATTTATTGAGTGCTTACTGTGTGCAGAGCACTGTACTAAGCGCTTGGGAAGTACAAGTTGGCAGCATATAGAGACAGTCCCTACCCAACAGTGGTTTCACAGTCTAGAAGGGGGAGACAGAGAACAAAACAAAGCATATTAACAAAATAAAATAAATAGAATAGATATGTACAAGTAAAATAAATAAATAAATAAATAAATAGAGTAAGAAATATGTACAAACATACATACATATATACAGGTGCTGTGGGGAAGGGAAGGAGGTAAGACGGGGGGATGGAGAGGAGGACGAGGGGGAGAGGAAGGAAGGGGCTCAGTTTACCCATTCTTGTTGTTCATCATGCAAGCTAAAGTCATTAAATCATAGACTCTGGGACTGAATATAACCCTGAGGGCCATCCCAATCTCCAAGGAGAGGCGAAGAGCCAAAACTCTATCCAGAAACAAGAAGCCATACATCTAATACCTATAATATATACATATAATTTTGAAGGTCTCCAAAACTTCCTTCAGTCACTCATTCTAGTGTGCAACAACCCCATAACAACTGGACTCTGGCAGCTTTGCAGGTCATTGAAGGTTGGCAAATGATGTTCAATCGATAAATATTTCATTTTGCTTGTTTTGTAGAGGAAATTTGCACTTTGGTCATTGCGGAGGTGTTTTCAGAAGACTCGGGGAGTTTCACCTGCACTGCAAGCAATAAATATGGTACAGTGTCAAGCATTGCACAGCTGGCAGTAAGAGGTGAGGGCCTATTTCAATAGTTTCCTTATTTTAGAAAGTCAGGCTTTGTTGCTGCTTTTCTGTCTGAATGTATTCAATTACCCCTATCTCTCCTTCTTAGGCACCAAACCACCAGGGAAGATTTATATTTCCTTTACTGGGATCCTTACTTTATTGTAACGAATTGAGAACCAAATGAAATGAATGTAACTTGCTTTTTTTTTTGCCCAGTCATCCGCACACTGTGGGCTCAGATTGAATTTCTTGCCCCTTTTTATTTCCAAGATTTTCGTGTGACTAAACTCTCCATTTTTGTATAAACTGGACATTATTTCCCAGCTCCACACTCAATTAACTCACTTTGTCAACCTTGCCTTTTATAGGACTAAATTTCTAGGCATCTCAGTACTTTTTGAGAAGCAGCATGACTCAATGGAAAGGGCATGGGCTTTGGAATCAGAGGTCATGGGTTCAAATCCAGGCTCCACAAATTATCAGCAATGTGATTTTGGGCAAGTCACTTAACTTCTCTGTGCCTCAGTTATCTCATCTATAGAATGGGGATTAAGACTGTGAGCCCCCCATGGGACAACCTGAGCATCTTGTAACCACCCCAGCATTTAGAACAGTGCTTTGCACATAGTAAGCACTTAATAAATGCCATCATTATTATTATTATTTTTGAGATTACACAGTACATCCATTCTTTTCACCAGTATAATCACTCATTCTTGACATACTTTCAGTGGAGCTACATTGGTAAAGTGTAATTTAAATACATGCTATCAGCATTTCGAAGAAGATGGGATGAGCGTTAAAATGTTTGCTCAAAGGACATCAGTAAAGAACCAGACCTCGATTTTAGGTAAAGGGACTGGCTTTGCCTCTCCTTTGCAAATTGTTTTCAAAATTCATTTTGACCTCTGAATTTCTATTCAGTTCTCAAAGTTGGCACTGGATTAATCTACCCATGTGTATTAATGCCAACCTTCTCCCCTCAGCCATCTTCACTTCCATAACCAGCTCTTCATAGCCATAGGCCAGTTTCAAGCCAGAATTTGGCCGCTGCAGACAGGTCATGGAGCATTTAGGAAAGAGAGAAAAAAAGGGGCAACATGGAAGCAGTTTGGTGATGGCAAATGGCAGATTATATGAACAAGGGTTGAGCTGTACCCTTGGGCCTTTCTGTTGTACCTTCCTGCCCTCCCAGTCATCACAACTTGCTGCAATTGCGGAAGGGAGAGAGAAGCAGCAGAGCTCCCAATGTGTATCTGTGCAAGGCCAGCAGTGGATTTATTTTTCCTTTTGGGGGGGTATGTAGGTAGGGGGTGAGGAACCTGACTGGGATGGGGGAGGGGAGTCAGAGGGATCGTTGGGAGGAGTCACCAGAAGAGCTGGTTTGAGAATCTCACACCAGGCAAAAAGATCATAGCAGTAGTTCTTCCATAGAGTCCCCTGAAAACAGAAACTCCTTACCATTGGCTTTAAAGCAATCACTCAATTTAAATTGTATTTATTGAGCACTTACTGTGGGCAGAGCACTGTACTAAGTACTTGGGAGAATACAGTATAATAGGGTTGGTATATGTGTTCCCTTCCCATAACAAGCTTATGATTTAAAGCATTCAATCATCTTGCCCCCACCCAGCCCCATCTTACCTTGCTGATTTCCTACTACAACCCATTTCACTCACTTTGCTTTTCTAATCCCAACCTACTTACTCACTGTACCTCAGTCTCATCTATCTCACCATTGGCCTCTCGCCCGCATTCTCCCTCTGGCCTGAAACTTCCTCCCACTTTGTATCTGATGTACCATCACTCTGCCCATCTTCAAAGCCTTGTTAAAATTACATCTCCTCCAAGAGATTACATCTCCTCCAAGAGCCTTCCCAGACTAGGTCCTCATTTCCTCTCCTCCTTCTCCTTTCTGCATAGCCCTTGCACTTGGATTTGTACCCTTTCTCACCCCATCCTCAACCCCACAGCACTTATCTGTAATTCATTTATGTATAGAAATGTCTGTGTATCTCTCTCTAGATTGTAAACCCCTTATGGGTAGGGAATGTGTCTACTAACTCTGTTAAATTGTACTCTACCAAGTGTTTAGTACAGTCCCCTGCACTCAGTTAGTGCTCAATAAATGATTGATTGGTGAAAAACCGAACGAGGAAAGGAGAGTCTTCAATTCATTTTAAGCCAGCTGGCCAATCTTCAATAAGTCCTCTGCCTGACTTCTTCTCAAACCTGGGCACATGTGGGTCAGGATTTTATTTTCATGCCTGCCCCATACCCAGAGAGCTCTTATTAGGCACAAAGGGAAGATGCACGTTAAGAGAATCTGGTCCATTAATTTTCATCCCACAGTGAGGTTCCTGGCTTCATGTTTGAAGTTTGCCGTACATTATTCAGTGTTTGTGATACTTCAAAGAGGGGGGGTGTTTTTCTCTAGCCAAAGAAATTAGGAATTCTCTCTCATTAATGTGCAGCTCGTTGTGGGTAGGGAAGGTGTCTGCTAATTCTGTTGTAGTGTACTCTCCCAAGCACTTAGTACAGTGTGCTGCACATAGTAAGCACTTAATAAGTATGATTGATTGATAAATAATTTCACAGCATGAACCAATTACATCTAGTGATACCAGGCATGGTGGATGAGGCAAACAGCCCAAGTCTCTTGCTTTTTCTTTCAGGGCCTGAGGACCAGAGCAATAATGTGAACCACCACACATCCAGCTCCAACAACAACTCAGCCCTGGATGAGCCCCAGCCACCTCAGCCCAACCCAGGACCCCTTCCGGTGGAACAACCCCCAAAGCCCAAGCTGGAAGGAGTTCTGGTGAACCACAACGAGCCAAGGTCTAGCTCCCGGATTGGCCTCCGAGTGCACTTTAATCTTCCTGAAGATGACAAAGGCAGTGAGGCATCCTTCGAGGGCACATTGGGAGCTGCCAACCAGATCAGATCTGACTTTTTCCAGGATCGGATCAATGGACAGGCTGCCAAGATGCCTGAGCCTTCTTCACCTATCAAAGAGCCCCCTCCAGTACTGGCTAAGCCAAAACTGTGAGTAGAGAGCCAAATGTTTTTGTGAGTCTTTCCTATAGCTGGAAGAGAGCAACTGGACTGCATCGAAAGTATACCATGCCCTCCCCAGATAATCCCTTCTCCTGCCTTACAGATAGGATCATCAGTGGTATTTATTGAGCACTTACTGGGTACAGAACACTGTACCAAGTGCTTGGGAGAGTACAATACAACAGAATCGGTGGACACGTTCCCTGCTCACAACAAGCTTACAGTCTCTTAGCTGGGGAGGCAGATGTGACATGAACCACACAGTAAGGCTGGGCTGTGGTGAATAAAGTTTCAGGGCTAGTAGAGGATGTGTCTGTGATCCTGTCTGATCACTTGATGTTCACTGTGGCATGTAGGGGATGCTGACAGAATCCCCCAGTGAGTCAGAGGTGGTACTTGTGAATCCATACCTCAAAATCATTTAGAAGGTTGGACATTACCACAACTCTTTATACCTTCAGTTGGGTCTGAAGTTTGATGCCACAATGACTCTTTCCATAGGATACGTGGCCTCTAATTTGTTTCCCTTCTTCCTTGTCTCTCATTCGATCATTGGACAGTGTCCTGCCTAGATAATGGGTTTCATCATTTTGATTAAGAGGATATAGGTAGGTGGCTTTGGAAAATATTAATTAAAAATCTAAACTCTCGGTTCATCTCTACCAGACCTGTTTAGGATGATTTTCTATTTTACCTGTTCATGCAATTCCTGGATTAATGTCTCCTTCTTTTCAAGTTCTTCTTGGGCTGACTGAAGAAACACCAAACAGTTTTTTAGAAGTCCCTGTTCAACTGCTTTGTGACATAGGGTAGACCTTCACATATCATCTCCCTCTCTCAAATAACCTCCTTCTCTCACTTCTCTCACATTTTCTCCAGTGCTGCCCTATTGTAGAATAAGAACAGCCGACCACTATTTATTCTTCATATAGTTGAAGATAAATGTGTCTTGCAACCTACTTTTCTCTAGACTAAATGAGTCCAAATTTGGCTTCCATATATTCTCAAAGGTCCTGGGTCATCTCACAAGAATCAATTACAAATGGCCTTTTTCCACTTGGTCTTAAGCAAATAGTTAATTGCCACCTAGTTTTTGGGGTAATGAAGTAGGGGAGCGGGTCTTAACGATATTGAAGGTGGACAGCCATCAAAGGAGGCTGCCTTTGGAAAATTTGGACATTTGAACCTAAAACTTGGTTTCAGGCCCCCAGAGTCTTGGTGTTGAATAGTTGAGTAGTCCAGAGCTGTCAGAGTAAACCTACTGTCTTTTCTTTTTCCCCATTTCTCTCCCTGGAGCAAAAAAGTTTGATCACTCTTCAAGTTGTACAGAGGGCAGCCCTGAGGAAGTGTGAGGACTAATGGCTGTCCTAGAAAATTGAATTTAGATCTAGTTTTCTTTTGGGGAAGAAGGAGGGATAAAGAGAAAGACTTAGGGAGAGGGGAGACCTGGTGAATAGGCTTGAAAGAAAAGGTGGGTCACCTGTGTTGTTTCTGCTTCCTCCCACTCACCCCTAGTCATACCTTGGGAAGAACCACCCAGCCATCGAGCCCTGTATTTCCATATGGTAGTTGGGTGGCCTAGTGGAAAGAACACAAAACTGGGAATCAGAAGACTTGGAATTAAGTAGCAGCTCTGCCCCTGACCTGCTCTGTGACCTTGAGCAGGTCACTTAACCCCTCTAGGCCTGTTCTCCCTGCCTCTTTGTAGGTTGTGAAGCTTGTGGGGGCCAGAGACTGTGGCCAATCTGATTATCTACCCTGAAGCTTAGAAGAGTGCTTGGCATATAATAAGCACTTAATAAATACCATAAATTAATGGTAGGCTACAGAATCAATTGAAAGCTCAGCTAGACCCTGAACAGTGTAACTAATTAGCCTCATGCCTCCCCAGGGAGGCATGTAATGAACCCATACTAGTGGACCCCAGCTGCAGGGGAATTGAGCCCCTCCCAGAGGTGGGTAGACCTGGCTAAAGTAGCCCAAAAAGCTGGCTTTTAACTTTCCAAAAGGAGGAATGACTCCCTTTACAGAACCTATATGGATCTTGGGGAGCCAAAGTAAAGCAGGTATTTAAATTGACGTTGTAAATCCATCTTATTTCATGTTTGGTACACCTCAGTTTCTCTTAGTTTCTGCCTATTTCTTTATTGGTCTCTTTCTCCACCTCCCTCTCAGTATATGACTATCTACTCTGCTGTCTCTGGTAGTAATGGTATTTATCAAGCATCTACTATATGTAAACCCTTGGGAAAATACAGTAGAAGCCCAAGACTTGTTCTTTGCCCCCAAGAAGCTCATGTGTGTTTCAGTGTGGCAGCACAGTCTCTGATATCCATATTTGAGAAACACTGCTCTAGAATATGGAGTGTAATATCTAGCAGTAGGAATCAAAATGCCTCTTGAAATTTAACAAGGACAAAAAGAATACAGAAGAACAGAAAAATTTATCACCGAATGATGGCCTAGCCCCTATTTCTCTCTAAGATGAGATAGCTCATTTCCCATATGCTACCTATTCTATTTCCATAACTGTTACAATCTGTCAGCTATAGCATGTCAACAGTACAAACAAGGCCTAAAGATATTCTTCCACAGAAGCTTTCTTTATGACATGACAATTACTGAATGGGATCTGCTGAGGCCTCCCTGCCTGCTAAAATAATGAAAACCATTAACAATTTAAAGGTTATATATTCTTCTACTTCAGGGTGGAGCAGTGCCATCAGCTTCAAAACTAATTGCAAGAGCTTTCCTAGAGTAAATTTTAAATTTCCCAACCAAATTTGGCATGTCTTGACATTTGCAAAATCCTCAATTATGCTGCGATGAAGAGGAATTAAAATCAGACTACTGAATCTCCCTCCACATTCTCCTGAAGCAGTGGAAATGGAAGACTCTCACTCCAAGCCACTCATATTTAAATCTTTGTTTATTGATTCCTATAATGCTCCACGGCTACTTCAGTAGAACTCTTTTAACTTTGGTTTATTACATTGTAAACGGGAAGCTATCTCTTTAATAACAGTGATGATTGTGGTATTCGTTAGGCACTTAGTATGTGCCAAGCATTGAACTAAGTAATAACAGTAATAACTGTGGTATTTGTTAAGTGCTTACTAGGTGCCAGGCACTGTACTAAGCGCTGGGGTGAACACAAGCAAATCGGGTTGGACACGGTCCCTGTCCCACGCAAGGCTCACAGTCTTAATCCCCATTTTACAGATGAGGTCACTCAGGCCCGGAGAAGTGAAGTGGCTTGCCCAAGGCCACATAGCAAACAAGTTGCAGAGTCTGGGATTAGAACCCATGACCTTCTGACTCCCAGCCCCTTGCTCTATCCACTACGCCAGGCTACTTCTCAGCTGGGATAGAGAGTCTGAGCTCGTGGGCAGGAAATGTGTCTGTTTATTGTTATACTGTAGTCCCCCAGGTGCTTAGTACAGTGTTCTGCACAGAGTAAGCGCTCAATAAATACGATTGAATGAATGAATGAATCAATAATCATTCTATCCATTCATTCAATCTTATTTATTGAACGCTTACTGTGTGCAGAACACTGTACTAAGTGCTTGTATCAGTGATACTTATTGAGTGCTTACTATGTGCAGAACACTGTTCTAAACTCTAGATTCAAAATAACCAGCTTGGAGACAGGCCCTGCCCCATATGGGACTCACAGACCCCGGGGAAGGGAGAAAAGGTTCCCCATTTTACACATGAGGAAACTGAGGCACAGAGAAGTTAAGTGACTGGCCCAAGGTCACACAGAAGCCAAGTGACAGAGCCAGGAATAGAACCCAGATCCCCTGACTCTTAGGCCCATGTTCTTTCCAGGTGGCCACACTCCTTGACTTTGCCCTGTTTTCTGATGGTTTAGCAGGTAAACCATGGGCCGGTTAGCTTAGTTGGTTAGAGCGTGGTGCTAATAACGCCAAGGTCGCGGGTTCGATCCCCGTATGGGCCATCAGGTTTTTTAATTGACATCTCTTAGACTGTGAGCCCACTGTTGGGTAGGGACTGTCTCTATATTTTGCCAACTTGTACTTCCCAAGCGCTTAGTACAGTGCTCTGCACACAGTAAGCGCTCAATAAATACGATTGATGATGATGATGAGGTAAACTGGTTCTTTTAGGTAAGGAGGGAAGAGGCATCTTGGACTCCTAGAATAAGAAAACAAAATGTTTGAAGACTCTTTGTGTTGAATATCAAAGCCTTACAGATAGGTTCAAAACATTTTCACCCATCTGCAAACATTTCTTCTACCCTTCCCACATCTGCAGTATTATAGCCGTGATGCAGCTGATGGCCAGATGTAAGCAGTACTCTGGAGAAATAACTACCAGTGATGGTGTGGGGCATATTTTCTGGGGTTTTAGTTTCACTGACGTCTTTCAGGCTCAACCTACTTGCTTTCAAATCCTAGGACCATGTGGGCTTGTGTTAATTTGCGTGGCTGTCATATGCAGGAGTTCGGGACGGAGTGCTATTTGCACAAGGGGCATTTGATTGGATTACGTATGTGCCTGGGTGCCCCTATCTGACCTCCTTTCCCCCAGTTGAGGGGCTGATTGTTAATGAGCCACGCTCCTCTGATTAGTTCCTTCAGACAGGATCTGATTTGCTTGAATCATCTGACAGTCATATGCAGCAAGGAAACTGGGACTTGTAAAATCGTGTGACCCTCACAAGTGTCACTGTGGTCACCCTGTTGAAAAAAGACTTCTGTAAATACCTCATGGCATGATTGGAACAGACTACCTTGTTTTCATGTCACGGCTCCTGCAAGGCAACAAGTAGTTTCTGTTTACGTAGTGCTTTTAAAATGGGCTCTCCAGGAAATAGAGTGAGGACCCCTCTGTTGGTATTGTCACTGAGCTACTTTATTTTGGGGTTATCATTATACCCTGTTAGTTTCTTGCTCTGATTTATTGACCGAGTGGCTGTGTCAGGCAGCAAAGTTTGTTAGTTAAAGGCGTTTATTGATTTGGATTTACTTATAATCATGTCAAGACCTTGACTTTCCTGCTTCCTTAAAAGCAAAATAGTTGTGAATAAGCCATCCAAGATAAACCCCGCTGTTGCCAAGCATTTTGACAAGACCAGGAGAGCCAAGCCAAGAGCTGCTTTACCCAAATAGGATTCAAAATTCTTCTCTGACATGGTGTTTGGAAGTTGTCATGGACTATTCTATTTAACTCTATTAATAACTTCAAATAATGATCTCAGTATCCAAGATACTAGCCGTCAGAGAAGTTTGTGCCAGACTCTTAAAGGATTTGGGGCTCTAGTGAAATGAGCCAAACCCATATAGTCAAGATCAGGGCTCCAACCTATGATGCAATAAAAAAGACTGTGAATACTTTGGATCAGGGCAGAGCATTTAAGAATGAAAGTCATGTGTCTAACGAATTGTCTGGAAATGAAACAGCATCTCCAAGGGCTTTTCCAAGGTCTAGATGGACAGGAGATCCAGAAGTTCTCATTAGCTCCTAAATGCCCCAGACTCACAAATTGTCAGATGGTATTGCTCATCTTGATTTTCTTCTGACTTGAGGGTCTCTTGCTTCCCATATTTCCTTAGAGGAATTCACCAAATGGGACTGTGCAGACATTTCCAAACCTAAAATCCCCTAAATTGGGAAAATTCCAAACTTTGCAGCTAAAATTCATGTTTACAATTTCTGCCCCTGAGAACACAGGAGGAGTTGGGAACTCCGTATTGGATCCAGAGAAGCAGCATGGCTCAGTGGAAAGAGCACGGGCTTTGGAGTCAGAGGTCATGGGTTTCAAATCCCAGCTCCACCAATTGTCTGCTGAGTGACGTTGGGCAAGTCATTTCACTTCTCTGTGCCTCAGTTACCTCATCTGTAAAATGGGGATTAAAACCGTGAGCCCCCCGGGGGACAACCTGATCACCTTGTAATCTCTCCAGTGCTTAGAACAGTGCTTTGCACATAGTAAGCGCTTAATAAATGCCATCATTATTATCCAATTGGCTTTCAAATAATTAGAGAAGCAGCATGGCCTAGTGTAATGAGTGTGGACTTGGGAGTCTGAGGACTTGGGTTCTAATCCAGGCTCTGCCACTACTGTGTGACCCTCCCTAGGCACGTCACTTAACTACTCTCTTCCCTCATCTGCAAAATGGGGATTCAATACCTGTTCTCCCTCCTACTTAGACTGTGAGACCCATGTAGGACCTGATTATCTTGTATTTATCCCAGTGCTTAGTACAGTGCTTGGCACATAGTAAGTGCTTAACATAACTTCTCTGGGCCTCAGTTCCTCATCTGTAAAATGGGGATTAAGACTGTGAGCCCCCCGTGGGACAACCTGATCACCTTGTAACCTCCCCAGCACTTAGAACAGTGCTTTGCACATAGCAAGTGCTTAATAAATGCCATCATCATCACTATTATTATTATTATTGTTGCGTTAATAATTAGGTTTACAATGCTGAGGGTTTCATGCCTGCAAAATTCTTATTTCCAATAACAGCTCTGGGAGGCAGGCTATTATTGTGTGCCTATCTAGAAAACAGGAAACTGAGGCACATAGAAGTCTTCCTTTGGCCACCCAGCGTGCCTGGGGAAGGATTTATAATTTCACCCCTTGAGAAACTTGTCAGTTGGATTAGGTATTGGGTCTGTCTGTCTACGGGCCCTGGTTTAATTGTCTGATGACAAATGGACTGATACTCTCAGTGACACATTTTTCCCTCCTCTCTTCCCTCCCTGTTTTATATATAGTGATTCCAATCAGTTACAACAGCTCCACAACCAAGTCCTACTGGAACAGCAGCATCTCCAACACCCATCTCCCTCCTCTCCAAAGGAATTTCCTTTTAACATGAGTGTGCTGAACTCCACTTCCCCCCCAGCACCTCAACCAGTGTCAGTAACCATCAAACCGACCAAGTCTTCTCCGTCACAGATATTCAGCTATGCCCGGCCTAAACAGTTCTTCCCAACCCAGAATACCGCATCGAGTGCTGAGTCTCCATCTGGTTCCCCAGGTTTTACGTTCAGCGGTACACTCCAAGCGACGCAGAGGACAATGAGCAAGGAAAATCTCTTGGGCTCTCACTCCTCAGTGTCAATCAGATCCCCAGTAGGGTTTTCCAGCCTAGGGGATCCACCTGTCGCTGGTCCAGCGGAATTGGCCCGGCCTCCACTCACACTTCCTGTCGCCAGCGGGAACAGCTTTCAGCCCCGCAGCGTGTCTCCATCCCCCGTCTCCCCTACCAGCCGGATCCAGAATCCCGTGGCCTTCCTCAGTGCTGTTCTTCCTTCTCTCCCAACCGTCCCACCCACCAATGCCATGGGCCTTCCCAGGAGTGCACCGTCTGTGTAAGTGGGGCAGACCATTATTGGGATTTCTGGGGGATCCTGCTCACAGTTGGGTTGGAGTTGAGTCAAGATCTGCTCACAACCATGGTTCTCTCATGGTTCTCAACTCTACCACCCAATTAAGGAGCAGTTTTTGTTGGGTTCCTCAGGAATCCCATGTTTCAAGGAGAATATAGTGGAGATAAATAAAGACTAGCGTCTTAGGATAGAGTAGAGGAATTGAGTCCATGGTTACAGGAAAATGAGGATTCTGGAGACTCTTTGGAAAAATTAAATGCTATACAGGGCTATTCATTCTTTCAATGGTATTTATTGAGTGCTTACTGTGTGCAGAGCACTGTACTAAGCACTTGGGAAAATGCAATATAACAATAAGCAGAAGCATTCCCTGCCCACAATGCACTTACAGTCTGAAGCGGGGAGAAGGCTAGGAGATGGCTCTCCCTCTCTTGCTCGTTCCCTAACTGGTCACCCTCGCCACTAAGCCCACTCCCCAGGGCAGGGTGAGCCACGCCCGGGCCCCCAACACAATTTAGGGCCTTGTCAAGGGCCCCGGGCCCAGGGCCCCTCGCCCTGTCCGCAGTTCCAAAGCGCCCGTCCAGCTCCCGGCTTCTCAGCAGCTGGATGGGTTTCTAGATTGTAAAAAATGCTGGATGTAATGCTTTAGGGGCATAACAGCCAAATGTGGTAGGCAATGTGACTACTTGTGGTGTGTCACTACAGTCGATAGATTTTAATGGTCTAATGAGGATGTAATGTTTAGTTATGATAAACTGGAAGAGAAAACCATTTCGGGACAGCGTCAGGCACACTGTAATCACTCAGTAACTGTTTCATGATGACAGTGGTATCTCATCTCATGAATTTATTAATAAGACCTCTAAAGATTGGTGATCCAGGCCTAAGAGAGAGTTTGAAAAGAAGACTTAAATTTTCTGGAGAAGTAGACAAGTTCTCTTAGTGTTCAATCACTCTATCAATCAATTAATGGTATTTATTGAGCTCTGACTGTGTGCAGAGCTAGCTTGTAGTTTGAGCCAAGCCTCCCTTTAGAGCTTGGTAGAGTACAATACAAGAGAGTTGGTTGACATGTTCCCTGCCCACAGGAATCTGTAGTCTAGAGGAGGATCTTAAAGTGTTCGCAGTTTTACCTATTTGACACCCAGTAATTTACTGTACAGAAATGACCTGCCACCAGTTATTGTTGGTTGATTGTTAAATCAGTCATGGTAATTTTTTAAAAAACATTAAATTCACAAAAAATTCCATTTGGCCACTAAATTTATACTGGTTCTTCCCATGCAGTATTGCCCATACAGAGGGCCTAGTTCTTGCTAGTGTTTGTTTTTTTCTATTGTTCCTTCTAATGTCAGTTTACAGCAAATACAATACAGACTTCCCCTAGAGACAAAGAATTTCGTGAGACTAACATAGAAGAGTATAATAATAATAATTCTGGTATTTGTTAAGCACTTACTATATGCCAGGTATTGTACTAAGTGCTGGGGAGGATACAGGCAAATTGTGTTGGACACAGTAGAAAGGAGACCCAGAGAAGCAGCATGGCTCAGAGGACAGAGCACAGGCTTGGGAGTCAGAGGTCATGGGTTCTAATCCCAGCCCTGCCACTTGTCAGCTGTGTGACTTTGGGCAAGTCACTTAACTTCTCTGTGCCTCAGTTCTCTCACCTGGAAAATGGGGATTAAGACTGTGAGCCCCATGTGGGACAACCTGATTACCTTGTATCCCCCCAGCGCTTAGAACAGTGCTTGGCACATAGTAAGTGCTTAACAAATGCCATTATTATTATTATTATTATGGCATAGTGGAAAGAGCACAGGACTGGGAGTCAGAGGACTAATGCCGGCTTTGCCAATTGGCTTGCTGTGTGACCTTGGGCAAGATGCTTAACTTCTCTGTTTCAGTTCTCCTGTTCTCCCTCCTACTAAGACTGTTAGTCCCATGCAGAACAGGGACTGTGTCCAACATAATTAATTAATTAACCTAATTTATTTGCATCTATCCCAGCATTTAGTACAGTGTCTGACACATAGTTGACACATACTAAGTGCTTAGCAAATATCATTAAAAATAAAATAACAATAATAATAATAATAATTAGATGGTTCTTGAAAGGAAACATAGGAATGTAAATGTAGCATAGGGATAATGTAACGTAATCATAGGGATAGATGTAAAGGGGGGAAACTATCAAAAGGTTCCTCCAAGTCGTCTTTGTTGTCCCAAATGGAGATTAAATACCAGTCCATGTGGACTGTGGGTTTGGACCAGTATTGGCATTGCTTATGGTCTTGTGTTCTTAATATTCTAAATTTCCCTTTAAGCTCACTGCTTAGTTCTTATTCAACCTTATTCAACCTACCCTGATTTATTTTATTCTCCAGGCCCGTGGGCCAGCTCTTACTTTCTTTTATGCTTGTGTCAGTAGTGGATTTCTCTTACAGACCATCCCAAGGCTTGATGAAGAAAAATCCAAAGTCTCCTCAGCTAGTGACTGATGATTTCATTCGGGAAAATAAGGCCACGGTGGTGCTAGACTTGGAAAGAAAACTGAATTTCAATGATGCCAGATCAAACCAGCAGGTAAACCTCTCCTCACAGTTTTTCATTTTGTACTCCAAGGTCACTAAGAGCAGGTCTTTGCGGATGCAGACTTGGGAAACACATGATGGTCAGGTTGTTTTCACCCCAGTCGTAATAAGCTGAACTGGACCCCCATTTCAGGGAACAGTTCACACTGTGTATCAAATTTTCCCTCTCCAATCTCAAGTGGGAAAGCCATCTGCAGTTTTATCCAGAGTAAAACTTTGAGGTAAAGTAGAGAGGGATGTCTGTTACAGCTAGAATATAGCTGTTTTAATCACTAGTGGGACCAAATGACTGATTTTCCATTGCAACGTATTGCCAAGAACACATTAAACTGAATTCTTCACTCTGATACTATTTAAGACTCAGACTTAAGAGAAAAACTTGTGGGTGTCTCACAAAACAGGACTTGGCAGTCTGAATGATTAAAGAGGCTTTTTATGTGGGTCTAGACATCTCATTTGGGTTAATGGGTAATTCCTTAACTATTGAGACAATTTATTTAGGACCCGTGTTTTCAGGCATATGTTGGTCATTCCCAGCATAGAAGAAGAGAAAATAAACTTGTCAGATATTCCCACACACTCAAGCTCAACTCCCTTCCCATATAAACCCTCTTCCACAATCTCCCATTAATGATCTCTCTGCTCAAGGAGAATTTGGAGTTGGATCCTTGCTATTGTCCTTTTATGAGAGGCAGTGAATTAAAGGCTACACCCTGCACTTGATTACAGATTAAGAGACTCTGTTCTGCCCAAGCAGGGTTTACTTTGTCTAACCTAAAGGAAGCAGAATTACAGGTCTGGTCTCCCAGGTGGAGAGGAACATCAGGAAGGGGACAAAGGACTAATGTAAAGTTGAGTTTTAAAAGATCAGGAATCCGGCCAGGCACCGTCAATGTGTAGATATCAACTGGGTTCCAGGTCTGATATCAATCAATCAATCAGTGGTATTTTTTGAGAGTTTACTGCGTGAAGGGCACTGTACTAAGTGCTTGGGACAATACAGTTGTATGGTCGCTGGGGAGACAGATATTAAAATAAATTACAATCGGGGAAATATTGGATATTTGCAACTTTTTATCTTGGAAACTTACACATCTCTTCCCTCACAGAGGTGGGGAAAGAGGGATATGGGAAAGACACGTTCTGGTTTGAAGGGGAAAGTGGGAAGCTACCTATGATTTCCATACAATTAAAAAAAAAAATGACTGTTTTCCTTCCCATCACACCTCTCTTGGTGTCCTAGAAGGAAATGTCACTGCTGACATTCATACCTGAAACTGTATGCCTGTGGACTACATAGTGTTCATATTCCCCTGGAATAAACTTTGTTCTTACCTACACATAAAGACCTATAAAGCGAGTCAGGTTATCTCTTTCTTCCATAATTGTGAAATTCTCTTTTTATTTTGTATGCTCATGCCTTAAAAGGAAAAGAATGTACTGTATTATGTCTTCATTCCTAAATGTTTCCTCTCTGCCCCTTGATTCCAAGCAACCAAGGACTTTCTCATTTAAGCCATCATTATTTCTTTCAAAGCAAGAAAAATGGTCTTTAAAGGGCAACTTCTTGGTTCACGTTCTAAAGAAGGTACTGAATAACGTTTTAAAATAAATCCTGTAGGTTTCTCCTAGAAGGGCAGCTCAAAGAGAGGAGTAAATTTATCTTACATGCCAATTATATTCCAAATAGTCTTAACCCTTTTCTTTCACAGCTTCTCCTCTAATCACCCTGACATATGATCTGTTTGTCAAGTGAATTGTCTGAGGTCCATCCTTCTTTGAAAATTTGATTTTAGTAGCAGGGCTGGACCCTTCCAGTGAGGTACCAGGAAAATCCTGAGATCTGTTGTCTGAGTGGGCTAATTTTGGTTGAATCTGTGGCTGTACGGGTTGAGTTAGAAATGGATCTAATAATGGCTCCTTGCAGGCTTCAGAGAGTTCCAGAGTGTGTCAAGAATGGAGTCTGAGCATCAGCCAAAAATAGAGGAGCTTTCCACTTTTCTCTTCCCCTATCCAAGCCCCCTCTTCACGCCCCCTCTCAAGCCTCCTTGCCAAGGATTTATCAGTCAGTTTTTCAGAGCCAGGCAGTCCCTCTGAATTTCTTTTCTTTAAATCAATGAAGAGCAACAAACAACTAATATTTTTGTCATGGCTTTCTTTCAGGAAGAGGGTAAGAAGGGCTGATTCCCTTCCATTTTACAGCTAGCGAAACTGAGGCACAGAGTTATTGTTACCTGTAGTGGACTCAGGCATCTTTTCCCTTGCCCTGTGTTGTCTCCCCAGCTTCTAGTGCAGAGCACTGCACTAGGGGCTTGGGAGAGTACAGTGGAACAGAGTTGTTGAACATGGTCCCTATCCACAAGAAGCTTACAGACAAGAGGGTGAGATGTTACATTACAGATGTGTACATAGGTGCTGTGGCGCTGAGGGTGGACTGAATATCAAATGCTTAGAGGGTGCAGATCCCCAAGGAAAGACTGTTTCTCCTAATCCAGAAGTATTTTCCCATGATGTGTCCACTGTCTTTCCAAGTGCCACTGAAATCAGACCATTAAACTTAGTGAAGGGGAGGAAAAGAATCTTGTTAAAAAAAGAAACTCCAGACTACATTGTTAACAGCCCCAAATGCTTTGTCCCATCTTTTGTCCAACAGCCCCTTTGCTCAGGTGACTGCCCAGAGTGGTCAGCTGTGTCCAGCCAGCTACCTCAGTTCAAAGCAAGGGCTGTGAATTAGCCAGGTAATTTGCTACCATGCCAACATGGCCTATTAGCCTTCAAAAGTGAAAAAGCCATCCAACCAGAATGATTTATTTCCTAACTTAAATCCCCTCAATGTTGAGAGCTGATCAGACCTAGGGACTCAGACATAGCATTTGGTTTTCCTTATCAAAACCTTAAAATGCATGACTTTAATCTTCTCTAGACCAGCTACAGGATATACTTTTTTTTAATTGGCTTCAATTACAAATTGTTTAGCATCGTCACTTGCTTTTAGAGGTAAATCACAAATCAAGAAGCCAAGGCCCCATTTCTTTATGCACTCTTTGTGAATCGATTACTTCAACTAATTTCCCAGTTGTTTCTTTGACTCTCAAAAGGAAGCCTTTAAAGTGCACAAGCAGATAATAATAATGATGGTATTTGTTAAGCGCTTACTGTGTGTGAAGCACTGTTCTAAGATCCCATATGAAGTCTTCCTTTCCATTAAAGAAAGGTGCATTTTCTCAGTGGCTCCAGAACTTTTACCACTCAGGAAGCAGTGTGGCCTTGCAGAAAGAGTGGGGGCCTAGAAGTCAAGGGACCTGGATTCTAAATCCTGGTTCCACTTGCCAGTTCTGGGATCTTGGACAAGGCACAACTTCTCTAAGCCTCAGTTTCCACATCTGTAAAATGGGGATTCATTCATTCAATTGTATTTATTGAGCACTTATTGTGTGCAGAGCACTGTACTAAGTGCTTGGGAAGTACAAGTCGACAACATATAGAGATGGTCCCTACCCAACAACAGGCTCACAGTCTGGAAGGGGGAGACAGAGAACAATACAAAACATGTAGACAGGTGTCAAAATCATCAGAACAAATAGAATTAAGGCTATATGCACACATCATTAACAAAATAAATAGAATAGTAAATGCATACAAGTAAAATAAATAGAGTAACAAATCTGTACAAATATATACAAGTGCTGTGGGGAGGGGAAGGAGGTAGGGCGGGGGTATGGGAAGGAGGAGAGAAAAAAGGGGGCTCAGTCTGGGAAGGCCTCCTGGAGGAGGTAAGCTCTCAGTAGGGCTTGGAAGGGAGGAAGAGAGCTAGCTTGGCGGATGTGTGGAGGGAAGGCATTCCAGGCCTGGGGAAGGACATGAGCCAGGGGTCGACGGCAGAACATGGTGAGAACGAGGTACAGTGAGGAGGTTAGAGGCAGAGGAGCGGAGGGTGCGGGCTGGACTGTAGAAGGAGAGAAGGGAGGTGAGGTAGGAAGGGGCGAGGTGATGGACAGCCTTGAAGCCGAGAGTGAGGAGTTTTTGCTTGATTCATAGGTTGACAGGCAGCCACTGGAGATTTTTGAGGAGGGGAGTAACATGCCCAGAGCGTTTCTGCACAAAGATAATCTGGGCAGCAGAGTGAAGTATTGACTGAAGTGGGGAGAGACAGGAGGATGGGAGATCAGAGAGGTTCAATACCTTGTCCCCCTCTTGCTTAGACTGTGAACCCTATGGGGAACAGGGACTGTGCCTGCCAATTACCTTGAATGTACCCCAGTGCATAATACGGTGCTTGGCACAGAGTAAGCACTTAACAGATACCATGATTATTATTATTATTATTATTTATACTAAGCTTTAGCAATGACATGTCTTTGGTTCTTACACTCTTCTTCAATCAGTGGGTGGTAAAACCAGAATGAATTCCTAATGGAAATAGTGTATCCAATCAATCAATGGCATTTATTGAGTGCTGACTATGTGCAGAGCACTGTACTATGCACTTGAGAGAGTACAATACAAAAGAAGTAGCAGACACACTCCCTGCCCATACAAGCTTACAGTCTAAATGGGGAGATGGACATTCACATGAGTAAATAAGTAAAATTCAGTTTAAAGATATGTACATAAATGATGTGGGATTTGAGGTAGGGAAAATATCAAATGTCCAAAGGTCACAGATCAAAATGCATAGACATGGAAGGGAGAATGAGCCGGTGGAAAAAAGAGCATAATCAGAGAAGGCCTCTTGGACAGGATGTGACCTTAATAAAGCTTTGAAGGTGGAGAGAGTGCTGGTCAGGTGTATGTGAAACAGGAGGGAGTTTCAGGCTAGGGGGAGGATGTGGAAAAGGGCTCGGCTGCAAGATAGATGAGATTGGGACACAGTGAGTAAACTGGTGCTAAAGGAGGGGAGTGTGCCAGCTGGGCTGGAGTAAGGGATTAGTGAAGTGAGGTAGGATGGGACAAGCTGATCGAGTGCTTTAAAGTCAATGGTAAGGAGTTTGTGTTTGATGAGGAGGTATCCAAATGGACTAAACGTTTTTGTTGCTAAATGATCCATGCAGCAGAGTGAAGTATGGAATGGAGTGGGGAGAGATGGGAGGCAGGGAGGTCAGTGAGGAGGCAGATGCAGTAGTCAAGGTGGGATAAGATAAGTGCTTGGATCAGTATGGTAGCAGTTTGTATGGAGAGGAAAGGGAGAGTTTTAGCAATGTCGTTAAGATAAAACGGACAGGGTTTGGTGACAGATTGAATCTGGGGGTGAAATGAGAGAAGTGAGTCGAGAACAACACCAAGGTAACAGGCTTGTGAGAGAGGAAGGGTAGTGGTATTGCCTACAGTGAAGGGAAAGACAGGCAGGACAGGGTTTAGGTGGAAAGAGAAGGTGTTCAGTTTTGGGCATGTGTAATTTGAGGTGTCGGCAGGACAGCCAAACATATTAGCTGGGTTCAAGAGGAATTGGAATAATTCATAGACAAGTAGTTCTTAATGGGTTACTAGATGAAAAGGTTGGGATTTAACATTAGGGAGATGGAATTAATGTTAAGAAGGACAACTATCTTACAGTTCCTTCCAACATTCTATTGTTTCTGTTCAGGACAAAACACTGGGCTGGGTGGATCGCTAGTCTGGTTCAGTAATAGCATTACTCATGATCTTATTTCTTGGGAAATTACAGCACAGGTCCCATTCAGCTAACTGGCCAAAGAGGGACACAAGTGTTTATGGCTCACAAATGACCCAACGTTTTCCCTTTGTTAATGCTATATATTGACCTTGTAATACAGTACAATGCTAAATCATGTACCCGACTTGAGTTTACTTTGCTCCTTCTACCATTCTATTATCTTTGTTCCTTCAACCCTTCAATTATTCCGTCACCTAGGGGCTTTGATTGTTTATTCAGTAAGTGGCATTTATTGAGCACCTGCCATCACTATTGACGGCACTACCATCCTTCCCGTCTCACAAGCCCGCAACCTTGGTGGCATCCTCGACTCCGCTCTCTCATTCACCCCTCACATCCAAGCCGTCATCAAAACCTGCCTGTCTCAGCTCCGCAACAATGCCAAGATCCACCCTTTCCTCTCCATCCAAACCGCTACCCTGCTCGTTCAAGCTCTCATCCTATCCTGTCTGCCTTCATTCCATCTTTAGAATCCGCTCCTTCCACTCCATCCAAACTGCTGTCAGGATGATCTAAAGACTTATCTTATCCCCCCTAGACTACTGCATCAACCTACTTGCTGACCTCCTTGCCTCCTGTCTCTCCACTCTCCAGTCCATACTTCTCTCTGCTGCCCAGATCATTTTTCTAAAAATAGTTCAGTTCATGTCTCCCCACTTCTCAAATACCTCAAATGGTTGTCCATCCACCTCTGCATCAAACAGAAACTCTTTAACATTGGCATTAAGACACTCAATCAGCTCACCCCCCACTCCTACCTAACCTCACAGTTCTCCTACTACAACCGAGCCCAAACACTTGGCTCCTCTCCAAACTGCCCATTATATGTAATCTCTTTGATCTCCCCTAAAACTCTTGACCATGTCCTTCTTGCTTGGAACTCCACTTTATATCCAACAGACCACCACTTTCCCCGTCTCTGAAGCCCAACTAAAATCACACCTGCTCCAAGAGGCCTTGTACTCTCCCAAGCTCTTGGTACAGTGCTCTGCACACAGTAAGCGTTCAATAAATACCATTGATTGATTGATTTTACTAAGTGCTTGAGATAGTATAATAGAATCAAGACCCACAAACCCTTCCTTCAAGGGGTTTATAATCCAATGGAGGAAACAGATAAGCCAAAAATATTCATAGAAAGAAAAGCAAGAATATAATCCCAATAGTCATGTTTTCACTACTGACAACACCCAGACTGATGTGAGAAATAACCCAGAGAAGTCACTGTGAAAAGGCAGAGCTGAAGCATCCTGGTACCCAGCTCTGCTTCTTATTCCTCTAAAGTTTGCTCTTGATCCCTAGAGCATGTGATTGTCAATGTCAATTGTCAATTTCTTCTCACTCCATTACCTCCCTCTGCTAGAAAACAACATATGATGAGAATGTGGCCAGCAAGTCTCGGGAACCAAGCAATGCTCCCCCGATCTTCAGCTTTGGTGCAATTCAGGATGTGTCTAAGGTACAATGCTGTTCTGCCCCGTTCCTCACCCTACGTGATTACCTCAAGATTGGCACTACTGGATTTTTGCATTGTCCCACCGATGCAAGGCATCATTTTGTCCCTCCTTAACTGTACCTGGGATGAGGGCGACTTGTGGTCAGGAAATGACATCCTTTTCTGTGTTTCTGCTACAGAAAATAGAGTAAACGCTTAATAAATGCAACTGAATGAATGGATCAATGAATGAATGAATGAATGAATGAATGAATGAATGAATGAATGAGTTAAATCCAGTGGTTATTTCATGAAAAATGCCAAACCGAGCCCCTCAGGATAATTTCCTCCAGGTCCTGTGTGGGTTGGCCATGCTTGAGAGTCTTGCCTGAGGCTCTGTGAGAGTTTAGAGTTCAGTCCCAGTTGGTTATAAGTCATTGCTGAATGGTAATCCTCTTTAAACAGCTTCAAATCAGAGACCAACTAGAAAACTCTTAAAGGCCTTTCAGCTCCATTTTTTCATGAATGGTATTTATTTAATGCTTACTATGCGCTGAGCACTGTACTATCTGCCAACAGTGTTGGCAGACACATTCCCTACATCAACAAAGACAACGGTGTGCAACTCAAGCTTGGTTTCCTGAGGAATTCAGCTCTACCGCTTCTGGCATTTATTTACAAATATTTAAATCTTGGTGTTACATTTTTAGGAATCCCAATCCTCTAAATTTAAGGGAATTTAGTGGGTCATGATTCTGCCAGGCCAGAAGAGTGGAATGGCTCCAGTTAGCTAATAATAGACTGTGCTTCTCCCATGTGGGACAGGTAATAATAATAATAGTGTCTGCTCTGTTGTACCTACTCCAGCATTTAAAACAATGCTTGGCACATAGTATGCGCTTAGTAAATATCATATTAACTCCCCTCACATCCACTCCCACTCGAACAAAATCACCATATTCTGGTTTCTTGCTCCACCTCCCCAGTTTAGCCATCATCCCACCAGCCTGTTTCAGTGGTGACAGTAAGAAAATCTTACTCTCCCTCTGCTACTTTCTCATTCACTTCCTCTCTTTAAATGACTACTAGAGAGAGTCTTTCCCCTCAGTCCTTTAAAAAAAAACTACCTCTTTAACCCTCCGTGATGGATGGCCTATGTAGGCATGCCATTTTTCTCTTGCACTGATATCAGTAAGTGAGGAGGGAAGTTGGTGAGGGGGAAGGAAAGATGGATTCTGCATTATTAGATGTGTCTCTGTTACAAACTAGAATTTAGCTGTCTTAATCAAGTAAGCTCTATCCATCAGCTATATCTCCTAGATCCTTTTCCATAGGCCAAGAGACAGTCCTACCGTTAGACTTCAGAAAGCCAAGCATAGTTTGAGTTGCCTCTGCTTTAATCAAGCTGACCCTAACCACACAACTTCCGGTTTTCCTACATGAGGGCCCTAATCAAAATTAATCCTGCCTTTCTTCTCCCTCCTTTCTCCTCCTCTTCTGCCTCATCCGTAACCTTTATCCCCACTGCTTACTTACTCATCACAGAAGACCAACAACATTATCTTCCCCATCTCTTCCGTCCCGTAAGCTTGGCATTATCCCCAACTCATCTCTCTCATTCAACCCACATATTCAATCTATCACCAAATCCTGTCGGTTCGACCTTCACAACATGGCTAAAATCCACCCTTTCCTCTCCATCCAACTTCTACTACGCTGATCTAAGCATTTATCAAATCCCGCCTTGACTACTGCATCAGCCTCCTCCTGACTCCTGTCTTTCCCTACTCCGGGCCATACCTCACTCTGCTGCCCAGATCATTTTTCTGAAAAAACATTCAGTCCATATCTCCCCACTTCTCGAGAACCTTCTTTGATTGCCCACCACCTCCATATCAAACAGAAATGCCTTACCACTGATTTTAAATCAGTCAAACAACTCACCCCTCCTACCTTACTTTGATGTACTGCAACACAGCTTGCATGATGCTTCTCTAGTACCAGCTTGCTCACTGTGCCTCAGCCCCATTTCTCATGCCACCACTCTTTTCCCCCATCCTCCCCCTGACCTGAGACTTCCTCACCCTCCACATACGCCATACTACCAATCTCCCTACCTTCAAAGCTTTATTAAAATCACATCTTCTCCAAGTCCTTCCCTGACTAAGTGCTCTTTTTCCCTACTCCCTCTCCCCTTCACATTGCCTGTGCACTTGGGAATACTTGTTGAATACTTGATATTCACCCCAACCTCAGCCCCACACCATCTATGTACATATTGGTAATTGATTTTATATTGTTGTCTTCTCCTCAAAATTGTTAGTTTCTTGTGGACAGGGAACATGTCTACCACATCGGTTGTATTGTACTCTTTCCAGTGCTTAGTACAGTGCTCTGCACTCAGTAAATGCTCGATAAATGCCATGGATTGACTAACATCTGTAACCAAAGGAAATCAAATTACTCCTTAATCCTGGAGGGCAGCCTGGAAGAAGACACCTATATTGTGTCCTGGTGATGCTTGGTGAGCCAACCCCAACCCTTCTGCATCATCGAAGCAGCGTGACTCAGTGGAAAGAGCCCAGGCTTTGGAGTCAGAGGTCATGGGTTCAAATCCCGGCTCCACCGCTTGTCAACTGTGTGACTTTGGGCAAGTCAGTTCACTTCTCTGGGCCTCAGTTACCTCATCTGTAAAATGGGGATTAAGATTGTGAGCCCCACATGGGACAACCTGATCACCTTGTATCCTCCCCAGTGCTTAGAACAGTGCTTTGCATGTAGTAAGCACTTAACAAATACCAAAATTATTATTAATTATTATTATTATCTTGCTCTGCCAGCCTTAAGAGGCTCCTCTCCATCAGTTCCAAGGAGACTTTCATTCCAAACTGAGAAGTTGGTCATAGTATATAATAATCTCAACTGAAATATTCCTCTCTTAAGGATGCATTTTTTCTCCTAAAGCAAACACAGAGCCTGGAAACTCCCATAACTCTCTTGAGCTGCTTGGCTTCAATATGTGCATTGTTGGAGCCAATTCCCAATAGTATCCCATTGTCAAATAGGAATGTTGACATTGATGCATGTTAAACAGGGATAGATGACATACATCGTGGTGGCATTAGAATCAGACCTCCCAGAAGGAATTTAGGCATTTAGCTTGTGAGTCAGTTTACACTTTTGCAGGGACATATTAAAGGGGAGCAGTGGTGACAAGCTGTTCCACCCCTTCACATGATGCAAAAAGTCACCATCCCTGAAAGCTTTGCACCCAGAAATGCCACCCACTAAAAATTTCTGAGGATTTTCCTGGTTTGTTGGGTAAAGGAAAACTAACCTTGGAATCAACGACTTCTAGCTGGACAAGACAATGAAAACACAGATTCTCTAAAAATAATAAACAGTGTACCTTTCCTCAGAGGTGGAATTGTTCCCAGTTGAATTTTCAAGCAGGAATTTCCTTTCTAATCTGGCCCCCAGTGCTAACCCCACATTGGGTATCTCTGTGTTGCTGGCACAACTTTCTGCTAGGAAGGAATGTATCTTAACCTTCACTCATTCATTCATTCGATCATATTTATTGAGCCCTTACTGTGTGCAGTGCACTGTACTGTTTGGAAAGTACAATTCAGCAATAATTCAACCTCTGACTCTAACTACCACCCCAGGATCCCTGTCAGACTTTCAGTTTGACAGAATAATTTCATGCTTTTTGAGCTCCTCTGTTTTTCTCATGCCCACGTCTGCTTTAGGTGGCTTTAAAATAGGTCAGTCAATCAATCAATCGTGTTTATTGAGCGCTTACTGTCTGCAGAGCACTGTACTAAGCACTTGGGAAGTACAAGTTGGCAACATATAGAGATGGTCCCTATCCAACAGTGGGCTCACAGTCTAGAAGGGGGAAGGTCCCAAGTTCAGGAAGGCTGCAAGAGTGTGTATGGAAGGATTTGGAGGAAAGATATGAGAATGCTAACCACTTATAAGGGCTCTACCTCAGCGCTTACTTCAGTCCTTTGGCATAGAAAGCACTTAACAAATATCATTATTATAATTATTAATAACCCCCAAACATCATCTATCAACCCCCCCTTTAAACTGGAAGCTCACTATGGGAAGGGAATGGGTCAGTTATATTGTTGTGTTGTACTCTCCCAAGCTCCTAGTACGGTGACCTGCACACAATAAGGGCTCAATAAATATGATTGATTGATTGATGTGGACTCCCTAACCAATCTGGAGGCACATACAAAGAAGCACGTACTGCTGCTTTGTCTCCTTAAACCCAGTCCAGTACTAGCAAAGGAAATGTTGAACTACAACAAAAAAAGTACTAGCTACCAAGTTCCTTTACCAACGAGTTGAAATGTGAGCAGGGAATATGTTTGCAATACAACAGTGCTCTGCACACAGTAAGCGCTCAATAAATACGATTGATTGATTAACAATAAACAGACACATTCCCTGCCCACATTTCAACAATACTCTCCCAAGCGCTTAGCACAAGGTTCTGCACACAGTAAGCACTCAATAAATACAACTGAATTGAATAAATGAAATGAAACTGGAAGGGCAACAGCCTTAAAAAAAAAGCAATATCTGCTCTGTCTGTTTTTCTTCAAATGCTTTTGCCACCTCAAGAAGGTTCAAGAAGCTTTTATATATAAGAATATATTCTGTTGCATCACCGTACCTCTAATTTATTTTATTGTCGGTCTTCCCCTCCAGAGTGTAAGCTACTTGAGTGCAGGGATCATGTCTACTAATTCTATTGTACTCCGCCATGCATTTAGTTCAGGGCTCTATCCCGAGTAAGTGCTCAGTAAATGCTGCTAATTTATTGATGACAAGCTAGTAAAAGGTAATATGCGGGACATTGGATGATCCATTTCATAATCATTAAAATGGTTGTTAAGCTGGACAACATCACCTTCTTCCTCCAAGTATCTTTTGGTCCTTTTGTTGGAAAAGGAATTCAGACTATTTGTTCAAGTATGCCATTTCTGATGGTTTTATATTCCCTGGTTTGGGGTTCATTTGAAATATCTAGATTTTGGTAGATGTGAGTATGTTTCAGTGTTGGAAACACATACATAAATGGAAAGCTCCCGAATACTGGATCTGTAACAATCACGGGGCTCACAGTCTAAGTAGGAAGGGGAACAGTAATTTTATCCCCAGTTTATAAATAAGGAAACTGAGGCACTGATTCTTTTCTTGTTTTTTGTGTGTGGTATCTGTTAAGTGCTTACTATGTGCCAGGCACTGTACTAAACACTGGGGTAGCTATAAGATAATCGGGTTGGACAGTCCCTTTCTCACACAGGGCTCCAAGTCTTATTTCCCATTTTACAGATGAGGTAACAGGTACAGAGAAGTTAAGTGTCTTTCCCAAAGTTACACAGCAGACAAGTGGCACAACCAGAATTAGAACCCAGGTCTCTGAGTCCAAGGCCCAGGATTTCTGTTACACCTCATTGCTTCTTTTAACTCTCTGGCTTCTCCTCCTCAGTTTCTTTCACTGACTCTTTTTCCACCTCTCACCCTGTAACCGTGGGCTTCAAGGTTGTGTTCTGAGTCCCCTAATCTTAACACTCTACATCCACTCACTCAGGGAGTTCATCCACTAACATGGCTTCAGCTACCATTTCTATGCAGGCAAATCCCAAATCAATCTCCCTCGTCCCAACTTCTCACCACCTCTGCGATCTTTCTCCTTGCCTCTGGAACAAATCCACATGGAGTTGATACCTCATCATCATCATCAATCGTATTTATTGAGCGCTTACTATGTGCAGAGCACTGTACTAAGTGCTTGGGAAGTACAAATTGGCAACATATAGAGACAGTCCCTACCCAACAGTGGGCTCACAGTCTAAAAGATACCTATATCTGAAAGCATACATGCAACTCAACACAGGCAAGAAATGTGTTTCAGGCATGTTGGCAAAATGAATTAGAGACCACAATCCAGGGAAATGCTTCATATTTCACGTACATTTGGAAAACATGGTAAATTTGGTTTTATAGAATTATAGACTTGACCTTAACCGAGAAGTCAGTGCTGCTGGTGGCTCGACTCAATCAATGACTGTGACTGTGACTAAATCTTTTGTGTCCTTGTCCATTTTGTCCAAGAAAATCAGTCAGCCAGTCATATTTATTGAGCACTTTCTCTGTTCAGAGTACTGTACTAAGTGCTTGGGAAAGTACAATATAACAAAGTTGCTAGACATGTTCTCTGCCTACAAGGTGCTTACAATCTAGAGGGGGAGAAAATATAAAAAATAAAGAAAATAGAGTAGTGCATCTTTTCTGGCCCTTTGTCATTCCCGGTAGGCTTTGTTTAGACAGCAGTGGGTAAGAAAAAAAAAAAGCTATGGCCTTACTGCCAGTAGGACATAGACTTGAGTTGTTTTTGTCATAGTGCTGATAGCTTGTGCTGAGTCATTCACACGCTCTCAGCTGTCTCCACCCTGCCCAGCTCCACACATTTCAAGGTGCTGGTGAAGGACAACTGTGGTTCATTGTCATCATCAGCAGACCTCTGTTCCCTCATGCATTTGGGAAGCCAAATATGACACTCAGAGTGGCTCAGTAAAGGACAAGGCCTTTGGAGACCTTCCCAGACTGAGCCCCTTCCTTCCTCTCCCCCTCGTCCCCCTCTCCATCCCCCCCATCTTACCTCCTTCCCTTCCCCACAGCACCTGTATATATGGGTATATGGTTGTACATATTTATTACTCTATTTATTTATTTATTTATTTTACTTGTACAGATATATCCTATTTATTTTATTTTGTTGGTATGTTTGGTTTTGTTTTCTGTCTCCCCCTTTTAGACTGTGAGCCCACTGTTGGGTAGGGACTGTCTCTATGTGTACCTCACTGTACCTCGCTCCCCTCACTGTACCTCGCTCTCCTCACTGTACCTCGCTCCCCTCACTGTACCTCGCTCTCGCCTGTCCCGCCATCGACCCCCGGCCCACGTCATCCCCCGGGCCTGGAATGCCCTCCCTCTGCCCATCCGCCAAGCTAGCTCTCTTCCTCCCTTCAAGGCCCTGCTGAGAGCTCACCTCCTCCAGGAGGCCTTCCCAGACTGAGCCCCTTCTTTCCTCTCCCCCTCGTCCCCCTCTCCATCCCCCCGTCTTACCTCCTTCCCTTCCCCACAGCACCTGTATATATGTATATATGGTTGTACATATTTATTACTCTATTTATTTATTTATTTTACTTGTACATTTCTATCCTACTTATTTTATTTTGTTGGTATGTTTGGTTCAGTTCTCTGTCTCCCCCTTTTAGACTGTGAGCCCACTGTTGGGTAGGGACTGTCTCTATGTGATGCCAATTTGTACTTCCCAAGCGCTTAGTACAGTGCTCTGCACATAGTAAGCGCTCAATAAATACGATTGATTGATTGATTGATTGATTGCCAATTTGTACTTCCCAAGCGCTTAGTACAGTGCTCTGCACATAGTAAGCACTCAATAAATACGATTGATGATGATGATGACAAGCAGTCATTTCCACTTTCTTACAGTTGCTGAGCGGCTGAAAACTAAATGGTTTAATGTCTCCCACTTTAATAATGATAATGATAGCGTCTATTAAGCACATACTATGTGCAGAGCACTGTTCTAAGTGCTGGGGAGGTTACAAGGTTATCCCACGGGGGCTCACACTCTTAATCCCCATTTTACAGATGAGGTAACTGAGGCACAGAGAAGTCAAGTGACTTGCCCAAAGTCACACAGCTGGCAATTGGCAGAGCCAGGATTTGAACCCATGACCTCTGACTCCAAAGCCTGTGCTCTTTCCACTGAGCCGTGCTGCTTCTCTTTCCATCTCTCCCTTTCACTTTCCATCTTGCATGCTATTATGTAGAATCGCATCGGTGCATTCAACGATTTAATTGATGAAGGTGAACAATCCTGGTGCATTGTATTTCTCATAAAGGGATTAGGGTTCTTTTGGCAGTAGATGTTGGGACTGTTGGATTGCGAACTGCCTTTGGATGGTGAGGATCATGAAAGGCAACGCGTGTGGTATTTATTCTCATCTGTGTCCTTTTCTGTTATTTGTTGTTTCATCTCTCCTTGTGTATCTTTGGCCAAACTTCTCCCTCGCCCCCCACCAAATTCTTGTTCTTAGATTGTGAGCCCCTTTGAGGGCCAGGCACCTTACCTATCTTAATCCTTGTGTTTAGTACAGTTCTTTGCAAATAATAGGTGCTTAATAAATATTATGACTACTTCTCTGAAACTGTCATACTTTCATTTAAGACCCCTGCCTCAACTCTGCTGCTTCAGAATAGAAAAATAATTCTATCCGTCCACTTTGATCCCTTATCTTGTTATGTCACTTGTCTCCCGTCATTGTAAGTCAATAACCTCTTTCTTTTGCGAGTCTTACCTTTACCTTGATGGAGTTTTTCGCCACAGGCACCCCGGAGAAGCCTCGGTTCTTAGATTTAAGGACCAAGAACCTGTGCAAAGGAATTGGTTAGAGCGCTAGCCATTTGCACGGTGACATGTGCGTTCTCTCATTTCTGTTAATCACGTTCCTGCTGGGGCATGGGGTACAGGGAGCAAAGAAGTGGGCAGGCATACACTGTAAAGTACATATGTGGCCTTCACCCATACTAGCCAGACTTAGGCAGAACTGGGGCTAGAACCCAGATCTCCCGAGCCTCAGAGATAGTCTTTCAGTAGAAAGAATTAACTGCAGATTCGATCTTACTTTAAACTGACATCCTGCATCCCTTTTTGTAATCCATATTTGCTAGCAGATCTCAAGACAAAAGTTGGCAGGATGTTCAGCAGCAGCAGGAAAATATATATACTTAGCACCATGTTAAGGCTGTTGTGGCCCCAGGGCACTGAAAGCCTGGGGATACTCCAGGCTAAAGTTCACCTCCTCCCACTATCTCCCTACAAGGCTTGGGCCTGAAACAAATTAGTGGTCCAAGGCCATCACTTTCAGAGACCAGGGAAGAGAGAGGACAGTCCTCCCTCCTAGCCCAGGGCCCAGGACTGCATCCCCTAAAGTCCCTGGAGTAATTCAACCCTTCTGGAAATAAATTTCTGTGGTACTTATTAAACACTTACTTTGTGCTGAGTTCTGGAGTGGATACAGGATAATCAGGTTGGACACAGTCACTGTCTCACATGGGGATTACAGTCTAAGTAGGAGGGAATAGGATTTAATGAAGAAACTGAGGCATAAAAAAGTTGAATGACTTGTCCAAGGTCACACAGCACACAAGTGATGCAGATGGGATTAGAACCCAGGTTATTTAACTGCCAGGCCGGGGTTCTTTCAACTAAGCCATGCTGCTTCCCTCATATAGATTGCTATTTTAAGATGACCCTTTGTTTATTGGTGCTAAAAATTGCAAAAATCACTTTGGTTCGGAGGCAGTATGTTCATTAGTTTTACTCCCGGAAAGTCAAGGGTCTTTGTGTTTTGGATTTCGGATAGGACTGGAGAGAGGGGTTTTAACCTGCTGTCACTTAAAATCTCAGGTTGTTATGTGGAGAAGCAGCATGGCTCAGTGGAAAGAGCACGGGCTTTGGAGTAAGAGGTCACGGGTTCAAATCCTGGCTCCACCAGCTGTCAGCTGTGTGACTTTAGGCAAGTCACTTAACTTCTCTGTGCTTCAGTTACCTCATCTGTAAAATGGGGATTGACTGTGAGCCCCCCGTGGGACAACCTGATCACTTTGTAACCTCCCCAGCGCTTAACAGTGCTTTGCACATAGTAAGTGCTTAACAAATACCATCATAATTATTATTATTATTATATCATCCCACTGCAGGAGACATTGGCTAGAATAAGGACTAAAGAGGGTGGGTGATGCAAAGAAATGATTTGAGGACCCAGACCCTGCCACCTCACGCCCTGGATTCCTTGCCCATGATTAAGGCCATTTAGCAGTGAGGAAGTGTGAGAAAGATCAAGGGGGGAGGGTCTTGCCACCGTTCACCCAAAAGCCAGCCACCTGACTTCTGCAGCGGCAAACTGGGAAATTCCCAAAGTTCAGGACTGCCGAACCTCTATATAGGCAGAGCTTCCCGCTGCTTGAAGGAGGTTTTACCAGGCTCTGGTGCCCTTCTGAAGCAGTGGAGAAACCCTCAGCCATGCCTCCACCTCTGAGGAGTCTGTTTGAGCCCCACTCGGAAAAGGCAGCAACTGGAATTACCCAGGGTGACACAAAGATGCAAGAATTGAGTCAGACAGTGACTCCACAGCTCCAATGAGTGCTGTTGTCATGGGAAGAGCTGCAGCTTCCTTCCCGCAAATGAGATAAGAGAGCAGGCACCTCTGGTCACCAGCAGGTAAGGAAGGACTCCAGTTGTGGCCGGAGTAACTTGGGATGAGGACGACAGTCCTGAATGCTCAGGTCATGTCCCCAGGCAGTCCTGAGAGCCCTTATTTCCTGACCTCCTACTGAAACAGATTCGACCTTTTTGACAGGAGTACAAGATTTCGAGCTTTGAGCAGAGACTGATGAATGAAATAGAGTTCCGCCTGGAACGCACCCCCGTGGATGAATCGGATGATGAAATCCAGCATGATGAGATCCCGACTGGCAAGTGCATCGCGCCCATCTTCGACAAGAGACTCAAGCACTTCCGAGTCCCGGAAGGGTCTCCCATCACTTTCACCTGCAAAATCGTGGGGATACCCGTCCCGAAGGTAGGAAACGCCAGACAGAAACTCCATTTCCCCAAGCCGAAATAAACAGGGGGGAATGGAGAAATGATCTCTAAATCTCAGACCGAACTTATGCACTAGTGCAGGATTTCCAATGAACTGTGGAGTATCTTTACCAACTCTGTTATACTCTACTTTCCCAAGCGCTTAGTAGAGGTCTCTACATACAGTAAGTGCTCAATAAATAATATTGATGAAGTGATTGATTTACTTATCAGATGAAATGCAATTCCAGACAATTTGGCTAGGCTGGTTTAGCAGGACTAGTAAAGATAAATGGCCTTGCACATTCATTCATTCAGTTGTGTTTATTAAGCGCTTACTGTGTGCAGAACATTGTACTAAGTGCTTGGGAAAGTACAATACAGCAATAAAAAGTAACAGTCCCTGCCCACAATGAGCTCACAGTCTGTGGGAGGCGGTGGGGGAGGGAGGGGCAATACATTAGTACTGGCCTATAGGCCCCAGGCTTGGAGGAAATTAGACCAGACCAAAAAATAAATCAGGCTGGGGACACAGAAGAATTGAATGAGAAATGAAAAAGAAAACAATAGCCAGCCCTGGGCCTGCACATCTTTAAGCCACTGATACACATCTTCGTCATCAGTCTTTAACTGATATTTTTCTATTCACTAGCATGTATCTAAACTAAACTCTCAGTGTGCTGGCCCTCACTAGCTCTATAGCTGGATCAGAGAAGCAGCATGGCTCAGTGGAAAAAGCACGGGCTTTGGAGTCAGAGGTCATGGGTTCAAATCCCGGCTCTGCCAATTAGCTGTGTGACTTTGGGCAAGTCACTTAACTTCTTTCTGCCTCAGTTCCCTCATCTGTAAAATGGGGATTAAGACTGTGAGCCCCCGTGGGACAACCTGATCACCTTGTAACCTCCCCAGCGCTTAGAAAAGTGCTTTGCACATAGTAAGCGCTTAATAAATGCCATCATTATTATTATTATTATTATCACTGCTTTGGCAGTGGCAGATGGAGGAAGATTTGGAAAACTGTATGGGCTAGAAAAGCCTAGTGAGGTGGTAGACCGTTTTCAAGCCTTCTTTATGTCTGAAAAGCATCTAGGAGGGGTTATAGCGGAGACATTTTTTTTTTATTGTTACAGGGAATAGCATAATAGGGAGTTGAGATTACTTCTCTCTAAACTGGAAGCCCAGCCGCCTGGGCTTCAGACCCTCTGGTCCTCTCTCCCTGGAGACTTGATTTGAAAAGTTCAGATTTTGTTGCAGCAGAGGTGCAGGGGTAGGGAGGGTCAGCACCAAAACACTTCAACTACAAATGAAAACAGATTTTATTTAAACTGAAACCAAAATAAATAGAAATGGGACTGTGATTTCTGAAAACTTGGCTTGGATTTAGAGGTAGTGGGGAGCAAGGGAGCCAAGTCTGGGAGTTCATGTCTGGGAGTGAGGTTGGGTGGGAAGATGGAAAAGGAGTTAGAAAAGAATTCAGGAATCTGGAGAAATTTCAAATCCCCATCTCAATCCTGTTACCAAATACTGCTTTAGACCCCAAAAACTTGACATTAAATACAGATGATAATGGAATTTATGGCTTATAATATTCTTGATGAGGGTTCAGAAGCTTTATCCTTATCCAGTAAGTCCTGGGTGATAATAATTAATAATTATGGTAATAATCATGGTATTTTGTCAGCGCTTCCTATGGGCCAAGCACTGTACTAAATGCAGGGGTAGATACAGTTAATCAGGCAGGTATAATCCCAGTCTCACATAGGGCTCACAGTCTAAGTAAGAGGGAATAAGTCATGGGCCACTCAGTCAGGGAGTCATCAAATATTTTTTATTGAGCATCCCTAAGCATGAGTAGTTGCTTTGAGGACAGACAAAATAATAGATACAAGAAACTTCCAGACCCAGTGTAATCATATGAAAATAGTGAATTGTAGCCATTCAGGGTCCTCCTCCTTCCCCTCCCCACAATATACAGAGTCATCTTCTCCTCTCTGATGTCCTTCAGGTTTACTGGTTCAAAGATGGCAAGCAGATTTCTAAGAAAAATGGACACTGCAAGATGAAGAGAGAGGGGGATGGGACATGTTCTCTGCACATTGAAGCTACCACCAATGATGATGATGGAAATTACACCATAATGGCTGCCAACCCACAGGTAGGCGAATGTACCTCCTTCTTCAGCCTCTTGAGGACAAAGATTTTTTGCATTCACGAATGAATTGAATCTTGTTTTTGTATGAAATCTTCTGCCAGGAGAGGTTGTCAAAGGTTAAGCAGATATCATCATGAACAGAGCACAGACCACACTTCAAAGATGAAGTGTCTACTTCCAGAGCCTCCAATGATGCATTGAATGATCTTGGGAGTGTTATTCAATCCCTATGTCTCCTTTGTCCCATGTGAAAGGTGGGGACGCAGGAGGGAGCCAAGTCTGGTTACTCCTAGGAATATTTGGGGATTATGACTCTGAGTATCTTGGAGAAGGCATTATTTAATCATGGACTTTTCTTATCATTGAATGGTTGCTTTTTACTCTTCCTAGAACAGGCTATTTGGCCAGAAAAAAGGTGCTCAAATATTCCCAAAATTCAAATTGAACCTGAACTGAACCTTCTTTATGGTTTGGAAATATTGGGAAACCAACACTTTTCATTTTTCCAATTACTAGAACTCCCCCAGAATTTACACAATAGAATACATGCTCCCTTGCATTCCACCACAAAGAGAAGAAAGCAGAAATCTCACAAGAATGCTAATCCTCATGTGGGGTGAAGAAAAGATTAGGCTATGCCTTCCACCTGATCGCCCCATTCTGGGTATCTCAGTGGGCAAAAATCTGTTCGCTTTGAATTACACTTGGAAGTGATCATTAATGTACAATGGGGGATTAAGAACTGTGCCATTGTTGGTGGAATCTCTTCTAATGATGGTTGTCTCTCAATCAATCACTGGCATGTTTTGAGCCCATACTGAATGTGGAGCAACGCATTAAGTACTTGGGAGAGTCCTCAGAAGCAAGACATGTCTTTCCTGCCCTCAAGGAGGTTACATGCTATTGGTTAGAATCAAAGGAAAACATTATTTACCAACAGTGTGGGCTGGAAGAAGGAGAAGGATTTAATGGGAGTAATAGAAAGAAACAGGATGAAAGAGGTGAGGATGAGAGAGGTGAATAAATAATTGGCATTACAAATAAATATATGAATAAATAAAACTATACATATGTACACAAGTGCTGATTAACATACGTCAGTGCTGGGATGAGTTTTAGGGTTGATGTGACTGGGGTGCTAAGATTTAATTGGGGAACACTTATTGGAGGAGATGCTATATTTTAGGAGGACTTTGGAGATGGAAACAGCTGTGCTCTGGCAGATTTGTGGGTGGAGGGAATTCCAGGCTGAGGGAAGCAATATGAGAGAGGGATCAGAGGCAGGAGAATTGAGAGTAAGGTATAGTTAGAAGATGAGTTTAGAGCAGAGAGTATAAGCAAGGGGAGTAGCGGATAAAAAGAGCTGACATGTTAAGTTGGAGGAAGTTGATGGAGAGCCTTGAAGTCAAAGGTAAGAAATTTAGGCTTGATGTGAAAGGAGGGAAGGTTTTTGAGGAGTGGAGAGGTGTGTGCAGAATGACATTTTAGAAAAATGATATAGACAGCAGAATGAAGTATGGAATGGAGAGGGGACCGCCTCTATATGTTGCCAGCTTGTACTTCCCAAACACTTAGTCCAGTGCTCTGCACACAGTAAGCACTCAATAAATACAATTGAATGAATGAATGAATGAATGGAGGGAGGGAGATCAGTGAGGCCGCTGATAATGTAGTCTAGCTGGAATATATAAGTGGCAGAACCAGGAATGTAGCTCTTTTAATAGAGAAAAAGGGGTGAATCCAGGATGCTCCCCACATACTTATAGGTCATGATCCCCAGTTCCCTTGGGAAGTCCATTGTTCTGTCTTCATTTCCCAGTTAAGGGAACAAACCTAAAGTAAAGGACATATTGCCTGTCGTGGTGGAAAAATGAAGGTGAAATGCATCTACACATTCCTTTTCTGTTTCCTAGGGGAGAATAAGCTGTTCTGGTCACTTGATGGTTCAGAATGGGCCCATGCGTGGTCGATTAACAACTCCTCAGTCTCACAGGTAAAGCCAAGCCAAGAACTTTCAATAGGGTAGTGTTGGAATACAGGATAGAAAGAATATCGACTCTTTTGAAATGTGTGTTGGGGAAGGCTTTTGCAAATATCATGGACTGCCCAAAAGACAAACAAATTGATTTTAGAGCAAATTAAACCAAAGTGGTCTTTGGAAGACCAAATGACTCGATGTAGATTAGCATATTTTGGACACATAATCAGGAGGACTAATTCTCTGGAGAAGACACTAAAAGTCCAGGGAAAACATGGAAGAAGCAGACCAGTAGCTAGACGGATAGAAATCATAACAACAATAATAGAAGAACCATTAGAAAGGTTGCGGATTATGGCAGAGGACAGGACGTTCTGAAGAAAGTATATCCATGGAGTCGCTGTGACTCAGAAACGACTCAATGGAACTTAATAATAAATAATAAGTATTGGAATGCCGTGCCTAAAATTCACACAACTACTCTTACATTTACTACTAATACTACACACCCTGAGACGGGCTTCATCTATAAAATACAGACCAGAATATGAAATCAAGCTTTGGAGTGACTCAGAATGAGCTGGAGCCTTTTACAAGCACAGGCTGTGCCTTAGAAAATGGCTTCTTCTGGGACAGAAAAGAGTAATCTCCCTCTAGGGTAGCGGTGAACTTGGGGGGGCAGGTGTTTGAGGCAGAGAGAGCGGGGTGCATATTCTGGCTGGGGTTGGTATTTCAGTCAGCTAATTGTGCACTAAAAAAAGGACAAAATGAGGGCCATTCCATAAGCACTAAAATACCCAGGTACAGCCCTACATGCATTGTTCACTTTGTCTCTGATTCTGACTTCCAAGATCGTAGTTTGGCACGATGACAGTCATTCCCTAAACTCTGCGACCAATAGCTATCAACAAAATGAGGAAAATTGTTGCTTTTTCTTTCCCTGGAGCATTTGAACAAACATTTTATTGCAGGGGGAGGTCTCGGATTCAAGAAGGAGATAAAGAACCGTTACAAGAACGCTTTTTCCGGCCTCATTTCCTTCAGGCTCCTGGGGATATGGTGGCTCATGAGGGACGACTTTGTAGACTGGACTGTAAGGTACTAAATCACTCATTGCATACTCCCCTATATCCTAAAATGCAAAGTTACTCATCTTCCACATCCACAGTAGATGGAAATGTTCCACCACATCTACAAGACTCTTTGACCAGAGCCACACCGAGGAAATAATTCTAATGTAATTCAGGTTCCTTGGAAATCCCTTGGAAACCCACAAATCTGATTGTGTTATTCAGTGAGTAAGTAATTCTAGCAAACAGTTGAGTTCAGTATCCATCAGGTAGTTACTGCCTGAAGGGAGACCCAACCTTTGAAAGATGGCGGCCAAGGTGCCTTAAGCCTAAGGCCAACATATTCCTTCCTTCATTCATTCATTAATCGTATTTATTGAGCACTTACTGTGTGCAAAGCGCTGTACTAAGCACTTGGGAGAGTACACTATAACAAGAAACAGACATATTCTCTGCCTATGAAAACAAGACCTCAGCCTCCTGCCCTAATGACTTCTAATGATCAGCCATGCTGGATCAAACCAGTTTAATCTTGACAGTGGTCCCCCGAAGAACTGTTTTGGGAAAATTCACCCCAAAAACAAGAATGCTCCACCGTGGATATGCGACTGAGACAGGCAAGGTGGAAAAGGAGATGATGGTATGGCATTTAGGAGATAGAGAGTGAGGATGGCATGAATTCTTAGCCTTTGGGCATAGGTGACTCTGATCATCTGTTGACTATGTGAGTAATATTTAGTGCCCTGTAGAATGATTGTTCATGCCTCTCTCCTCCTCATCCTTTCCCTTAAAGCAATGTTCTGTGAGGTCACATCTCTCCCTACCCTCTCTATCTAACTATGGCCCACAGATTCACATTTCAGACTTTTATCTGAAGCTCTAGAAACTCAAGTAACAGTAGGACCTGGGTCCGTTTACCTAGAATAAGGTAGTTAAAGGCATATTCCCCTATCTCATCAGGACCATGAATTCTTCTGGAAAGGGTTCAACCTTATGTTTTGGAGGTGTACAATGTCCATAGCTCAGTACAGTGCATTGAAAGCTCTTTGAAAAACAAGGATTTGTCTGCTCAGTCCACCATTTAAAAAAAAAACAGAGACAAAATCTGCCAGGTGATGGGGATCTCAAAACAATTCAAAGTTTCAACCCATTGAAGTTTCAAGTGAACCTCTTAAAGCTCAGAGTGGCTATTTTCTAAAAGCATCCCCAGTTGGAAATGAAGTACTGTTTCCAGGCACAAAGAGCCAATGCATACTTGGTGACTAGATCCCCACTTTGAGGCCCTGACTCTATTTCTGAAACATATTGCAATTACATTCAAATCTGGGACTCATCACAACTCATGACATCTACATCAATCAATTGATCAATTAATTTCATCCCATCCTGGGTGAGGAGAGTCATGATTGCTGCTGAGGTGACAGGTGACGCCCTGAAAATCCTGACCAGTGAAAGGCAGGTTCTCCCAGGTGTACTCCACTCCCTTCTACTCCAGACTCCGGCCCTCACCCAGCAGGTTCTCTGCGGTCTACCTCCTATCTCACGTGGGCATGGGTAGAGACTGTTGCCAGGGGAACCAGATGGTCACTTGACTCAGCCACCATGTCGTTGACTAGGTGAGTGGTCTGCCACCCCCGGAGTTGACGTGGCTACTCAACGGCCAACCTGTCCTACCAGACACCACTCACAAGATGCTGATCAGGGAGACTGGAGTCCACTCTCTCCTCATTGACCCTCTCACCCAGAATGACGCAGGGACCTACACATGCATGGCCACCAACAAAACAGGACAGAATTCCTTCAGCCTGGAGCTCACGGTAGTAGGTAAGATTTCTCATCAGCATACTCCCGCTCATTGATACGGAATTTCATGGGATGGATTCGTAACCCTTTTGTAAGCCTCACTCCACCACCAGCTCAACCAGGAGGAGCTTAAGTGAGCAAAGCAGCTGGCCACCCCCTTCAGCTGACAATAAAGCAAGGTAGTGATGCGGGCAAGATTGGAATTATGAACTCTTTTCTGATTCTAGAATGGTTCTTATAGGCTTCTCAGGAAATAAAATACATCAGCTTCAGGCCTCTGGTTCTTGCTTTTGTCTTAACTGGCTGCTGCTGCTATGTCTTTTCCCTTTCCTCCTTGATCTCCTCTCAGTGAAAAAACTTATGGGGAGGAGTTTATACCGAGGGAATGCTTGGATAGATAGTGTCTCCCTTTCATCAGTCTGCTGACAAAATCTTGGCCTGGGCACCTATTGCTCCCTACTACAAAGTGGCTTAATCAGAAGTTCTGCCTGTGTTTGCCATCATTCTAGGAAGCACATTTTTGTGTGTTTAAAAGAAGAGACTTCCTACAGAGAAGCACCCTCCAAAGGGCACACCAAATTGCTCTGGGAAAGCAGGCACAGCCTGTATATCATTAATGAATTCATTTCTGCATGTTACGATTAACACAGACCAACAACCTGCCCAAATCAGGACTGTTTCTCAGAACCACAGTGCCACCACTGAAAGAGCTACCATGGTCAAGTGGACACAGCATGGCCTAGTGGAAAGAGCATAAGACTTGGAATCAGAGGACCTGGGTTCTAATCCCAGCTCTGCCATTTGCCTGCTGTGTGACTTTAGACAAATCACTTAACTTCTCTATGCCTCAGTTTCCTCAACTGTAAAATGGGCATTCAATATGTTTTTTTCCCTCCTACTTTTATTGTGAACCCCATGCAGGACAGGGACTGTGTCCAACCTAGTTAACTTGCATCTACCCCCAGCATTTATAAACAGAGCTTGACACCTAGTAAGTGCTTCACTTATGATAACGATGATGATGATGATGATTTTTGTTACCTGGAATGGTCTCCCTCTAATGTTCAGCCCATGAGTAAGGTGCACCCCTCAATATGGTAGTTATTTAGCAATTAATTAATCAATCAGTGGTATTTATTTAGCACTCATTGTGACTACAGCACTGTACTAAGCACTTCGGTGAGTACAGTAGACTTCGTATATGTGACCCCTGCCCTTGAGAAGTTTACAATCTAGTGAGGGAGACAGACTTTAAAAACAAGAAGGTCTACAAATATATACAGAAGTGGTGGGGTGGGTGGGTGATTACAATTTTGTGCGTATTTGAGGCAGAAGTGCCACTTGAGAGACAGATGAATAATTTCGACCCCAGTTGTTCATTTGTCCTGGCTTTCTTTTTAGATGGGAAAATGTAGTAAATGGAAAATGAAAGAAGTCATGGAAACATGTTTGGGGTGGAGTTGGGGGAGAGGCAATTGAGAATATGAACAAAGAGATAGGTGCCCACTTACTTTAAAATCCCTATGATGCCACCGGCTTGCAGTGCAAACCCAAAGCACTTGGTAACAAGACATAACTGTGCTTTTCTCTCCAAGCCAAAGAAGTGAAGAAAGCACCAGTGTTCCTGGAGAAGCTGCAGAACTGTGGAGTCCCAGAGGGTCACCCGGTCAGATTAGAGTGCCGTGTGGTGGGCATGCCCCCTCCTGTCTTCTTCTGGAAGAAGGACAACGAAACCATCCCTTTCACCAGAGACAGGATCAGGTATCGTGCCCCCTCCCAGTGCCCACCGGTCCCTGCCCAATCTGGCTGGTTCGGCCATTCACATGGGTTCTGACCTCCCAGAGTTTGAACCTTCCCATTAACTGGCTAGAAGGGTGCATAATTCTCAGGCAATTTCTTGGGCACTGATGGTGAATTTCATGCGCTATAAGGAGGATATCATTCCTAGCCAAGAGCTCACAGACGGGTTGAGAGACAAGAAATGGAAAGGTAGATTGAATACAGCATGCCATCCTTGCTAGTAACATTAGCCAGATTCTTTGGAAGAGAATACTAGTCATGCACCACTCACGCAGATCAAACTCATTGGCTCAGTGGAAAGAGACTGGGCTTGGGAGTCAGAGATCATGGGTTCAAATCCCGGCTCTGCCACTTATCAGCTGTGTGACTTTGGGCAAGTCACTTAACTTCTCTGCGCTCAGTTACCTCATCCGTAAAATAGGGATTGAGACTGTGAGCCCCGTGTGGGACAACCTGATTACCTTGTATCCCCCCCCAGCGCTTAGAACAGTGCTTTGCACATAGTATGATGTGCATGGTTGTGGTTATGGTTGTACATATTTATTACTCTATTTATTTATTCATTTATTTTACTTGTACATTTCTATCCTACTTATTTTATTTTTTTGGTATGTTTGGTTTTGTTCTCTGCCTCCCCCTTTTAGACTGTGAGCCCACTGTTGGGTAGGGACTGTCTCTATGTGTTGCCAATTTGTACTTCCCAAGCACTTAATACAGTGCTCTGCACATAGTAAGCACTCAATAAGTACGATTGATTGATTGATTGATTGATAGTAAGTGCTTAACAGATACCATTATTATTATCAGCTGTGTCAACTTTGAACCCAGAGGACAGCTGAATCAATATGTTGGTCAGCCTGTGTCCAACCTAATTATCTTATAGTTGCCTAGTGCTTGACACATAGTAAGCACTTAACAAATACCCCAAGTAGTTGTAGTAGTAGTAGCAGTAGTAGTAGTGTTTTTGCATTGGGACTTGTCTGCTCTTGTGAGTAGATTAGGGATGAGTTTAGACTATAAAGATAAATGATAAGCAGGAAGAGAGTCTAGATCATCAGCCCAATCCACAAACAGATGGCTTGTGAACAACCGTTGGGTCCAGATTCCCTAAAGAGTTGTTTAAAGTTAGGATCTTGCTGTTGCGGGGTCTCATTTCTCCCCTTTGGAATTCTTAGTCACAAGGGGGGCAGGAAAGCAGGTGTAGATGACCTCAGTTGGAGTTAAGTTTTCCTTGTGGTAAAGAATTGTGACACATCCACTTCTTTGAGAATGGGAGCAGAAAAGGGAGACCTATAGGAAAAGAAGTAGAGTGGAGAGGCTGAAGCCATTTCTTGATTAAATGTAAACCAAAGGTGAGATTAGAGAAAGAAATTACTCACCTAGAGAAAGGAAAATTGGCTTTTTCATTGTAATCGTAGGTTTCCAGCAATGTGATTAGGGAGAAATGATGCCCTTTCATACTGTTTGGATCACATCATTAGTTTAAGTAGTTTAATGTAACAACAATCATGACACTACACATCCTACTAAAAATTCACAGTGTTATCTCTCCTTCCTCCAGCATGCACCAGGACACCACTGGCTACGTCTGTCTCTTTATCCAACCAGCCAAGAAAGCGGATGCCGGATGGTACACGCTGTCTGCTAAGAATGAAGTTGGCATTGTTTCCTGTACTGCCAGATTGGACATATATGGTAAGTGTAATGTGGCTGGTTTCATTCAATCAGTCAATGGTATTTACTGAGTGCTTACTCTGTGCCGAGCATTGTAGTAAGCCTTTGTACAGTACAACAGGGTTGGTAGACATGATCCCTGCCCACAAGGAGCTTACAGTCCAGAGGGGAAGGACTCAATTTTAGACTCCAACTACAGCCGCCTTTATAATTGAAATCAGACAGCCTGGACTGGTTTTAGCCATAAACAAATTGATCTGCTAATGCTGGTGCCGTTCAGGTTTCAGGGTTCAAAATGGTCAGCTGAAGAGTTGCAAACGTCTTTCACCATCTGGTGTTCATTCACATGCTTGAGCCATCTTGGTCCAGTTTGCCAGGGTGCAATGGGAAAACCTCCTGGCTGGAAGAGGAAATTCACTTTCAGTAACTCATGATGGTTTGCGTATTTGTGAATGTCCTAATTTTTGACTACCTATTAGTCTGACAAGAACTGCAATTCGCAACCACCTGGTGAATTTCATGTCTTGATGAAGTGGTTTTCGGAAGGCATTTAGTTCTATTGGCTGTATCTGTCAGCATCTCCACCTGTACTCTTCTTACCGTCCCTCCACCCTCCTTGAACTCATGGCCCCCTTGCTATGCAACACCCGCAATTTGTCTCTTCTCCACTGTGACTTTTGTCTTTTCACCCTTTTTTAACTTAGTGCCGGCACTTACCTCGCACGGGCCAAGAAGCGGCTCCTTGGCCCGCCAGGCTTGGGGCTGGGGGGCGGTGAGGACGGATTGAGTCCAGACTAGGGCGGAACACAGAGGAAAATCCTAGGGGGGGTGATTGCTCCCCCAACCCTGCCTAGCCTGTCCCCAGCCCCCAGCTTTTCCATCTGAAGACACGGGAGCTACAGGCCGGGGAAGGAGTCGGTGGTGCTAAGTGGCTGGGAGCTTGGGGAAACCACAGAGAAGGCAGGGGCAGGAAAGCGGTGCCCGGAGCCAGTAAGAGGGGAAGAGAGTGGGAAGGAAATCATGTGCGGCCTGCTTTGTCAACAGTGCAACAACTGTGTTGCCAAGGTATCAGCCACAGCCGATGATCCAATTTGTTGATTATCCAGCTCCCTGATTATACCATTTTCTTCCTACTGCCTTTGAGCCATTTCCCAGGCTATAAGCACCAGTCAGTCAATCATATTTATTGAGTACTTACAGTGCTAATTCCCTGCCCACAACAAACTTACAGTCTAGAGGGGCAGATAGACATGAATATAAAGAAATTACAGATATTTACATAAGTGCTTGGGGCTGGGAGGGGGAATGAATAAAGGGAGATAGGGTGATACAGAAGGGAGTTGAAGAAAAGGAAAAGAGGGCTTAGTCGGGGAAGGCCTCTTGGAGGGGATGTGCCTTCAATAACGCTTTGAAGCGGGGGAGAGTAATTGTATGTCGGATATGAGGAGGGAGGGCGTTCCTGGCCAGAGACAGGATTTGGATGAGAGGTCGGCGGTGAGATACAAGAAGCACCCCACCAAGCACCCCTCCATTGGAGGGACAAAGGAAGGGAAGGCAGAGTAGAAATGAAAGCATTGCACTTAGAATACATGTCATGGGCAGGGCTTTTCAGAAGGGTTGGGAGTGGAGTGAGGAACAGTTAACCTGGTGTGGGGCCATTAGTCATATGATATTAGTCAGTTTCTTATGCTCTACTCTTCCTTATACTGCATTTCCCCTATTTGTAATTTATTTTAATGTCTGTCTCCCCTGAAGACTGTAAACTCACTGAGGAAAGGGATTACATCCACCAACTCTACTGTATTTTACTCCCCCAAGCACTTAGTAAAGTGCTCTGCACACTGTAAGTGCTTATTAAATATTATTGATTGATTGTGACAGGAGGGAGGAAAGGAGAGTCTAAAGAGTAGAAGAGAACAGAGGCAAAGATTGAGGCAGACAGTGAAAGGGAGATTCAAGGACAGTGGGAGAAAGGCTTTCAGTCAATCAATCAATCATTGGTATTTATTGATTGTTTACTATGTGAAGAACACTGTACTAAGTGCTGGGAAGAGCACAATACAACAGAATTAGTGAACATGCTTCCTGCCCATTATGAGCTTACAGTCTGGAGGGAAGCATTTTAAAATACCATGAATGGTTCATGGATTTCTGCTACTTTTCATTATTAGCCTAATTTTAAAAGAGGGTGTTTCTCCCAAAAAAATGTTGTGGTGGTTGCTTATCCAAGCCAAGTAATTTATTTTGCAAACCACCTCTCTCTAGCCGGATGTTTATTTCCTTCTACTACTCTGTATTTGTGAATGTCCTAATTTTTGACTACCTATTAGTCTGACAAGAACTGCAATTTTGAATTTACTTCAGTAGGGCCTATATTTTACTGTTAGGAGAGGTGTACAGGCAGAGATGGCAAGGGAAATCATTGTTTCTTATCCTATGACTGATAGACCATTTGCAAAAATTTGCATGTGTTTTTGGTTACTCAGTCAGTAGCATTTATTGAGCACTTTACCCCAAGCTTGGAAGAGTACAGTAGAGTTAGTTAACACAGTCCCAGACTTATAGGCGTTCACCATCCAACAGGGGAGACAGACACTAAAATATATTACAGGTAGGGGGAAGCAACAGAGTATGAAGATACATGCGTAAGTGCTAAGAGGTAGTGGGTGAGTACCCAACTGCTTAAGTGATACAGAAGTGCTAAAGTGGCAGTGAAGTCAGGGTGAGAAATGGGATGGGGAGGTAAGAGGCTTTCCGCCACCAAAACCTGCCGGTGTCACCTCCACAACATCGCCAAAATCTGCCCTTTCCTCTCCATCCAAACCGCTACCTTGCTGGTTCAATCTCTCATCCTATCCCGACTGGATTACTGCATCAGCCTTCTCTCTGATCTCCCATTCTCCTGTCTCTCCCCGCTTCAATCTACACTTCACTCTGCTGCCTGGATTATCTTTGTACATGTCACTCCCCTCCTCAAAAATCTCCAGTGGTTGCCTGTCAACCTACAAATCAAGCAAAAACTCCTCACTCTTGGCTTCAAGGCTGTCCATCACCTTGCTGCTCCTCCCCCCAACACCTCACCTCCCTTCTCTCCTTCTACAGCCCAGCCCGCACACACTGCCCCTCTGCTGCTAACCTCCTCACCTTGCCTCCTCACTGTACCTCATTCTGTCCTTCCATCAACCCCTGGCCCATGTCCTTCCCCTGGCCTGGAATACCCTCCCTCCACACATCCACCAAACTAGCTCTCTTCCTCCCTTCAAAGCCCTAATGAGAGCTCACCTCCTCCAGGAGGCCTTCCCAGACTAAGCCCCCTTTTTCCTCTCCTCCTCCCCATCGCCCAACCGCCCTACCTCCTTCCCCTCCCCACAGCACTGTATATATTTGTACATATGTATAACTCTATTTATTTTACTTGTACATATTTACTACTCTATTTATTTTACTAATGATGTGCATATAGCTATAATTCTATTTATTCTGATGGTTTTGACACCTGTCTACTTGTTTTATTTTGTTGCCTGTCTCCCCCTTCTAGACTGTGAACCCGTTGTTGGGTAGGGACCGTCTCTATATGTTGCCGACTTGTACTTCCCAAGTGCTTAGTACAGTGCTCTGCACTCAGTAAGCGCTCAATAAATATGATTGAAAGAATGAATGAATGAATTAAGCAGAGAAGGCGTCCTGGAGGGTATGTGATTTCATAAGGACCTTGAAGATAGGAAGAGCATTGGTCTGCCTGATGTGAAAGGGGACGAAGTTTCAGGTAGAAGGAAGGGTGTAAGCAAGAGGTTGGAGGGTAGAAAGATAAGATTGGGGCACAGTGAGTAAATTGACTTGAGAGAAATTAAACCTGTGAGCTGGGTGTAGTAGAAAAGTGAGGATAAGTAAGTTGGAGAGGGTTGATTGAATGCCTCAAAGGCAATGGTCCAAAATTTCTGCCTCATGTGGAGAAGAATGGCCATCACTGAAAATTTCTGAGGATGGAGGGACAGGCGCCGAACGACATTTTAGAAAAATGATCTGGGCAGCAGAGACAACGATTCCCAAGCGCTTAGTACAGTACTGTGCATACAGTAAGCACTCAATAAACATGACTGAATGAATGAATGATAGACTGGAGAGGGGAGAAACTGGAGGCAGAGAGCTTTGGGATTACCGCTGATGCAGCCATAAAATTGAGATATGGTAAATGCTTGGACCAGCGCAGTGGCAGTTTGGATGGAGAGGAAGGGGTGGAATCTGGAGATTTTATGGAAGAAAAACCGACCGGATGCTGACTGACTGAATAAGGGTGTTGAAAGAGACAGAGGACATACCCGAAGGGAAAGAGGAAAACCGTAAATATTTTCACGTGTTTTTGATCAGGATATCCACTTAGACTCCATCAAATCATTCTCCCTTTCTGACCGGCTGGTGCTAAATAAGACTAGCTAGCAGGTGGAGGAAGTCCCCTGGGGACTGATGTTTTCTGCTCTTGATCTTCCAGCCCAGTGGCACCAGCAGATCCCGCACCCGATATTGGTGCGGCCCAGCAGCAGCCGCTTTGGATCCCTCCCCAGCAAAGGACTTGACATTTTTTCCGCCTTCTCCTCGGAGAGCACCATGGTGTACTCGTGCTCCTCCCGGACCGTGGTGGAGAGCGAAGAACTTTAGGACGGTCTGAGGGGTTCCTGCCGTGGAGGTGCCAGGGGGAGGAAACAAGCACCCCACCCGTGCCTCGAAGAGATGAGACGAGGAGCCAGGGGGCATCCAGGCCCTGGTTTTTAGTCAGCGTAGCCATGGCTGGAGCATTTCACACTGAAATGAGTGAACTGGGGAACGGTCCGACTCCATCGTGACAGAAGGAGAGCGAGAGGGCGGGAGTGTCCATTCAGGGCTGACCTCTTGGTTTTTAATCTCCAGCCACTGCACCGAGCATCACCCCAGGCCTGGCTTCACTCTGCCTCCTGCCAGCCCTGTGACTGGCTAGTCCTGCCCGATTGGACTCTCTGAAGTTCTGAAGCTTATGCTCTCAGACCTACCCTACAAGAGCTCCAAGCCATCACCAATTTACAGGCTAAAACTCGGTTAGGAAGGGGAGAGTTGGGGGGGAATTAAGGCCATCTCTGACTTGCCAGCAGAGTTGGGAAGCTCAACACTGCACCAGCAGAGCATTTAGCGAGATTGTAGGCAGTAGACAACCGCTTTAGGCAGTAAACCCAGCTGGAGGAGCAGGCCGAGAGTCTGTTCCAGCCCTTGTATGTCCTGGAAGCGCTGAGCCATACAGTATAGTGTCAGGTGTGTGCTTCAGCTGAGGAATGAAAAGCAGCATCGTAGATTGACTGGTGCCCTTGTGCTGTGGGCAAAATAAGAGCCCCACTGTCCCGTCAGCTTCCAATATTCCCTTTCTGAGTTTGATCATGAAACTCCCTAACTTTCTAAAATTTGCTCAAACTGGGTGCTAACTCCCATTTTCTTCCTTTGTATAACAAAACTTCATCTGCTGAATTAAAGAGAAATTGATCAAATGTTATGAAATTTGCCACAGAAAACATAAAGTAAACCTTCAAAAATAACTGCCATATCCTAGAGAAAGAGGAGCCATTATCTGCCCTACCAAGGATAGGTCAAAGTATGAACTCAGAAAAGCCCTGAAGTCGAAATGTCAGTGAAGAAAGCCATCAAACTGAAAATGAAAGCAAAAGAAAACGCGTTCAAATGTTTGGCTCAGAGGCATTTTGTAAATCGGGACTAGGTTTAACATGAATAGGGGGACAAGCATATAGGCAGGAGAGAAAAAGTTTCCTCCTCTGAATCCCCATTTCAAAACCAAGACATTTGGCCTGTCGAGTGTGATATTATTGTCGTTACCAGTGATGATTATACCACCGCAGATGCAGTCACCCAAAAGGGTATTTGAAAGGGCCTCCTACTGGAAGAGTACTGAACATTTTAGATTTTTTTTCTAACATCTAAATTGTTTACAAATCTAAAATATAAATTGTATTTTTACTCTCCTGGCTGAAATGGAGGTGGCTGGGCTAAGCTTTGGGAAGTCCCAACACCAATTAAACAATCCAAGTTGCCCATAAAGCTGCTCAAAACTCAGGAGGGAAATGAGCCATCAAGTTTCTGGCCAGTTGGGACTGCCTTCAGCCTCCAGCACTGTCCAGGGCAGGGACTGTAAACTCTCCCACGTTACCTACGGTCTCTTTGGCGACTCCAGTCTGCCCTGAGATTCAGCCGTAAGTTGGAAGCTGTCCCCTTAGACTGTGCTGGAATGACACCCTAGTGAAAGTGAGAATCATGGCTTCTCTAGGTAGCAGGTTCTCTATAGAAGCAGCATGGCCTAGTGGATAGAGCACGGGCTTGGGAGTCAGGTGGTTGTGGGTTCTAATTCTGGCTCTGCCACTTGTCTGCTGTGTGACCTCGGGCAAGTCACTTCACTTCTCTGTGCCTCAGTTACCTCAACTGTAAAATGGGGATTGTGGGACAGGGACTGTTCAACACGAATTGCTTGTATCCACCCCAGCGCTTAGTACAGTGCCTGACACCCGATAAGTGCTTAACAAATACCACAATTATTATTATTATTAGCACTCTGCTATTTGGTTCAATCAATTAATCAATCAATCGTATTTATTGAGCACTTACTGGGTGCAGAGCATTGTACTAAGCACTTGGGGGAGTACAATATAAAAAGGGTTACACTGACCATGATGAGCTTACAGTCCGGGTTTCTAGGGGTCTAGAGGTTCAGTGAAGGATTCCCCTTCCTAACCCCCAACCTGTCTTTCATCACCCCAGAATTCACCTGAGCTATTTTCTTTTTCTTTTGGAAGACAAATAAAATGTCCCAAGTCCAGTATGGAAGAAATAAGGGTTCCAGTTAATTTTCAGAGCCACCGCCTTTGGGAAACCTATTTTGCCTCGAGCTCAAATTGCATGTGTTGGCCCGTGACTAAAGATTATATTTTTGGCATCACTGCCGTGGAGTTGCCATCTTTATACTAACAAATTTGCTACTATGATATAAAAAAGTCTAATGTGAGAAAATACATATTTATGGAATTTTGCTCACCCCTCATTTTCTTCCAGATTATATCTATCAGCACAAGAAGATTTCTCGAATCACTGGTATGCAACCTTTTCTTAATATGGAAATCGTGGCTATTTCAAACTAAGAACAATGGCCTTTGAAAGTGAAAGAAACAGAGGAACTATAAAATTTTCAATCCTCTGAAAATTGTAGATGCTAACATAGTTAAAGTCTGAAGAAGTAATTCAGGATAAAAAAAAACTCTAGCAGTTAGTAAGACAATAAGCACTGGACTATTGAAACATTTTACCTACAAGTGATTTGCTCTAGGCTCTAAATATTTTGAGTCCATCCCCCCAAATTAGGATCATAATTCATTCAATATTTTTCAATTGCACAAAATTCCACTGATTTCCAAATCTAAAAGTTTCCTTTTGATTCTTCCTGAGCATGATCGTAGATTTTTCAAACACATATGAAGTGGCTTAATTTTTTCTTTTAAATCTTTGTTCTCTAAAATGTGACCATAAATAGACACATTAATTACAGACTATGGAAAGCAACTACGACATACCTCAACAGCCGATCATATTCTGTCGCTTGCAGCTTTCGATGGCAAGCCTTTTATCAGACAGGGATTAGCTGAGTGTTTCCTGCACAAGAGAAAGGAACAAACAGAAGGCTCTCTGGAATCGAACCAATCGACTGTCTAAAGGATCAAATCTGTTGGGTCTACTGAAAACCCGATGAAAAGATGAAAAGAACATGACTTTGTGCCAGCCGCTCCTTTGTGAGGAGTGGAAAAGAGGGTGATGTTTTTAGGGAATCAATCAGTCAGTCAATTGTATAAAGAGAGACAGTAGAACTAGGCTGGGAGAGGCAGGATTCAAAGAGCTAATGTGTCAGAGAGACCCATATGGGGACGTCTTCAGCCCTGCTTGAAAAGTCTTAGCTCTTCTCAGTCCTGCTTAGAAGCTTTCAGAGCTCACTGGGGATCTGGGGCGAGCAAGGCTGAAAATCCAGTCTAATAAGCAGGGGAACCAAAGCAATGTCTTTGCACTGACCACTGGAAATCCCCTGGCATAGAGATGCCCCTTCCCACTCATGGAGTCAGAGGCACTGGATTGCCAGGAGAAGCTCACAATGGGAAACAACTCTGAATCTCCATTGTCATGTGCAATGTGTTCATTTCCATCAGAATCTGTTCAGCCATTTGATTATCTGGAAAAATAACAACGTATTCTTGGTGATTTCCCCACAATTACTGAAACAAAAAATCACTATACTATGTACTAGTGCAGGACATTGCATAATTGTTCTGATTGCTAAATAGTTGATGAATTTTACTGTCCCTATCGAGCAAAGCATTTTCGTGGGCCAAAGACATGAGCCCGATTCAAAGCAATAGAATCATTTGAATGTTATTCAATATTTGCTACAATTGAAAATCTTCCATACAACTCCCCATATAACCTTTACTTATCTTCCTGAATCCATCTAAATGTTGAGCACTCCTCATGTTCCTCATCTGTAAAAAATAAACTGCCTGCAGTTTTCCCTCTTAGCAAAAATTTGGGGAAGCAAAATGAGTTCATTCTGTTCGGAGCATGTGTCTCTTACACAGGTAAGAGACCCTGGAAAAATAGGAACAGTTTTTGCAAAGGGAAAAATAGTCACAACCATAAGCAATACATGTTAGCTGATTTCTAGGACGTTGATGTCTTTAAAATTTTATTTTTCAAATTAAAAACACATTGGTGAAGTTTTCTATGGTAAAGCCATGTCCAGGAAATTGTTTGGAAAGAACCTAAGTTGTTGGGAACCTAAGAATTGTTTGGGAGAACTCTAAAACCAGCCCTAGACTAGAAAACCGCCTTCTAGCAGGCAGATTTCAATTTTTTTTTCCAATACCCCAAGACATTTAAAAACCAACCAGCCCTTTGCAAGGAAGAGCACCTCCTCTCCCTGGCTCTGCTTCTTGAAGGCTCTAGCTATGGATTTTATCCCAAGTTATAAAGAAATGGCATGTAAAACAGCCCAGGTCATCCCCAGTGGAAGATCCAGGTCAAATCATCTGAACGTAAACCAGGCTGACTCTCCCCCTGTTTCCAGTACACCAGCAAAGATGGTTGGGTCAGATCCACAGGCCGCTTTTGAAATGGGAGTCCATTACAGTGAACTCCAATGTGACGCTTGGCCTTCTCTCTTCGTGAGATATTTTCTCTGCTTCTTGATAGCTGTTGCCTCATCCGAATTTAACCTTGGCTAGTCTTTGATCCAAAAGACACTATTCTCTTAGAATCACAATAAACACCAATGTTACAGTTCTGGGAGCTGAAAGTTGAAGCCTTTCTTGAATGTTGCAGGATACCACCCTTGCCACGTGAATACACTCCGATTCCCAGAAGGTTGAAAATTAAAGTTTGCATCCACTGTAGGAGGCTTGTCTGGTTATTTCCTGAAGGTGGCTGTTAAAATCTTGAAGGAAAAAATGAAGGGAATCATCTGAGAGTGGTGGAAATGAGAGTCTGAGCTGTATATTTTGCTGATATTGCTGGAAAACAACCAATGGTGATTTCTATATTCATCACTCTACATTTTGCATGCTAGTTTTACTATGGAATTTGCAACGAATGACAAGTTGGGTCAAAACGTTTTTGAACACCAAATGTTGCACGCAGCTTCTCTCAGACCTTTTTGGGGGGTAAGTTAGTTGACAGTGTAATTAACCATGAATCCTGTGGTTGTTTTCTAGAACTGCTTTCTTGAAGTTTTGTTGTGTTTTTGTTTTGGTTTTTTTTGAACTTTTCAAACTTTCAGTGAGCTTCTAGAAATAAAAGTACTAGTGTTTGACTCAAGCTGAGTGTTTTTAAAAAAAGTCACAATATTTAGAAGACGTAATGGACTGTTTCTTCATTAAATAAAGTTTTATTCCTTAAATAAAGTTTCACTATCCCAGATTTTATGTATGCTGAATAACTTTACATAAGGATAGCTGTGTTTTCTCCTGTTGTCAAGGGGTTTTCTTGTATTTTTTGCTCTCTGGTGTTGCCAGTTGAAAGCAATAGCACTGCAGTGATTCGGTAGAATATTAGCTAAAGCGTTCCCATTACCCACTGTCGCTCTCCTCCAAAAACTCATATTCAGACACCAAAGCGTGCTGTGTAGACACCTTCACCCTGGCAGCTGCAAATTGACTCAGGGCTGTCCTACAGGAGGCAGACATTTGAGGGACTATCCATTAATAGTTATGACGCCTGAACATTTAGACCCATTCTGCTAGTTTCACACAATGGAATGGAGTAATGTCTGAACCCCGGTAATAACAGTAATAATAGTTGTGGTTTTTGTTAAGCATTTACTATGTGCCAAACGCCCGGGCATACAAGAGAATCAGGTAAAACACAATCCCTATCCCACAACGGGCTCACAGTCTAAGGGGGAAGGGAGGCAGGTACTGAATCCAGTTTACAGATGAGGAAGCTGAGGAACGCTGAAATTAGGTGACTTGCCCAAGGTTACACAGCAGGCAATTGCTGTCTGAAGCAACGTGGCCTAGTGGATAGAGCATGGACCTAGATGTCAGAAGGACCTGGTTTCTAATCCCGGCTCTGCCCCTTGACTGTTGTGTGACCTTGGGCAAGTCACGTAATTTATCTGTGCCTGTTATCTAGTTTGTAAAATGGGGATTATGACTGTGAGCCCCACGTGGGACATGGACCTGATTAGTTGGTATCCACCCTGGCACTTACTACAGAGCATGGCACATAGTAAGCACTTAACAAATGTCATAAACCAAAACAAAACAAAAAAAACCCAACAACTGCAGAGGCAGATTAGAACCCAGATCCTTTAATTAATAATAACAATTATGGTATTTGTTAAGCGCTTACTATATGCCAAGCCCTGTTCTAAGCACTGGGTAGGTACAAGGTAATCAGGTTGTACCCCACGTTGGGCTTACAGTCTCTATCCCCATTTTATAGATGAGGGAACTGAGGCACAGAGGTGACTTGCCCAAGATCACACAGCAGACAGGTGGCAGAGCCGGGATTAGAACCCACAGCCTCTGACTCCCAAACCCATACTCTTATCACTGAGCCACACTGCTTCTGCTATGTGGTGATACCTGGTGAAGAAGGGCTCTTTTTCCATCTAAGGAGAAATTAAGTTACTTGCCCAGTGTTTTACAGCAGATAAACGGCAGAGCCGGGATTAGGACCCAGTACCCCTAACTCCCAGGCTGTGCACCTTCCACTAGGCAAACATTTGGCCCCACCCCTGACTTTGCTACTTTGGAGCACCTGAAACCTAACCAAGCACACATTTGCCCATAAGGAAGGTGAAAAACAAGAGACCGAGAAGCACACCCAAAACATATAGACATATAAATGAAATCCATATTGCGTGGACTCTTCATAAGTACCTGTCAAAATACTATTTTATATGAAAAAAATCACACATTAATTCAATGATTCATAAGACTTAGTTTTACACAATACTGTGTTTCCAAAAACACAACCACAGTGCCAACGTGAAGCTTAGCAGGATTTATGAGTGAAGAGAAAAAGACCCAAGGAAGTGAGAAGCAATGTTGCCTAGTGGATAGAGCGTGAGCTTGGGAGTTAGAGGACCCGGATTCGAATTCTGACTCCACCTCTTATACTTTGTTTGACCTTGGTCAAGTCATAACTTCTCGGTGACTCAGATAACTATATCTGTAAAATGGGGAGTAAGGCTGTGAGCCCCATATGGGACATGGACTGTGTCAAACCTGATTAGTTAGTATGTATCCCAGAGGTTAGGTACAGTGTTTGGCACATGGTAAGCACTTAACAAAAACCATAAAAAAAGTGGTCGGGTCCAAATGGGGGCGATTTCCTGATTAGAAAGGCCTTAAGGGAAGTGCTCTGCGAACAACTAGAAACGATGGGCCGCCGTCCAAACTACCCTTTCTGAGAATAACAGGAAACCAAAGAGAAATCAGGTGTCGACAACCAGAGAATGACTTTGGTAACACACTCACCGGGAAACACTACGTTTTGAATTTCATTCACTTGGCAGTGCTACCAAAGAGAAAGTATATTGACAAAAAAAAAAAAATACCCCCCAAACAAAGCCCTCAAACTGTGAAAAGGGGAAATCGAAAGGTTCATTCGATTCTTACATTGCAGATTCGGAGGAGTCGGTTGTCTCCCGTTACCTTTCTCCTGCGCAAGAGTCCCGATAAACCTAAAAATAAATGGTCCCCCGAGGTACAGAGTGGTTCGTTACCACTTATAATTAATCTGACAGTTTCTATTGCTTCACTGAAGACAAAAAAAATGGGGAGATGAAACCATATACTTGCAAATTGCTCAAGTCCTAGGGCACGGAGCGCTTAGCCGGGCACCAGGCTCCATCCGGTGGAATGAAGTCTAAATTGCAGGACCAGAGGACACGTGGCAGGGGCCAGAGCGGCCTACACTGCCTTAATAATAACAATAATAATAATAATAATAATAATAATGATAATAATGGCATTTGTTAATGCTTACTATGTGTCCAGCACTGTTCTAAGCTGGTGTGGATACAAGACGAGAAGCAGCGTGGCTCAGTGGAAAGTGCACGAGCTTTGGAGTCAGACATCATGGGTTCATATCTTCGACTCTGCCAATTGTCAGCTGTGTGACTTTGGGCAAGACACTTTACTTCTCTGTTCCTCAGTTCCCTCATCTGTAAAATGGGGATTAAGACTGTGAGCCCACCATGGGACAACCTGATCACCTTTTTTTTTTTGATGGCATTTATTAAGCGCTTACTACATGCAAAGCACTGTTCTAAGTGCTGAAGAGGTTACAAGGTGATCAGGTTGTCTCACGGGGGGCTCACAGTCTTAATCCCCATTTTACAGATGAGGTAACTGAGGCCCAGAGAAGTTAATAATAATAATAATAATGTTGGCATTTGTTAAGCGCTTACTATGTGCAAAGCACTGTTCTAAGCGCTGGGGGGGATACAAAGTGATCAGGTTGTCCCATGTGGGGTTCACAGTCTTAATCCCCATTTTACAGATGAGGTAACTGAGACTCAGAGAAGTTAAGTGACTTGCCCAAGGTCACACAGCAGACGTGGCAGAGCCGGGATTCGAACCCAGACCTCTGACTCCAAAGCCCGGGCTCTTTCCACTGAGCCATGCTGCTTCTCCTTATAGCCTTATAGCCTCCTCACTGCTTAGAACAGCACTTTGCACAATAGTAAGCGCTTAATAAATGCCATTTTTAAAAAATCAGGTTGTCCCACGTGGGGCTCACAGTCTTAATGAAGCAGCGTGGCTTAATGGAAAGAGCCTGGGCTTGGGAGTCCAAGATCTTGGGTTCTAATCCCAGCTCTGCCACTTGTCTGCTCTGCGACCTTGGGCAAGTCAGTAGACTTCTCTGTGCCTGTTACCTCATCTGTAAAACTGGGATTAAGACTGTGAACCCCACCTGAGACAACTGATAACATCGTATCTCTCCCAGCACTTAGAACAGTGCTTGGCACATAGTAAACGCTCAACAAATACCATCATTATTATTAATCACCGTTCTACGGATGAGGTAACTGAGTCACAGAGAAGTTAAGTGACTTACCCAAAGTCACACAGTTGATAACTGGTAGAGTGGAATTGGAACCCATGACCTCTGACTCCCAAACCAGTGTTCTTTTCACTACTCCACGCCTTACAGGTACATCCTTCTCAGCTCCGTTGGGCCAGCTGTGCTAAGTACTGTGCTGAGCACTTCAGAGAGAACAACAGAATTAGTAGACGTGACCCCTGCCTTCAAGGATTTTACATTCTAGCGCGGGGGGGAGACAGACTTTAAAATAAATCACAGAGAGGCCAGAGCAACGGAGTACAAAGAAAAGTACCTAAGTGCTCTGCGGGGAGGGAAGACCCAAGTCAGTCAGTCAGTTGTATTTATTGAGTGCTTACTGTTTGCAGAGCACTGTACTAAGCGCTTGGAATAATACGATACAACAAATAAGCAAACACATTCCCTGCCCAGGACGAGGTTAGGTGATGCCAAAGGGCTGAAGTAGAAGTCGAGCTTCATCGGAGCAATGAAATACCAAAGATTCAGAGCCAAGGGCCAACTTTATTTCCTTATCGAGCAGCATATTTCGAACATTCCTTGGCCCATCACCTCTGGGGCACTTTAAAGGAATTTTCCCAAGCTGACTGGATTTGTCATTGGGAACCCGAGTTCACTAAGCTTCTCCAGATGCCAAGTCCAGCGCCTGCCGCCACCTCATCCAGCTGGGCGAGGAAGAGCCCTTCAAAAAACCCATAATTCTTCTTCGGAAGAAACTGTCTCCATGGTCGACAGCAGAGACACCTCTGTCAGGGACAGTGTGTCTTCCAAGCCGCTGTCAAACGAACTACCGGAGCTGAAGGAAATGTCCTCCTCCGGTAGGCCCTCTTGGCCATCGGCGATCCGGTACATCATCTCCGTCCAGCAGTGGCAGCAGCCGCTGTTCGGGTCTTGACAAGGCTTCAGGCCTTCGGCACGGAGGTCCGGCTGGCTCCCTCCACAGAGCCGGTGCCTCCTGCAATACCACCGCAGAAGGCCACACCGACAGTAGAGCTTCAGGCAGAAATCAAGCTCTTCGCAGCAGCATCGTTGCTCGCAACAGTGCCTCTGGTTCTGGAAGCAGGCCCCGGGTACCCTCGACGCCTGCAGAGGTTGGACACCGTCTTGGTTTAGTAATCCATCGTCTTCGGCTGGAACTGCTCTTTCCACGCTACTGCCCAGTTGGTTTCCCATGGCAGCAACTGGCTCCTTGGCAAGGCCCTCACAAGTCGGTCGTATTTAGCCTCGCTTTGATGTGATCACGAAGCAAACGTGATCACGAAACTTACTGGAGGCAGCTCCGGTGTGAACACCTATTTCACGCTTGTGCGCCAAAGGCAGAAGTTCCCAAGAGAACCCTGCAGGCCTAAAAAGCAGTGGAGACCAGAATATCTGTGAACTGAATTTCCCATTTGAACGCCGGGACAACGTTAGTGTAAACTATTAGAGGATGTGGCTTCTTTCTATTCAACCCCGACAAACTGGGGGTGTTCCCCTGATATTGAGTAATCACAACGGGTTTCCTAGCTTCACAGGAAGAACAGGAGCCTATGAATCAGATGATTACAAAATCAAAACGTGCGAAATCCCATAAGGAGTGCTTTTGAAAACACACTGACATGTACTTTAGGGGCAAGTGAACCGCCCTTCCCGGGAAACCAGTTTAAGCAAACATGTTATCTGTCACTTAAGGTCCAAAGAGGTGAGGACGTTTTTGACAGTGTGACAACATTTTTTTTTCCGGTATTTGTCAAGCGTTTACCATGTGTCAAGATCTGTTCTAAACCCTAGGGAAGATACAAGATAATCAGAGAAGCAGTGTGGCTCAGTGGAAAGAGCCCGGGCTTGGGAGTCAGAGGTTATGTGTTCTAATCCCGGCTCTGCCACTTGTCAGCTGTGTTACTTTGGGCAAGTCACTTCACTTCTCTGTGCCTTAGTTACCTAATCTGTAAAATGGGGATTAAGACTGTGAGCCCCATGTGGGACAACTGAATTACCTTGTATCCCCCCCAGCGCTTAGAACAGTGCTTTGCACATAGTAAGCGCTTAACAAATGCCATTATTATTATTACTATTAGGTCCGACACAGTCCCTTGGCCCATATGGGGCTCACAATTGAAGTAGGAAGGAGAACAGGTATTTAATCTCCATTTTACAGATGAGGTAACTAAGGCACAGAGAAGTTAAGTGATATGCCCATGGTCACATACCAGGCACATGGCAGAGCTGGAATTAGAACCCAGGTTCTCTGTCTCCCAGGCCTGAGCGCTTTCTATTAAACCTCGCTCCTCCTAGGTGTGCCCTATTTTTAGATATGGAGGAAGGAGGTACTTAATAATCACATCTTAGATTTGCATTTCACTTTCATTTTTTCATGTCAGTTGTCTCATTTTGTCCTCCCCTCATCTTGGTGAGCTACAAAGAAACAGGGGTTATTATCCCATTTTACAGTTGAGGAAACAGAGCAACAGAGAGCTTTAAACGGACCTTCATAACCTAAGGCCACACCATAGGCCAGTGCACAGTCCAGGAACTAGAATCCAAGTGTTGATTGATCCAGACATTACAAAAGAAATGCTAGCACTCACAATGTAATCCTTTATTCTGTTCTGGGAAACTGCCATGATTAAATTAGAATCTATCATTATCAGCCTTGGGATTCATTTAGCACCTCATTTTGATAGATGTGAGAAGCAACATGGCTCAGTGGAAAGAGCATGGGCTTGGGAGCCAGAGGTCATGGGTTCAAATGCCGCTCCGCCACTTGTCAGCTGTGTGACTTTGGGCAAGTCACTTAACTTTTCTGTGCTTCAGTTACCTCATCTGTAAAATGGGGATTAAGACTGTGAGTCCCACATGAAGCAACATGATCACCTTGTATCCCCCCCAGTGCTTAGAATAGTGCTTTGCGCATAGTGAGCACTTAACAAATGCCATTATTATTATTATAGAGTTACGCCAGATCTGGGGAAAATGAACCAAAACCAAGACTTCCCATCCCTTGAGGGCCCAGGGCACCTACAGAATAGCCAAGACCTACAGAAAATCAAAGGGATTCTGGTCTTATTCTATTTATTTTATTTTGTTAATATGTTTGATTTTCTTCTCTGTCTCCCCCTTCTAGACTGTGAGCCCACTGTTGGGTAGGGACTGTCTCCATATGTTGCCAACTTGTACTTACCAAGCGCTTAGTACAGTGTTCTGCACACAGTAAACACTCAATAAATATGATTGATTGAAATACGATTGATTGATTCATTCATTCATAAACTCCTGCTCCACCCCACCTCACCCACTCACCAATTTGGACACACAATGTATCTCATCATTCATTCATTCATTCAATCGTATTTATTGAGCGCTTACTGTGTGCAGAGCATTGTACTAAGCACTTGGGAAGTACAAGTTGGCGACATATAGAGACGGTCCCTACCCAACAACGGGCTCACAGTCTAGAAGGGGGAGACAGACAACAAAACAAAACATGTGGACAGGGGGCAAGTCGTCAGAACAAATCAAGTCATCAGAACATCGGAGTACGATCTCTAGTCTCACCAACTCAGCAATACCGCTCTCCAACCCCAACTCCAACCTGCCTGCTCTCCCACTCACCTCTGCCACACGAAGGCAAGAAAAATCTCAATGATGGAATAATGAGGTGATTTACGCCCTCCCTTGTGCCTAGAATAAAAACTCACCATTGGCTTTAAAGCAATCTACTACCATGCCCCCTCCTACCACACCTTGCTTCTCTCCTTCTACAATCCAGTCCGTACACCTCCCTCCTCTCGTGCTAACCTTCTAGTGCAAACCCACTGTGCCTCTATCTCAACTATCTCACCACCGACTCCTTGCCCACGTCCTGACTCTAGCCTGGAACACCCTCCCTCCTCAAATCCGACAATTATTCTCCCCCTCTTCAAAGCCTTATTGAAGGCACATCTCCCTCAAGAGGCCTTTCCAGACTAAGCCCCACTTTTCCTTCTGCGTCACCCTGACCTGCTTCCTTTGCTCTCCCTCCCTCCCAGCCCCAAAGCACTTATGTACAGATCTGTAATTTTATTTATTAGTATTCATGTCTGTTTCCCCCCTCCCAGACTGTAAGCTTGTTGTGGGCAGGGAATGTGACTGTTCATTGTCATATTGTGCTCTCCCAAGCACTTAGTAATAATTCATTCATTCATTCAATCATATTTATTGAGCTCTTACTGTGTTCAGAGCACTGTACTAAGTGCTTGGGAAGTACAAATCGGCAACATATGGAGACGGTCCCTACCCAACAAAGGGCTCACAGTCTAGAAGGGGGAGACAGACAACAAAACAAAACATGTAGACAGGTGTCAAAACTGTCAGAATAAATAGAATTATAGGTAAATGCACATCATTAGCAAAGTAAATAGAATAGTAAATATGCACAAGTAAAATAAATAGAGTAATAAATCTGTACAAACATATATACAGGTGCTGTGGGGAGGGGAAGGAGATAGGGAGGGGGGATGGAGAGGAGGAGAGGAAAAAGGGGGCTCAGTCCGGGAAGGCCTCTTGGAGGAGATGAGCTCTCAGTAGGGCTTTGAAGGGAGAAAGAGAGCTAGCTTGGCTGGAATCATCACATCCCTGGATTGTGTAGGGAGGGCATTCCAGGCCAGGGGAAGGACGTGGGCTGGGGGTCGACGGTGGGACAGGCGAGAATGAGGTACAGTGAGGAGGTTAGCGGCAGAGGAATGGAGGGTGTGGGCTGGGCTGGAGAAGGAGAGAAGGGAGGAAAGGTGGGGGGGCAGCAAGATGATGGAGAGCCTTGAATCCGAGAGTGAGGAGTTATCATCATTATAGTCATTATAGTAAGTATTGATTATAATAATTATCATCTTTATAATAATGGTGATGGTATTTGTTAAGCGCTTACTACGTGCCAAGCACTGTTCTAAGCGCTGATTACTGTTCTAAAATCACACACAGTAAGCTCTCAATACATACGATTGAATGAATGAATGAATGAAGACCCTCCTCTTTCCAATCTTCAAACTACTCCTAAAAATCTCATCTTCTCCAAAAGGCCATCCCAGATTAACCTTTATTTCCCCATCTGCTAGTGTCATTTCAGCACTTCCTTGTCACTTTGGACTGGAGTACTCACCCCTTAAACACTAGGGTGCTCTCTCCTCCTCCCCGACCCCCCAGGTATCATCTTAAAAATCTGTGGCTCCCCCCTAGTTGACTTTATTTTAGTGTCTGTCCTCCCAGATAGATTGTAAACTTCCCCGGAGAAAGGATACGTGTCTACTAACTCTATTGTTCTCTCACAGGCACTTAGTGTGGGCTCTGTGCACTACAGACAACCAATACATTCAACATCCACTGGTTCCTTCCCCTCTGCTTTCAAACATGCCCACGTCTCCCCCATCCTAAAACAACCCCTCTCTTGACCCCACCTCCCCTTCTAGTAATCGCCCTATCTCCCTCCCTCCTTTCCAAACTCCTATAATGAGTCGTCTACACTCGCTGCCTCGAATTCCTCAACACCAACTCTCTCCTTGACCCTCTCCAATCTGGCTTCCGTCCCCTACACTCCACCAAAACTGCCCTCTCAAAGGTCACCAGTGACCTCCTTCTTATCAAATCCAACGGCTCCTACTCTATTATAATGCTCCTCGACCTCTCAGCTGCCTTCGACACTGTGTTCACCCCACACATCTAATCTGTCACCAAAACCTCCACAACATCGCCAAGATCCGCCCTTTCTTCTCCATCCAAACCACTACCTTGCTGGTTCAATTTCTCATCCTATCCCAACTGGATTACTGCATCAGCCTCCTCTCTGGTCTCCCACCCTTCTGTCTCTCCCCACTTCAGTCTATACTTCACTCTGCTGCCCGGATTATCTTTGTACAGAAATGATGTGGGCATGTTACTCCCCTCCCCCAAAATCTCCAGGGGCTGCCAGTCAACCTACGCATCAAGCAAAAACTCGTCACTCTCGGATTCAAGGCTGTCCATCACCTCTCCCCCTCCTACCTCACCTCCCTTCTCTCCTTCTACAACCCAGCCCTCATCCTCTGCTGCTAAGCTCCTCACTGGGCCTCGTTCTCACCTGTCCCACCATCGACCCCCGGCCCACATCCTTCCCCTGGCCTGGAATGCCCCCAATCCCTCTGCCCATCCGCCAAACTAGCTCTCTTCCTCCCTTCAAAGCCCTACTGAGAGTTCACCTCTTCCAGGAGGCCTTTCCAGGCTGAGCCCTTTTTCCTCTCCTCCTCCCCCTCTGCCCTACCTCCTTCCCCTCCCCACAGCACTTGTATATATTTGTACAGATTTATTACTCTATTTTATTTGTACGTATTTACCACTCTATTTTGTTAATGATGTGCACATAGCTGTAATTCTATTTATTCTGACAGTTTTGACACCTGTTTACATGTTTTGTTTTGTTGTCTGTCTCCCCCTTCTAGACTGTGAGCCCGTTGTTGGGTAGGGACCGTCTCTATATGTTTCCGACTTGTACTTCCCAAGCTCTAAGTACAGTGCTCTGCACACAGTAAATGCTCAATAAATACGATTGAATGAATTTGTGAATTTTGCTTCTGGAACTACTTGCAGCTTTCCCTCAGTCCTACAAATATACTCCTGAACCACCCTCTCCTGGTTGTTTTACTCTGTCACACTTCCTGTTCCATCATCTTCTCTTTCTACAACAAATAAAAAGACAAAGCAAAATGCAAAAATCCAGCAAAAATGAAATCTTTATTCCCAACACTAGCTAGGTTCTCGGCAGGCCTCTGATATTGTACAGTCTGGAGCCTTCCCTGAAGAACTCTGCCCAGTGCATCAGCTGAGAGGCTTGTCATCTGCAGCCCTTTCTCCTTCTGAGCTGTGTTGGAGCCTTTGCCAAGGTCCAGGCTGGCACCCCGGGGTTTCTGCAGGGATGCTGGAGCTCCATGGACTTTGTGGATGTCTTCACCCGATCTTCCAGACAGTAGACTGAGAGTCCCATCTCCAGGGTCAGATGATTTTACTTCTCCTCAGCCACAGCATGCTTGGGTGGGACTCTGGGGTGCCAGTCCCCCGGGGGTGGAGTGAGTGGCTGTGTTGGGGGCAGCTCCACCACTTCAGCCCACAGGCACATTATTGCTTACCCCAGTGGGACCCCGGCAGTGCGATGCCGCCCTGGGGTGCCCAGCAATTATCCATCACCCACACCTGGTCCTCTGGAGAGAAGACTTGGAGTGCACTGGGCAGCATCAGTGAGGCTGGGGTTCGGAGCTCAGTTGGGGCCCAGCTCTCATTTCGGCCTGCATGGGTTTCAGGAGCCAAATGGGATTGGCCCGGCAGCAGCCTGGGCATCAGAAGCATGGGGCTCATGGCTGGGTATCCAGGCCAGTTCTCCAGGAGCACCCGGGGAATGGCCGGGCCGTGGGAGGGATCCGGTACTGGAGATGCCCTGGTTCCTGAGCACATCTTCCCCAAGTCTTCCACCTCTGCAGATCGGCTTCCCTTCTGCAGTCCGGGGTGGGACCACTCCAGCTCTCCCCAGCCAACTGAGCGCCAGCATCCTCGACTAGAGGGCCTATCCCCCTGGGAGTTGGGGGAGTGGCTGGGTGGAGAGCAGTCCCACCGCCTCAGCCCACAGACACAGTACTGATCCCCCCAGAGGGACCCTGGCAGCGTGGTGTCCTCCAGGGACGCCCAGCAGTGATCCATTATCCATGCCCAAGCCCAGGCCTGCTTTAGAGAAACAGGGTACAGATGAGGCAGAATCTGTGAGTCCAGGACTGGAAGCTTCATCAGTGGCCGGCTCTCTTTTGAACTAACATGGGAGTCGGGGATCAAGTGCGGCCTGGAGTCCTGGAATCCCCAACTCGGCAGTGTTGGTCTGCGGCCAGAGGCCGGAGGTCTGCTAGGAAATGGTCCGGAGCCCGACAGGCCACGGCAGAGATCCAACGCTGAAGCTCCATGAGCTCCTGAGAACCTCGTCCCCATTTTCTTTTTCCCTAAAGACCTCTCTCGCGCTCTAGGTCCTGACCATTCCAGCTCACCACGGCTTCGCCGTCTTTCACTTGGGCTCCGGGGTCTTCCACTGGGGTTCCGGTCCCCCTGGGAGATGGGGGAATGGCTTTGTGAGGGGCAGTCCCACCGTCTCAGCCCACAGACACAGTACTGCCATCCCCAGAGGGACTCCAGCGGCATGATGTCCTCCGGGGGTGCCCAGCAGTGATCCATCCCCCACGCCCAGGCCTCTGGTGAGGAGTCTTGGCATGCATTCATCTGGAAATATCTCGACAGGTTCTTCAGTTCCCGATAGTTCTTCTTCAGCTATTCTTCTTCAGCAACCAGCTGGGGACTGCCAGGTTATGTTAAGGATCCAACTCCGGGGCACCTAGGCACCTGAAAACTTCTTCCTCAAACCTTTCTAATGACAGAACTTGTTTTCTGTTGCTGCAGAGCTGCTTCCCTCCTGTCCTCCGTGGTCTCTTGATTCCAGCTCTGGTGATTCCCAGTCCTCCTGGGAGGTGGGAGAGTCCCACCTCCCTAAACCGCAGGCCCAGCCCTCCCAGCAGCACAGCAGTGATCCAGCTTCCACGCCCGGGCCCAAGCCTCAGACAGAGCGAAACTTGTCACCCTAAGTAGGAGCTGTGGGCCACAGATGCTTTGAACAGAACATTCCCCACTGCAATGAATGTTCAGCGCTGCTTCCCAGAATATGGCAAGGGTTCCTCCATCACTTGTAGTAGGTAAATCAGGTTCTGGGAAAAGCAGAGATGTCAGGAGCAGGCCGTTTAATCCCTAGAGTATTCGAGGCCTCCTGGCCCCTGCCAATAAATTCTTTCTGGGGACAAGGTAGCAGTGACTGTGCTTAGATGATAGAGCCTTATAAGCCACATAGGGTGAGGCTGCTCACAAGGTGCTAAACAAGGTAATAAAACAGTTTTCAGTTTAATGGAAGTGTGAACGTGTCACCCAGCCTGAGTTTCCTTGAATACGGGATGAGTTTGTCTGGTGAGTTTTCCCTGAGTATCATCTCAAAAGTAAACGGACAAAGCTTCATCAGGAACAAAGCTGGGAACCGGATCAATCAATGAATAGTGTTTATTGAAGGCTTACTGTGTACCAGCTGCCAACAAAGCTGTTTTTTATATTTTCTATTCTCTTAATATCCCAAGGCCAGCTACTTTTGATAAAGCCTGCCTCGGGTCTTGTTCTTGAGGTGAGGAGGACGAAGGAGAGAGGGAAGATAGCAACTTTCCAGTAGTATAACCGAGTCATCTTGAACAAAGAACTCAGAAATCAATCAACCCATCAACGGTATTCATATCTCTTTATTGTAATAAAATACTCTCCAAAAGGCTCAGTACAGTGTTCTGCACACAGTAAGCACTCAGTAAATACGGTTGACTTACTGACCGTACTAAGTGCTTGGGAGGGTACAATGTAACGGAGTTGATAGATATGTTCCCTGCCCACAACGGGATTACAGTCCTGAGGGGAAAGCCGACATTAATATAAATAAATAATTCACAATATATGATTTATAGATATGTACACAATTGCTGGGGCGGGGGGGGGCATGGGTTGGGCAAATGCAAAATGTCCAAAAGTCACAAATCCAAGTGCGTAGATGACACAGAAGGGAGAGGGAGTCTGGGAAAAGAAAGTCTAATCGTGGAGGGCCTCTTGGAGGAGATGTGACCTTAATAAAGCTTTGAAGGTGGAGAGAGTGGGGGCGGGGGGGGGGGGTCTGGGGTACTAAGGGGAGGAAGTTCCAGATGTAGTACAAAGAGCACAGGGTTAGGAGTCAGGGGATTTGGGCTCTAATCTCCACTCTGCCTGCTGTGTGACCTTGGATAGATCATTTAACTTAGTACAGTGCCCGGCATACATTAGGCGCTTAACAAATGCAATAACAATAATAACTTCTTTGTGTCTCAGCTTCCTCATCTGCAAAATGGGGACTACATACCTGGTCTTGCTCTCCCTTAGCCGTGGCTGATTTGCTTATATTATTTCTCTCAAAGCATTTAGTTCAGTGCTTGGCATATTGTAAGTGCAGAACAAATACCACAGTTATTATTAGAAACCCGGCCTGTGCAATCCCTGCAATTTCACATTCTGTCAGAGAAGTGGGGATAAAATGGAATTAGGTGTGGGATGTTTGTTAGGGAGGAATTTAGGCAGAAGGTGGAAATGTGAAAAGCAGAATGGCCTAGTGAAAAGAGCATGGGGCTAGAGAAGCGGACAGAGCTCAGTCCTGGGAGTCAGAAGGACCTGGGTTCTAATGCCGGTTCTATCACTTATCTGCTGTGTGACCTTGGGCAACTCACTTAACCTCTCTGCTTTAGGAGCGGAGTGTGCAGGTTAGGTTGTTGTAGGAGATGATGAAGTGAGGTAGGAAGGGGATAGCTGATCGAGTGCCTTAAACCCAGTGTTAAAGGAGTTTCTGTTTGATTAAGAGATGGATGGACCCCATTGGAGGTTTTTGAGTGGGAACATTCAGACTGCCCATTTTTTTTTAGAAAAATGATCCAGGTAGCAGGATAAAGTTTGGACTAGAGAGGGGTGAGACAGGAGGCAAGAAGAAGCAGTGTGGTCTAGTAGATAGAACATGAGTCTGGGAGTCAAAAGGACCTGAGTTCTAATCCAGGCTCTGCCACTTGTCTGTTGTGTGACCTTTGAAAACTTACTTAACTTCTCTGTGCCTCAGTTCTTGTCTTGTCTTATTCTGTCGATTTGTCTCCAACCCATAGCAACGCCATGGACACATCTCTCCTAGAACGCCCCACCTCCATCCGCAATCATTGTGGTAGTGGATCTATAGAGTTTTCTTAGTAAAAATACAGAAGTGGTTTACCACTGCCTCCTTCCACGAAGAAAACTTGGGTAGGGACTGTCTCTATATGTTGCCAACTTGTACTTCCCAAGCGCTTAGTACAGTGCTCTACACACAGTAAGCGCTCAATAAATATGATTGATTGATTGATTGATTGGAGTCAGAGGTCATGAGTTCAAATCCCAGCTTCGCCAATTGTCAGCTGTGTGGCTTTGGGCAAGTCACTTAACTTCTCTGTGCCTCAGTGACCTCATCTGGGAAATGGGGATGAAGACTGTGAGCCCCCAGTGGGACAACTTGATCACCTTGTAACCTCCCCAGAGCTTAGAACAGTGCTTTGCACATAGTAAGCACTTAATAAATGCCATTATTATTATTATTATTATTATTATTATTATTATTATTATTCTGTGAGAAAGGAGCCCAGGAGAAGAAACAAAGGTGTTTTACTTCAACACAATGCAAATGATGCCATTAAACTGAGATCAAATTAACAACCTTGAACCCAGGAGTTAAGGCCAAGCCTAAATGTGGAGTACCCACAGTAGGATAGGCATTATTCAGAAAATTCCCAAGGTCATTCTGCTCTCTAATACTGTCCTGGGAAAAGGCACATAGGTTGAATGGGGCCTCTGACAATCCAACTCAAAGCCGCAACTTCCCCATTGACCTTCTTAACCATTAGACCGTATTTTCTTTAATCTCCTTTCACTGTACTATAAGGAGGTCACTGCTTCCTGCTACGAATTTGAATAGATCCAATTCCCAGACACGGATTTTGAGTTTTCTCCTCCAAGTCACTTGCTTTCCGAACAAGGAGTGTATGATGAATAATGTTAATTAATTGATTGATTGACTGAAGTTCTTTTAGTCCCTCCAGAAGAGCCAAGCATTCTGTCTAAGGAAATGTGATTAAGCTGTGATGTCATCCCACATCTGTGATGTCATGATGCCGTCACAATCAGGTGAAATATAAGGCTAGGAGGTTCCTTCCAGATCCTTGCATTTGGGCCAACCAAAAGAACATCGTCCTACTGCAATGGGGAACCAGATGGTTCGAATTAAAAGTCAGCGTGCTGAAGAAGCCAATGCCTATGATGCCGTGGTCAATGAGAGGACCGAACTGCTGAAGGCCCAATCCAGACAGCCTCTAAGGTCTAGACTCCAGCTCTCAAATCTTCAGCCTCTACAGATGCCTGAGGGATCTGCGTTGCTAAAACAAAGAACCGATTCTCAAGGCCAAATCTCTGATGTCTCACACTTTCTGAGAAAAAAGCTCAAGGGAAGTGACGCATGAACCTTGTAGCAGCGAACAGTTGCTCCGGAGGAGGGAATTCTGAAAACTTTGACACCTCATTTGGTTTGGAAGAACCATCCTGTGGTTCTGTGATATTGAAGATCAAGAAGGACATTTGTTCTACTACCAAAATCACGACAACGAGATGGACTACTGAAACCCTACCCCTCTGTTGATCTTCGTTACCCTCTGAAGAGCTGCATGCCTGCGATTTGGTCTCTGCTTGGCTGGATTCGGCATCAGGACAAACTCTTGGCAGTCTCATCCCGATGGGACTCAACTTTTCTGAGTTCACAGAGATAGCTGGGTTTACCCATCCCACTGGGAACAGATCCTTCAGAGTATCAATAAAGATATGAAGTTTTCACTCAAAATCTGCGTGGTGTTGCATTCCTTTGAGGAGAAGCATACGGTGTTGTCCCAGCTTCAGAAGAAGGGTGTTTAGCGTGGCTCAGTGGAAAGAGCATGGATTTTGGAGTCAGAGGTCATGGGTTCAAATCCTAGCTCCGCCAGTTGTCAGCTGTGTGACTTTGGGCCGGTCACTTAACTTGTCTGTGCTTCAGCTACCTCATCTGTAAAATGGGGATTAAGACTGGGAGCCCCACGTGGGGCAAACTTGTATCACCCCAGCACTTAGAACAGTGCTTGGCGCTTAAAAAAATACCATTATTATGATCATTCATTGTTTCTTAGAGAAGCAGCGTGGCTCATTGGAAAGAGCCCGGGCTTGGGAGTCAGAGGTCATGGGTTCTAAACCCGACTCCGCCAATTCTCAGCTGTGTGACTTTGGGCAAGTCACTTCACTTCTCTGTGCCTCCGTGACTTCATCAGTAAAATGGGGATGAAGATTGTGAGCCCCACGTGGGGCAACCTGATCACCTTGTATCCCCCCAGCGCTTAGAACAGTGCTTGGCACGGAGTAAGCGGTTAAAATAATCCTGCCGGTCTCACCTCTGCAACATCGCCAAGATCTGCCCTTTCCTCTCCATCCAAACCGCTACCCTGCTCGTTCAAGCTCTCGTCCTATCCCGACTGGATTACTGCATCAGCCTCCTCTCTGACCTCCCATCCTCCCGTCTCTCCCTACTTCAGTCCATACTTCACGCCGCTGCCCGGATCGTCTCTGTGCAGAAACATTCTCTCGGCATGTTACTCCCCTCCTCAAAAATCTCCAGTGGCTACCAGTCAACCTACACATCAGGCAAAAACTCCTCACTCTTGGTTCAAGGCTGTCCATCACCTGGCCCCTTCCTACCTCTCCTCCCTTCTTTCCTTCTCCAGCCCAGCCCGCACCCTCCGCTCCTCTGCCGCTAACCTCCTCACTGGGCCTTGTTCTCGTCTGTCCCGCCATCGACCCCTGGCCCACGTCCTCCCCCCGGCCTGGAATGCCCTCCCTCCAAACATCCACCAAACTAGCTCTCTTCCTCCCTTCAAAGTCCTACTGAGAGCTCACCTCCTCCAGGAGGCCTTCCCACACTGAGCCCCCTCCTTCCTCTCCCCCTCTCCATCCCCCCCGCCTTACCTCTTTCCCCTCCCCACAGCATCTGTGTATAGGTATACATTCATTCATTCATTCAATCGTATTTATTGAGTGCTTACTGTGTGCAGAGCACCGTACTAAGTGCCTGGGATGTCCAAGTTGGCAACATCTAGAGACGGTCCCTACCCAACAGCGGGCTCACAGTCTAGAAGGGGGAGACAGACAACAAAACAAAACATATTAACAAAATTAGATAAATAGAATAGTAAATGTGCACAAGTAAAATAGAGTAATAAATATGTACAAACATATATGCAGGTGCTGTGGGGAGGGGAAGGAGTAGGGTGGGGAGGGTGGGGAGGGGGAGGAGGGGGAGAGGAAGGAGGGAGCTCAGTCTGGGAAGGCCTCCTGGAGGAGGTGAGCTCTCAGTAGGGCCTTGAAGGGAGGAGGAGAGCTAGCTTGGCGGACGGAATGAGGGAGGCCATTCCAGGCCAGGGGGGAGGACGTGGGCCGGGGGTCGACGACGGGACAGGTGAGAACGAGGCCCAGTGAGGAGGTTAGAGGCAGAGGAGCGGAGGGTGCGGACTGGGCTGGAGAAGGAAAGAAGGGAGGTGAGGTAGGAGGGGGCGAGGTGATGGACAGCCTTGAAGCCCAGGGTGAGTTTTTCCCTGATGCGTAGGTTGATATATGTTTGCACGTATTTATTACTCTATTTATTTAATTATTTTACTTGCACATATTTATTCTATTTATTTTATTTGGTTTATACGTTTTGTTTTGTTGTCTGTCTCCACCTTCTAGACTGTGAGCCTGCTGTTGGGTAGGGACCATCTCTATATGTTGCCGACTTGGACTTCCCAAGCACTTAGTACAGTGCTCCGCACACAGTAAGTGCTCAATAAATATGATTGAATGAATGAATGAATGAATGAATGAATGTTGGGTAGGGACCGTCTCTATATGTTGCCGACTTGGACTTCCCAAGCGCTTAGTACAGTGCTCCGCACACAGTAAGCGCTCGATAAATACGATTGAATGAATGAATGAATGAATGTTAGGTAGGGACCGTCTCTATATGTTGCCAGCTTGTACTTCCCAAGCGCTTAGTACAGTGCTCTGCACACAGTAAGGGCTCAATAAATACGACTAAATGAATGAATGTTGGGTAGGGACCGTCTCTATATGTTGCCAACTTGTCCTTCCCAAGCGCTTAGTACAGTGCTCCGCACACAGTGAACGCTAATTAAATACGACTGAATGAATGAATGTTGGGTAGGGACCATCTCTATACGTTGCCAACTTGTATTTCCCAAGCGCTTAGTACAGTGCTCCACACACAGTAATCGCTCAATAAATACGAATGAATGAATGAATGAATGTTGGGTAGGGACCGTCTCTACATGTCGCCAACTTGTACTTCCCAAGCGCTTGGTACAGTGCTCTGCACACAGTAAGCGCTCAATAAATACGATTGAATGAATGAATGAATGAAGGTTGGGTAGGGACCGTCTCTACATGTTGCCAACTTGTCCTTCCCAAGCGCTTAGTACGGTGCTCCGCACACAGTGAACGCTCAATAAATACGACTGACTGCACCTGTATATATGTTTATATGTTTGTACATATTTATTACTCTATTTATTTATTTATTTTACTTGTACATATCTATTCTATTTATTTTATTTTGTTAATATGTTTGGTTTTGTTCTCTGTCTCCCCCTTCTAGGCTGTGAGCCCACTGTTGGGTAGGGACTGTCTCTAGATGTTGCCAATTTGTACTTCCCAAGCGCTTAGTACAGTGCTCTGCACATAGTAAGCGCTCAATAAATACGATTGATTGATTGGCACAGAGTAAGCGCTTAGCAAATGCCTCTCTTCCTCTTTCTCTTCCTCTCTTCCTCCCTTCAAGGCCCTACTGAGAGCTCCCCTCCTCCAGGAGGCCTTCCCACACTGAGTCCCTTCCTTCCTCTCCCCCTCTCCATCCCCCCACATCTTACCTCCTTCCCTTCCCCACAGCACCTGTATATATGTATATATGGTTGTACATATTTGTTACTCTATTTATTTTACTTGTACATATCTATTCTATTTTATTTTGTTAGTATGTTTGGTTTTGTTCTCTGTTTCCCCCTTTTAGACTGTGAGCCCACTGTTGGGTAGGGACTGTCTCTATGTGTTGCCAGCTTGTACATCCCAAGTGCTTAGTCCAGTGCTCTGCACAGAGTAAGCGCTCAATAAATACGATTGATGATGATGATGATGATGTATACATATTTATTACTCTATTTATTTATTTATTCATTTTACCTGTACATATCTATTCTATTTATTGTATTTTGTTAGTATGTTTGGTTTTGCTGCCTGTCTCCCCCTTCTAGACTGTGAGCCTGCTGTTGGGCAGGGACTGTCTCTATATGTTGCCAGCTTGTACATCCCAAGCGCTTAGTACGGCGCTACGCACACAGTAAGCGCTCAATAAATACGATTGATGATGATGATGATGATGATGTATACATATTTATTACTCCATTTATTTATTTATTTATTTAGCCTGTACGTATCTATTCTATTTATTTTCTTTTGTTAGTATGTTTGGTTTTGTTCTCTGTCTCCCCCTTCTAGACTGTGAGCCCACTGTCGGGTAGGGACTGTCTCTATGTGTTGCCAGCTTGTACATCCCAAGCGCTTAGTCCAGTGCTCTGCACACAGTAAGTGCTCAATAAATACGATTGATGATGATGATGATGATGATGATGTATATATGTTTGTACATATTTATTACTCTTTATTTATTCATTTTACCTGTACATATCTATTCTATTCATTTTATTTTGTTAGTATGTTTGGTTTTGCTGTCTGTCTCCCCCTTCTAGACTGTGAGCCCGCTGTCGGGTAGGGACTGTCTCTATATGTTGCCAGCTTGTACATCCCAAGCGCTTAGTCCAGCGCTCTGCACACGGTAAGCGCTCAATAAATACGATTGATGATGATGATGATGATGATGATGATGATGATGATGATGAAATGCCGTAATCATCATTATTATCAAGGCGATAATAATATCAATATTAATAATTATTAATAATATTAATTATCAATACTAATTATGAATTAATAATATTGTTAATAGTTATTAAGAATTTATACTTATTAATAATGTTAATTGATGATAATAAGGTGAGGAGAGCTCCCCTCCTCCAGGAGGCCTTCCCAGACTGAGCCCCTTCCTTCCTCTCCCCCTCGTCCCCCTCTCCATCCCCCGCATCTTACCTCCTTCCCTTCCCCACAGCACCTGTATATATGTATATATGTTTGTACATATTTGTTACTCTATTTATTTACTATTTATTTTACCTGTACCTATCTATTTATTTTATTTTGTTAGTATGTTTGGTTTTGTTCTCTGTCTCCCCCTTCTAGACTGTGAGCCCACTGTTGGGTAGGGGCCGTCTCTCTATGTTGCCAGCTTGTCCTTCCCAAGCGCTTAGTCCGGTGCTCCGCACACAGTAAGCACTCAATAAATACGATTGATGATGATGATGAAATGCCATCATTATTATTATTATTATTAAGGTGACGATAATAATATTAATAATAATATTAATCAATAATTAATAATATTAATAATATCGATAATTAATAATTAATGACTAATAGTTATTACAAATATTAATTAATAGTAATAATAAGGTGCGGAGAGCTCACCTCCTCCAGGAGGCCTTCCCACACTGAGCCCCTTCCTTCCTCTCCCCCTCGCCCCCCCTCCATCCCCCCATCTTACCTCCTTCCCTTCCCCACAGCACCTGTATATATGAATATATGTTTGTACATCCTTATTACTCTATTTATTTATTCATTTATTTTACTTGTACATGTCTATCCTATTTATTTTATTTTGTTAGTATGTTTGGTTTTGTTCTCTGCCTCCCCCTTCTAGACTGTGAGCCCGCTGTCGGGTAGGGACCGTCTCTATGTGTTGCCAACTTGTCCATCCCAAGCGCTCAGCCCAGCGCTCCGCACACAGTAAGCGCTCAATAAACACGATTGATGATGATGAAGAAATGCCATCATTATTATCATTATTAAGGTGACAATAATAATATTAATAATAATATCAATCAATAATTAGTAATATTAATAATATCGATCATTAATGACTAATAGTTATTACAAATATTAATTAATAGTAATAATAAGGTGCGGAGAGCTCACCTCCTCCAGGAGGCCTTCCCAGACTGAGCCCCTTCCTTCCTCTCCCCCTCGTCCCCCTCTCCATCCCCCCCGTCTTACCTCCTTCCCTTCCCCACAGCACCTGTATATATGGATATATGTTTGTACATATCTGTTACTCTATTTATTTATTTTACTTGTACATATCTATTCATTTTATTTTGTTAGTATGTTTGGTTTTGTCCTCTGTCTCCCCCTTTTAGACTGTGAGCCCGCTGTCGGGTAGGGACCTTCTCTATGTGTTGCCAACTTGTCCTTCCCAAGCGCTCAGCCCAGCGCTCCGCACACAGTAAGCGCTCAATAAACACGATTGACTGGTGGATTGGCACAGAGTAAGCGCTTAACAAATGCCATCATCATCATTATTTTTATTTATTTATTTATTTATTTATTTATTTATTTAGTTAGTTATTTAGCTGGTACATTTCTATCCTATTTATTTTGTCGGTACGTTTGGTTCTGTTCTCCGTCTCCCCCTTTTAGACTGTGAGCCCACTGTTGGGTAGGGATCATGCCATCATCATCATTATTTTTATTTATTTATTTATTTATTTATTTATTTATTTATTTATTTAGCTGGTACATTTCTATCCTATTTATTTTGTCGGTACGTTTGGTTCTGTTCTCCGTCTCCCCCTTTTAGACTGTGAGCCCACTGTGGGGTAGGGATCATGCCATCATCATCATTATTTTTATTTATTTATTTATTTATTTATTATTTATTTATTTATTTAGCTGGTACATTTCTATCCTATTTATTTTGTCGGTACGTTTGGTTCTGTTCTCCGTCTCCCCCTTTTAGACTGTGAGCCCACTGTGGGGTAGGGATCATGCCATCATCATCATTATTTTTATTTATTTATTTATTTATTTATTTATTATTTATTTATTTATTTAGCTGGTACATTTCTATCCTATTTATTTTGTCGGTACGTTTGGTTCTGTTCTCCGTCTCCCCCTTTCAGACTGTGAGCCCACTGTGGGGTAGGGATCATGCCATCATCATCATTATTTTTATTTATTTATTTATTTATTTATTTATTTATTTATTTATTTATTTGTTTTGCTTGTACATTTCTATCCTATTTATTTTATTTTGTCAGTACGTTTGGTTCTGTTCTCCGTCTCCCCCTTTCAGACCGTGAGCCCACCGCGGGGTAGGGACCGTCTCTGGGTGATGCCAACTTGTCCTTCCCAAGCGCTTAGTCCAGCGCTCCGCACGTAGTAAGCGCTCAATTGATTGATTGATTGATCGATTGTTGGGTAGGGACCGTCTCTACGTGTTGCCGATCCGTCCATCCCAAGCGCTTGGTCCAGCGCTCTGCGCACAGTGAGCGCTCGATGAATAAATACGATCGATCGATTGATTATTAAGGTGAGCCGGCGGCGGCCAGCAGGGGTCGCCGTGGAGCCCGGCCGGCCCGGCCCCGCCCCCTGGCGGAAGGGGAGGGGGAGAGCGGGCGGGGTTGGGGGGGGGCGCGAGGCACGTCGGCGTGATGACGTCACCGCCCCCCCCTTTCCCCGCTCCCTCCCCCCCCCCCCCCCCCCATTGGGCCTGCTGGTCCCTCCCGCCGTGCGGGCCGGGCCTGGGCCTGGGCCTGCAGGGGCCTCCGCGTGCTTGGGCCCGAGCAGCCGTTGGCCATCGAACCTCCTCCTCCTCCTCCTCCTCTTCCTCCTCCTCCTCCTCCTCCTCCCCTTCCTCTTCCCCGGCCATGGAGGCCGAGGAGACGATGGACCGCGTCCAGGAGTTCCCCGACCATCACAAAGTCATCCTGGACCGACTGAACGAGCAGCGCGAGCAGGACCAGTTCACGGACATCACCCTCATCGTGGACGGTGGGTGGCCTCTGATCGATCGGTCGTCAATCAGTCGTATTGATTGAGCGCTTACTGTGTGCTGAGCGCTGGGGAAGGACAAGTTGGCAACATAGAGAGACAGTCCCTACCCAACAGTGGGCTCACAGTCTAGAAGGGGGGGACGGAGAACAAAACCAAACAGACTGACAAAATAAAATCAATAGAACGGATAGGTACGAGTTAAATAAGTAAATAAATAGAGTAATAAATATATATCATCATCATCAATCGTATTAATGAGCGCTTACTGTGTGCAGAGCGCTGGACTAAGCGCTTGGGAAGCACAAATTGGCAACATAGAGAGACAGTCCCTACCCAACAGTGGGCTCACAGGCTAGAAGGGGGGGACGGAGAACAAAACCAAACGCACTGACAAAATAAAATAAATAGAACGGATAGGTACGAGTTAAATAAGTAAATAAATAGAGTAATAAATATATATAAATATATAGTACAAATATATATAGTACGGATATATATAGTACAAGTATATATAGTACAAATATATACACATATATACAGGTTCGTCCAGTCCATTCAATCAATTAGACGTGTTTATTGAGCGCTTACTGGGTGCGGAGCCCTGGACTGAGCGCTGGGGAAGGACAAGTTGGCAACATCGAGAGACGGTCCCTACCCAACAGTGGGCTCACAGTCTACAAGGGGGGGACGGAGAACAAAACCAAACGTACTGACAAAATAAAATAAATAGAACGGATAGGTACGAGTTAAATAAGTAAATGAATAGAGTAATAAATATATATAAATATATAGTACAAATATATATAGTACAGATATATATAGTACAAGTATATATAGTACAAATATATACACATATATACAGGTTCGTCCAGTCCATTCAATCAATTAGACGTGTTTATTGAGCGCTTACTGTGTGCGGAGCACTGGACTGAGCGCTGGGGAAGGACAAGTTGGCAACATCGAGAGACGGTCCCTACCCAACAGTGGGCTCACAGGCTAGAAGGGGGGGACAGAGAACAGAACCAAACAGACCAGCAAAATAAAATAAATAGAACGGATAGGTACGAGTTAAATAAGTAAATAAATAGAGTAATAAATATATATCATCATCAGTCGTATTTATTGAGCGCTTACTATGTGCAGAGCGCTGGACTAAGCGCTTGGGAAGTACAAATTGGCAACATCTAGAGACAGTCCCTACCCAACAGTGGGCTCACAGTCTAAAAGGGGGAGACAGAGAACAAAACCAAACATACTATATATATTTATATATAAATATATAGTACAAATATATATAGTACAAACATATGCACATATATACAGGTTCGTCCAGTCCATTCAATCAATCAGTCGTATTTATTGAGCGCTTACTGTGTGCGGAGCACTGGACTAAGCGCTGGGGAAGGACAAGTTGGCAACAGAGTGACGGTCCCTCCCCAACAGTGGGCTCACAGTCTAGAAGGGGGAGGCAGAGAACAAAACCAAACGTACTAATAAAATAAATAGAACGGATATGTACGAGTTAAATAAGTAAATAAATAGAGTAATAAATATATATAAATATACAGTACAAATATATATAGTACAGATATATATAGTACAAATATATAGTACGAACATATGCACATATATACAGGTTCGTCCAGTCCATTCAATCAATCAGTCGTATTTATTGAGCGCTTATTGTGTGCGGAGCACTGGACTGAGCGCTTGGGAAGGACAAGTTGGCAACATAGACAGTCCCTACCCAATAGTGGGCTCACAGTCTAGAAGGGGGAGGCAGAGAACAAAACCAATCAATCAATCGTATTTATTGAGCGCTTACTGTGTGCGGAGCACTGGACTGAGCGCTTGGGAAGGACAAGTTGGCAACATAGACGGTCCCTACCCCACAGTGGGCTGCTCACAGTCTAGAAGGGGGAGACAGAGAACAAAACCAAACGTACTAACAAAATAAAATAAATAGAACGGATATGTACAAGTAAAATAAATAAATGAATACAGTAATAAATATGTACATACATGTATGCAGGTTCGCCCAGTCCAATCAATCAATCAATCAATCAGTCGTATTTATTGAGCACTTATTGTGCGGAGCACTGTACTAAGCGCTTGGGAAGGACCAGTCGGCAACACATAGAGACAGTCCCTACCCAACAGTGGGCTGCTCACAGTCTAGAAGGGGGAGACAGAGAACAAAACCAAACATACTAACAAAATAAAATAAATAGAATAGATATGTACAAGTAAGATAAATAAATAGAGTAATAAATATGTACAAACATATATCCATATATACAGGTGCTGTGGGGAAGGGAAGGAGGTAAGATGGGGGGATGGAGAGGGGGAGGAGGGGGAGAGGAAGGAAGGGGCTCAGTCTGGGAAGGCCTCCTGGAGGAGGGGAGCTCTCAGTAGGGCCTTAAATAGAAGAGATATTAAAATGAATAGAACAGATATGTACAAGTAAAATAAATAAATAAATAGGCTAATAAATATGTACAAACATATATACAGGTTCGTCCAGTCCATTCAATCAATCAATCAATCAATCGTATTTATTGAGCGCTTACTGTGTGCGGAGCGCTGTACTAAGCGCTTGGGAAGTACAAATTGGCAACACATAGAGACGGTCCCTACCCAACAGCGGGTTCACAGTCTAGAAGGGGGAGACAGACAACAAAACCAATCATACTAACAAAATAAAATAAACAGAATAGATAGGTACAAGTAAGATAAATAAATAAATAAATTCGTTCGTCCAGTCGTATTTACTGAGCGCTTACTGTGTGCAGAGCACTGTGAGCCCACTGTTGGGTAGGGACTGTCTCTGTATGTTGCCGACTTGTCCTTCCCAAGCGCTTAGTACAGTGCTGTGCACACAGTAAGCGCTCAATAAATACGATTGATTGATGGTGGGTGTCATTCGTTCGTCCAGTCGTATTTACTGAGCGCTTACTGTGTGCAGAGCACTGTGAGCCCACTGTTGGGTAGGGACTGTCTCTCTATGTTGCCAACTTGTCCTTCCCAAGCGCTTAGTACAGTTCCCCCCATCTTACCTCCTTCCCTTCCCCACAGCACCTGTATATATGTATATATGTTTGTACATATTTATTAGTCTATTTTATTTGTACATATCTATTCTATTTATTTTATTTTGTTAGTATGTTTGGTTTTGTTCTCTGTCTCCCCCTTTTAGACTGTGAGCCCACTGTTGGGTAGGGACTGTCTCTATATGTTGCCAACTTGTCCTTCCCAAGCGCTTAGTACAGTTCCCCCCATCTTACCTCCTTCCCTTCCCCACAGCACCTGTATAAATGTACATATGTTTGTACATATTTATTACTCTATTTTACTTGTACATATCTATTCTATTTATTTTATTTTGTTACTATGTTTTGTTTTGTTGTCTGTCTCCTCCTTCTAGACTGTGAGCCCGCTGTTGGGTAGGGACCGTCTCTCTATGTTGCCAACTTTTCCTTCCCAAGCACTTAGTACAGTGCTCTGCACACAGTAAGCGCTCAATAAATACGGTTGATTGATTGATTGATTGCACTTGGGAAGTCCAAGTGGGGAACATCTAGAGACGGTCCCTACCCAACAGCGGGCTCACAGGCTAGAAGGGGGAGACAGAGAACAAAACAAAACATAGTATCAAAATAAAATAAATAGAATAAATATGTACGAATAAAATCAATAAATAAGTAGAGTAATAAGCATGCACAAACATATAAATATATACAGGTGCTGTGTGGTGGGAAGGAGGGAAGGCGAGGGGGAGAGGAAGGAGGGGGCTCAGTGTGGGAAGGCCTCCTGGAGGAGGTGAGCTCTCAGTAGGGCCTTGAAGGGAGGAAGAGAGCTAGCTTGGTGGATGTGTGGAGGGAGGGCATTCCGGGCCAGGGGGAGGACGTGGGCTGGGGGTCGACGGCGGGACCGTCTGTCGAATAATTACATTTGTTTCATCTCCTCCAGGAGGCCTTCCCAGACTGAGCCCCCTCCTTCCTCTCCCCCTCTCCATCCCCCCGCCTTACCTCCTTCCCCTCCCCACAGCACCTGTATATATGTTTGTATGTATTTATTACTCTATGTATTTTATTTGTACATATTTATTCTATTTTATTTTGTTACTATGTTTTGTTTTGTTGTCTGTCTCCTCCTTCTAGACTGTGAGCCCGCTGTTGGGTAGGGACCGTCTCTCTATGTTGCCAACTTTTCCTTCCCAAGCGCTTAGTACAGTGCTCTGCACACAGTAAGCGCTCAATAAATATGATTGAATGAATGAATATTAACAAAATAAAATAAATAGAATAAATATGTACAAATAAAATGAATAGAGTAATAACTACTTACAAACATATCTACATATATCCAGGTGCTGTGGGGAGGGGAAGGAGGTAACGGGGGGGATAGGGAGGGGGAGAGGAAGGAGGGGGCTCAGTGTGGGAAGGCCTCCTGGAGGAGGTGAGCTCTCAGTAGGGCCTTGAAGGGAGGAAGAGAGCTAGCTTGGCGGATGTGGGGAGGGAGGCCATTCCAGGCCAGGGGGTGGACGTGGGCTGGGGTCGACGGCGGGACAGGCTGTCGAATAATGGCATTTGTTTCACCTCCTCCAGGAGGCCTTCCCAGGCTGAGCCCCCTCCTTCCTGCCCCCCTCCTCCCCCTCCCCATCCCCCCCCGTCTTGCCTCCTTCCCCTCCCCACAGCACCTGTATATATGTATATATGTTTGTATGGATTTATGACTCTATTTTATTTGTACATATTTATTCTATAAATTTTGTTTTGTTAATATGTTTTGTTTTGTCTTCTGTCTCCCCCTTCCAGACTGTGAGCCCGCTGTTGGGTAGGGCTCGTCTCTCTGTGTTGCCAACTTGGACTTCCCAAGCGCTTAGTGCAGTGCTGTGCCCAACCGCGTCCGGGGTACAGTAGGAACCGTCTCTCCTGGGTGACTGTGGGCAAGTCACTTCACTGTGCCTCAGTTCCCTCATCTGTAAAATCAATCATTCAATCAATCGTATTTACTGAGCGCTTACTGTGTGCAGAGCACTGGACTAAGCGCTTGGGAAGTACAAGTTGGCAACATATAGAGACAGTCCCTACCCAACAGTGGGCTCACAGTCTAGAAGTAAAACGGGGATGAAGACTGTGAGTCCCCCGTGGGACAACCTGATAATAATAATGATGGCATTTGTTAAGCGCTTACTATGTGCAAAGCACCGTTCTAAGCGCTGGGCCGGGATACAAGGTGACCACGTTGTCCCACGTGGGGCTCACAGTCTTAATCCCCATTTTACAGATGAGGGAACTGACGCTCAGAGAAGTTAAGTGACTTGCCCAAGGTCACACAGCAGACATGTGGCGGAGCCGGGATTGGAACCCATGACCTCTGACTCCAAAGCCCGTGATCACCTTGTAACCTCCCCAGTGTTTAGAACAGTGCTTTGCACATAGGAAGCGCTTAACAAGCTTCTAGACTGTGAACCCACTGTTGGGTAGGGACTGTCTCTATATGTTGCCAACTTGTACTTACCAAGTGCTTAGTACAGTGCTCTGCACACAGTAAGCGCTCAATAAATATGATTGATTGATTGATTAACAAATGCCATTATTATTATTAATAAAGCCCTACCGAGAGCTCACCTCCTCCAGGAGGCCTTCCCAGACTGAGCCCCCCCTCTCCATCCCCCCGCCTTACCTCCTTCCCCTCCCCTTCGCATCTGTATATATGTTTGCACATATTTATTACTCTATTTTACTTGTACATATTTATTCTATTTATTTTGTTAATATGTTTTGTTTTGTTGTCTGTCTCCCCCTTCTAGACTGTGAATCCACTGTTGGGTAGGGACTGTCTCTATATGTTGCCAACTTGTACTTCCCAAGAGCTTAGTACAGTGCTCTGCACGCAGTAAGCGCTCAATAAATACGATTGAATGAATGAATAAATACAATTGATTGATTAGCAAATGCCATTATTATTAATAAAGTCCTACTGAGAGCTCGCCTCCTCCAGGAGGCCTTCCCAGACTGAGCCCCCTCCTCTCCATCCCCCCATCTTACCTCCTTCCCCTCCCCTTCGCACCTGTATATATGTTTGCACGTATTTATAACTCTATTTTACTTGTACATATTTATTCTATTTATTTTGTTAATACGTTTTGTTTTGTTGTCTGTCTCCCCCTTCTAGACTGTGAGCCCGCTGTTGGGTAGGGACCATCTCTATATGTTGCCAACTTGTACTTCCCAAGCGCTTAGTACAGTGCTCTGCACACAGTAAGCTCTCAATAAATACGATTGATTAAGCGCTTACTATGTGCAGAGCACTGTTCTAAGTGCTGGGGATGTTGCAAAGTGATCAGCTTGTCCCACAGGGGGCTCACAGTCTTCATCCCCATTTTACAGAGGAGGGAACTGAGGCCCAGAGAAGTTAAGTGACTTGCCCAAAGTCACACAGCTGGCAGTAATAATGATGGTAATTGTTAAGCGCTTACTATATGTCCAGCACTGTTCCAAGCGCCAGGAGGATACAAGGTGATCAAGTTGTCCCACATGGGGCTCACAGTCTTCATCTCCATTTTACAGAGGAGGGAACTGAGGCCCAGAGAAGTGAAGTGGCTTGCCCAAAGTCACACAGCTGGCAATAATAAGGATGGTATTTGTTAAGCGCTTACTATGTGCCAAGCACTGTTCCAAGCGCCGAGGGGATACAAGGTGATGAAGTTGTCCCACATGGGGCTCATAGTCTTCATCTCCATTTTACAGAGGAGGGAACTGAGGCCCAGAGAAGTGAAGTGGCTTGACCAAAGTCACACAGCTGGCAATAATAATGATGGTATTTGTTAAGTGCTTACTATGTGCCAAGCACTGAAGGGATACAAGGTGATCAAGTTGTCCCACTTGGGGCTCATAGTCTTCATCTCCATTTTACAGAGGAGGGAACTGAGGCCCAGAGAAGTTAAGTGACTTGCCCAAGGTCACACAGCTGACAAGTGGCAGAGCCATTTGAACCTGTGATCTCTGACTCCAAACCCGTGGCTCTTTCCACTGAGCCACGCTGCTCTACTTGTACTCCCCAATCAATCAATCAATCGTATTTATTGAGCGCTTACTGTGTGCAGAGCACTGTACTAAGCACTTGGGAAGTACAAGTTGGCAACATATAGAGACAGTCCCTACCCAACAGTGGGCTCACAGTCTAAAAGCGCTTAGTCCAGTGCTCTGCACACAGTCAGCGCTCAATAAATACGATTGAATGAATGAGTGCATGAAGGCATGGCCTGGTGTGCTGAGAAGGAGCGTGGCTCCGGGGAAAGAGCCCTGTCTTGTGAGTCAGAGGTCGTGGGTTCTAATCCCGGCTCCGCCACATTCATTCATTTAATCGTATTTATTGAGCGCTTACTGTGTGCATGCCAGCTGTGTGACTTTGGGCTAGTCACTTCGCTTCTCTGGACCTCAGTTCCCTCATCTGTAAAATGGGAATGAAGACTGGGAACCCCACGTGGGACAAGCTGATCACCTTGTATCTGCCCCCTGCCCCCCAGCGCTTAGAACAGTGCTTGGTACGTAGTAAGTGCCTAACAAATGCCATCATTATTATTATTCCCGGCGTCCGGGGGGTCTTCACCCTACAGGGTGTTTTGAAGGCGGGTTGGAAACCCAAGCGGGAATAGCCCGTGTCCGCACGTCCAGTTGAAAGTTGCCCCAAAGTGATGAGCCGCCTGGGAAACTTCCCCCAGTCGCCTACTTCTAGACCGTGAGCCCGTTGTGGGGTAGGGACCGTCTCTACATGTTGCCGGCTTGTAATAATAATGATGGCATTTAAGCGCTTACTATGTGCCAAGCACTGTTCTAAGCACTGGGGGTAGATACAAGGCAGTCAGGTTGTCCCACGTGGGGCTCCCACTCCCCGTTTTACAGATGAGGGATCTGAGGTGCAGAGAAGTGAAGTGACTCGCCCAAAGTCACCCAGCTGACAAGTGGCGGAGCTGGGATTAGAACCCATGACCTCTGGCTCCCAAGCCCGGGCTCTTTCCACTGAGCCACGCTGCTTCTTGTCCATCCCAAGCGCTTAGTACAGTGCTCTGCACAAAGTAAGTGCTCGATAAAGACGATTGAATGAATGATTTGTGCTGCCCACGCGCATAGTACAGTGCTCTGCACACAGTAAGCGCTCAATAAAGACAATTGAATGAATCATCATCATCATCAATCGTATTTATTGAGCGCTTACTGTGTGCAGAGCACTGTACTAAGCGCTTGGGAAGTACAAATTGGCAACATATAGAGACAGTCCCTACCCAACAGTGGGCTCACAGTCTAAAAGAATGAATGAATAATATGTACTGCCCCCACGCTCAGAACAGTGCTCTGCTCACAGTAAGTGCTCAATAAATGCAATTGAATGAATTTCTACTCCTTTAGGACCGCCCTGCCAGAACTGCCCTGATGGGCACGCATAGCACCTAGCAAGCAGCGTGGTCTAAGGGAAAGAGCCCGCCTTTGGGTGTCAGAGGTCCTGGGTTCTAATCCCGCCTCGCCACTTCGCTGCTGTATGACTTTGGGCAAGTCCCTTCTCTGTGCCTCGGTTACCTCATCTGTAAAACGGAGGTGGAGACTGTGAGCCCCACGTGGGACACAACCTGATGACCTTGTGTTTGCCCCAGTGCGTAGAACAGTGCTTGGCTCATAGCAAGCGCTAAATAATGATAATGATGGTATTTGTTAAGCGCTTACTATGTGCCAAGCACTGTTCTAAGCGCCGGATACCATCATTATTATTATTAGGATGTATAGGGCGAAGGGATGCTCCCCCTCGGCGTTACCACTTGGACCAAGCCCCGTGGCACTAAAAGAGGATTCAGCAAGAAGGGGTAGAGCAAACACGGTGCTCTGAACGCTCAGTAAATTGTACTGGTTTGATTGATTCGCATTCACCCTAACACTCAGGTTCGATACATTCGCTTTGATGGAAAAGTAGTATAATAAGCGACTCCGACTGTTTGGTCGGGTTAATATTACATTGTCACCTCTTTAGCTGAAGCTTGAATTTGATGTACTAAATTAAAAGGTGCCAGTTAAATCAATCAATCATATTTACTGAGCGCTTACTGTGTGCATAGCACTGTACTAAGCGCTTGGGAAGTACAAGTTGGCAACATATAGAGACAGTCCCTACCCAACAGTGGGCTCACAGTCTAAAAGTTAGAGACCTCTCCCCATTTAGATCACACCTTTAAGTCATAATTATGCTTTGTTCTTTCAGAAGAAAACAACAAACGTCCCAGCAGTAGTAATAGCGTGTATTAAGTGCCCCCTGGTCGCAGTGTATTATACTAAAGGCTATGGGGTATTTCCGGCTATTTTAACTAGTTCATTCATTCAGTCATATTTATTGAGCGCTTACTGAGTGCAGAGCACTGTACTAAGCGCTTGGGAAGTACAAATCGGCAGCATATAGAGACGGTCCCTACCCAACAACGGGCTCACAGTCCAGAAGGAGGAAACAGACAATGAAACAAAACAAGTAGACAGGTGTCAATACTATCAGAATAAATAGAATTATAGCTATATATATATATATATATATATATATATATATATATATACACACACACATTGAACTGGTCGTGATCGGGCCTTCGTCTCTTCATCGTCTAACCTGATATGCTAGCTCTACGAAACATTCTTCACCTCAGAGACTGTCGTTTTCCTTCAGTGGTGCACGAAGAATCTTCTATCACTCAGTAATATATTGTTGTGAAGATTTAACATTTGTAAATCATCCATAGAAGACCTAGAGAATAAAGATGTGGACTTCTTTTCGTTAGAGAACCACGTGTTTTAGTGCTCCGTATTGTGTAATTCTGAAGCTCACTGTTAACCTCTAGAATTATTTTCTGAACATTTTTATATGTACCAGATTTGTTCAGTTCTGAGTTAGGTCTGAACCTTGTTTTTGTCCTTTTCAGGTCATCATTTCAAGGCCCACAAGGCCGTTCTGGCTGCCTGCAGTCAGTTCTTTTACAAATTCTTTCAGGATTTCACTCAGGAACCTTTGGTGGAGATAGAAGGTAACTGCTTGTTTTTGACAGCTTTATTTTTAATGCGTTGTAAACTGGTAAGTCTAACAGTTGTTGCATTCAAAAGTGAACACGGGGAATAAGACAACAGTAAGATGATGTCTGGATAATTATTTTGTCGCGGGTTTTCCTTGAGAAGATCCACGTTGGGTACAGTACACCTCCCTGAGGTGAAACTGCTACACAGTGAACACCTCCGCGATACCAGAGTCCCTTTAGAAGACCCTGAGACATATAACAGTTTACAAAGACTCCTGTAGTAAAAGATTACCTCTCAAAAGATGTACGGAAAACTAGGCACCAGCCAGAATCCTTACATTTATGCATCTGAATTGAGTAATCTAGACTGTACGTCTGTTGTGTTGCAGTCCATTGTGTTTGAACGCTTATTGTGTGCAGAGCAGCACTATACTAAGCACGTAAGTACTGTATTTAGTACAGTGCCCTGCACTCAGTAAGCATTCAGTAAATATGATTGATTGGGGACTCGTAACGCTGCTGTTTGCCCTCCGGTATTTGAGAGAAGAGCCACTTTTCTGGTGATATTTGTGCTGACCCTGCAAAAACAACAGCAATGACCCTGTGTTTGGAAGGGGAGTCTGGCTGTACAGCGAGATAGTGGATGATGTCAGCTTTCGGGAGAATACAGTGGCTTGAACACCGAAGTGCTACTGCTAAGGAGCTCAGGAAAAAAAGAAGAAAGCTTTAATGCTGCAAGGCAACATTAGGGATTTGGGGATTTAGGCTTTAAATATTAGATTTAAAATCAAAATATTTGAGCATCCTGGGTCTCTTGTTCTGTTAATATCAGAGACTAGCCCATTAAATGTTTTGTTAGTAGATTAGAATTCATTTCATAAAACAGCTGGATGGTAGAATAAGGGGCTACTGAACTGATGATTCCATTTTGAATAAATAAAATCATACTCGTTAGCCACAGCATCTCTTTGAACTACTGAGGAGCAGAGGAATTGAGCAGCTTACCCCAGTTACCAGAAGACCGGTGAGATGCTCTGCTTGATGAATCGATCAATCCCCTCTTCTCTGCACTCCTCCCCCCTCCCCATCCCTCCAAACTGTAAGCTCGCTGTAGTCAGGGACTGTGTCCGTTATCATTGTATTGTATTCTCCCAAACGCTTAGTACAGTACTCTGCACTCAGTATGAGTGAATGACTCAGTATTTATTGAGCACTTACTGTGTGCAGAGCAATATACTAGGTACTTGGGGAAAGTACACTATTACCCATTACCTGCCCACATCAAGCTACAGAAGGAGCTATGGTGAGAGCATAGTAGTTCCTTCAAAATTAGACCGACCAAAATTAGACCAAAATTAGAGTTTAATCCCTGCCTTTTGGGAACTTATCCGAGATGAAGATAGTAAGCAACCAAAGTGATCTAGAAAGTGGACTTGAGATGTTTAAAAATGATTCAGGGATGAGTATAGTAGGAGAGAAGGAAATTGGCATCAGGGAAAGAATTAATAGAGGTGGGCTACACTATTACACATTACCTGCCCACATCAAGCTACAGAAGGAGCTATGGTGAGAGCGTAGTAGTTCCTTCAAAATTAGACCGACCAAAATTAGACCAAAATTAGTGTTTAATCCCTGCCTTTTGGGAGCTTATCCGAGATGAAGATAGTAAGCAACCAAAGTGATCTAGAAAGTGGACTTGAGATGTTTAAAAATGATTCTCGGATGAGTGTAGTAGGAGAGAAGGAAATTGGCATCAGGGAAAGAATTAATAGAGGTGGGCTAGAAAGGTGTGGTGGTAGCTTAAGGAGAAGAGGGATTTAGGTGATGTTGGACTGTGAGGTATCTGTGTCTTAGACTGTGGGTCCTGTTTGGGAAAAAGACTGTATCCAACTTGAATATCTTATGCCTATCGCAGTGCTTGGCATGTAGTAAATACTAATGTTAAATGCTTCGGGTGAGAAACACACCTTTCCAAGGGAAGACCTTTCCTTTGCGAAAGAAGGCCTGAATAAATTGGCCACCACCTATTATTTGGTGGTCTCTGGAAGCAGATCCATGAAAGAAATGTCTTCCAGCTGCTTGGACACAGAGGCTTCCACATGTGGACGGAGGGCACTGGAGAGACTGAAATGAACCTCACTAGGTTTGCTGATCTAGTGACCCACGGAGAATAGCCAGTCACCAGGGATCACATAGTCACTTGATCAGAGCTTGAAAATTAAAGCCCTGGGCCCCATATTCTTTTTATTTTTTCGTAGTCTCATTACTTGGAAAGATCACGGGCTTGAGAGTCAGAGGTCATGAGTTCTAATGCCACCACTCATCAGCTGTGTGACTTTGGGCAAGTCACTTCTCTGTGCCTCAGTTACCTCATCTGTAAAATGGGGCTTAAGACTGTGAGCCCCTAATCTTACTGCTTAGAACCTGCCCTTTGTTTTAACTTTCCAATTATGTTTTTTTATTTTTATTTTTCCATTCCTTATTGTTCATTGAACACTATCCACAGTTTCCCGGAATATTTGTTGAGACGTTAATGGCTTGGGGTGGACCATTGGAGTCCTCCTTACCCACCCTACAATCATTCAGTATTTTGATTATGAGCCAGCTGGCCCTTCTGAAAACATTCAAATCCTTCAGTCATACAGTTTAGACTCTCAGAGATAAATCTTTTAAGAACACGTGTGGTTTTTTGTGTATGTTATGTTAACACAAGCTGCTTTTGCACCTCACACCATGCTTTTCTAGTACTGCATTAATGAATGTGTCTCTAGAAAGTGACCTTTGGATAGGCAGTTACAAGGATGGGTTGAGAGGTAAACTTGGAGAGGGAGGAGGAGGAATTTTTCATTTGAAAAATCTAACAGTGTCTTTCGACTGTGAGCAGTGCTAATCCTAGTTTCCTTACAGGTGTAAGTAACATGGCTTTCCGTCATTTAATTGAGTTCACATATACAGCAAAGCTAATGATACAAGGGGAAGAAGAAGCCAATGATGTGTGGAAAGCTGCCGAATATCTCCAAATGCTAGAAGCTATCAAAGCACTTGAAGTCAGGTAATTATTTTGAACTCAATAGCAAAACCGAATATTGCAGTATTTGCTTTCTAAGTATTTGTAACTATAGAGTCCACCAGGACCTACACAAAACAGGAAATGAGACCGGTTCCCTTAGCAAAAATATTTATTGAAGTACACTGCCCTGTACTAGATGCATTAGTGTTGATACCCACACTGTGTAGTTAGAACACTGGAAATGTTGCACTTGTGCTTTTACTCAGTTGATCATTCAGTAGTATTTATTGTTTACTTTGTGCAGAGTAGAATACAACAAAATTGGTTAGACGTGCTTCTTGCCCTCAAGGAGCTGATGGTGTAGTGGGGACTCATTAAGCCCCAGAAGTAGAGAACTTACGCAACTTAAACTGGCAGTGAGTTCCCCAACACCTGTCCAAATTCAAAATAAAGTTTGGAAGTGGGGGTGAGGGCTAAGAGTTCTAGAATCCTCTCTGGCTTGACCTAGATTCAGAAATGTGTGGATCCCCCAAAGTGACTTTAATTTCCTTCAAGTTCCCCGTGCAGATTAAGCGATTCCTAAGTAATCGGATCCCAAGTCACGTAGGCCAATGTAGGTTAAAATCAATATCTTGATTAACCCTTGGAAGTAAATTTAGAAAGCACCCTTCAATGCTCTGCTGCAGTTTGCTCTGTGATAACATTTAGAAGTAGGGAAGAAGGCTGCATTTTTGTTTTTCAGCAGTTCATAACTGGTGTGGTCTCTTACTGTAGCTCTTAACCTGCTAAACATCAATACTGACTGTTAATACCTGGTACCCAAACTCCGTGCCCATTCTTCATCCCTATGAAAATACTAAGTAGCTCTATTGTTACCATTTAAAAGTTAAATATAAAATTGAAGTGTCATGTCCAGCCTGATTCTTGAAATTAGTGTACAACATATTCAATTAATGCATTTTTTGAACTCAACACAATTTTGGTGCAGGCGTGTATGTTATTAGAAGACTGTATTTTAGTCACATTTTACCCCCCCATGAACATTTTTCATGAAATAGTTTGCCTTACAAAAAATCCACATAAATGCACAAAAAATGCCTCTTTGTTATTCTATACTTCTGAAGTGCCTAGTATAGGACACCACGTCAAGGAGCCACTCAATAAATGCTGTTACCACCACTACTGCTACATCACGTTTTCCTTATTGTGGGCCTTTGCGAGAACACAACCCTTGTATTATACAACTGGCTGTAATTAATTTCGTAGTTTGAATGCTTGTGTGAGCCAAGTTTACTACTGCTTGTGTAGCCTATACCTTCATTTCACTTAGCCAAGAGGTCCAACTTTATATACCATTCATTTTTCTGTCACACCGGCTTGCTTTCTGTGCCTAACAGTCAAAATGAAATGGAGAGCTGTGCATTTGCCTAGTGATTTTTGGAAGTCGTCTTTGTAGCCAATCCTAATAATTCAGGCAAAGGTGGGCTTTTTTTGTTTTTGTGGAGGGAGGTAGGGAGGCAGGGGGGCTGAATAGCTCCAAATTCACTGTTTGTTCAACCCTCCATTCCACTTCAGCTGTGAAAACACATTCTTAAAGGGATGAGAAATGTAAAACAGAAAACCCAGGGCCTGGCCTTAGCTGAACCCCAGGAGCCTGAGATCCGGAGCCAGCGTCCCTCCCGGTGAGGTGGTCGAGGCTGGGCCGCCTTGAGAGTCTCTGGTTTGCTACAGTTTATTGCAGAGGGACTTGGGCATTTATCTGCTGTATCATAGAACAACACAGTTACTGCCCTCATCCAAGGTCGCAGTCCCCTTGCTGGGACACTGAGGCCCCAAATCAATCAATCAATCAATCAGTCGTATTTATTGAGCACTTACTGTGTGCAGAGCACTGTACTAAGCGCTTGGGAAGTACAAGTTGGCAACATATAGAGACGGTCCCTACCCAACAGTGGGCTCACAGTCTAAAAGAAAGAGTCTAAATGGAAGAGTTGAGTTTGTGCCCCATGGCCCAAGCCTGACCCAGCCTTTTAGGGTACTGCCCCTTTAGCACTCGCTAGGAAAGTCTCAGATTTGTAGTCCACATGGGTGGATGATAACGTCCAGCTCTTTCTGGGTTGTTCTCTAAAACTCTTTGGAGGTGCGGGGCCCATATTCGGATGATGTTGACAACTCAAGTTCAGGGCTTTCTTTTGTACTGCTAGGACTTGCGCTTGTCGCTTGGCATTTGGTGCCCGTGGTGTAAGTTTAGTTGCCTTAAGGGTGATAAATAACCCTCACCCTCTTGGTGTGCACATATTTCAGGAACAAAGAAAATGCGTCGCCCATAGAGGAAAATACGACATCGGGAAAAACTAAAGCAAAAAAGAGGAAGATTGCCGAAACGTCAAACGTTATAACAGAAACTTTGCCATGTGCGGAATCAGAGCCCGTGGAAATCGAGGTGGAGATCGCCGAAGGGACAACTGAAGTCGAAGAAGATAGCATGGAAACCCTAGAAGTAGCTTCAGCAGGACGGTCTATAAAGTATATTCAAAGCACAGGTTCCTCTGATGACTCTGCTTTAGCTTTGTTGGCTGATATTACCAGCAAGTACCGCCCAGGGGATAGGAAGGGGCAGCTTGAAGAAGATGATGGCACTGCAACTTATCCCACAAACAAACAGGTAGTAGGTATTGAAATTGTGGAGCTTCAGCTGTCACATGTGAACAACTTGTTCCACTGTGAGAAATGTAACCGTTCATTTAAATTGTTTTACCATTTTAAGGAACACATGAAATCACACTCTACTGAGAGTTTCAAGTGTGACATATGCAATAAAAGGTATCTGCGGGAAAGCGCATGGAAACAACACCTCACCTGCTACCACCTTGAAGAAGGTGGAGCCAGCAAGAAGCAAAGGCCTGGGAAAAAAATACACGTGTGTCAGTACTGTGACAAACAGTTTGACCATTTTGGACATTTTAAAGAGCACCTTCGCAAACACACAGGTAACTATGTCTGTTGCCGTTTATATTTTTTTTTTACTTCAATTAGCTGGCTCTGGCAGATCGTATGTATTTTGGTTTTTGAAAGTTTATTCTGAACCGTTAGAAATCTCCTCTCGCCTCGATTGTCCTCCCTCAGACTGATGGTTTCCAGTGAACCCTACGGTCCGAAGTAAGCGCAGGCTGCTTTTTCGTGATGTTATTGTAAGTTAAAAGCAACCATCGACATCATTAGGAAATTTGACGTGGCAATTTTTACTTCTCTAATATTCTGAATTTCATAACCGCCCTACATAAAATCTAGAGGGATCACAGTTATAGAGTGTGTATTGTTTCAGTTTCAGGAGGACGTAAATCCCTCATTTGGCTTGATGAAATACATTAGAAAATCCTAATTAAAATTGAACCTCCTTAGGCACTTGTTAGTTAATTTTAACGTTATTTTTGTCCAACCACCCTGTTGGTACCTTACCTGTAAAAAGTTCTCACTTGCCAAGTGAGCACCTTTATTTCTAGCACTCTTTACAGTTGACTCACTTTCTCCTCACAAGTTGGGGATAAACTGACTGAGATTAAACGATATGCCCAAAGCCACAGTCAGTAGTAGAACCTGGACTACAGGTCTTGATTCTGAATATGACATTACAAACATTAAGATTCTAACCAAATGGCCAGATTAGGGTTGCGTTGGGCGTATTCTTTTGTCTCTGTGTATATATGTTTTTTAATCTTAATCTGTGCTGATATTTTTTTGTGTTCCAGAAATTGGGAGAGGGAGCGAGTCCTTCAAGGGCAGGGATACACCAAAATCACAGTAGCTAGGAAAATACGAATCTTAACTATTCATATAATTCTTGTCTTTTTATGACTAATTTGCTGAACCTTCCCATACCCTTGTAATTGCTTTTGTGGTCTATGACAAAAGCAAAGTTGGAGTTTTTAAAGTAAGTTAAATTATTTAGTATTTGGAGAGCAAACAGTAAGATTTTTTTCCCTTCCTCAGTTTATTGAGCACTTAGTATTATATCAAAAATTAGCAAGGACAAGGTAATTGCATGTTTGGTCCTGGCAAATTGAATTCAGACACTGCATAAGCAGATAAATGTTATAACTCTGTGGGCCGGGAAAGTGTTACTTCGTTATTTTGTTATTCCTTGAGTGCCTAATATAGTTCACTGCACCAAAAGGGAACTCGGTAAATGTTGCTACTACTACTGCAAAAGAATAAGGGTAGTTCTGGGGAAGGGAGGCAAATTTGCCAGACTAGAAAATTAAAGGGATAAAGGTAAACCATTATTCTGGGAGTTTTTTCCTCCACAATTCCTGGCAAGGGCTTTTCATTGGGCTAATGATTCTTTTTCCAGGATGTCTGTTAAACACTCACTAAAGAATTACAGCACCATGCTGCATTGTGCTTTTCAAACTCAAGGGCAAAATTCCACCATTGAAATCTCGTATAATCTAATAATAATCTTAGATAATCTAACTGCCTTTTACATTTGGTGTAACAATCTTTTTCTTTGTGTGGCAATATTATAAGGCGTTTGTGACTAGATGAAACTCTTAACCATTCTTTTCTTAGAGATTAGGGTCCAGGTGTAAATGTAGCCAAATGTACCCTAGACTGTAAGCTCATTATGGGCAGGGAACGTGTTCACTAATTCTGTTGTACTTTCCCAAGTGCTTATAGCGCAGTGCTCTGCTCATATTAAGTTCTCAATAAATATCACTGGTTGATGTCAGTTTTTCAGGGCCTAATTGTTCAGTATGTGGCTCACTCTGGCCCTGACCTTGCCTTTTTAAATCAATCTATAAAGGTTTATCTTTTGAGCTTACTCTGTGCAGAGCACTTTACTAAATACTTGGGAAAGTTCAACACAATAGGGTTAGTAGATGAGATCCCTGCCCACAAGGAGTTTACAGTCTTAAAAGGGGGAGACAGACATTAAATTACAGATAGGGGGTGGCGTACTGGATTGGGCAAGGGCCTGGGAGTTCAGAAGGTCACGAGTTCTAATCCCAGCTCCACCACTTGTCTGCTGTGTAACCTTGGGCAAGTCACTTCACTTCTCTGTGCGTCAGTTACCCCATCTGTAAAATGGGGGTAATAATAATAATGATGGCATTTGTTAAGCGCTTACTATGTGCAGAGCACTGTTCTCAGCATTGTTGGGGGGGATACAAGGTGATCAAATTGTCTCCACGTGGGGTTCACAGTCTTGAGATTAAGGGACTCAAGGGACTCAAGAAGGGACTGTGCTCAACCTGATTTGCTTGCATCCACCCCAGCGCTTGGTACAGTGCTTGGCACATAGTGCTTAACAAATACCACAATTATCATTATTATTATTATTTAAGAGCTATGGGGATTGAGTGCTTAGCCAACGGCATAGGTGATGCAGATGCAGGGAGGGCAGATTGGAGAATTTAGGACTTAGTCAGGGAAGGCCTCTTGGAGGAGATGAGATTTTTAGGAAGGTTTTGAAGGTGGGGAGAGTGGTGGGTTGTTGGCTTTGAAGGGGGAGGGAGCTCTAGGCCTGAGGGAGGATGTGGGCAAAGGGGTCGGCAATGGGATAGGCGAAATTGAGGTACAGAGACTTGGTCGGCATTAGAGGAGTGGAGTGTGCAGATAGGGTTATAATGGGAGATAAGGTTAGGAGGCAGGAGAGAGATGTGTGCTGTCGCTAAGGCGTTTGATAACAGACGTGGGTGAACAACCATGGGAGGTTTTTGAGGAGTGGGGAGATAGGGACGATCCCTGCAGTGCAGAGAAGTATGAACTGAGAGCGAAGAGGCAGAGAGGAGGCTGACGTAGTCAAGGCAGGATGTGATAAATGCTTGGATTAACAGTTTGCATGGTGAGGAAAGGCCAGATTCGAGAGATGGGAGGTAATGGGAAAGCAGCATGGACCAGCTGAATGAGTCCGGACATGTGTCAGAGTCAGATGACCTGGGTTCTAATCCCGGCTCTGCCAATTCCTTACTGTGTGACCTTGGGCAAGTCACTTCTCTGTGCCTTCGTTCTCCTGTTCTCCCTCCTACTCAGCCTCATGTAGGGCAAGGACTCTGTCCACCGCAATTAACTTGTACCTATTACAGCACTAGAACTGTGTTTGTTACGTAGTAAGTGCTTAACAAATACCTTAAAGAAAATATAGCAATCAGTCGTTTTTTTGAGTGCTTACTTTGTGCAGAGCATTGTACTAAGCCCTTGGGAGAAGACAATATAGCAGAGTTGGGTAGACATGTTTCCTGTCCACAGCGATACGATTGAAAGAATGAATGAGTGACCTGCGGCCCTGGAAGTTGGCGGTCCCGAGTTCTTGTCCTGACTCTGCTGCCTGACTATTGCGTGACCTTGGGAAAGTCACTTCACCTCCCCATGCCTCAGTTTCTCCACCTAGAAAATGGGGATGATAATAATAATGCCTGATCCTAATTCACAGGGGTGTTGTGATGGCTAAATTCAAGTAAGTAAAGTAAGGTGCTTTGGTAATGAAGCACTGAATAGAACTCAGTTATAGTGCTTAACACAGAGTAAGCGCTTAACAAATATAATAATGATGATGTGAAAGTAGAACACTTGGCCCCTCCCTGACCAGTATCTTCATCTGTTCACTCTCCAGTGGCTCCTTCCCAACTGCTTTCAAACATGCTCATGTCTCCCTTATCTTAAAAAAAACTCCCTCCCTGTCTCCCTCCTGTTTTCACCCTGTTTCCCTCCTACCATTCCTCTCCAAACCCCTTGAGTGAGTTGTTTACACCCACTATCTCCACTTCCTTCCTCTCCTCCAATTCTCTCCTTGACCTTTTCCAGTCTGATTTCCACTGCCGTCACTCACTGGAAATTGCCCTTTCAAAGATCACCAATGCTTTCCTTGCCAAATCCAATGGCCTGTATTCCATCCTAATCCTCCTCGACCTCTTAGCTGCCTCTGACATTGTGGAGCACTCTTTTCTCCTAGAAATACTCCTAGAAATATTACCTTGGGTTAGTGACACTGTAACCCCTCCTGGTTCTTCTCCTAGCTGTCTGGGCATTCATTCTCGGTCTCATGGGCTCCTCCTCTGCCCCTGACCCCCTAACTTTGGAAAGGCCCAGTTTTGGGTCCCCATCTGTTCTCCATTTACACCTGCTCCCTTGGAGAACTCATTTGCCCCCAAAACTTCGATTGCCATTTCTATATAGGTGATTTCCAAATCTACCTCTCCAGTCCTGATCATCTTCTTGGCAGTTTTGCATTTCCTCCTGCCTTCAGGACATCTCCAATTGGATGTCCCGTAAACAGTTCAAACTTAATATATCCAAAACAGAACTCATGTTCTCCCCTTAAACCTTGCCCTTCCTGTGACTTTCCCATTACTGTAGACAGCACCACCATCCTCACTGCCTCACAAGCCCATAATCTTGGCATTATACTCAACTCATCTCTCTCATTCAACCCACATATTCAATCTGTCACCAATTCCCATTAGTTCTACCTTCACGACCTTGCTAAAATCTGCCCTTTCGTCTGCATCCGAACTGCTACCACTTTGATCCAAGCACTTATCCTATACCATCTTGCTACTGCATCAGCCTCCTTATGATAGCATTTATTAAGCGCTTACTATATGCAAAACACTGTTCTAAGTGCTGCTGCTGCTCTCCCAGCCTCCAGTCTATATTTCAGTCTTCTGCCAGGATCACTTTTCTACAAAACTATTCAGTCCGTTTCCCTACCCCTCAAGAACCTCCAGTGGTTGCCCATCCACCTCTGCATCAAACTTTTTACCATTGGCCTTAAAACACTTCATCACCTTGCCCCCTTCTGTCTTACTTCGCTGATTTCTCAATTTCATCGCTGCTGTCAGTGGGACATCCAAGTAGAAGTGTCCTTAAGGCAAGAGGAAATTTGAGACTGCAGAGGAGAGAGGTGGGGCTGGAAAAGTACACTTGGGAATCATCTGTGTAAAGATTAAGCCATGGGAGCGAGAGTGAATGGGTTCTCCAGTGGAGTGGGTGTAGATGGGGAGTAGAAAGAAATCCAAACTGAGACTTGAGGTGTCCCCTCAGGGGGTGGGAGATGGAGGAGGAGCCAGTGAAAGACTGAAAAGGAGTGGTCAGAGACATAGGAGGAGAACCAGGAGAGCACAGTGTCCATGAAACCAAGATTAGATACTGTTTCCAGGAGAAGGGGGTGGTCCACAGTGTTGAGGTATCAGAAAGATAGAGGATAATAAGTAGGATGGAATAAGGCATTTGACAGGGAGGTCATGGGCAACCTTAGGGCCATGTCTGTGGAATGAAGAGCAGAAGCCAGATTTCAGAGGGTAGAGGAGGGGAAATGGAAGCTTTCAGTGTAGACAACTTGCCCAGGGAAATTGGAGAGGAATAGTAGGAGGGAGATGGGGCAATGACTGGAGGGAGCCGGGAGGCTCAAGAGAGAGTTTTGGGTTTTTTTTCTTTTTAGGGTAGGGGATACATCAGCATGTTTGAAAGCAGTGAGGAAGGAGTCATTGGAACAATTGAATATGGTGATGAAGGAGGAAGGGAGTATTTGTTTTTGGTAGGGATAGGGTGAGAGAAGCACAGGTGGAGGGAGTAGAATTTTAGTGGAAGCCCGAAATTTCCTCTTGAGGTGCTGCTGGGAAGGGTGGGAGAATCCAAGACAGGGCAGAAAGGGGGACTGGAGAAAAGCCGGGGAGATTTTCCTTTCCGTTGCTTGATGAGTAGAGTTGCTCTCTGAAGATGATCTTTAGTCGCCTAGTCTGTAACAACTTACTGTTCATTTGAATCTCCACCAGAGGGTAGCAGAAATATTGGGAAGTGAAACTCACGCTTTCAGTTTTGCTTGTTAGTAGTTCTAGAAGGCATAGTCAGGCGGCACTGAACTGCAATGTGTCTGTCAGTGGATTTTTTTTACATACTGGTTTACATCTTGCCAGCTATTAACATGATAGTTGAGGGTTGGCTGCAGAGACTGAACAAAAACATTGGCTGTAGAATAGATTGGAAAACAGGAATGCACCTTCCATAGATAAACTGAGGAACTGGTGAAGTAGTGCACACTCCAATGTTTACCAAAAATAGCAGTGCACAAGTAGAGGATGGGCCTGTATTACCTTCTGTGCTCAAATATTTCTCTGCAGCGAAAGTTCTGTCCATATGCTTCCAGTTTCCCTTAGTAAGAGTTGGTTTGACGTTAGAGTCTGATTGTCTTAGTGTTAAGCTTAACTCTTGTATTAAACAAATTGGATATTTGAGACCCCTGGTTAACCACTGAGTGCATTGTCTTATCTTATGTCAAGTGGACACAGTGGACATATTTCTCCCAGAACACCCAGATAATGAGTGTATTATCTGAATTAATTAGTGCCCCTCCAAAAATGCTTAATTTACTACTGGTGGGTAAGCTTAGTTACTGGGAGAATTGGACTTTGCCTTTCACACCCTTTGATTTGTAATATTTTCTCCACAGAAAACCTCTTTTTAAAGTCTCTGGTGTGCTGCCTGCAACTTCAGTTGTTTGGGCTTGAAAAATAATTTTCCACAAACTTTAGTGGCCCCTGTATGGCTATATCCCTGTTGGTTCAAGAGGGAGATTTTCTAATCAAAGTAATTTCTAGTTGAATTTATCATCTTATCCTTTGATATTCCAGGTAGCATATCTTGATTCTTTCTTTCCTACTTTTCCCAGGTGTCCCAAATAGTGGGCCTTTTGTTTGCTTTGTTTTGTTTCGGATGCACTCTTTATTTGGTTTTGGATTCTGTTGTTTCATGCTTTCAGTTTCTTCACTTGCTGTATTTAGTACAGTAAAACTAATTTCAAGTCCACCACTTGGCAATTTGTGGAAATTTAGGCCGTTCCCCCGTTTTTCTGTCTTTACTATATTGTCTTTGCTCTCAAAGAGAAATCAAGTTTGAGAAGAAACTTTCATCTTCATGGTTTCTCAAACTCAAGTTTGTTTCTCCTAGTTATATAAATTATATTACTAACAACCCAGACTGATGTAGCTAAACAATAAAACTGAAACTAAGACAAGGAAAAAAGGGAATTAGTGAAATGTTCAGTGTGCAAATTGAAAGGATTTTTTATATATACAGTTTTCTCTGCCAGGCTCAATTACTGGCTCAGTTCACCTGTCATGCAAAATTATCTGCTTGTTCATATTAGTATTTAGTACTTCATTTGGATATGTCAGCCCAAGCTGTTAGCTCATAAAACTAAGTACCATTATTGTTATTATTTTTGTTAATAGAGACTTTTTTAATGGTATCTAGGTGCTTACTCTGTGCCAGGCACTGTACTAAGTGCTGGAATATGTCCAATCTGATTAGATTGGACATAGTCCATGTCCCACACAGGGCTCACAGTCCTCATCCCCATTTTACAAGTGAGGTTACTGAGGCACAGAGAAGGGAAGTGACTTGCCCAGTCAAAGAGCAGACAAGTGGTGGTGCTGAGATTAGAACCCAAGTCCTGGCCCCCAAGCCTGTGCTCTTTCTATCTCTGCTAACAAGGCCAGCTGCTTTAGGTTGGAGGGTTCACTATCCCACCATAAATAGGACATATATCTGTTACTTTTCCAGGAATAGTGATGGTTTATGCAGAGTTCCCAGGCAGGTAGGCAGCTTACTTTATTAGTCATTCGATCAGTGATAAGGTGGCAGCAGTGCCTGGTGACACCTAGATTCTCCGAGCATTTCTATTTAGGGATACATTTTTACCTTATTCATTCAGTCTTATTTATTGAGGGCTTACCGTGTGCAGAGCACTATAGTAAAGCACTTGGGAAAGTACAATACTAGAAGAAACAGTGACATCCCCTGCCCATCATGAGCTCACAGTCTCAAGTTGCGGAGACAGACATCAATACAAATAAATAAAATTACAGTTGTATACATAAGTGCTGTGGGGCGGGGAGTGGGGAAGAAGAGCAAAGGGAGCAAGTCAGGGTGATGTGGAAGGAAGTGGGAGATGAGGAGGAAAAGTGGGGCTTACTATGGGAAGGCCTTTTGGAGTCCTTGAAGGAGGGGGGAGAGTAAAATTGTCTGTTGGATCTGAGAAGGGAGGGCGTCACAGACCAGAGACAGGATGAGAGTCAGGGGTCAGCAGTGAGACATTATTTATTATTATTATTATTATTATTATTATTATTATTATTACCAGTAATAATTGTGTATTGGTTAAGCACTTTGTCCTAAGTATTGGGGTAGGTACAATGCAATCAGATTAGACATAGCCCTTGTCCTTTATGAGGCTTGCAGCCTGATGAGATATTTAATCCCTATTTTACACATAAGGATACAGTCCCTCTAGATGGCTCGTTGTGGGCAGGGAATGTGTCTTCCAGTTCTGTTACATCATACTCTCCCAAGTGCTTAGTGTGGTGACAGTAAGCGCTCAATAAGTACAACTGATTGATAAAGGAACCTGAGACAGAGAAGTTAAATGTGATTTGCCCAAGGTTACACAATAAGCAAAAAGTGGAGGTGGAATTAAACCTAGTTTTCCTGACTCCTAAGGTGTTTTTTTTCATGGTATTCATTAAGTGCTTACTAAATGACAGACACTGTACTAAGCGCTGGGCTACATACATGATAATCAGGCAGGACACAGTCCCTGGTCCATTTGGGCTCATAGTCCAAGTAGGATTTAACCTCCAATTTACAGATGAGAAACTGAGGCACAGAGAAGCTGACCAAGGTCACAACACTAGCAAATGGCAGAGCCAGGTCCTCTCGATTCCCGGGCCTGGGATATTATCTACCTATGGGGCCATGCTGTTCTTTTGTCTTTGGATGGGGAAGAAGTTTGAAAATATTCTTTAAACATTATGTGCCTGCACCCCAGACTCAAAGCTGGCTAACCAGAGGACTATCTCAGTGAACCTTTATCATGAGGTTCACTCCCAGATTAAGTGGTAGGACTCTGTGCATTTATGCTTATGCATCCATCTTTTCAGCCCCATTTACATACATGGCTAGTGTCATACTGTCAGTAATCATCTTCAAAAGTGAAAGACTCTTATAGTTTAGTCCACTTGGCATTTTGAGAAGCCATAGATGTTTTTTTGTTTCGGAAGAGGTGAATCAAGTAGATTAAAGTAGATTTTTATTTTTTGTCTGTTGGGACATTAGCAATAGAAGTAGGAGTGCACATTTAATGCAACTTTGCCATTACAAAAACTAAAGGAACACCCGAGTATGCTTCCTCCAGACTTCAAAGCCATTTTGGCCTAGAAAGTAACATCATTATATTTGTCGAGTGCATACTGGGTATAGAGCACTGTTGTAAGCACCTGGGAGAGTACAGTAGAATAGAGTTGGTAGACGAGTAAAATGAATGAGTCACATTCGCCACTTCTGACCTCAAGCATTGTAACCATGTATGTGGCAATCACTGGTATTTATTGAGCGCTTTTTTTTGTGCAGAGCTGCTTGGGAGAGTACAATAAACAGACACATTCCCTGCCCACAATGAGCTTACAGAGGAAAGGGCTCGTGCAAATAATCTCACTAAAAATGTAGAGGAAATCACCTGTCAATTCTGTGTTTTGGATTCTTCCTATAAAATCAGAGTGGTAATTCTTCTTGTACCTACTTCCTTGTTTTATGGACTAATTTGTAATGAGCTTTAAGGTTCTCCAAAGAAGGAAGGTTTTTGAATGGAAAGGAGGAAATGACAAGGGCAAACTTGCAAGCATTCTGTTTCTAGGTTTGCTCTTGTTTATTAAGATTGGTAGGACTTTTTTGCAAAATTATTCATAATTAAGGCATTGGCCTGGATAAAGCCTTATGATTTATTTAGCTGGAGCCAAAAAAGAATAAAACTATGATTGTACCCCATTTGTGAGGGATTTCTGGCCTTCTCTTGAATGTAAAAACCTTACCAGTTGTATTTATTGAGCACTTACTGTGTGCAGAGCATTGTACTAAGCGCTTGGGAGAGTACAGTGTAACAGAGTTGGTAGACATGTTCCCTCAATGAGCTAACAGTCTAGAAGGGGGAAAAGACATTAATATCAATAAATTATGGATATATGCATAGGTGCAGTGGGCCTGAGGGAGTGGTGAATATAGGGTGCAAATCCAGGTGCAAATCCAAGTGCAAATGTGACACAGAAGGGAGTGGGAGAAAAGGAAATGAGGGCCTAGTCAGGGATGGTCTCTTGGAGGCCAAATAAGGCTTTGAAGGTGAGGCTGTCGGATATGAAGAGGGAGGTCGTTCCTGGCCAGAGGCAAGATATGGGCATATCTTTTAGACTGTGAGCCCCTTTTAATCAATCAATCAATCAATCAATCGTATTTATTGAGCGCTTACTATGTGCAGAGCACTGTACTAAGCGCTTGGGAAGTACAAATTGGCAACACATAGAGACAGTCCCTACCCAACAGTGGGCTCACAGTCTAAAAGGGGGAGACAGAGAACAGAACCAAACATACCAACAAAATAAAATAAATAGGATAGAAATGTACAAGTAAAATAAATAAATAAATAAATAAATAGAGTAATAAATATGTACAACCATATATACATATATACAGGTGCTGTGGGGAAGGGAAGGAGGTAAGATGGGGGGATGGAGAGGGGAAGGAGGGGGCTCAGTCTGGGAAGGCCTCCTGGAGGAGGTGAGCTCTCAGTAGGGCTTTGAAGGGAGGAAGAGAGCTAGCTTGGCGGATGGGCAGAGGGAGGGCATTCCAGGCCTGGGGGATGACGTGGGCCGGGGGTCGACGGTGGGACAAGCGAGAACGAGGCACGGTGAAGAGGTTAGCGGCAGAGGATCGGAGGGTGTGGGCTGGGCTGTAGAAGGAGAGAAGGGAGGTGAGGTAGGAGGGGGCGAGGTGATGGACAGCCTTGAAGCCCAGGGTGAGGAGTTTCTGCCTGATGCACAGGTTGATTGGTAGCCACTGGAGATTTTTGAGTCACACGGCTAACACACAGTCGTACAGCTAAGTGTCAGCACTGGAATTAGAACCCATGACCTCTGGCTCCCAAGCCCGTGCTCTTTCCACTGAGCCACGCTGCTTCTCTGGAGGGGGCAAGGTAATTGAGTACTTCGAAGCTGGTGGTAAAGAATTTCAGTTTGATGTGGAGCGGGATGGGCAATCACCAGAGGTTCTTAAGGATAGGAAAAACAGGGTCTGAACTTTTTTGTGGAAAAACGATGCAGGGCTCAGAGTGAAGTGTGGATTATAGTGGGGAGAGATAGGAGATGGGAAGGTTAGCCGTCTGCAGTAATCAAGATGGGATAGAATAAGTGCTTGGATTAACGTGGTAGTAGTTTGGATGGAAAGGCCACATTTCAGCAATGTGGATAGAACACGGGTTTGAGAGTCAGAAGACGTGGATTCTCATCCCAGCTCCACCACTGTCGCTTGCTGTAGGACCTTGGACAAATCACTTCACCTTCTTCTGCCTTGAAAGGGGGACTCCTCCCCCTTCTAGACCGAGCCCGTTGCTGGGTAAGGACCGTCTCTATATGTTGCCGATCTGTACTTCCCAAGCGCTTAGTACAGTGCTCCGCACACAGTAAGTGCTCATTAAATACGATTGAATGAATGAATTTATGGGGAGAGGAAGCAGCATGGTCTAGTGGATAGAGCACGGGCCTGAGAGTCAACAGGATCTGGGTTCTAATCCCGGCGCCGCCTCTTGAGTGCTGTGTGACCCTGCCCAAGCCACTTAATTTCTGTGCTTCAGTTGCTTCATCTGTAAAAGGGGGATTAAGATTGTGAACCCCATGTGGGACAGGGACTGTGTCCAACAGGGGGATTAAGATTGTGAACCCCATGTGGGACAGGGACTGTGTCCAACCTGATTATCTTGTATCTACCCTAGGGCTTAGTACAGTGCCTGGCACATAGTAAACACATAATAATAATAGTATTTGTTAAGTGCTTACTATGTTCCAAGCCCTGTTCTAAGTACAAGATAATCACGTCCCACATGGGGCTTACAGTCATAATCTGCATTTTACAGATGAGGTAACTGAGGCACTGAGAAGTGAAGTGATTTGCCCAAGGTCCCACAGCAGACAAGTGGCCGAGCTGGGATTAGAACCCACAACCTCTGACTCCCAAGCCCAGGCTCTTTCCACTGAGCCACGCTGTTTCTCAAATACCCTAAAAATACCATAAAATGGGTGAGTGGGTGTGTGGGAGAGAAGCCAGGTGAGACGGTTGTGGTCGGATAGAGGGATTTCAGAGTTGGTGAGGGTAGAGATTGTACAGTGACTTGTGTAGTTGACGGTGATTGTACAGATCAAGCGTGTGGCCAAGTTGGTGAGTTGAGAGGTCAGTGGAGTTGAGTGAGTGGAGTGAAATTGAGTAATATTAAGCGGGCAGCAAAAGGCTAGTCGGGGACATTCATGCAGATTTCGAAGCCCCAAGATCAATGTAGGGATGAAGGAAGAGAAGGAATGTGAGTAAGAGATCAAAATGGTTTGAAAAGTTGGCAGTGGGCCTAGGGGTGGTGGAGGACTGACTGTGAGGAGTATTTGGAGTGTGTGGTAGAGGAGGATAATATGGGCTTCAAAGCAAGGGAAAGAGAGGGATGTGGGAGGTGGAATGGAGTGAAAGCAGGCATTGGGGAGTGAGAAGGAAGCTGACTCCTTCCTCTTTCCCAGTGAGTCTAGGGGAGTGGGAGAAGATGAGGCCCTTTCTAGAGGGAGAGTGTGTAGAGAAGCAGCGTGGCCCGGGCTTTGGAGTCAGAGATAATGGGTTCAAATCCCGGCTCTGCCAATTGTCAGCTGTGTGACTTTGGGCAAGTCACTTCACTTCTCGGTGCCTCAGTTACCTCAACTGTAAAATGGAGATTAAGACTGTGAGCTCCCTGTGAGACACGCTGATCACCTTGTAACCTCCCCAGTGCTTTGCACATAGTAAGCACTTAATAAATGCCATTATTATTATTATATATAAGGCAGGCAGTTGTTAATATGTTAAAATCTGGTATCAGACAGCCACTGTGTATTCAGGCTGGTAGCAGCAATTCAGGAGGAAGTATGATGTCCTTAATTCTGAAAGTAAGACTACGGAGATAATCCGGGAGATACCAGACTAAAAGAACCTCAGCTTGAATCCGATATTTTGGCCTTCCTACTGCAGAATACCAGGATGCCTATGATACTGTTAAGATAAGCGCTTAGTACAGTGCTCTGCGCACAGTAAGCGCTCAATAAATACAATTGATGATGATGATGAGCATGCAGCAGAACAGCCTCATGTCATATAGAATGTTTGTGGAAGTCCACCCAAACCCATATCAGGAATATCATAATAAAAATAAATGACTGCAACCTACTAACAATTTTAACATTACAGTTATCTCAGTTGTTTTACTAGGAAATCCTTGAAGATAAAATATCCGAAGTTGGAAATTCTTCAAATTTTAAACTGCCGTCCCTCTGATAATGCCCCCTGAGTTGGCTGCCTTTCTTGCTGCACGGCTTTGAGTCAGATAGTCACACAGTGACTCCCTTGAGTCTCTTTCAAATAACAGCACCCAACATCTAAGGGTCATCTGACGAAAACCATTACAGTTTGTGAATTTAAGCTGCTTTTATTTAGCAAAGAATTTTCAGGCATTCTGATACTTAATATTTTTAAGTTATTTGGGTGAAATTCCATTATAGCAAGCTCAGCTCCCCTTCAGTGAGGGGGTTGTGTTTCTGCAAATTCCCACATTAGGAAAAACTCAAGTTTTAATACTCGTGATGGCCAATTCCCCTCCCCGCTCTCACCTCCATCACCACATCCGACTATATCCAGTTCGGCTTGTGTTATCAGTGGTCTGTTTCCTAATTCCCCTAGCAATGTTTCAGCGCAAACGAGTAGTGAGGATTCATTGTGGCGGAATGTATTTTAGGTACCATTAATCCAAACTATGAAACTTGGTTTAAAGAAAGCTGTTCATTCATTCGTATTTATTGAGTGCTTACTGTGCGCAGAGCACTGTACTAAGCACCTGGGAAGTACAGTTTCACCCTGTGTTTAGTGGGATCAGAAATGTAATGTGGTAAGAGTGGTTGTCTAGGACTTTAAATCGAATGGACAGGTTGCACTGATTCCCTTGGAGCCCTGATTCGGCAGTCAGAGCCCTAGTGACGACTCAAAGCTGAAGGCCAAACCACTGGGCCAACCTGCAGCCGCTGCCGGCCAGGAGCAACTTTCTTTTTTTCTGCCGACGAAGCCTCCTGGATGATTAGGATTGTAATGGCTTTCCCTGCTTTCTCAGGATCTTGAGGTCACAGAAACAAGAAGTGGTTCCAGGTTCCCTTACAGTGACATCCTAAATTATTTGGCTATCCCTGGGAATTAAAGTAAGATTTTTGACTGTAAAACTTGGCCATATATCTACTCTATTCAGAATTCTCTGTGGGTGGGGAAAAGGCCTTCATTAGTACCCCAGCTCTGTGTCCGTGAGGGCACAAACGCAGATCACGCTACTGCTCCAGACTGCAATTTATTTGGTACTGTGAGCCCTGACGGAGCATGACGGAACTCTTTGTAGGATGCTGAGTGAAACCTGCTGCAATAGACTAGGCCAGCTGTGAGCTGTTTTCTGAAGTGGCTATGTGATCCACGTTTCTGTGCTCATGAAAACAATGTTACAGTCATGACCCATTTCAAACAGGTACGTGTTCGGTTATTGCGTTTGTGAGTCTTTGAGAGAGTTTACTACATTGTTCTTCGGGGAACATACAGCCGTTTGAAAACCCGAACCACCATCTCCCTCCCACTCCCGGCTTTTCCTTAATTCCAGCCGTTTATCCTGTGAATTTGATTAATTAGCCTTACACAAGTCGAGCTTACTCAAGATAAGTTTTCCGGGAGACTTGGAGGAGGTGAGTGACCATCCTGGTTACATCAGTTGCATCTAAAAATTGTCCTTCTAAAGATTAGAAGTTAGGACAAAGGTGAAAGAAACATGTCTTAAAAACACTACAGGAGTGGTACTTCAGAAAAGTTGAGTCTCGTGCTCATTATTGGCATGTTTTTTAAAATGATGGTAGAAGGACTTTTGGATAATTTTACCTCACATTTTTGTCGTTGTAATTAATTATATCTATGCAAATACTAATATTTAGAATCTGAATCCTGGGTTAATTCATAACTACTCCGTGTGGCTATAATGAAGTTAATTTCCTTTAAGACATTCTACATGAGCAGTGAAGTACTGTTTACAGTATTTGATTTAGGGTATGAAGAATTTTCTTGTTGACTTTATATGGTTATAATTCAAGTTTTCTGAACTATATTCATCTGTTAGTATGCTAACAGAGTTGTCAGCTTCAACTTTCTAAATCTGTTTTTAGCTTTCAACTTAAACAGCTATTCTTTTGAACTGGGATCAAATAAAGAGGAAAGACAGTTGAATAATTCAATTCTAACTCTGTTTCACTTTTAAACTCAAAAACCCTAACTCTGTTAGAAAGTGCTGTTTATAATACAGGGATGCTTGATTTGCACAAAACATTTACCGCTATTGAAAAGGCTGGCATTGCACAGTTAACTGAAAGTAATCTGTTTCTCTTTAACTGCTTTGCAGTGCCTCATTTCCCATCTGACTTGCATCATCTGATTTAATCGTGTATATGATAAAATTATAATTTATTATAACTGATCATATTAAGTGTTCTGTGCAAGGCACTGAACTGAGTCCTCAGATATAAAAAAAAAATCTAATTTAATCATGATCTGTGGTCCACAGGGCTCATAATCCAAATAGTAGATGACAACCATACGGTGTTTAAGTTTTCTAAGAACTCCTCCTTGTGTAACATTCAGAAGGGTCAGAAAGCATATGGGGCAACTAGCCACATTTCCTCTCCCTGTCCAGTAGCTCCATTGTCATGGGCAAAGAAAGCATGGCTTGAGGATCTGTAAAGATAGATAATACTTATTGTTTTATTCTTCCTAGTGTCAGTCACCTCATTCCTCTTTCCTCTGACATTGATTCACATTATATTGCTTACCTTGTCATTTAAGCAGTCATGAAACAAACCTAATGAATGGGTTTCCTGATATAAATCCCAGCATAACTCCTTTGATTCCTTTCTCTTTCAGTATCCTACTCCGTTCATTTTGAAGTATGTCTCCCAGTTGAGTTCCTAGGAGGTTTTGGTTTTTTTTTTCCTAATGTTCTCTTTCAAAATTTCCCCTCTTAAAATATCTGTTGTCCCTATTTGTATTGTTCTCTCCTTAGAAGGACTTTCTTCCCACATTCCTCCCTCTCCTTGGTGTGTATATTTTTAAAGCGATTGATTTGGTTCTGTTTCTTGTCTCTCTACCCACAGTCAGTTTAGCTCAGTTAAGATTTCCGGCCTAGGGAGATTTGCTTCTTTCATAAACCCACGACCCATTCCACCTTCTACCTATTTTGGGTTTTTGTTCCCATTTACAGTATTTTAGGAGCTATTAACAGCCTATCAGCCAGCTCAGGTCCTTCCTAGGCCTGTCTTCTGGTTTCTGTCCTGCTAGCTTTCTAAATTGGTGGCTTTTGGAAGTATTCAGAGGGAAGAGAAATCATTTTTATCAACATCTATTGAGCCCCTACTGTGTGTGAGGCACTGTAATAAGCTCTTGAGGGCGGGTTGCTTTCTTTTAAGTATTCAATGTTTCCTAAGCCAAGAATGTCACCAAACCAGTTCACCAAGTTTTTTCATTCCTGCCTTTTAATTTCATTCTTTCTAAAGTACTGTTCTTTTTTGTTGATGTTAGATACATTTTTAATTAGGAGCAGGGGGAATTGTAGAGAAAAGCTCAAACTAGTCTACTCTATTTCTCAGGGCTGCTATAGACTAAAATGAGGTTTAGGGGTTATCTTAGTATTCCAGTTCACACTTTTCTTGACTCCTATTGCTAAGGATAATCAAGATTTGACAATACTTCCTTCTAGCCTGTCTCACTAATTAGGTTCTGTAATTCCCTTATGAAATGATGAACTTGTTATCTGGTCACACTCTGGTAATGTCTTTGGCCAAAGATGTGAGAGTTTATTCATTTTGGAGTCCTTGGCTCTTCTCTTGGCTTTTTTACACTATCAGGCTTCCCACTTTTCCTAAGCCTGGTAGTGGGAACATAAATACAGTACACAATACGTTTGGGATTACTTTAGAAGGGTTGTGTACACTAGTACATGGGCAGAAGGCTGCAAAGTAAAATCTGATAATAAATTCAAGCCTCTTTCCCTCAGGACTTTGATTGCCCAGGTTTCAACAGTACTACAATTACTTCAGAAATACTTACCAGCCATGGCACCACTCCCCTCTTGGTTTTCATTAACTCTTGGCCTGATTGGCACGGGAATTCCTTTCCACCTTAATTCCTTCATCCCAGTTCACTTGGAATGAAAATCATTCCTTCTTGCCCTTTCTTTTTCCCTGTCCCTTCCCTCTTTTTTTGCCTGCTACTTCTCATTACCCAATCTCTCTAGACATCTGATGACATCTCAGTGATCCCTTGATCCTTAATGCCATGGAGGAGGGAATTCTCCTCAGCAACCTTTGGGCTGCTGAGGATTTCTTAAATACAAACTGTTAGTTGGCTGAGATCATTAACATATCTTTGTCAGAATGTGACAGGTTAAACCCATTTTCTCACCACCGCTAAAGAAATGGAAAGTGTCTTTTTAATTAATTGTTTGGAAACTTCAAACGCTTTTGGACTTCAATTCTAGATGGGTTAGGCTGGCATTGCCTCCTATTTCATTTTCCCACTAGATAATACTTAAAGATAATTTCTCTAGTCTATTTTAATCTACTCATTCTCTTGTTTTTGCTTTAGGGGAAGGAGGGAAAACAGGAGATGTGGGACCAATAACTCCGTTCTTTCTCTTCCCTCCATAGCCTTCACTGCCCTGTACTCTTTCATAAAGGGTAATCTTTTCAATGTTCTCTAAATGACCCATGTGAGATTAGAGAAACCAAATAGGAAGTCTTTGTCTCTAAATAGCTTTAATTCACTGCCCTTCTGTGTCCTTTTGCTTTTGTTCTTGTTTAGAGAGGTAATTTCCAAAGAAGCTTAGGACATTGAAGAGGGGCCTAATATGTGACGATTCAGAGAACAGTAGCAATATGGACAATTTGAAGATCATTCTTGTTTACCTCTACTATCAATCCCTGGTATTTACTTAGTGCCTACTGTGTGCAGATCACTATACTAAGCACTTAGGAGAGTACAGATATGTTATTTTGTGATTTTTGAGCAGGGGAGTGATTTGGGGATGAGGCTCTGCTGGGTTGGGGACTGGCATCTAGGTGTTGCAGGGGCCTTGGGAGAAGAAAGTGTGGCCAGACTTCCAGTGTGGCACCCCGGAAGCCCCAGGCTTCTCTCTGGAGCCAGGGAGGAAGGGGATATGTCAAGTCCTTTCCCAGTGGACTCACCCTGAGAGCCAGTCTCAGGCTGTTTGGTCTAACTGAGGCAGCAGGAGCCTCCAGCCCAGCTCCAGTGCCCACCATGGTTGAGGTAACCCCCAAACCCTTACCTAGTTCCTGGTCCAGACAGGAAGCCTGTGGGCTGCCATAGAGGCTCAGCTTCACCTCCAGTTGACCCCTAAATGGCTCCTAGGGGTAGGACTCCCTAGTGGGCCGCTCCAAAAAGCACTGTCGATTCCACTGGGGGTTGGATGGCATGCCTTCCTCCCTTCTCCTCTGTGGAATTAACTCCTCTGCCTTTGGACCACCCTTCCACGTGGTAAATCTTCAAAGTTTTTCCCCAGGGACTTCATTCTTCGTACCAGAAACATTTCCAGGAATCTCAACCCTAATACCGTTAAGGGTATTTGAGTGCTAACCACATATAAAGTGGTGCTGAGGGAGTTTTCAAGAGTAGGAAAAGGAGGTGGTTACTGGGAGTGACAATGAGCAAAAAAGTCATAAGAAGATGCAGTTGAGTGAAGTACAAGGACATAGATAAGGTGTGTGATTAACTTATGCATGAGTGCCAGCGTGGCTGATTGTGGTAGGTAAAGAAAGATTTCATGTACGAAGTGGATTTTCGATGGAGCTTTGAAGAAGAGACATGACATGCATAATTTGGCAAAGCAGTGGAAGGAGATGATCCATGACCGGGAGGTGTGTGGGGAAGAGCCAGAAGGCCGTTCTGGGGGAATGTATCAGTTCTTAGGGGGAGGAGACATCAGCTAAACAGTCAACTGTCTGAGAGCCTAAAAGCTGATGGCCAAGAAGTTTAGTGGTTTTTTTGTTTTTTATTCCAAAGGTGAGAGCCTTTAAGCTTGGCTTTTGAGGAGAGGTATATGGTGCTGCTGAGCCTAGGAAATGTGCAATGGTGGTAGGGACATGAACCACCGAAGGGGACTATTGCAATAATTTGGCCCGGGGGCAATCAAAGTTTATGGTAGCATTGGGGCAAGAAGGGTGTGTGGTGGTGGGGGCGGGGGGTGTCTGTGAAATTTGCTGTTGGTGCTTTCCTTTGTTTATCCATCCTTTCCCCTCTCTCCATAGGTGAGAAACCTTTTGAATGTCCAAACTGCCATGAACGCTTTTCTAGAAATAGCACCCTCAAATGTCACCTGACAGCCTGCCATTCTGGCGAGGGAGCTAAAAAGGGAAGAAAGAAGCTTTATGAATGTCAGGTATGTCGGATTTTGGGTTTCCTCTCCAAAAAGAGCTTGATTTAAAAACCCATTTGGAAGAGTGCGTGTGTGGGGGATTGGGGGCGGGGGGGGGGGGGGGTGGGGGGGGCGTGTGTGTGTGTGTGTGTGTCCCCTCCCTCCTGGGTCATTCTGTGTACTAGTGACAAATTAGGTCAGGAGGTTTGCAGTGGATGAGAGGGTTAGAAGCATCATCAATCAGTGGTGTTTATTGTGTGTACCTGTCTCCACGCGAAAACCTCCAGTGGTTGTCCATCAATTTCTGCCTCATCATTGTCATCAGTGGGATTTGAGCGCTTACTGTGTACAGAGTGCTGTACTAAGTGCTTGGGAGAGCATCAGGCAGAATCTCTTCCCCATTTGCTTTAAGGTTTAATCAGCTCTCTTCTCCCCTACCTATCCTTGCCCCTCTCCCACTACCACCCAGCCCACACACTTCATTCCTCTCATCAATCTTGCAGTCCACCCCCTTGCTCCCTCCCCCCAAGCTTAAAACACCCTCCCCCCCTTCGTTTTCGATAGACCAACACTCCCCTTCTTCACAGTCCTAGTAAAATCACAAAAGCCCTACTAAAATCACATAATTTCCTCCCTTCTGTGTCTCCTTGAATCCACGTCCCCACTGCATTTATCCTTTTAATTTATATACATTCTTGTGCTTGGTTGCCTCCCTTGCCTATTGTTTATTTTAATGTCTGTCTTACCCACTGGATTGTAAACTCCTTGAGAGCAGGGGTTATGCCTGCATACTCTATTGTACTCTCCCAAACACCTTAATACAGTGCTGTGCACATAGTAAGCGCTCAATAAGTGCTGTTGGTCGATTACAGTGTGTGGATTACTTACCAAAGCACTTGGTACAATAGAACAAAATTCCTTCCCTCAAGGAACATACCGTCTAATGGGGGAGACAGAGTTGCAAATTGATGCAGACTGTAGAGTAGAAGAAAAAAGAGGACTACAGTTGTTGTTACTCTTCGCTGCTGCCCCTGGGGAACTTTTCCCTTCAGTCCTGGCCATTGTTATACTATTTCAACCCTAGTTAATGCTGTCTTCATTCGTCAGCCACTTGAACTCCTATAATAATAATAATAATAATAATGGTATTTGTTAAGCACTTACTATGTGCCAAGCACTGTTGTAAGCACTGGGTAGATATAAGGTAATCAGGTTGTCTCACATATGGCCATAGACTTAATCCCCACTTTACTGAGAAGCTAAGTGGTTTGCCCAGAGTCACACAGTGGACAAGTGACAGAGTTGGGATTAAAACTCCAAGCCCGTGCTCTTTCCACTAAGCCATGCTGCTTCCTTTAACATATTCTTGCAGCAACTAGGATGTTCACTTGTAGCTGGAAGCGCAGTAAACATTCATATTATTTTCTGTTTTAGCATTTATACCACTTGGTAGCCTTCAAATTCCTTAGGTTTTTAGGTTTTTGCACATAGGTTAGAAGAATTTTCCATATGTTATTTATGGAAGGTGTAATCTGTGGAAATGTAAAATGGCTTAACCAGCAAATTACTATAGTAAAGTTGCTCATTTGCTACTTAGCCCTCTAGCCTTTTCTTCTCTGTTCAAGTTTTATAAAATGGGATTGGTATTTATCATCATCCCAGGTCTCTATAACTGCTTAATTGCAGAAACTGTTTGAAAGCAGGTTGTCTGTTTTTTCTTTTTAAATATGGTTATTTAAGCCCTTCTATGTGCTAGGCACTGTACTAAGCACCGAGGCAGATACAAGCTAATCAGGTTGGACACAGTCCATGATCCCACATGGGGCTCACGTCCTTCATCCCCATGAAGGAACTGAGGCCCAGAGAGGTTAAGTGATTTGCCCAAGGACATACAACAGACAAGTGGCAGAGCCAGGATTAGAAACTTCTGACCCCCAGGCCTATACTCAATCAATCAGTCAATCAGTCGTATTTATTGAGTGCTTACTGTGTGCAGAAGAGCACTGTACTAAGCGCTTGGGAAGTACAAGTTGGCAACATATAGAGATAGTCCCTACCCAACAGTGGGCTCACAGTCTAAAAGACTCTATCTACTGTGTCATGCTACTATATTTTTGATTTCATAAATAAACTCTTTAGAATTATAAACCAGCTGAAAAGTATAGCTTTCTCTGAAAGACTGCTACATATAGTGGGTCTAGAAATATGGAGAGTTTTAAAATTAGCTTTACTTGGATCATTTGGCAAGATTGACTACATAACACAACCTATATATTCTGATGTGTTCTTTGATCCTATTGATTTCTTTAACTGGGAAAATCGGGGTGGGGGGGTTGTTGCTTTTTTAAAATAATAACAATGACATTTGTTAAGTGCTTACTATGTGCAAAGCACTGTTCTAAGCGCTGGGGAGAATACCCACGCGGGGCTCACAGTCTTAATCCCCATTTTACAGATGAGGTAACTGAGGCACAGAGAAGCTAAGTGACTTGCCCAAGGTCACACAGCTGACAATTGGCGGAGCTGGGATTTGAACCCATGACCTCTGACTCCCAAGCCCGTGCTCTTTCCACTGAGCCATGCTGCTTCTCTATGATATTTAAGCACTTTCTATGTTGCAGATGCTATACTGAGTGCTAGAGTATATGCAAGATAGGCAGGTTGGAATACAGTCCCTGTCCCACATAGGACTCACAATCTAAGATCGCTGAAAAGATCTTCATTGCTTTCAGAGGCAGAGTACTAGCGGCATCAACATTTTATTAATTGAGCACTTACTGCCTAGGGAATATTCCAAAGATGTAAAAGGATGAGCCCTGCTCTTGAGGAGCTTTGAATCTGGACGGACATAAATCCTATGTAGTTATTGAGAAAATAGTTAAAAGCAATTGACGTATGAATCAATAAGAAATAAGCCAATACATTTTCCAGAGTTTATTCAGGATGAGAGGTATTATTGGTCTTTTCTTTGCCTTCAAATATTTTAAACTACAAAGTGTACTTTACTTTTTTTCAAGTTATTTTGTTATCAGAGTTTTGTAAATGAATTATATCAGTTCCTACTCTAGGGTAGGAATAAGAATTATAATCAATCGGTATTCATAGGCTTCCCGACCTGGTTTAATGTGTGTTTAGGGAAGTGGGTGTCAGACGGTTATTAAAATTAAATTTTAATAAATTATTATTATTATTATTGAATAAAATTATTAAAATTTCCCCCTTTTAGACTGTGAGCCCACTGTTGGGTAGGGACTGTCTCTATATGTTGCCAACTTGTACTTCCCAAGCGCTTAGTACAGTGCTCTGCACACAGTAAGCGCTCAATAAATACGATTGATTGATTGATTGATTAAAAGAAGTTCTGTAGACTTTTTTAAAAAAACTGTTTATAAATGAGATAGGAAAAAAAATGGGCCTTTTCTGTTCTTCCTATTAATCAGATTTTTTTTTTTTAGCTGCCAGAAGTAAAAATCACATTCTTCTGTCTGTCCACTTGGCCATCTGCATCATTTAATTGCGGGTATTTTGATCACATTTTAGGTCTGCAACAGTGTGTTCGACAGCTGGGACCAGTTCAAGGATCACCTGGTGATCCACACAGGAGAAAAACCCAACCACTGTACCTTATGTGACTTATGGTTTATGCAAGGGAATGAATTGAGCAGACACCTCAAAGACATCCACAACATTTCGGAACGGATAGTGACCGAGGAGGTGCTTCCCGTCGAGGCGGTGGAGACGGAGCCCGTGACGTCAATGACTATTATAGAGCAGGTGGGGAGAGTCCACGTGTTGCCGCTGCTTCAGGTTCAGGTGGACTCCGCCCAGGTAACTGTAGAACAGGTCCATCCGGATCTGTTACAGGACGGTCAGGTGCAAGGAGCACACCTGGAGGAACTCTCGGAGCAGGTCCAAGTCAGCTACCTGGAGGTGGGGCGCATTCAGACGGAGGAAGGTACGGAGGTGCACGTGGAAGAGCTGCACGTGGAACGGATAAATCAGCTGCAGATGGAAGTGCAGGCCGAACTCCTCGAAGAGGCCGAGCTCCAGGAAATGGACCCGGAAATCCTGGACCAGGAAGCTCTAGGAGTTGCTCCGCCAGAACAGGCAGATGCCGCCCCGCTGGGCGAGGGACATCAGGGAGAAGCCGAAAGTTTCAATCCTGAACCCGTAGTCGATATGCAACCTGTAGAGGCCATGAACTGAGAGCGAACAGCTGGGCTGGTTTTAGAACAAAATACCAAATGAATACTTTTTTAATCTACGTGGCGGGGAGTGGGGCGAAGGGGGCCGGTGAGGACCACAGTCGGCTCTCCTGTCAAGACCGGCCTTAGGGAATCAGGCAGGTGGACCAAAGCTCAGATGTTTCCTACACTGCTGTACGGCTCGTTTTTTGTACTCAACAGAATTTTTCTAAGCGGATAGATTGAAGAAGTCAATAGAAGCTTAAATGGATTGCAGCCGTGCCCTACTTTGGGGTATGAATGTAGCTCCTCTCATTGTGCTGAGATTTTTCAGTTTCCTATTCCCCAGAGCAGGCTCTTTTTAAAGCAGTCATCATAGAAACTGCGTACTGACATGTCATTAAAAATGCGTTTTCCCATTCATGTATTCTAATGCATGTTTGGAAATGTATGATCTGGATGGATAAAAGCACATTTGTCCCTGTGCTGGTAGAAATTTAGCTTCTGGCTTTTTTTCAGTTGGAACAGCATTTCCCGCCCCCACCTCCACCCCTCCCACCCCCCAAATGCTTGCAAATGCTGATTCTGGAACAGAAAGAAAGAGAAATAGGTGCTGGTAAAGATTTCAGAATAGAGACCCTCCCCAGCCCCCCCAACCCTCGTGCCTTCTCATAATTGACTAATGACATTTCTACAAAGCAAAGCTCCTTCAGTTCTTTAAAGTTTCTGTGATAAAAAAGCAATGTAGATAGTGCTATAGTGATTTATATTTTTGCTCATAATTATCAGCTACCGATTCTTTTTTATTTAAATTTCGATTGAAATAGATTCTATGCGATGGCATTTTTTTTTTTCAAGAACCCATTTACCACAATTGGAAAAATTCAGCTCTACCTGTGATGAGCCTTACGTGGTTAAAAATTGCACTAGTATTTTACTATCACATGAAAACAAAAATAGGAAAGAGCATAAAAATTAACATATTTAAAAGCAAATACATACAAAGAAAATACTGTGTGCATATCATATACCAGGCTTTTGGTTTTCGAAATGGACCTTCCCCCCCCTCCCCCAATCCAATATGTAAAGATCCTTGTGCTAAAAAAATTTTAAAGCCATATAAGAGTGCTAAACTGTGGATTTAAAAAAGAAAATAGGAGTGTAAATATTTTAAATCAGTATTACTTGGAAAATAAAACAACCAACTACAGAAAGTAAATCAATGTGCTGCCATTGACTTTATCTCTTGAACAACTTGAGACAAAGGACAGCACAAATTTTAAAGAAGTAGTCAGTTCTGCCACAGTGTGTTACAGAATGCTGCTGAGGAACTAAGGCATGTTCTGACAACATGAGGCAGTTCAGAAGAAATGGTTTTGGTGCATGTTTTAATATGATTTCTCTGAACATGTTCTTCATGAACACAACTCCCACATTATAGGAGAACTGATTATGAAATAGAGTGTTTGTGGATCTAACCATGTTATTTATCAGCATGATTTGATCAAAGTTGATTTTCAGTTAAATATACATGGTATAAAAAGCGGGCAGGGCAGAACATTTAAATCCAAGCCCAAAATGAATGCCATCAGGAAAAGGTAAAGCCAATGAGGACTGATGTGGGTATATCAGATTTAAAGGAAAATTTTTGTATTTCATCCCAATCATTGATGGACTAAAGGATTTGTCAGGTGGTAATAGTGGTATTTAGGGCTTACTAAACTCCTGGGAAAGGAGTGAAGGTCTTTGAAGACAGGGACTTTGGCGCCCAAGAGGCTCACAGTCGAAGAAGGTGGAGGGGGTTGGCTACAGACATGTCAGGAAAGAACAAAAACAGGGAGGGAAAGGGAAATTCTAAAGAAGAATATCCTGTTATTCATTTTTTTTTCATGTTAAAAGCACTTGATGTGGAGAGAGACTTTTTGGAAATATTTAAAGTGTCCACGATACGCGTGGTACTACTGGAATATTCATGAAAAATAAATTCAGAATAAATTAACCTTCCAGAAACTCTAGCTCTGAGAGGTTGAGGAGAGAAAGAACCATAGAAGAGGAAGACCTGAAAGATAATTTGCTTGTTAAGCATTTTTCTACGTGGACTGTGCAGTACAGATCTTTCTGCTTGCTATAAGGGGGTGGTTTGTATTTCAAGCCTGTTGTAGAAGGAAAATTGCTCTCCTAGCAACCATTGATTGAGCAGGAGTTAATGAGCAAGGGGGTAGATAGGTCAAAGAAACCTCCATGACTGTCATGAGAGGTACCAAATTGCTTTATCATTATCCACCAGTAGAACGATACCTTAAGCCTTTGCCGCTGATTATTTTATTGTATTAAATACTGTAAGGTTGAAAAATGCCGAGGTAAGGCGGAGTGTAGGAAAATTGGCCACTTCATTCCTTGATCTATACCATATACAATCATTTCCCCTTACACCAGATCTGCTTGCACCATTAGGGATCGTGTTACACCAGAACAGAGTCTTGTGGGAATAACATTCCTTCAATTTTCCAATGTATTGCATCCAAATTGTGAAATGGAAACACATGGTACAAATCAATCAGTCATATTTATTGAGCGCTTACTGTGTGCAGAGCATTGTACTAAGTGCTTGGGAAGTACAAATTGTCAACATATAGAGACGGTCCCTACCCAACAGTGGGCTGCTCACAGTCTAGAAGGGGGAGACAGAGAACAAAACAAAACATATTAACAAAATAAATAGATATGTACAAGTAAAATAAATAGAGTAATAAATACGTACAAACATATATACATATATACAGGTGCTGTGGGGAAGGAAAGGAGGGAAGGCGGGGGGGTGGAGAGGGGGACGAGGGGGAGAGGAAGGAGGGGGCTCAGTCTGGGAAGGCCTCCTGGAGGAGGTGAGCTCTCAGTAGGGCCTTGAAGGGAGGAAGAGAGCGTGCTTGGCGGATGGGCAGAGGGAGGGCATTCCAGGCCAGGGGGAGGACATGGGCTGGGGGTCGATGGCGGGACAGGCGAGAACGAGGCATGGTGAGGAGATTAGCGGCAGAGGATCGGAGGGTGTGGGCTGGGCTGGAGAAGGAGAGAAGGGAGGTGAGGTAGGAGGGGGCGAGGTGATGGACAGCCTTAAAGCCCAGGGTGAGGAGTTTCTGCCTGATGCGCAGGTTGAATGGTAGCCACTGGAGATTTTTGAGGAGGGGAGTAACATGCCCAGAGCGTTTGTGGACTAAGACAATCCGGGCAGTGGCGTGAAATATGGATTGAAGTGGGGAGAGACAAGAGGATGGGACATCGGAGAGGAGGCTGATACAGTAGTCCAGACGGGATAGGATGAGAGCTTGAACAAGCAGGGTAGCGGTTTGGATGAACTGACTCTGCGTGTTAAGTAATTCCTCTAGTCTGTCTAGCACTGAAGTCACCTTCAAGAGCTCTGCTTGGCTCAGAGAAGGTTCCGAGGCTGCCTGCCTGCTACCCTCCTGCTTCTCTGACTGTTCAATTGGCCTTGGGTTAATTCCCGCTCCCCCCAGACTCCATGGGCTGCTGCTATTGCTCCGTCCCACCTCCCGCACAGATGAGGGTCAGCAAAACAGCCAAACGGAACCCATCGAAGACTTGCATTTGGCCCCAGTGGGCCAGCTGGAGACAGCAGCGACAGCATCAAGGGACAGAGCAGATCCTAGCAGAGAGTCCCCCTGTTTTGTCACCTCCGTAGTATCTCAAGCACAGGATTTTGCCGGTCACTAAATTGCATGCAGTGGACTGTGGCACTTTTGAGGGTACGTGCACGCGCACGTGTGCCTGCATTATATGCTTAGTTGCTCCGGAGGCCTTTGAAATAGACTCTGACATGGGGACCTCTTGGGTTCCGGGTAAAAGCCTTTGTTATAATCTAGTGACTTTGAAAACTGAAATAGCTCAGGTTGCACCAACAGAGCAGAAGTCTGGAGCCAATTTATTTTTAAACATAATCTCCTTTGCCATAAGAGCTTCACACACACACACGCACACACACACACACACACACACACCCCAAGATACAGATCAGCTTCAAAGGCACATTGAGACCGTCAAACATTGCTATTGGGTTCAGACTGCCGAGCCGTCGGTGGTGCAGACTTCTTGCTGGAAGGACATTAGGAGGTAAGTGATGCTTCTTTCTGGGACTTCATACTACTGCTATCGTCTTGGGACCCCAAAATCCAGGGATTTCACTGGATAGAATTCCTATGGAGATGAACGTGTTCTTTAAGGAAAATGGAGATGATCTTAAAAAGCAATGTTCGGTATTTCCATTAGCTGTAGTAAGCAGTAGCTAATAATGTATGGTAGTGTGTTGTTTTTATCCCAAATCGTTTCTTGAGAGACTCTTAAGGCACTATCTAAAGTACAACGTTGGAAAGTACAACGTCGTTCAGTGGAAAGAGCACAGGCTTTGGAGTCAGAGGTCATGGGTCAAATGCCGGCTCCGCCAATTGTCATCTGTGAGACTTTGGGCCAAGTCACTTCCCTGTGCCTCAGTTGCCTCATCTGTAAAATGGGGATTAAGACTGTGAGCCCCCCGTGGGACAACCTGATCACCTTGTAACCTCCCCAGTGCCTAAAACAGTGCTTTGCACATTGTAAGTGCTTAATAAATGCCATCATCATTATTATTATTATCTAGATAACTGATGGTCTTTTGCTTACCTTCCAGTGATGAGAGGGAGACTCCAACCTCACAAGGGCCCTTTGTTTGATTCCAAAATTTCCTCTGCTTGGAAGTAAAAGGCATTCTCTTCTGAGAATGGCTGGGCTGGCTGCTGGTGGCCAGGGGGAATGATCATCATCATCATCATCAATCGTATTTATTGAGCACTTACTGTGTGCAGAGCACTGTACTAAGCGCTTGGGAAGAACAAAATGGCAACATATAGAGACAGTCCCTACCCAACAGTGGGCTCACAGTCTAAAAAGGGGAGACAAAACCAAACATACTAACAAAATAAAATAAATGATGGTGTTTAAGTGCTTACAGTATGCCAAGCACTGGACTAAGTGCTGGGATAGATTTAAAATTATCAGGATGGACACAGCCCCTATCCCACATGGAGCTCACAGACTAAAGGGGAGGCAGATCAGGTACTGAATCTCCATTTTGCAGTTGAGGAAACTGAGATACACAGAAATGAAGCGACTTGCCCCAGGTCAAACAGGCAAGTGGCAGAGCAGGAATTAGAACCCAGTCCCTCCGACTCCCAGGCTTTTGCTCTTTCCAGTAGGCCATGCTGTTTTCCAGGGAAAGTGGCCCTTGTAAGCTGCTAGTCCCATCTCTGTTGTTGGACTGGTGGTGAAGGACTTGCCTACCTGGTGGGTAGCAAGTGGATGAGGCACTTCAGTTGGAGTCAAATATATTGGGATTTTATTCCAAATGGAAGGAGGTAGTGGGAGCTACTGAAGTAGAATGTGAAAGTTAGAATTAGTGTTGAAAATGTGGTCCCTGTTTTCCCGCCCTGGGATTGTACTTCGAGCCGTTACTTCAGACTCCCACCGTTCCCATGAATCCTGTTGTCAGAGGCTGGACTCCTGGGCTAGGTGAACCTTTGGTCTGACCCAGGACTGGCATTTCCTATATCATCATCATCAATCGTATTTATTGAGCGCTTACTGTGTGCAGAGCACTGTACTAAGCGCTTGGGAAGTACAAGTTGGCGACATATAGAGACAGTCCCTACCCAACAGTGGGCTCACAGTCTAAAAGGGGGTGACAGAGAACAAAACCAAACATACTAACAAAATAAAATAAATAGAATAGATATGTACAAGTAAAATAAATAAATAGAGTAACAAATATGTACGAACCTATATACATATATAGATCTTTTTATTCCTATTGGGTGCTTCATTTCTGTGATAGTAGTGTGAGCTGATAGGCAAAGACTTTATAGGCCAATGCGTTCAAAAATCTTTCTAAACGGCTGTTAATTCCCCAATTCTGTTGCTGACCTGGTGAGGCCTGGAACACACAGATTCGTGCTCAGTACCTTATTCCCTAGCCTACAGTGATCGTGTTTGCAGAAGGGGATGGTGAGCTAAAAACTTAACCAAGAACATTTTCCCGCCACATGCAGCACCCAGGATCCACTCTCACAGTTATAAAAAGAATACTTTCAAATAATATTCTCAAACATTTTAGCCAGAGTACAATATTGTTTCTCAGTCTTATTGAAAGTCTTATTTTTTAACCAACAATTTTAAAGCTTGGATTATTCATTCATTCAATCGTATTTATTGAGCGCTTACTGTGTGCAGAGCACTGTACTAAGCACTTGTCGGCAACATATAGAGACAGTCCCTACCCAACAACGGGCTCACAGTCTAGAAGGGGCAGATTAATAATGAAGGGGGATTAATAATGGTATTAAGTGCTTACTGTCAAGCACTGTGCTAAAGTGCGAAGATTGAATAGACAAGGTATTTGATTCATATCCTATCCCTATTCCATAAGGTATTTTATCCCCATTTTCCAGGGAAAGTGAGGCACAGGGAAGTAGTAGTAGTAGTAGTATTTGAGTGCCCACTTGGTGTGGTATATTGTACTAGGCATTTGAAAAGTATAAAACAACCAATTGACACATTCCCTCCCCACAAGAAGCATACACTCTAGAAGAGGCAAATGAAAACATTTACTCCTGAAGAGGTCAAAAATAACGGGTACACATACCTCAGTGCTAAGGAGAGGGTAAATTCATAAATTGTAGAGGTGGCTGCAGGGCGTTGCAAAATTAATTAGAAAAATTTTGTTGGAAGAGGTGGGATTTGAGTAGCGATTTGAAGGTGGAACGATCCAAGATCTGGCTGGGGGATGGTAGTGGGGTGGCAAGGCAGGAGATTTGAGAGCCAGAAGGCTTGCTGTCGGAGGAACGAAGAGAGTGAGTTGGGGAGTAGTGGGGAAAGAAAGCAGGTAAGAAAGAGGAGGCCAGGTGTTGGAGAGAGCTTTGAAGTGGACTGTGAGAAGGTTTTGTTTGACTTGCCTGAGATCACACAAGCAGCAAAGTGGCAGAGCCAAGACTCCCTTGCTCTTTCCAGAGGCCCCAACTGCCTCCCAAAATTGTGTTTTCTGTTTCTGCAGTGGGTTTTGTGAACTTGAGCAGGAGTTTGTACGTTTGTTGCAGTAGGTGTAACTAGCAAGAGGGGTTCAGCATTTTGAAAGTTTGTCTCACCTGACTTTATAGGTTGGGGAATGTCTCTTGGAGAAACTTGTTTCTCATTTCTCTCTCTTTGTAGTCTTTATTGTCAACCTGGCTCTATCACTTTGATTTCTGCTGTTCATTCCTAGTACCACGAAGTAGAGCTTTTTGTTAATTTCAGATCATCATCATCATCATCAATCGTATTTATTGAGCACTTACTATGTGCAGAGCACTGTACTAAGCGCTTGGGAAGTACAAATTGACAACATATAGAGACAGTCCCTACCCAACAGTAGGCTCACAGTCTAAAAATTACTCCCCACCCACCGACTTACTTACCTTCTCTGCCAAAGTGTATCTGAGTGAGTGGGCAGAAAAATGGCTGGTGAGCGTCAGTGTGAAGAAGAGCAAAGTAGCGCATCTGGGAAAAAAATCATCCAAATTATAGCTACTTGGCAATGGGCTCGGAGCCAGCAGACACGACTCAAAGAGATCCGAGCCATTGTTGACTGTTTTTGAAATCATCAGGCCTTTGTGTGGCAGCAGCCAGCAAGGCCAACTGAATGCCAGGATCGGGAAGGGGATAGAAAACAAAAGGCCATGATTTGCTATTATGGAAACCATGGGATACCCGTACCTGGAATAGTATGTTCAGTTCTAAACCTCCTCCCTGGCCCCCCCCATTTTAAGGGGGATATAATGGAAGCGAAGAGTTGGGGGTAAGGGCAACCATGATGGTCAGTAAGAGAAGGGACGGGATTTGGAGTTTACAGAACCATGGAAGTACTGCACAAGGCTAGAGAAGCCGCATGGCTCAGTGGAAAGAGCCCAGGCTTGGGAGTCGGAGGTCGTGGGTTCTAATCCCAACTCCGTCACTTGTCAGCTGTGTGACTTTGGGCAAGTCACTTAACTTCTCCGTGCCTGCTACCTCATCTGTAAAATAGGGATTAAGACTGTGAGCCCCAAGTGGGACAACCTGATTACCTTGTACCTCCCCAGCGCTTAGAACAGTTCTTGGCACATAGTAAGCACTTAACAAATACCATCATTATTATTATATGTTATACTCCAAATCCACCCCACCAGGACAAGAGGTTCCCATTGGAGTTTGAAGGTGGCAAGGTGAAAGCAGCATGGCCTAGTGGAAAGAGGACAGAGTCAGAAGACCTGAGTTTGAATTCCTGTTCTGCCTGCTGTGCCACCTTGGGCAAGTCACTTGACTTCTCTGTGCCTCAGTTCCCCATCTGCAAAATGGAGATTAGGAATGTGAGCCCCATGTGGCCCGGGGACTGCGTCCAATCTGATTAGCTCATGTCTACCCCAGCGCTTAGTACAATGCCTGGCACATAGTATAAGCATTTAACAAATACCATATTTACAAAAAAAACCTCAAAGAACCTACTGCAGAGAGTAAGTATCACGGACTTTCCTGATGGAAATCTCTAGTTAGGAAATATCAGCAGGTACCAGAGGGGTTACTAGAGGAAATTGGGTTGGAGAGGGAAGGGCTGTGGGCATTGGGTGGTCCAGCCCTAACCATAAGTGTATTGAGGAGGGCAATATTCACTCAGTTCCTCCAAACATCCTGGAGCCCCTGTACAAGGAGCCTGTGCCCCGCCCCAGACTGTGAGCTCCTTGCGAGCAGGGACTGTCACTCTTTATTGCTATATTGTACTTTCCCAAGAGCTTAATACAATGCTCTGCACACAGTAAGCGCTTAATAAATACTACTGAATGAATGAATGAATGAAAGGCAGAGTCCTGGCTGTAATAATTCAGTTATGGGCATTGCTTGGGGTTTTTTCACATAAATTCAATTCAGTTGTGTTTATTGAGCACTTACTGTGTACACAGCACTGTACTAAGAAGCAGAGAAGCAGCGTGGCTCAGTGGAAAGAGCACAGGCTTGGGAGTCAGAGGTCATGGGTTCGAATCCTTTCTCCGCCACTTAGCTGTGTGACCTTGGGCAAGCCACTTTACTTTTCTGGGCCTCAGTTCCCTATCTGTAAAATGGGGATGAAGACTGTGAGCCCCATGTGGGACAACCTGATCACCTTGTATCCCCCCCCGCCAGCGCTTAAAACAGTGCTTGGCACATAGTAAGTGCTTAACAAATGCTATTATTATTATTATTATTATTATTATTATTATTATTATTATTATTAAGCACTTGGAAAGTACAATACAGCAAATAGACAATCCCTGCCTGCAATGGGCTCACAGTCTAGAAAGGGGGAGACAGACATTAATACAAGTAACCGGGCGTCAATATAAACAGAATTATATATATATATATATATATATATATATATATATAAGTAGTGCTGTGAGGCGGGGAGAGGGGGGAAGAGCAAAGGGAGTGAGTCAGACACGGAAGGGAGTGGGAGCCGAGGAAAAGTGGGGCTTAGTCTGGGAACCCTTCTTGGAGATGTGCCTTCCTTCAGAAAGGCTTTGAAGGGTGGGGGAGAGTAATTGTCTGCCAGATTTGAGGAGGCAGGACATGGCCTAGGGCCTGGCAGGTGAGACAGGCATGATCAAGCCTGTCTCAAGCTGGGTAAGCAGCGTGGCTCAGTGGAAAGAGCCCGGGCTTTGGAGTCAGAGGTCAGGGGTTCAAATCCCAGCTCTGCCAATTGTCAGCTGTGTGACTTTGGGCAAGTCACTTACCTTCTCTGTGCCGCAGTTACCTCATCTGTAAAATGGGGATTAAGACTGTGAGCCCCCCGTGGGACAACCTGATCACCTTGTAACCTCCCCAGCGTTTAGAACAGTGCTTTGCACATAGTAAGCGCTTATTAAATGCCATCATTATTATCAAGGCACAGTGAGAAGGTTAGCACCAGAGGAGTGGAGCTTGCGGGCTGGGTTGTAAGAGAGAAGTGAGGTAGGAGGGAGAAAGGTGATGGAGTGCTTTCAAACCAATGGTGAGGAGTTTTTGTTTGGTACGGAGGTGGGCTGATAACCACTGGAGATTTTTGAGGAGGGGCGGTGACGTCCTGAACGTTTTTATAGAAAGATGATCCGGGCAGCAGAGTGAAGGATAGACTGGAATGGGGAGAGACAGGAGGTTGGGAGGTCAGCAAGGAGGCTGATGCTGTAATCTAGGTGGGACAGAATGCGTGAACATATTCATAATAATAATTATGGTATTTAAGTGCTTACTATATGCGAAGCTCTGTTCTAAGCACTGGGGTAGATACAAGATAATCAGTTTGCCCCATGTGGGGCTCACAGTCTTCACCAGTGCTTAGAATAGTGCTTGGCACATAGCACTTAATAAATGCCATTATTATTATTATTATTATTATTATTATCCCCATTTTCCATATGAGGTGACTGAGGCACAGAGAAGTTAAGTGATTCACCCAAGTTCACACAGCAGACAAGTGGTGGAGCCGGGATTAGAACCCACAGCCTCTGACTCCCAAGCCTGTGCTCTTTCCATTAAGCCATGCTGCTTCTCATGGTAGTTTGGATGGAGCGGAAAGGTTGGATTTTAGCGAGGTTGTGAAGGTGGGACCAACAAGATTTGGTGACACTGAATATGTGGGTTGAATGAGAGAGAGGGTCTAGGATAACGTTAAGGTAACAGGCTTGTGAGACAGGAAGGATGGTGGTGTCATCTATAGTACAGTGCCTGGCACATAGTGCTTAACAAATACTATAACTATTATAGTGATGGGAAAGTCAGAAAGAGGACGGAGTTTGGGTGGGAAAATAAGGAGCTCTGTTTTGGACATGTTAAATTTGAGGAGATGGGAGGACATCCAAGTAGAGATGTCTTGAAGGCAAGAGGAGATGCGAGCCGAGAGAGAGAGATCAGGAGGAGATGCAGATTTGGTTATAATCTTCATAGAGATGGTAGTTGAAGCCATGGGAGCGAATGAGCCCTCCAAGGGTGTGAGTGTAGATGGAGAATAGAAGGGGATCCAGAACTGAACCTTGAGGGATCCCCACAGTTACGGGGTGGGAGGCAGAGAAGGAGCCCATGAAGGACACTGAGAATGAATGGCCAAAGAGATAGGAGAACCAGGAGAGGCCAGTCAGTGAAGCCAAGGTTGGTTAGAGAAGCAGTGTGGCTCAGTGGAAAGAGCATGAGCTTGGGAGCCAGCGGACTCGGGTTCTAATCCCAGCTCCGCCACTTGTCTGCTGTGTGACCTTGGACAAGCCACTTAACTTCTCTGTGCTTCAATTACCTCATCTGTAAAATGGGGATTGACTGAAAGCCCCACGTGGGACAATGTGATTACCTTATATCTACCCCAGCACTTAGACCAGTACTTGGCACATAGTAAGCGCTTAACAAACACCATAATCATTATTACTATTATTATTATAACGTTTCCAGGAGAAGGGGGTGATCCACAGTGTCGAAGGCAGCTGAGAGATTGAGGAGGATTAGGATGGGGTAGAGGCCATTGGATTTGGCAAGAAGGAGGTCGTTGGTGACCTTTGAGAGGGGGGTTTCTGTGGAGTGAAGGGGCAGAAGCCAGATTGGAGGGGGTCCAGGAGAGAATTGGAAGTGAGGAATTTGAGACAGTGGGTGTAGATGACTCACTCGAGGAGTTTGGAAAGGAATGGTAGGAGGGAGATGGGGTGATAACTGGAGGAAGCTGTGGGGTCAAGGGAGGGCTTTTTTAGGATGGGAAGACGTGGGCATGTTTGAAGGCAGTGGGGAAGAAGCCATTGGAGAGTGAAGTGTTGGAGATGGCTGGGAAGGATGGAGGGAGGGAAGGAAGAAGGAGGCAAGAGTTTTGACAAGGTGTGAAGGAATGGTGTCGGATGTGCAGGTGGAGGGGGTGGCATTTGAGAGGACGCAGTCTCCTCCTCTTCCTCATGCCCCATTTAGCCTTCATACCCAAATTATTTTCCCTCGATAACCAAGTTGACACCCTCAACGCCACCTTTTCTACTGAGCTCAACTCTCTCACTCCCCTCCCCTTCGTCGATCTGGTATTACTAACCCACAACCCTGGATCACTTCCACAGTCTGCTTCCTCCGCTCCCACGCACGAGCTATGGAGTGCTGCTGGTATCAGGCCAACCTCGTCCACCTCAGGTTCTTCCTTGGGCACTTTAACTCTGCCTGGCAAAATGATTTCTCCATCCTTATTGACACCCGTGGTCATTGCCTTCACCAGTTGTTCCAGATGTTTAACTACCTCCTCAAATGCCCTAACCCCGGCCTCCCCAATCCTTTGCCCCTAATGACCTGGCTGCCTACATTAGTGAGAAAATTGAAACCACCAGGCATGATCACCCTAAAATCTCAGTTGAAGGTGGCGGTTAGGGAGGGGAGAAGGGTGTGGGCAGGTGCGTTGATAAAGTGTGAAGAGATGGGGTTGGATGTGCAGGTGGAGAGGGTGGATTTTGAGAGAAGGCAGGAGATCTATTGAGATACCGCTGAGAAAGATGAGAATGTTGAAGAAGGGGTGGAGAGATTTTAGGAAGATCACACCTGATAGTTTCAATTTTCTCAAAGTAGGTGGCCAGGTCGTTAGGGGCAAGGGATGGGGGAGTGGAGGGGCAGGGGGCTTGAGGGAGTTAAACGTCACGAACAGCTGTTGAGGGCAATGAGCATGGGTGTCAGTAAGGAAGGAGAAATAATTTTGCAGGGTGAGAGGGCAGATTTAGAGCATTTAAGGAAAAGCTTGAAGTAGATGAGGTTGGCTTGATACCTAGTTTTCTGTCAGTAGGGTTCTGTAGCTCATGCATGAGAGCCAAATAGTAGCACTGCTTTGCACATAATAAGTGCTTAATAAATGCCATCATTAGTAGTAGACTGGCACATGGGAGGTCCAAAAATGAGTCACATTCGCTGGCCACAAGAAGTGTACATGCTAATGGGGGAGGTAAATGTGAAAATCCTCCCAGGAGTAGTCTAAAGAATTGGATGTACAATTGTGTAGACAGCTAGGGCAGAGGAGCGACGAGGGGTGGAAGTTAGAGAAGCAGCGTGGCTCAGTGGAAAGAGCACGGGCTTTGGAGTCAGAGGTCATGGGTTCAAACCCCACCTCTGCCAATTGTCAGCTGTGTGACTTTGGGCAAGTCACTTCACTTCTCTGTGCCTCAGTTCCCTCATCTGTAAAATGGGGATTAAGACTCTGAGCCCCACGTGGAACAACCTGATCACCTTGTAACCTCCCCAGCGCTTAGAACAGTGCTTTGCACATAGTAAGTGCTTAACGAATACCATCATTATTCAGTCGCTGGCCTGTGAGCAACAGCGGTAGCCCAGGGAGAATAATAATAATAATAATAATGGTATTAAGTGCTTACTAATAAGAATAATAATGATGGCATTTGTTAAGCGCTTACTCTGTGCCAAGCACGCGCTGGGGTAGATACAGGGTAATCAAGTTGTCCCACATGGGGCTCACAGTTTTAATTCCCATTTTACGGATGAGGTAACTGAGGCCCAGAAAAGTTAAGTGATTTGCCCAAAGTCACACAGCCAATGGGTGGCGGAGTCGGGATTAGAACTCATGGCCTCTGACTCCACAAGCTCTTTCCACTGAGCCACACTGCCTCTCCACATAGCGTGCCAAGCTATGTGCCCAGCACTGTTCTAAGCGCTGGGGCAGATGCAAGGTAAATGAGGCTGTCCCATGCTGGGCTCACTGTCGTCATCCCCGTGTTCCAGATGAGGGAACGGAGAAGTGAAGCGGCTTGCCCAAGGTCACCCAGCAGAGTGGCAGCGGAGCAGGATTAGAACCCACGCCCGGGCTTTACCCCAGGGCTCTAAACACTGGGGTAGATACAAGTTATTCAGGTTAGACACAGTCCCTGGCCCAGGCTCACAGCCTAAGTAGGAAGGTCCTTTTTCATGGTATTCGTTAATAATAGTGATGGCATTTTTTAAGCGCTTACAATGTGTAAAGCACTGTTCTAAGCGCTGGGGAGTTTACAAGGTAGTAATAATAATAATGATATTTTTTAAGCACTTACTATGTGCAAAGCAATGTTCTAAGTGCTAGGGAGGTTACAAGGTGATCAGGTTGTCCCACGGGGGGCTCACAGTTTTAATCCCCATTTTACAGATGTGGTAACTGAGGCACAGAGAATAATAATAATAATAATAATAGCATTTGTTAAGTGCTTACTATGTGCAAAGCACTGTTCTAAGCGCTGGGGAAGTTACAAGGTGATCAGGTTGTCCCGCGGGGGGCTCACAGTTTTAATCCCCATTTTACAGGTGAGGTAACTGAGGCACAGAGAATAATAATAATAATGGCATTTGTTAAGCGCTCACTATGTGCAAAACACTGTTCTAAGCGCTGGGGAGGTTACAAGGTGATCAAGTTGTCCCACGGGGGGCTCACAGTCAATCCCCATTTTACAGATGAGGGAACTGAGGCACAGAGAAGTTAAGTGACTTGCCCCAAGTCACACAGCTGACAGTTGCTGAAGCCGGGATTTGAACCCATGACCTCTGACTCCAAAGCCCGGGCTCTTTCCACCGAGCCACGCTGCTTCTCACAAGGTGATCAGGTTGTCCCACGGCGGGGGGGGGGGGGGGGGGGGCTCCCAGTCTTCATCCCCATTTTACAGATGAGGGAACTGAGGCCCAGAGAAGTTAAGTGACTTGCCCCAAGTCACCCGGCTGACAACTGGCAGGGATTTGAACCCGTGACCTCTGACTCCAAAGCCCGGGCTCTTTCCACCGAGCCACGCTGCTTCTCACAAGGTGATCAGGTTGTCCTACGGGAGGGGCTCCCAGTCTGCATCCCCATTTTCCAGAGGAGGTCACTGAGGCCCAGAGAATCAATCAATCGTATTTATTGAGCGCTTACTGTGTGCACAGCACTGGACTAAGCGCTTGGGAAGTCCAAGTTGGCAACAAATAGAGACAGTCCCTCCCCAACAGTGGGCAGAAGTGAAGTGACTCGCCCCAAGTCACCCGGCTGCCAAGTGGCGGAGGCGGGATTTGAACCCGTGACCTGTGACTCCGAAGCCCGGGCTTTTTCCACCGAGGTAAGTGAAAGCGTTGTGGACCCCCGGGGGGCCGCTCGGGCCCGCCCCCCGGGCCCGCCTTTCCACGGCAAGGCAAAGAAAGGCGGCTGGGCCCCGGGGCTAAGGACCGGCCGGGGGGAGGCACAGGTAGGGGGGCCTCGGGGGGGCCTGGGGGGGCTCCCCGGGACCGGGCAGGACGGGCAGGGTTTGGGGGGCTCCCCTCCTTCTCTCCCGCGGGGAAGGGGGGACGCCGCAGGGGGCCCAGAGAGACAGAGACAGACAGAGAGAGGGAGAGAGAAAGTACTGTCTCTGTGTCTCTGTGTGTGTGTGTGTGTGTGTGTGTGGATGTGGGTGTATACATATTTGTACATCAATCAATCGCATTTATTGAGCGCTTACTGTGTGCGGAGCACTGGACTAAGCGCTCAGTCAATCGTCTTTATTAAGCGCTTACTGTGTGCAGAGCACTGGACCAAGCGCCTGGGAGGTACAACTTGGCAACACGTAGAGACAGTCCCTACCCAACAGCGGGCTCACACTGTCTTATTACTCTGTTTATTTATTTATTTTACTTGTACGTCTCTATTCTGTTTATCTTCTTTTGTTAATATGTTTTGTTTTGTGGTCTGTCTCCCCCTTCTAGACTGTGAGCCCGCTGTGGGGTAGGGACTGCCTCTAGACGTTGCCAACTTGGACTTCCCAAGCGCTTAGTCCAGTGCTCTGCACACGGTAAGCGCTCAATAAAGACGATTGATTGATTGACATTTGTGTGTGTGTGTATATGTGTGTGTGTGTATGCATATTTGTACATATTTACTACTCTATTTTACTTGTACATATCTATTCTATTTATCTTATTTTGTGAATATGTTTGGTTTTGTTCTCTGTCTCCCCCTTCTAGACTGTGAGCCCGCTGTTGGGTAGGGACCGTCTCCGTATGTTGCCAACTTGGACTTCCCAAGCGCTTAGTACAGTGCTCTGCACACAGTAAGCACTCAATAAAGACGATTGATTGATTGATTGATATATGTGTGTATGTGTGTGGTTGTGTGTGTGTGCATACATATTTGTACATATTTATTACTCTATTTTACTTGTACATATCTATTCTATTTATCTTATTTTGTGAATATGTTTGGTTTTGTTCTCCGTTCCCCCCCTTCTAGACTGTGAGCCCGCTGTTGGGTAGGGACTGTCTCTATATGTTGCCAACTTGGACTTCCCAAGCGCTTAGTACAGTGCTCTGCACACAGTAAGCGCTCAATAAAGACGATTGATTGATTGATATGTGTGTGTGTGTGTGTTTGTGTGTGTGTGTGTGTGGCGGGGGGACCTTCTCGGAGGGCCCGGTTTTGGGCGGGGGGGGTTGGGGGAGCGCCCCCTCCGCGGCCCCTCTGGGCGGGAGTGCCCGCTGTTGGGTAGGGACCGTCTCTATATGTTGCCGACTTGTCCTTCCCAAGCGCTTAGTACAGTGCTCTGCACACAGTAAGCGCTCAGTAAATACGATTGACTGAGTGAATGAGCGGCCCGACCGCTCAGGAGGCCTTCCCAGACTGAGCCCCCTCCCTCCCCTCCCCACAGCACCTGTATATGTGTTTGTACAGATTTATCACGGTATTTTACTTGTACATATTTACTATTCTATTTATTTTATCATGTTAATATGCTTTGTTTTGTTGTCTGTCTCCCCCTTCTAGCCTGTGAGACCGCCACTGGGTAGGGACCGTCTGTATATGTTGCCGATTTGTCCTTCCCAAGCGCTCAGTCCAGTGCTCTGCACACAGTAAGCGCTCAGTAAATACGATAGAGTGAATGAATGAGCGGCCCGACCACTCAGGAGGCCTTCCCAGACTGAGCCCCCTCCTTCCCCTCCCCACAGCACCTGTATATGTGTTTGTACAGATTTATTACTCTATTTATTTTACTTGTACATGTTTACTATTCTATTTATTTGACCTTGTTAATATGCTTTGTTTTGTTGCCTGTCTCCCCCTTCTAGACTGTGAGCCCGCTGTTGGGTAGGAACCATCTCTCTATGTTGCCGTCTTGTCCTTCCCAAGTGCTTAGTCCAGTGCTCTGCACATAGTAAGCGCTCAGTAAATACGATTGAATGAATGAATGAGCGGCCCGACCGCTCAGGAGGCCTTCCCAGACTGAGTCCCCTCCCTCCCCTCCCCACAGCACCTGTATATATGTTTGTGCAGATTTATTACTCTATTTTACTTCTACATATTTATTCTATTTATTGTATTTTGTTAATATGTTTTGTTTTGTTGTCTGTCTCCCCCTTCTAGACTGTGAGCCCGCTGTTGGGTAAGGACCGTCTCTAGGTGTTGCTGACTTGTCCTTCCCAAGCGCTCAGTACAGTGCTGTGCACACAGTAAGCGCTCAATAAATAGGATTGAATGAATGAATGACCGGGATGCCGAAGGCCTTCCTGGGGCTCCACGGGGTTGCACATACACTAACACACACACTGTGTCACTACTCCCCCACCCCTCGCCCGGTCCGTCCCCATCTCCCCTGGCCAGCGATGGTTTGGGGGCAGGGTTGGTGTCTCCCCAAAGAGGGGTCCCCCACCCCACCCCTCCATCACCAAGTCCCAGGCCGGAGCTCGCTCTGCTGCTTCTCGGTTTCCATGGCAACTCCGAGTTCTCCTCCATTCATTCATTCATTGTCATATTTATTGAGGGACCGCCTCTATGTAATAATAAAAATGATGGCATTTGTTAAGCGCTTACTATGTGCAAAGCACTGTTCTAAGCGCTGGGGGGGGATACAGGGTGATCAGGCAGTCCCTCGTGGGGCTCACAGTCATCATCCCCATTTTCCAGATGAGGTAACTGGGGCTCAGAGAAGTGGTCATCATCATCATCAATCGTATTTATTGAGCGCTTACTGTGTGCAGAGCACTGTACTAAGCGCTTGGGAAGTACAAGTTGGCAACATATAGAGACAGTCCCTACCCAACAGTGGGCTCACAGTCTAAAAGGGGGAGACAGAGAACAAAACCAAACATACTAACAAAATAAAATAAATAGACTTGCTTAAGGTCACACAGCAGACATGGGGCGGAGCCAGGATTCGAACCCATGACCTGTGACTCCAAAGCCCGGGCTCTTTCCACTGAGCCACACTGCTTCTCTAATGTTTGTTGCCAACTTGTACTTCCCAAGCGCTTAGTATAGTGCTCTGCCCACAGTAAGCGCTCAATAAATACGATTGAATGAATGAATGTGCAGAGTGCTGAACTAAGCGCTTGGGAGAGGACAATTCAGCAACAGAGACGATCCCTACCCAACTCCTCCTTCCCCTCCCCACAGCCCTTGTATATATTTGTACAGGTTTATTACTCTATTTTACTTGTACATATTTACTATTCTGTTTTGTTAATGATGTGGAGGCCTTCCCAGACTGAGCCCCTTCCTTCCTCTCCCCTTTGTCCCCCTCTCTTCCCCCCATCTTACCTCCTTCCCTTCCCCACAGCACCTGTATATATGTTTGTACATATTTATTACTCTATTTATTTATTTATTTTACTTGTACCTATCTATTCTATTTATTTTATTTTGTTAGTATGTTTTGTTCTCTGTCTCCTCCTTCTAGACTGTGAGCCCACTGTTGGGTAGGGACTGTCTCTATATGTTGCCACCTTGTACTTCCCAAGCGCTTAGTACAGTGCTCTGCACACAGTAAGCGCTCAATAAATACGATTGATTGGTTGATGTGCATATAGCTATAATTCTATTTATTCTGACGGTTTTGACACCTGTCTACATGTTTTGTTGTGTTGTCTGTCTCCCCCTTCTAGACTGTGAGCCCGTTGTTGGGTAGAGACCGTTTCTATCTGTTGCCGACTTGTACTTCCCAAGTGCTTAGTACAGTGCTCTGCACACAGAAAGTACCCAATAAATGTGAATGAATGAATGACAAGCCATGGGGAAGGATAGGGATCCGTTTTTGCCTGTTAAACTCAAGGACGTGTTGGGTTTTTATTATTATTATTCAATTATTATTGGACACAGTCCCTGTGCCACAAGGGCCTCACAGTCTTAAGAGAAACAGCATGGCGTAGTGGATAGAGCACGGGCCTGGGACACAGAAGGTCATGGGTTCTAATCCCATCTCTGCCACTTGTCTGCTGTGTGACCGTGGGCAATTCACTTCTCTGTGCCTCAGTTACCTCATCTGTAAAATGGGGACTCAGGCTATGAGCCCCACATGGGACAGAGACTGTGTCTTACTAGATTTGCTTGTATTCACCCCAGCACTTAGTACCATCGTTATTAGTATTAATCCCCATTTTACAGATGAGGAGATTGAGGCACAGAGAAGCTAAGTAACGGGCGCAAGGTCAGCTGGGATGAAGACCCAGGTCCTCTGACTCCCAGGCATGTGCTCTGAATTGTACTTTCCAATTGTACTTGACTTGTACTTCCCAAGTGCTTAATATAGTGCTTTGCACACAGTAATCGCTTAATAAATATGATTGAATGAATGAATGCTCATTCCACTAGGCCATAGAAGGGTTTTTTTTTAACTTGTAAGATTTTATCTTTAGCATGTGGTTGGTTTGACCTGTGTGCCTGAAATCAGTTTCTCAGTAATCAGTGCTATAATTTTGAAAGAACTCACCGTTTTTCATTGGAAATGTTGTTTAATAAATGCAAGCTCCCTTTCCCTTTCCCTGCTAATTCCTAATCTTTGAGTTCTGTGGGTCCGTTCTGGTGACATCTGTCAGACATGAATTATGGAACAGATTTCAGGTTTTTAATAACCCCTCTCCTACCAAATTCTGAATTCATGCCTCAGTTTTTTCCTTTCTAAAGTCTATCTTCACCCTAACTTTTTAAAAAGGTGTGTAGTTCAGAAATAATGTACACTTATTTTTTTTTGAGTGCCAACAAGGGTATAAAAATTCATAAGTGCTAGAGTTGGCTGGTAGTATTGATTAATGTGACTCAGGGTACTGGGAAATTATTCTGGGAAAGCTTGTCAAAAGAGGTGGGCTTTGAGGAGAAGCCATGGGGGGAGTTGTGGTCTGTCTGATGTGGGGGGAGAGAGAGAGTTCCGAGTCAGTATGAGCCAGGGGACAGATAGGAAAGTTGGGAATGAGGTCCGGCCAGAAAGTTGGCTGGGGAAGAGCAAAGACAGCAAGTTGAGGAATAGCCGGTGAAGAGGTAAGGCCCAAGATGTTCGACTCTGACTGGTGAACTAAACATTTATAGTGTGAAACAGTGGGGGGAAAAAAGTGTATAGTAAGAAAGAAAACATTGCATCATTGACCTGCAGCACACTCTGTGACAATGAAAAGCCATTGGCCTATAAAATGAAGTCTAATCATTCATTTATTCAATCGCATTTATTGAATCATGCATGAATTATTGTGAATCATGCATAATTACTGAATTATGCATCAACTGACCAGGTTCAGAGTCAATCCTGCTGGATGACCAGATGTAGAACAGTTCACCTGGTCCTGATGGATGACGGGATGTAGGACAGCCCACCTGGGCCAGAGCATATCTCATTTTAGGGGGCTTTCCCACTTCAGAACAATAGCTGTAGGAGCTGGATTTACAGTCAGACAGCCACCGATATACCTCAGGGAAAATTTGGAAGGCCAGAGAAGTGACATCTCGTAAACAAAAGTGCTTTACCACCATCATGAGCATATAGGTTCCACAGTGATGATAATGATAGTATTAATAGTAATGATTGTACTTAGTGCTGGGGTAGATGTGAGGTGATCGTGTTAGACCCAGTCCTTGTTCTTCATGAAGATCACAGTAGTCTATGGGAGAGAGAGAACAGTATTCTCCATTTTGCAGATGAGGAAACTGAGGCACAGAGAAGTCAAAGCAACTTGCCCAAGGTAACACAGCAGGTAAGTGGCAGAGCCAGGATTATTCATTCATTCATTCAATCGTATTTATTGAGAGCTTACTGTGTGCAGAGCACTGTACTAAGCGCTTGGGAAGGACAAGTCGGCAACATATAGAGATGGTCCCTGCCCAACAACGGGCTCACGTCCCAGCACTTAGAACAGTGCTTTGTACATAGTAAACACTTAACAAATACCATTATTATTATTATAAGGATTAGAACCCAGGTCCCTGACTCCCCTGAGCCCATGCTCTTTCCACTAGGCCTTGCTGTTTCCCAATGATGAACTGCAATGAAGAAAAAGCATGTCTACGAAAAGTTAAGCAAACTCATCACAGGAGTGCCAATATCGGAAAATTTAATGATAATGGCAATTTTAACACTACAGTTAGTAGCGATGCCACCGTAAGGAAGAAAGTCATCAGGTTTAGAGGCGTTGGCAAGTTCAGTATCACTTGCCTATTTTACCTGAGCAAATGTGCCAAACACCATCCTCCGCCTACCAAGCGAAAGAAAAATATTCACAACCTAAACCAGACTAGATCAGAGTGCCGCAGCAGAACTTAAAAGGATCACAGCAGCCTTGCATGGAGCAGAGGGCTGAGTGGTCCACTGTCTGATACACTCTAAGCTCATGCTGACTCTCCAGCCATTACATCAAAAAGGAGCTTCCAAACTGTCAAGACAACTAAATGTTCAAGCAGCTTTTCCTTTCCTATCTCATCTCACCTTGCTGAGCTCTTAATACAGTCCGGCTCATAAACGTCACTGTTTTAATGGCAACCTGCTCGCTCTAACTCGATCTCTTCTCTGTGCCTCAGTTACCTCATCTGTAAAATGGGGATTAAAACTGTGAGCCCCACGTGGGACAACCTGATTACCTTGTATCAACCCCAGCGCTTAGAACAGTGCTTGGTATATAGTAAGCGCTTAACAAATGCCATCATTATTATTCCCACCGATCCCTGGCCCACATCCTCCTTCTGGCCTAGAATTCTCTCTCCATTCATTTTAAACAGACCACCACTCTCACCACCTTCAAAGTCCTTCTAAAATGCATCTCCAAGAGGCCTTCTCAGACTAAGCCACTTTCCCATTTGCCTTCCCTTTTGTCTTCTATGTGCTCAGATCTGTACACCTATGCCTCGGATTTAAGTGCCCTTAGACACTTTATATTCCCCTCACTTCATTTGCATACATATCTTTACTCTCTGCCATTTCTCCTATCTAATTTATGTTAATGTCTGTTAACGTAACATAATGTCTGTTATGTTAATCCCCCTCCTTATGGGCAGAGATTATGTCTACCAAATCTGTGTAAGCTTGCTGTGGGCAGGGAATGTGTCTGCCAACTCTGTATGTTGTCATAGCCCAAGTGTTTAGTACAGTGCTCTGCACACAAGTGCTCAATAGATTTGATTGCTCTTACTGTACTCTCACTTAAGTCACTTAACTTCTCTGGGCCTCGGTTATCTCATCTGCAAAAATAGGGGTCAATTACTTGTTCTCCTTCCCTCTGACTGTGAACCGCATGTGGGACAGGGACTGCATCTGATATACTTATGTCTTATTGACCCCAGTGCTTAGTACAGTGCTTGGCACATAATAAGCCATTAAATGTCACTATCATTCTTCTTCTTATTATTGTTGTTGTAGGTTCCTGGTAGAGACTGTCTTTTACTTTTATGCATGCTCCCAAGCTTTTAGAACAGTGCTTAGAACAGTGCTCAGTGCTTAGAACAGTGCTTTGCACATAGTAAGCGCTTAATAAATGCCATTAAAAAAAAAAAACAGTGCTTTTTCTTGACAGAAGTGTTGTGGCAAGAGTTGCATAGTTACCTAATTTGATGAAAGCAAAAATTGAGTCGGCGAAAGCCACTTAAATTGTTCGTAATTAATAACTGTGGTATTTGTAAAGTGCTTACTATGCATAAAGCACTGGGGAAGATACAAGATATTCGGATCAGATCCAGCCTGCCCTAAATAGGAAGGAGAACAGGTATTGAATCCCCATTTCACAGTTGAGGTAACTGAGGCACAAAGAAGAGAAGTAACTCGCTCAAGGTCACGCAGCAGAAATGTGGCAGAGCCGGGGTTAGAACCCAGATCTTCTGACTCTGAGGCCTGTTCTCTTTCCACTGCCCCTCATCCTGTTCACTTCTGGGTGTCTCGTTTTTAATAGTTTTGAAAAGTATCTAGTTTTGGGTGAGGCAGAAGTGAGCTAATTTTGGCAGTTGATGGCTTGAACCTGAGATGGCAAAGGCTGGCTTCTGCCAGCGGATGCCCAAATGCAGAACTCAGAGCGTATGCCCTAAGTCTGGTTAGAAACATTTTCATTTGCTATTAAGGGTGCAAATATCAGAATCCCATAAGCAGCTGCTTTCAGTGAAAGGTTTTTTTTAGACAAACTCAGGGGCTTATAAAGGGTAGGTTGCCAGGAAAATGGACATTGCCTTTTAAAATCCAGTGTTGCCAGTTGGCTGTGATGAATGATTCATGAAACGCTTGGGGACAGATAGTGCTGAGCCCCCTCATTTTCTTTCCTGTCTCAGTAACATGTTCCTACTATTTAAAATCTCAGCTTCCTGAAATGCAACCCGTTGTGATTACGCTCTCCCCGTTGCCTCTTGACCTCTGGAATAGGGAAGGTGCCGGGTAAGGTCGGAGAGAGCCCCTCGAGAGGGTCTAATTGCCTGGGCGATTATGTGTTGGGACACCACTTAGTGTCAATTAGCCCTGTGGAGCCCAGCAAAGCAGTCCTGGGTCCACCATCAGCCAGAAGAACAGGTCACGTTACCAGGCGCTGAGCGCCCCAGAGAGTTAGGAAAAAGGGTCCTTCCCTATAGTCTGAAAAACACTTTGTTTTTAAGATTAAATAAAGTAAACCTTTCAGAGGTGAACAGTGTCCTCTGCACCTTCAAAGCCCTCCTGGACAGCCACTTTCTCCAGGAGGCCTTCCTTGACCAGGTCATCCCCTTAGCACTTGGGGTGTGTGTGTTCATTCATTTAATCGTATTTATTGAGCGCTTACTGTGTGTAGAGCACTGTACTAAGAGTTTGGGAGAGTACAATATAACTATAAACAGACCCATTCCCTGCCCACAATGAGCTTACAGGCTAGAGGGGATACAGACATTAAGAGAAATAAATAAATTACAGATATCATCAATCGTATTTATTGAGCGCTTACTGTGTGCAGAGCACTGTACTAAGCGCTTGGGAAGTACAAAGTGGCAACATACAGAGACAGTCCCTACCCAACAGTGGGCTCACAGTCTGTACATAAGTGAAGAGAAGCAGCGTGGCTCAGTGGAAAGGGCACGGGCTTGGGAGTCAGAGGTCCTGGGTTCTAATCCTGGCTCCGCCACGTGTCTGCTGTGTGACCTTGGGCAAGTCAACTTCTCGGAGCCTGTTACCTCATCTGTAAAATGGGGATTTAGACTGTGAGCCCCACGTGGGACAATCTGATCACCTTGTATCCCCCCCCAGCGCTTAGAACAGTGCTTCGCACATAGTAAGCGCTTAACAAATGCCATCATCATCATGTGCTGTGGGGCTTGGGGTGGGGGTGTGTGAATAAAGGAAGCAAGTCAGGGTGACAGAAGGGAATGAAAGAAGAGGAAAGGAGTGCTTAGAGTGTGTGTGTATGTAATTCAGTTATCTTCAAGTATTTAGTCATGCTTTTGCTGTCAAGTGTATGTATTTTCTTACTCGTTCCCATTATATGAATATGGTCTACTCCTCTCCCCCATTCGACTGCAAGTTTCTTGAGAAAAGAGACAGTGGCTTCTATGTTTATGATACCCTCCCAGGTGCCTAAGAACAGGCCCCAGTATGGACCCAACAAATGCTGATGAAGAAAGAGAACAAGACTTCTTCATACACAGACTTCATGAACTGTGGTTTAGAGAGCGAGAACAGCTAAAGAATGGCAGTTGCTTTTTTTCTAGTCCAGGTTCTATCTGGCAGCATCCCATGATCATTTCCTTCATGAGCTGCCAGAAGCCCTTTCCAAAACCCTGCTGCCTTGCTAGTATAAAGGGCTAATGCAGAGCCCGGGGCTGGCGGGGTGCAGAGAGACAGGCAGACAGACCTACCCACAGCCCCCTCTGCTTAACTAAAAGTGATGCTTATTAAGTGCTCTGTTTGTGCCAAGCACTGTACTAAGGCTGCGGTACATACAATATAATCAGATTGGACACAGTCCCTGTCCCAAGTGGGGCTCACAGTCTAAGGGGAAGAGAGAAAAGGTATTTAATCCCTATTTTACAGATGAGGAAATTGAGGCACAGAGAGGTTGTGTTCTCTAGATTGCAAACACCTTGTGGGCAGGTAATGTGTCTTCCACCTCGATTATAAATTACTCTCCCAAGCACTGTGTACAGTGCTCACATAGTAAGCGCTCCAATAAATACCATTCATTGATGGAAGTGATACAAATGAGAAGCAGCACTGTATTCTCAGTGGTTGATTTTTAGGGTAGGGTGTGCAGAGCGCTGTACTAAGCATTTGGGAGAATAATAACAATAATAATGATGATGGCGTTTAAGTGCTTACAATGTGCCAAGCACTGTTCTAAGCACTGGGCGGGGGGGAATACAAGGTAATTAGGTTGTCCCACATGGGGCTCACAGCCTTAATTCCCATTTTACAGATGAGGAAACTGAGGTACAGAGAAGTTAGGTGACTTGCCCAAAGTCACACAGCTGACAAGTGGCGGAGCCGGGATTCGAACCCATGACCTCTGACTCCAAAGCCCAGGCTCTTTCCACTGAGCCACGCTGCTTCTCCAAGGGAACGAGCAGGACCTGGAGGAGGAGGAGGAGGAGGCAGCTCGGAGCCTTTTCCCCCCTTCAGGCTGTAAGCCCACTGTGGGCAGGGAATGCCTCTCCTTATTCCTGCATTGCATTTTCCCCAGCGTTTAGTATAGTGCTCCCACACAGTGAGTGCTCAATAAGAAGCAGAGAAGCAGTGTGGCTTAGTGGAAAGAGCATGGGCTTTGGAGTCAGAGGTCATGGGTTCAAATCCAGGCTCCACCAACTGTCAGCTATGTGACTTTGGGCAAGTCACTTAACCTCTCTATACCTCAGTTACCTCATCTGTAAAATGGGGATTAAAACTGTGAGCCCCCCTTGGGACAACCTGATCACCTTGTAACCTCCCCAGCTCTTAGAACACTAGTTTGCACGTAGTAAGCACTTAATAAATGCCATCATTATTATTATAGCAGAGATTAGAACCCAGGCCCGTGCTGTTTCCACTAGATCGCGATGCTTCTCCTGCTGTCTTCCAGTTCTCCTGATGCCAAGATCTAATGCCCACCGACGGAGAAGAGCTCTCCCTGACCAGCCTCATCGGGAACGTGAAACGGAAACCCATCCTTGAGTGTCTTCCCCATGATGGCGACTTAGCACGAGAAGCCCTGGCCTCGGGGGATCCAAAAGCCCCTTGCGAACAGCAGCGCTTCTAGAAAGGACAAGTGCGATGACCTGCCGGAAACACAGGTGGGTGGACAGAGGCAGGGCTGATTAAGTGATTCACTCACAATCAATCAATCAATCAATTGTATTTATTGAGTGCTTACTGTGTGCAGAGCACTGTACAAGTTGGCAACATATAGAGACAGTCCCTACCCAACGGTGGGCTCACAGTCTAAAAGGGGGAGATTGGGGATCTCACAGCAGATTGGGACGCTAACACTGAAAAATCCAAGCCTGCTCTATGGGACCACAAACCGTGCGGGGGAAGAAGGAGTAAGAAGAGGGAGGGTTGCGCTTGTCAGCAGCAAGGTTTAATTTTTGAGTTCATTCCCAGGCTTTTATAACTGAGGGGGCGGAGTCTTTAGGCAATGCAGGGTATCCAGAAAACTATCAGTCATTTAAAAACTTTTTTTAAGAGCTTAGTGGAGATTGCTGACTTTGTGGCTGAAGGATTCCTTTCCTCCATTCCCCTTTTCAATCCCAGCACGAGTATAGTGAATTGTTTTAAACCCTGCCGTTCCCTCCAGCTCCTACTCAAGTATCAAAAAGTAGACCAAAAGTAACCCTCATTCTAGCATCAAGAAACAAACCTTCTAGGCTCTAGTCAACAAACAATGGAATTTTTGAGCATTTACTCTATGCAGGACACAGTACTAAGTACTTGGGCAAAACAATAGAGTAGGTAGACAAAATCCCTGCCCTCCTGAGTACCAAGCCTGGGACCCGGCTGTTGGAGTAGGTAGAAATGCCCTTAACCCGAGCAGCCTTTTCTGTTCCTTGAAGCAGGGGTGGACGGTGGGGGGATAGTGTGGGCAACATGCACTAAACTGGCCCGGTTGCAGAAGAGAGTTGATGCTTCTTTCCAAGTGACCGACTAACTGAGCAATTGTAGAGGCTGCTGATGGTGCATTTCCGTCTTTCCACTCTCTCCTTTAGTCTATCTTTATTCTGTTTCCCTCTCCCCTACCACAGGATTAGGTATTTTAACTCTTGGTACGGTGCCCGCAGCAGACACTCAATTAATTCCACTGACTGATAAATACACTGTTTTACAGGGCTTGGTGGCTACTTTTGATGTTTCAATCAGTGGCATTTGAGTGCTCACTGTGAACAGAGCACTGAACTAAGTGCTTGGGAGAGTGCAGTATTGCAGAGTTGGTAGACATGTTTCCCTGCTCACAAGGAGCCTTCATTCTAGAGAAGGAGCTTAAACTTCCTTTTCATCAATCGTATTTATTGAGCGCTCACTGTGTGCAGAGCACACTTTTAATCACATCCTTCTAGACTGTAAACTCAGCATGGCTCAGTGGAATGAGCCTAAGCTTGGGAGTCAGAGGTTGAGGGTTCTAATCCCAACTCCGCCACTTGTCAGCTGTGTGACTTTGGGCAAGTCACTTAACTGCTCTGTGCCTGTCACCTCATCTGTCAAATGGCGATTAAGACTGTGAGCCCCCCGTGGGACAACCTGATCACCTTGTATCATCATCATCAATCGTATTTATTGAGCGCTTACTATGTGCAGAGCACTGTACTAAGCGCTTGGGAAGTACAAATTGGCAACATATTCAATATCCTTGTATCCCCCCCAACGCTTTGCACATGGTAAGTGCTTAACAAATACCACTATTATTATTATTAGCAGGGAACATGTCTGCTAATTCTGTCGTACTCTCCCAAGCGCTTAGCACAGAGCTCTGCACGCGGTAAGCGCTCAGTAAATACGATTGATGACCTTCCAGAAAATCCCCGCTCCCAGAGAGTTGCTTCATTTCTGATCACCGCGTGCCAGCCTAGTCTGCCTGCCCCTGGGATGTACCAGGTGCCCACGGCCGCGTCTGAGCCTGCGGCATTCCTCCGTTTCTTTCAGCCTGGCTGAGACCTGCCTTGAACCGAGGTTTGGTTTGTTGATGATAGCCTTAGTGGCTGTATTTCCCCCGCAGTGCCTCTCGCCCTCACTGTTGCTCTAAGCCCGGAGCTGCGGGCGGCTGAACTCTCAACAGCTCTTCTATTCATAGTTGCTCTGAGCTGTGGTCTCCGTTACCCCAGCCTGGGCTTCGGCTCGTGCCTCTGGCTTTCCTGTTTCTAATTTAGCACTGCAGAGAGGGGCAGTTGTGTGTGTGTGTGCATGCATATGTGTGTGTGTCTGTCCAGCTGTTGTCTCTAGCTATTTATTACCTCAACTTGATGTCAATGCCCCTCTTGTGTCTGACGGAAAGGTAGCGAGGCCGTCATTGACGCCAGTCCCAGAGGATAGCGATTGGGGAGCTTCTTTAAAAGAACCTCCTGTTGTGGTTTCCACAGCAGATTGCCACGCCTGGTTTTATTAATAATAATAATAATAATGGTATTAAGCACTTACTACGTGCCATGCACTGTTTTAAGCTCCGGGGTAGATACAAGGCAAACAGGTTGTCCTACGTGGGACTCACAGTCTCAATCCCCATTTCACAGATGAGGTTACTGAGTCATTGAGAAGGAAAATGACTTGCCCAAGGTCACACAGCATACACGTGGCGGAGCCGGGAGTAGAACCCCCTCTGACTCCCAAGTCCGTGCTCTTGCCACTAGGTCATTTTGGCCTCCCTTGTTTAACAAAGGCTCTCTGTACCCCTGCAGAATCAAGAACTTGGCCAAAGACGAGCTCATTCGATTCTGTCATTTCTAAGTCGGAAATTTGAGGGCCCCGGTCCCTGACTTTCCTCACCTCTCGCTGCAGCCTTCACCCTATTCCCTGTCCAAGCTGCAGTATTCCCAGCCTGCTGAGCAGGAACGAAGCTTTAGCCCAAACTAGGGCCTGGGTTGGCTGGGTGCTCCCGTCAGTGAAAATATGGGCTGTCCGAACAGCCGTCTTCGCGCTTGCTCCGGTACCCACGGCATAGGACGGCAGTGAATTTCCAGTCTGAGCTAGATTCTGCATTTTGGAGATCTTTGAGAGAGGGATTCAGCATGGTGTGAGATGTCTGTGCAAACCCCAGCTTACCCACACCTTCAGCCCAGGGTGGCCAGAATCCTAGAGGCTCCACCTCACTCACCACTAACCAGCGTTGGCTTGGCTTCCCCCCTCCACTGTCAACATGAGGAAGAAAGGTCTCTGGGTGGGTGGATGTGTTTTCCTGGCCATTTAGGGAAGGGAAAAGTGCAGTAAAGGTCACAAAAACAGGGCCTTATGAGTTTCTCAAACCTTCAAATAAGGTGCCTAGTGTTTGCAGAGCAAATGCTGACCACCTAAAAATAAGGCACCAGCAAAGTGTAGGCTTTATGCTCTCGGAGAGGGAGCACTTCAACTAAAGCAGCCCATCCGGGCTGAAACTGTCATTTGATGGCTTTTAGTGTCTGTCAGGGGAGATGCCAACTGAAACAGCCGCTTTCTGAACGTCTGCCCGCATTCGTGGTGTCTCGCTGGAAACGTGTCCTTGGGGGCCGGGAAACAGAAATAGTTCATGTTCTCGCGAATGCGAGCCCGCAGGCTTCAGTAATGTTCCAACCAGAGTCGCTCCAGGGGTGGACGTTCGCTGCCAACCGAAGTCCTTAAGGGCAGGGAACATGCCTACCAACTTTTTTATATTGTACCCTTCCAAGTACTTAGTACAGTCGGGGCTTTGCACACAGTAAGTGTTTAATAAATACCATTGATTCATTCAGTCATATTTATTGAGTGCTTACTGTGTGCAGAGCACTGTACTAAATGCTTGGAAAGTACAATTCAGCAATAAAGAGAGACAATCCCTGCCCACAATGGGATTTTGAGTCTAGAAGGGTGAGGACAGACATCAAAACAAGTAAACAGGCATCAATAGCATCAATATAAATAAATAGAATTATAGATATATACACATCAAAACAAGTAAACAGATATTAATATAAATAGAATTATAGATACGTACTTATATGATTGATTGAGGCTCCAAAGAATAAGGATGTTTACATAAGTGTGGTGGAGCTGGGGGTGGGATGAGTATCAAAGTGCTTCATGGTGAAGTGGTTAGAGCATGGGCCTGGGAGTTGGAAGGTCATGAGTTCTAATCCCAGTTTTGCCCCTTGTCTGCTATGTGACTTTTGGGTAGTCACTTCTCTGTGCCTCGGTTATCTCATATAATAATAATAATAATAATTATTATTATTATTATGACATGTATTAAGTGCTTACTATGTGCAAAGCACTGTTCTAAGCACTGGGGAGGTTACAAGGTGATCAGGTTGTCCCATGGGGAGCTCACAGTCTTAATCCCCATTTTACAGATTAGGTAACTGAGGCACAGAGAAGTTAAGTGACTTGCCCAAAGTCACACAGCTGACAATTGGCGGAGCTGGGATTTGAACCCATGACCCCTGACTCCAAAGCCCGGGCTCTTTCCACTGAGCCACGCTGCTTTTCGTCTGTAAAATGGGGGTTGAAACTGTGAGCTCAACATTGGACAGGAACGGTGTCCAACTCAGTTTGCTTATATCTACCCATGCGCTTATTACTGTGCTTGGCATATAGTAAGCGCTTAACAAATACCCTCACTATTAAAGGGTAAAGACCCAACTGTATAGACGATACAGAGGGGAGGGTGAATAGCATGGGGAAATGAGGGATCAGGGAAGGTCTCTTGGAAGAAATACAATTTTAGAAGGACTTTGATGATGGGGAGAGTGGTGGTCTGTCTGATATGAAGGCGGAAAGAGTTCCAGGCTAGAGACAGGAGGAGAACAAGAGGTTAGAGGCAAGATAGATGAGACAGGTACAGAAAGTAGGCCGGCTTTAGGGAAGCTAAGTGTGAGTGCTGGGTTGTAATAGGTAAAGTTAAGGGGAAGGGTGGAGCCCGAATTAAAACCTAGGTCACCAGGCACCCTGGACCCTGCTCTTCTAGGTCATGCGGCTTCTGAAATCTTTATTGTAACTTTTTAAACAAAAATTCTTAACGTCTCCAAAGGTTTTACTTTGCACTGTACTCACCGTACCTCGTTCTCGCCTGTCCCGCCATCGACCCCCGGCCCACGTCATCCCCCGGGCCTGGAATGGCCTCCCTCTGCCCATCCGCCAAGCTAGCTCTCTTCCTCCCTTCAAGGCCCTATTGAGAGCTCACCTCCTCCAGGAGGCCTTCCCAGACTGAGCCCCTTCCTTCCTCTCCCCCTCGTCCCCCTCTCCATCCCCCGCATCTTACCTCCTTCCCTTCCCCACAGCACCTGTATATATGTATATATGTTTGTACATATTTATTACTCCATTTATTTTACTTGTACATATCTATTCTATTTATTTTATTTTGTTAGTATGTTTGGTTTTGTAGACTGTGAGCCCACTGTTGGGTAGGAACTGTCTCTATATATTGCCAATTTGTACTTCCCAAGCGCTTAGTACAGTGCTCTGCACATAGTAAGCGCTCAATAAATACGATTGATGATGATGATGATGAAGTCGGTTCCTGGGCACTTCGAGGAGTAAACCCAATTTGAAGGTTTGACCAACTCAGAGTGAAACATCACACGGGTGGGTGTGGACTTGCAGCGGAGAGGTTTCTCCTCTTCTATAATAAAATGAATGTGAGTGCAGGTCTGAGGACGAGAAGGGGGATTGGGGACAAAGGCAGAGGCAGGAAGATCATTTTTAATGGAAATGTGGGAGCCATTCAGAGCACTCATTAAAGGCTGTTTGTTCCCAGTTGGTTTTATCATGTAAAATAGCATCATCCTGAAAGATTCTTTCTGTTCCTTCCTGTTGACTGATTTGAAAGATATAGCAAACCTTTGCCTGTCATTCCTTTTGTGGCCAACCACTGGAAAGCTAAGACCCCGGACTAGGATCTCCTGTTGGTTTTTAGAAGTCTCCATTGAAACCCAAGGTCATTAAGCCCACCGGCAGGGCATCTGAATGTTCCAGACCCGGAGAGTGAGCGGCATGGCCCTCAGCGGCCAACCCAGCCTGTACAAACAAGCTGTGTCCAATCACACATCAAACACCTCCTTCAAAGGGCCCTCGAGACATAGTAATTTAGAATATTGTGATTACCGTATTGATGCTGGCGGATGATGATGAGTCAAAGTCAGGTGTTTGGATCTCTTCTTCCATTTTCTCCCATTTCCTTCCTTTGTGAGCCATTTTCTCATTACTATCTCTGTTCAGCCCCTGGGCCCTGTTTAGTTCTCCCTCCCCATTCATACCACAGACCACTCTCCAGACCTTCAAAGTCTTATTAAAATCAAGAGGCCTTCCCTGATTAAGCCTTCATTTCCTCCCCTCCCTGTCCCTTTTGTGTTACCTGCCCTTGGATCTCTAATCCTTTAGACTTTAGACTGTGAGCCCACTGTTGGGTAGGGACTGTCTCTATATGTTGCCAACTTGTACTTCCCAAGCGCTTAGTACAGTGCTCTGCACACAGTAAGCGCTCAATAAATACGATTGATTAAACTGTTGATATTCACCGCACCCTCAGCCCCACAGTATTCTCGTCCATACATTCATTCAATCGTATTTATTGAGCGCTTACTGTGTGCAGAGCACTGTACTAAGCGCTTGGGAAGTGCATACCCCAAATTTATTTTAGCATCTGTCTCCTCTAGACTGTAAGCTCCTTATGGATAGGAACATTTCTACCAAGTTCTTAGTACAGTGTTCTGCACTCAGAAAGCTCTCAATAAATACCATTAATTGATTTTAGATCATAGATATGATTATGGTGCTGGATTCAGAGCAGAACAACACAAATGATTAAAGGGGAGGAGAAAAGGAATTTAGAAGGATGGTTAAAGGAATTGTGTTGGTTTAGCCTGGAGAAAAGTGGTTACTAGGTGAACTGAATTAGTCTCAAGTGTAAGCAGGTTATTGCAGAGCCATTCCTTTCTGCTGGGCAGGTTAGAAGACACCACGGGAAAGAATACAGACCTGGGAGTAGGAGGACCAGGGTTTTAATCTCAACTCTGCCGCTTGCCTGCCGTGTGACCCTGGGCAAGTCACTTCACTTCTCTGTGTCTCAATTTCCTCACCTGTAAAATGGGGATTCAATATCTATTCTCCCTCCCACTTGGATTGTGAGGACTCATGCAGGACAGGAACTGTGTGTGACTGGATTATCTTGTATCTACCCCAATGCTTAGTGCAGTGCTTGGGACATAGTAAGCGCTTAACAGATACCACATTTATTTATGATTACCACTAATAATGAAGTTCACCCACGAGTGTCTGTGTAGCTGGAAAGGCAAATGCTGAATCCACAGTCAGGGCCATGCAAACAGACTTTCCTGTAGCGTTGTGTGGGTTTGGGGCTCCACTCTGTTTCGTGATCTTCTTGAAGCTGCTGCTCCCAAAGAACCACTCCTTCCTTGCTGGCAGTACACTGTGCTTCCTCTGTCCTTGGCCAAGGTTTGGTTTTACTGCTCCCTTCAGTCGTTTCCTCGCTTTTATTTCCGCAGTTTCAGCTGTTTGGGTATACACGTGTTACGATAATAATGGCGGTATCCCTTAAGTGCTTACTGCGTGTCAAGCACTGTATTAAGCACTGTCACACACCTCCTCAGAAAACTCCAGTGGTTGCCCATCCACCTCCATATCAAACAAAAACTCCTCACCATTGACTTTAAAGCACTCCCCCATCAGTGCCCTCTCCTACCTCATCTCCTTCTCTCCTACAACCGAGCCCACACACTTTGCTCCTCTAGTGCTTACCTTCATACTGTGCCTCGATCTTGTCTATCTCACCACCAACCCCTAGCCCATGTTCTGCTTCTGGCCTGGAATGCCCACCTCCTCAAACCTCACAGACAATTACTCTCCCCCTCTTTAAAGCCTTATTGAAGGCCCATCTCCTCCAAGAGGCCTTCCCAGACTAAACCCCATTTTCCCTCATCTTCCGCTCCCTTCTGCATTGCCCTGACTTCCTCCCTTTACTCTTCCTCCCTCCCAGCCCCACAGCACTTATGTACATATCTGTAATTTTATTTATTTGTGTTGATGTCTCTCTCCCCCGCTCTAGACTGTGAGCTCATTGTGGTCAGGGAATGCCACTATTTATTGTTGCATTGTACTTTCCCAAGTGCTTAATACAGTGCTCTGCACACAGTAAGCACTTCATAAATATGATTGAAAGAATGAATGATTAGATAACCAGTTCAGACACAGTCCCTGTTCAGTCAATCAATCAGTGCCAACTTGTACTTCCCAAGCGCTTAGTACAGTGCTCTGCACACAGTAAGCGCTCAATGAATACGATTGAATGAATGAATCAGTGATATTTATTGAGCGCTTTCTGTATGCAGAGCACTGTCTACTGTGTGACCTTGGGCAAGTCCCTTAACTTCTCTGTGCCTGTTACCTCATCGTAAAATGGGGATTGAGACTGTAAGCCCCCCGTGGGACAACCTGATCACCTTGTAACCTCCCCAGCGCTTAGAACAGTGCTTTGCACATAGCTCTTAATAAGTGCCATTATTATTATTATTTACATAAGTGCTGTGGGGCTGGGGTGAGTGTCAAAGTGGTTAAAGGGTGCACAGTCACATAAAGGGCTTAGTGAGGGAAGACCTCTGGGAGTCATTCTGTTTTCTACATACTGAGTTTGAGGTGCCTCTCCAGGTAGAGACTGTTTGTGCTGAAGGCAAGAGGAGGTGCAGGTTTATATGTTAAGAGCGGTCATCATCATCATCATCAATCGTATTTATTGAGCGCTTACTATGTGCAGAGCACTGTACTAAGCGCTTGGGAAGTACAAACTGGCAACATATAGAGACAGTCCCTACCCAACAGTGGGCTCACAGTCTAAAAGGTGGGCTCACAGTCTAGGGGGTCATCCAGGTGGAGGTGGTAGCTGAATAATAATAATGGCCTTTGTTAAGCACTTACTATGTGCAAAGCACTGTTCTAAGTGCTGGGGAGATTACAAGGTGATCAGGTTGTCCTACGGGGGGCTCACAGTTTTAATCCCCATTTTACAGATGAGGTCCCTGAGGCACAGAAAAGTTAAGTGACTTGCCCAAAGTCACACAGCTGACAGTTGGTGGAGTCAGGATTTGAACCCATGACCTCTGACTCCAAAGCCCGGGCTCTTTCCACTGTGCCACGCTGCTTCTCCAAGTGGTTTGGATAAACTCCCCAGGAGCCAGACAGGAGCAGAGCCAGAACAGAACCTTGCAGGATGCCCATAGTAAGAGGATGAAAGTCAGTGAGCGAAACTGAGAAGGAGCAGTCAGGGGGAGCAGTACTATTTATCAAGTGCTTACTGAGTGCTAAACACTGTACTGAGCGCTAGGAGAGCATCCACTTGTCTGCTCTGTGACCACTTAACTTCTCTGTGCCTGTTACCTCATCTGTAAAATGGGGAGCAAGACTGTGAGCCCCACGTGGGACAACCTTGTATCTACCCCAGCGCTTAGAACATAGTAAGCACTTAATACCACGATTCTTGTTATTATTATCATTAGACACGGTCCCTGCCCCTTAGGGGCTTCAAAGACAGAGAGATAGAAGGAGAAGCAGGTTAATAATGGGTCATCAAAAGCAAGGCCAGGTAGTGCTTCAAGGAGAAGGGAGTGGGGTGTACAGTGATGAAAGCCTCCGAGAGGTCGAGGAGGATCAGGATAGTGTGTAGCCCCTTGAGCTTGGCCTTCGGGGAGTGAGTGGAGAGCCTAGAGAGTGAAGGCTCACTGGAGTGAAGAGGTGGAGAAGAGTGTAGGTGGAGAAATGACAGTGGGGGGGGCTCCAGGAGTTTGGATAGGAATGGGAGCTGGGAGCTGGGGTCCTAGCTGGAGGAGACCAGAGGGTCGAAAGAAGTCTTTCAGAGTATGGAGGTCACTTGAACGTGTTGGAAGGCAGAGAGGAGGGATCGAAAAGGGAGGGAGAGGTTGAAGGTGGCAGTGAGGGGCAAGAAGGAGAGTGGTGATAGGTGGTGATAGGAGAGGGGGGTCAGAAGTGTGGGGTTGGGGTAAGGGGGTGGATTTAGAGAGTTGGCGGGAGACCTCCTCTTGAGGAAACACCTGGACCCCACAGCTCAGAGGATGGGGGATTAGTGTGATCAGGTCCCACACAGAGCTCACAGTCTAAGTAATAATAATAATGGCATTTATTAAGCACTTACTATGTGCAAAGCACTGTTCTAAGCGCTGGGGAGGTTACAAGGTGATCAGGTTGTCCCACGGGGGGCTCACAGTCTTAACTCCCATTTTACAGATGAGAGAACTGAGGCACAGAGAAGTTAAGTGACTAGCCCAAAGTCACACAGCTGACCGTTGGTGGAGCTGGGATCTGAACCCGTGACCTCTGACTCCAAAGCCCAGGCTCTTCCCACTGAGCCACGCTGCTTCTCAGTAGGAGGGAGAACAGGGAGCAGTTAGCCAGGAAGCCAGCTTTGAGGGGTTAGGGAGAAGTAGGAGGGAGAACAGGGAGCAATTAGCCAGGAAGCCGGCTTTGAGGGGATCAGTGTACTGGATCATCTTTCTGCTTCTGGTTGATTAATGGGAAGCTGTGGTTGATGGGTGGATTGGCCTGGGGCTAAGAGGATTAGCGAGTTTTCTGCCTGCCTTTACCTCCAGAAATATCTGTCCTGCTCCCACCACTTTTGCCAGTCATCTTCCCTGACCAAAACCCACTCCAGACACTAACACTTTCCTCCCCCCACCTTGGTGTTATCCACTAGATGGTAAGATCCTTGAGGGCAGAGATCATATGTACCAACTCTGTTGTACTCTCCTAAGAGTTGGAAAAACAGCATGGTCTAGTGGATAGAGCACGGGCTTGGGAGTCAGAAGGACCTATTCTATTTATTTATTTTATTTTGTTAGTATGTTTGGTTTTGTTCTCTGTCTTCCCCTTTTAGACTGTGAGCCCACTGTTGGGTAGGGACCGTCTCTATATGTTGCCAATTTGTACTTCCCAAGCGCTTAGTACAGTGCTCTGCACATAAAGCGCTCAATAAATACGATTGATGATGATGATGATGACCTGGGTTCTAATACTGGCTCTGCCACTTGTCTTCTGTGTGACCTCGTGCAAGTCACTTCACTTCTCTGTGCCTCAGTTACCTCATCTGTAAAATGGGGATTAACACTGTGATCCCTAAGCGGGACAGGGACTTTGTCCAACCTGATTAGCTTGTATCTACCCCAGTGCTTAGTATAATGCCTGGCACCTAGTAAGCGCTAAACAAATACCATAAAAAAGAGCGTAGAACAGTACCCTGCACACAGGTAAATGCTCAGTAAATACCACCAATGGATTATCTTGAACTCCTTGATGTCTTTTAATTCTCACATTCAATCTACCATCAGAGCTCACTGGTTCTTCCTCTACAACATTTTCTGGATCTACACTTTCCTCTCCACTCAAACAGTTGCTCTTCTGGTTCAATATCTAATCGTACTGCAGCTAGACTTTGTTGTATTTTCCCAAGCACTTAGTGTGGTGCTCAGCAAACAGTAAGCGCTCAATAAATGCAACTGAATGAATGGACTATTGTTCCAGACTCCTTGCTGGTCTCCCTGACTCAGCCTGTCCCCATTCCAATCTATATATGATGATGCTCCATGGGTCATTTTGGAGCACTTCTCAGCCCACGCCTCTCCTCTTCTCTCCTCAAAACTCTCCATTAGCTTCCTTTTCCGTCCACATCCAACAAAATCTCCTCACTCTTGGCTTTAAGGCTTTCAACCAACTGGCCCACGGAGAAGGCAGTCATTTGAAGGTCAGTCCTGTCGTGTTCTTTGGATTTATCGAGGGAGGGAGTTCCAGAGTCGGGAAGCAGCATGGGCGATGGATTGAAATAATAGTAGTAATGATGGTATTTGTTGAGCACTTACATTGTGCAAAGCACTGTTCTAAATGCTGTGGGGATACAAGGTGATCAGGTTGTCCCATGTGGGGCTCACAATCTTAATCCCCATTTTATAGATGAGGTAACTGAGGCACAGAGAAGTTAAATGACTTGACCAAAGTCACACAGCTGACAGGCGGTGGAGTCCTGAGTAGAACCCATGACCTCTGACTCCCAAACCCGTGCCCTTTCCACTGAGCCACGCTGCTTCTCTTGAAGTGGGGAGAAGTGAGTGGGAGACGTTCAGTTAGAAGGTTTCGCTTCAGGAAAGCAGAGAGAGCAATGAAAAACGCTGTAATGTTAAGTGGGAATAATGGGAACAAGAGGAAAACCACAGAAGCAACCGGTAACAACAAAGGTAAGTAAAAAAATGACTACCTTTCTCTCTATTCATATACATATGAACACTAAGGGTGACTGATGAGATGATCTGATCAGGGAGGTAGGAATTATTTAGGAAAAAGCTCTCCTCCAGGAGGAGGGCTTTAGGGAGCATTTGATTCTGGGGAGGAGATGTTTGACCCTTGTCCAGCAGGTCTGAGCAAGCTGTTTGAGTGGCTCTGGTTCTCACTTGACCCAAATGAGAATCCAGTTTGAGAGGAGAGTATGGAGGTTGGTGAGGAAAGACGTGGTATAGGTGAGGGGTTGCAGAGCTGAGACACAAAGTCTTGTACATATTTGAATCTTTCGCAGTAAGCCCCCTCTCTGCCCTTCGCTGCCTGACTTTGAAGCTGAAGCAGACTCACAAGGGGTGATGGGCTAGTAGGCCCACTAGGACTTTTCTGTTTTGGATTCTCTTCTGCCGGGACATGGCAAGTGGAAACTGCATGGACCCAGCCTAGGTCTGGCCCATCTCAGCCCAGTCCCATCCTGGGGTTTGAGTTAGATAGCAGGGGAGCATTCATTCATTCAGTTGTATTGATTGAGCGCTTACTGTGTGCAAAGCACTTGGGAGAGTACAGTATAATAACAAACAGACACATTCCTGCGCATAATGAGCTCACAGTCTAGTGGGGGAGACAGACATTAATGTAAATAAATAAATACATAAATTACAAGTACATTTACATATGTGCTGTGGGGATGGGAGGGAGGGTGAATGAAGGAGCAAGTAAGAGTGGCACAGAAGGGAATGGGAGAAGAGGAGAGGAGGGCTTAGTCAGAGAAGGCTTCTTGGAGAAGTTGTGCCTTCAATAAGGTTTTGAAGTGTGGGGGGAGCAATTATCTGGGTGATATGAGGAGGGAGGGCGTTCCAGGCCAGAAGCAGGGGGTGGACGAGAGGTCGGTGGTGAGATAGACGAGATGGAGGTGTAATGAGAAGGTTAGCATTAGAGGAACGAAGGGTGTGGGCTGGGTTGTAATAGGAGAGTAGTGAGGTGAGGTAGGAGGGGACAAGGTGATTAAATGCTTTAATGCTAATGGTGAGGAGTTTTGTTGGATGTAGATGAGTGGGCAACCACTGGAATTTCTTGAGGAGTGGAGAAATATGTGGGGAGAGCATGTGTGAGGTATCTTGTCTCCCTCCTCATCCCGCTACTTGCCAGGGGGAAAGACTGCTCATAAGCTGCTCAGAGCTCAGCTTAGCCTGAGCGAGGGGCCAGGATAGGATGGCCAGACCCAAAGCTCCCTATTACAGTCCCACTTTCAGGTGGCCTGTGGGATCTAAAGTGGTACCGGATCCCTTTATGTCCGATTTTAGATTTTGGGCCCCAAGCCTCCCTCCGCTGCCGCTGCAGACTTCACACTGGCCCAGGAGGGACTGCAAAGACGCTGGAGCAAATAGGGCACCCGGCCCCCAACAACCAGAGATAAACTTTTGGAAGGTGCAAAGTCTGTCTTCTGCAAAATGGTATGAGTGACATCGTCATGTTGTGCCTTGTGCTCGGTGAAACACACACGTGACGGTGTGGTATCTCCTTGTCAGGGGGCAAAGGGGCCATCTACACATCCTTGGCCCAGGTTTGGACCCATTAAGAGTCTTATCCGATCACAGAGGCCCCCTCCCCATCCGCCATCCCCAGCCCTCCCTGGAGGAATCTCCATTCAGTGGGAACAAGACCAACTCCCCAGAAACACCCGTCCAACCTTGGGGGAAGTTCCAACTATTCTGGCCAGAGCAGACCCACAGTGGCCCCACAGAACATACGTGCATATCCATAATTTATTAGTATTGATGTCTGTCTCCCCCTCTAGACCGTGAGCTCGCTGTGGGCAGGGAACGTGTCTACTAACTCTGTTGTATTGTACTCTCCCAAGCGCTTAGTGCTGCTTCTCTTGTTGCCACTATTATTGGTGAATGATTTTTACCAAATTTTCCTGGTTGTTTGCTGTCTCCCCTTCCCCAGTTTCATTCATTCATTCAACCGTATTTATTGAGCGCTTACGGTGTGCAGAGCACTGTACTAAGCGCTTGGGAAGTACAAGTTGGCAACATATAGAGTTGGTCCCTACCCAACAGCAGGCTCACAGTCTAGAAGGGGGAGACAGAGAACAAAACAAAACATATTAACAAAATCAAGTAAATAGAATAAACATGTACAATCAAATTTATCTACATATATATGTATATATATGTGTATATATATATGTGTATATATATATGTGTATATATATATATATATATAAGCATATGGAGAAGCAGCGTGGCTCAGTGGAAAGAGCACGGGCTTTGGAGTCAGAGGTCATGGGTTCAAATCCCGGCTCTGCCAACTGTCAGCTATGTGACTTTGGGCAAGTCACAACTTATCTGTGCCTCAGTTACCTCATCTGTAAAATGGAGATTAAAACTGTGAGCCCCATGTGGGACAACCTGATCACCTTGTAACCTTCCCAGCGCTTAGAACAGTGCTTTGCACATAGTAAGCACTTAACAAATGCCATCATTATTATTATTATTATATATAAATGCAGAGGCCAGATTAAATAAATGCATAATATCAGGATATTCACCAACTGGGGCTACTTACCAACTCTGCGTGTTTGTGTAGGCACATACAAAAGTCTAAAAAGTAAGTCCTCAATCAAATGTATCTCAATAACATTCTCTTCTAATACAGTTATTATTATTCCGAATTATATTCCAAATCTATTCCACAGATTATTCCAAATAATCAATCAAGGGTATTTAGAGAAGCAGCGTGGCTCAGTGGAAAGAGCACGGGCTTTGGAGTCTGAGGTCATGGGTTCGCATCCCAGCTCCACCACAAGTCTGCTGTGTGACCTTGGGCAAGTCACTTAACTTCTCTGAGCCTCAGTTACCTCATCTGTAAAAATGGGGATTAAGACTGTGAGCCCCACGTGGGACAACTTGATCACACTGTATCCCCCCCAGCGCTTAGAACAGTGCTTTGCACATAGTAAGCGCTTAACAAATGCCATTATTATTATTATTATTATTATTATTATTATTATTTAGCGTTTACTATGCACAGAGTATCGTACTAAGGGCTTGGGAGAGTACAATACACCAGAGTTGTAGATCCGATTATGATTGAATAGGTTAATGGTTTTCTTTCATTCTGCCTATAGGAAGACCTGCCAAAAGTTTGAGAAGGCTGAAGGCTTAGAAGACATCAGGAATGGAAGACGACTCATTTAAATGAAGGCAGTTTAAAAGGGTCAGGCAATGGCCTAAATCACCTCCGTTAGCTGCCCCGTGAGGAGGGACGTGGCCTATTTTCAGTGGGCCCACCTCAGTCAATCAGTGGATTTATTGAGCGCTTACTGTGTGCAGAGCGCAGTACTGAACGCTTGGGAGAGAACGGTACAGTAGACTTGTTAATCACGATTGCTGCCTTCGCGGAGTTTGCAGTCTGGCTCTGGGCCCCCTCAGTGTGGGCACCTGGGGTGAAGAACCGACAGAACGGAGGCGGAGAGTGAGCGGAGTGAATGGGGTGAGGGGAGGCCCGTACCACGCGCAGCAGTGGGCAGCCCTCTGTGGCTTCTGGCCCTAAGTGGATCAGACCAGAGTGGACCGAAGGAGTGCGGCATCCGTCCAGGGGCCTGTACCACGAGCAGCACAGGGCAGCCCTCTGTGGCTTCTGGCCCTAAGTGGATCAGACTAGAGTGGACCGAAGGAGTGCGGCATCCATCCCAGGGGCCTGTACCACGAGCAGCACAGGGCAGCCCTCTGTGGCTTCTGGCCCTAAGTGGACCAGACTGGACCGAAGGAGTGCGGCATCCGTCCCAGGGCATTAAGTGGCTCCCTTGATCCCGTCCAGGCTGCGCAGGGAATTTTTGAAAGTGTGGGAGCTGGGGGCCAGAGGGGCAGCGGGGGACACTGGCCCACGGGAAAGTAGGGGGTGTGTGTCCTGTCCTGGCCATCCTCCAGCTCCCTCTTGGAAGTTGCCCATTGGCTCTGGGCTGGGCAAGCCACCTGCATCTGGACCTCCTGCGGACCCCGCTTTCCTCAAGGCTTCGAATCAACGCCTGGTCCGCTCCTCTCTGCCCCAATCGACCCACACCATGAAGCCTTGAGCGGTCAGGACGATGACCACAGTCCCCGTGAGTGGGAGGGGCGAGGGGCCGCCCCGCCGCCCACATTGGCCGCACCGGGACGGCGCCGAGGACCGCGGCCGGGGCTCGCTCCCCGCAGAGGAGTCCGAGGGGCCGCAGCCTCGGCTGACCCCGTTGGAGAAGCTGACGCGGGACATGTCTCAGGACGAGAAGGTGGTGAGGGAGATCACCCTGGGGAAACAGATCGGCTTCTACCGGATCCGGGGCCAGATTGGCAGCGGGAACTTCTCTCGGGTGAAGCTTGGAATTCACTCCCTAACCAAAGGTAAAATTCAGCTTTTAGTGGTCTGCTACCTATGGAGTCAATCGATAGTTTTTATTGAGTGCGTTCCCACCCAGTTTAAATTCCTCAAGGGGCAAGACCAGGTCTTTGCCTGCTGTGGCCTAGAGGAAAGGTAATGGCCTTGGAAGGCTGGAAACCTGGGTTCTAATCCCCTCTCTGGTATGAGAGTTAAAAAAAAATTTAAATACACAGGAGGGTTTAGAATAAGTCACCTAGGAGTGCTGAAATAAAATTTTTCAGCGCTTAGAACCGTGCTTTGCACATGGTAAGCGCTTAATAAATGTCATTATTATTATCATTATTATTAAGAGTATTGGAAAAATCACCTAACATTTCCTTGCCTCAGTTTTCTCATCTTTAAAATGGGGGTTCACTATCTGTTCTCCCTCCTACTTAGACTGAGAGGACCATGCGGGATGGGACTGTCTGGCCAAATTATATTGCAACAATTTATTATTATTATTATTATTATTATTATTACTGCATTTCTCAAACACTAGCTCTGTGCAAAGCGCTCTACAAAGAAGCAGCGTGGCTCAGTGGGAAGAGCATGGGCTTGGGAGCCAGAGGTCATGGGTTCAAATCCCACCTCTGCCACTTAGCTGTGTGACTTTGGGCAAGTCACTTCGCTTCTCTGGGCCTCAGTTACCCCATCTTTAAAATGGGGATTAAGACTGTGAGCCCCACGTGGGACAACCTAATCACCTTGTAACCTCCCCAGCTCTTAGAACAGTGCTTTGCACATAGTAAGTGCTTAATAAATGCCATCCTCATCATCATCAAAGAGCTGGGGAAGTCTACAGGACATAGCATCAGGCACTGTCAGCGGGGCTCTGCCTCAGTAGGGCAGAAGGGATGTTAGGAATAATTTAACCAGGCAGATTCATTAAAAATAACGATTCAATCAAAGGAGGAAAGGAGGGATTTTAACAGTGTTGTGAAGGTTGAACTGACAGGATTTAGTGACAGGTTGAATGAGAAAGATGAGCCAAGGATAACGCCAAGGTTATGGGGTTGTGAGACAGAATGGAAGGTGGTGCTGTCTACAGTGACAGGAAAGTCAATCGCAGGAGTGATGACATCTCCAGGTGTGGCTGTGAGGGCGGCCCAAGGGAGTGACAATCCCGGTGTCTTTTTGAACAGTTGCTGGCTGCGATCCTCCAGTGGCCTCTTAAGTCGTGCCCGCCCCCCACTCCCGTTTCCCCACCCAGTTCTCTTTTGGGGCTTTCCTTGCATTCTCTCCTGGGAATATTGGAGAGGCTGGGGCTCAGCTGAACTCCACAAGAGTCTGGGAAGCAGAATTCAGGCAGGCCCACCTCTGCTGCTGGTCTGCCAGCTGACCTGGGGGCCAGCTGAGAACCCCTGTGGGTCTACACGTCCTATCTGTGAGATGAAGAGAATAAGAACAATAATAATGGCACCTGTTAAATGCTTACTCTGTGCCAAGCACTGTAGTAAGCACTGGCGTAGATAGAAGGTAATCAGGTTGGATGCAGTATTGTTACGCGGCTTCTCACATAATAGAAGCCGCAGTTCAAGACTCTACACAGTGTAGGACAGCAAACTGCCCACAGAAGATGCTCAATCATTACTGTTGGTGCTGAAAACACAGCTCTCACAGAGAACTGTACTGGGCCATTGCTACGTGCAGAATGCCGTGTGGAGAGTATACAAAAGCAGTAAAAGATTCAGTCCTCGTCCTTGAGGAACTTAGAATTTACCGCAGGTGACAGGAGACATCAATTGGTGAATATCCCAGAGGTGTAATGGGGACCAAATATATCAGTAGCAGACACATGTTAAATAAGCAAATGAACATGTGCTGAGGTGCCTGGGAAGAGGGGAGTTAGTGAATGCAGGCAGGGCTCTTGTGGGAGACAGGCTTTGAGGGAGGTTTGGCAGGAGGGCATGGAGAAGCCTCTCCCAGAAAGCCCGTGAGGTGAGCGGTGCCAAGTCGGTCAGGGTGGCCTGAACTCCTGCAGCTGGAGGCGGCACAGGGCATCCTTGTTCCCAGTTTCCCGGACTCGCACAACTGAGGCCCATCTCTTGGGATGCCGGGGGAGGGCTGCCCTCAAACCTGGCACCTGGCAGCCAGGGCAGGGGCAGCAGGAAGGCGGTGGCTGGGCTCAACTGTTGCTAATGCTGGCTTCTGTCTCCTGCCAGTTGATAGTGCTGCTTGTGCGTGTGTGTGTGTGTGTGTGTGTGTGTGTGTGTGTGAGAGAGAGAGATGATGAGAATAAGAACAATAATAATGGCACCCGTTAAACGCTTACTCTGTGCCAAGCACTGTACTAAGCAAGGAAGGAAAGCCCCAGCAGAGAGCTGGGTGGGGAGACGGGTGGGGGCACAGTCACGATTTAAGAGTCCACTGGAGGATCGCAGTGGAGAGAACATCCGCATGTGTGCCCCTGTGGGTTTGTCCACAAGTTATCCTAACTCATCTGCAGTCCAATTTCATTTTTTTATGGTTTTTAAATTCTTTTAATGGTATCTGTTAAGCACTTATTATGAGCCAAACACTATTCTAAGCACTAGGGTAGGTACAATAACAATGATAACGATGGTATTTGTTAAGTGCTTACTGTGTGCCGAGCACTGATCAGAGTGCTGGGGTTAGATACAAGGTAATCAGGTTGTCCCACGTGGGGCTCACAGTTTTAACCCCCATTTTACAGATGAGGTAACTGAGGCACAAAGAACTTAAGTGACTTACCCAAAGCCACACAGCAGGCAAGTGGAGAGCCAGGATTAGAACCCACAACCTCTGCCTTCCAAGCCCGTGCTCTTCCCACTAAGCCACACTGCTTCTCTATAAGTTAATTAGGTTGGGCACAGTCCCCGTCCCTCAAGGGGCTCACAGTCTAAGTAGGAGGGAGAACAGGTATTTAGTCCCCATTTTACAGTTGAGGAAACTAGAGCACAGAGAACTTGTGACTTGTCCTAGGTCACACAGCAGAAAAGGGGTGGAGTTGGGATGAGAATCCAGGTCCTCGGGAATCCCAGGCCCATGCTCTTTCTACTAGGCCCCGCTGCTTCTAATTGCATGACCAATCCCGAATTTCTCCGTCTGGCGTTTGCCCTGGCCAAGCTCCCCGAGTGTTATGCACCCAATTCTATCTGGAACCACCCCCAGCACTGCGGGTGGCCTCTGGCCCGGGACCTCGTGTCGCTCATTTCCCGGTTCTTGGCTAGAGGAATCAAACCATTGAGGATTCAAGGACAATAATTTTTCCTGACGAAAGAGTAGCACAATCCCAGATTACCGATCCCTTTCCCTAAATGAGCCCAACCCCAGATTATTGATTCCTTTCCCTAAATTCTTGATCGTGCTTGAAGTGGACACCTGAGAAAAGATGAGGCACAGGTTTGGTGGATTTTTTTTTAGGTACGGTATTTAAAATTGATCCCACTAAAGTCCCTTTAGGGATCCATCATCAGTGTTTATTGAGCACCTATTGTCAGCGGAGCATTATACTGGGACTTCCCGTGAGCGGAGCACTGTACTAGGACCTTGGGAGCCTTCAGTAAAAGTAGAAGTCTTCGTTCTTGATCTCAAAGACCTTTCAATCTAGTGTAGGAGGTGGACAGAAAGACACAGATAATGGATAAGAAATTCAGTGGGAATAAGGAAATCATACCTACAACTGGTAACGACCAAAGTAAAACAAAACGGGATAAATGGATGAATGTGGAAGAAATAATCTGATATATACATGTACTTGTACTTCCCAAGCGCTTAGTACAGTGCTCTGCACACAGTAAGTGCTCAATAAATATGATTGATTGATGGATTGATGTGTGTTTAGGAGGTTGAGGAGATGTGGCCTCACCAGGGATGTTGGGTTAGTTGGAGGGTGCTTTCTTGGGGAGATGACTGTTTGGGAGGCTCTGGAGAGAGGGAGGAAAGTGGTTTGACAGACTTGAAAGGGAGGGGAGCTCCAGGAACAGGGAGAGGCCTAAGCAAAGAATAGCAGACAGGACTGTAAAGAGCAAGGAAAGCATGCGTTAGATTGGGCTGGTTCTGAACTGGGGGATAGTAGGAGAAGAGAGTGGAAAGCTAAGGTGGCGCCTGGTGGATTATAATAATAATAATTACTACCATTATAGTCGTTATTAACCACGTACCACGTGTCAAGAACTCTCCTAAGGTTTAGAATAGTATCGTGAGGTGACCGATGTTTGTGTAGCACACCATTAATCCCAGGCTCCTTTTGGACTTTCAGAGAAAGTGGCTATTAAGATCCTGGACAAGACCAAGTTAGACCAGAAAACCCAAAGGCTGCTCTCCCGGGAGATTTCCAGCATGGAGAAGCTGCACCACCCCAACCTCATCCGCCTCTACGAGGTGGTGGAGACGCTGTCCAAGGTGCACCTGGTCACGGAGTACGCCGGCGGCGGGGAGCTCTTCGGGAAGATCAGCGCCGAGGGGAAGCTCTCCGAGGCGGAAAGCAAACTCATCTTCTCCCAGATCGTGTCCGCGGTGAAGCACATGGTGAGAGAGAGGGGCATGAATAACTGGGGTGTTGGTTAAGCGTTTACTGTGTGCCAAGCATTGGGATAGAGATAAGCTAATCAGGACAGAGTCCCTGCCCCATGAAGTGCTCACGCCCACGAGTTTCCTATTTTCACTCCCTGCTCAAATCCTGTGTCCCTCCACCCTCCCTATCACTTGCCGCCAATGATCTTACCGCCTATTTCATCAAAAGAATTGAAACCACCAGGCATGATCAGCCCCAAATATCCACCTGCACTTCCCTAGTCGCATCCTCCTCCTGCTTCCTCTTGTATTCTGTCAATCTAACGGTCAATTCCAGCCTACCCAGCAGTATTGCAAGAGATCTGTCGTAATTATTGAGCACTTACTCTTTGCAGAGCACTAGACCAAGTGCTTGGGGGAGTACAGTATAACAATATAACGGACACATTCCCTGCCCACAATTAGCTTCACCTGTGCATTCAACCCAGCCTTTGGCACCTTAGAGCTCACTCTCTCCCATGGCTTCACCTATCCTGATGAGTCGTCTGTCAAAGCTGATGATTCCCAAATATACCTCTCCAGCCCCGACCTCACTCCGCTGCGGTCTCACATTTCTTCCTGCTTCCATGGCATCTCTATTTGGATGTCCCACCAATACCTCAAACTTCAAATGACCTAAACAGAACTCCTTCTCAACCCCATTCCACAACTGCCTTTCTTCCCTGTCTCACAGGCCCATATCTCCGATTCATCTGTTTCATTCAGTCCACATATTCAACCTGTCACTAAAATCCATTCCTTCCTGTCCACCCAACTGCTACCATGCTGATCTAAGTACTTATATCCCACCTTGATTACTGCATCAACCTTCTCACTGGCTCCTCTGCCTTCTGTCACTGTCCACTTCAGTCTTCACTTTACTTCCCAAATCATTTTTCTTAAAAAAAAAAATGCTCAGTCTTCATTTCCCCACTCCTCAAGAACCTCCAGTTGTTGTTCATCCATCTCCACATCGAACAGAAAGTCTTTACTCTTGGCTTTAAAGCATTTAATTGGCTCTCCTCCTGTTTCCCTACTTCTCCCACTACAACCCTGTCCACACACTTTGCTCCTCTAACACCGAACCACTCACTTATACCTCGATCTTATTTATCTCACCACCAACCCCTTGCCCTATGGCCTGCAATTCCCTTCACCTTCATAATGGACAGACCACCAATCTCCTCATCTTCAAAACCCTACTAACATCATATTTCCTACCAAGTGGCCGTCCCTATCTAAGCCCTCCCTTCCCTGTCTAAGCCCTTCCTTCTACATTGCCTATACATTTGGGTCTGTACCGCATAAGGACTATGATATTCACCTCTTCCCCAGCCCCATAGCACTTATATACTTATTATCATCATCACCATCATCAGTGATATTTACTGAATGCTTACTATGTGCAGAGCAATCAATCAGTCGTATTTATTGAGCGCTTACTGTGTGCAGAGCACTGTACTAAGCGCTTGGGAAGTACAAGTCGGCAACACATAGAGACAGTCCCTACCCAACAGTGGGCTCACAGTCTAGAAGGGGGAGACAGAGAACAAAACCAAACATACTAACAAAATAAAATAAATAGAATAGATATGTACAAGTAAGATAAATAAATAACTGTACTAAGTGCTGGAGAGAGTGTTATGCAACAGATTTAGCAGACACGTGCCATGCCTGTAATGAGATTGCAGTCTAGAGGGAGAGACAGACATTAATATAAATAAATAATTATACGTAATTAAAGATATGTACATAAGTGCTGTGGGGTGGAGGGTGGGGCAAGTATTCATTCATTCATTCAATCGTATTTATTGAGCACTTACTGTGTGCAGAGCACTGTACTAAGCACAACCCAAAAACGGGCTCACAGTCTAGAAGGGGGAGACAGACAACAAAACAATTTGACAGGCATTAATAGCATCAGAATAGATAAATAGAATTATAGATATATACACATCATTAATAAAATCAATAGAATAATAAATATTTACAAATGTACACAAGTGCTGTGGGGCGGGAAGGGGGGTAGAGCAGAGAGAGGGAGTAGGGGCAATGGGGAGGGGAGGAGGACCAAAGGAAAAGAGTGGCTCAGTCTGGGAAGGCCTCCTGGAGGAGGTGAGCTTTCAGTAGGGCTTTGAAGGGGGGGAAGTGTGCTAGTTTGGCAGATGTGAGGAGGGAGGGCATTCCAGGCCAGAGGTAGGACGTGGGCCGGGGGTTGACGGTGGCACGGGTGAGAACAAGGCGCAGTGAGGAGGTTAGCGGCAGAAGAGTGGAGTGTGTGGGGTGGGCTGTAGAAGGAGAGAAGGGAGGTGAGGTAGGAGGGGGCGAGGTGATGGAGAGCTTTGAAGACTATTGTGCGAAGAGCACTGTACTAGTGAGGAGTTTTTGCTTCATGCGAAGGTTGAGAGGCAACCACTGGAGATTTTTGAGGAAGGGGGGTGACATACCCAGAGCGTTTCTGTAGAAAGATGTGTCAAATGCCCGGAGGTCACAGATCTAAGTGCATAGATGATCCAGAAGGGAGAGGGAGCCAGGCTTAATCAGAAAAGGCCTCTTGGATGAGCCATGACTGGTGACCATCTGTAATTTATTTTAATGTCTCTCCATCTGCCCCTCTAGTCCGTAAACTCCTTGTGGGCAGGGGTTGTCTACCAACTCTATTCTACTCTCCCAAGCACTTAGTAAAGTGCTCTGCACACAGTAAGCTCAGAGTAAATACCACTGATTGAGGGAGAACAGGTATTACATCCACATTTTAAGATGAGGAAACTGAGGCACAGAGCAGCTAAATGAGCTGCCCACGTTCACACAGCAGGCAAGTGGCAGAGGTGGGATGAGGACCCGGGTCCTCTGATTCCCAGGTCCACGGTCTTTCTACTAGTCTGTGCTGCTTGCTTCTCAGGGCTGTTCAGGGCCCTTGGCCTGTCGCGTCCCAGGTCCAGGAGGTGAGGAAGGCTGTGCAAAGTGGCGGCTTTGCGTTTCGAGGGGCCATTTTGCTATTGCTGCTGCAGTTCTCTGAGCTGAGGGCAGCCTTTCCTTCCTTTGCAAACTGCGCAAACCGGCCAGAGCAGGCGCACGGACAGGCTTCCTCGGGATGGGCCCAGCTTTGTCCGCTCGCTGTGACACCACTCCGTGGTAAAATTCCCAAATCTTCTCAAAATCCCAGACCCACACCCTGAACCCCAGGATTCTACGTGAAAGGAGGTTGCCTGGAGTCACCATGGGGGGCAATTCCTGCTGGCTGCAGCCATTCCCAAACCAAGCAAGAAGCCTCAGGCACGGGAACTTAGATTGAATACGGAGAGGAGACAGAAAGAGAGAAGTGGGTTGGAAGTCAAAAAGAGAAAGGTGGGTTGGAAGACAAAAAGAAAGAGGTGGCTTGGACCCCAGTTCTTCTTCAACATCATCATCATCATCAATCGTACTTATTGAGCGCTTACTGTGAAGCGCTTGGGAAGTACAATTTGGCAACATATAGAGACAGTCCCTACCCAACAGTGGGCTCACAGTCTAAAAGGGGGAGACAGAGAACAAAACCATACTAACAAAATAAAATAAATAGAATAGATATGTACAAGTAAAATAAATAGATAAATAGAGTAATAAATATGTACAAACATATATACATATATACAGGTGCTGTGGGGAAGGGAAGGAGGTAAGATGGGGGGGATGGAGAGGGGGACGAGGGGGAGAGGAAGGAAGGGGATTCTTACCCAATTCTTACCCTTCAGCTCACTTACAGCACTTGTATATATATTTGTACAGATTTATTACTCTATTTTACTTGTACATATTTATTATTCTATTTATTTTGTTAATGATGTGCGTATAGCTTTAATTCTATTTGTTCTGACGACTTTGACACCTGTCTCCATGTTTTGTTTTGTTGTCTGTCTCCCCCTTCTAGACCGTGAGCCCGTTTTGGGGGAGGGACCGTCTTTATATGTTGCCAACTTGTACTTCCCAAGCGCGTAGTACAGTGCTCTGCACACAGTAAGCGCTCAATAAATAAGAATGAATGAATGAACTACAAAAACTTTTTAGAGAGGGGAAGGGGAAGAGAATGTGTGAAAGCCCCGTGGCCGTGAAAGGCTGTGAGAGTGGTGAAGGGAGATGATTGTGTGGGGGGCCTGAGTGTGTGTGGACTGCTACCTCCTCTTTGTTTTCTCCTCACTTTGTGGCCTCTACAGAGAAGGAAAGGGAATTGGAGAGGAGAGAAGCTGAACCCAATTTCCTTTAGTATTCCAGCTGCCCTCGGGGAAGAACTAGCAATGCCTATAGGTATTTTTGTCTGGGAAGCTGGAAAATCCAACTTCAGTCTCCCTGTCCCCTTCCCCACATAGGGTATTGCAGCATTAGAGGAAGGACCAGAGTTTGAAGGGGGTGAAATCAATCAATCAATCATTTTTATTGAGCACTTACTGTAGGCAGAGCACTGTACTGAGCGCTTGGGAGAGTGCAATACAACGGAGTCGGTAGACATGTTCCCTGACCACAATGAGCTAAAGCGGGAAGTGGGCACATCCTGTTCCTTTTCTGTTGCCCTTCCTAGAGGAATCAATCAGTGGGATTTATTGAGCGTTTATTCTGTACAGAGCACTGAACTAAGTGCTTATGAGAATACGGTACATTTCTAGAATGGCACAAAGAGCAATCAAATAGAAATAATTCCCCACAGAGGGAAGTCCTGGCTCTCTGTAAGCTTGTTGTGGGTGGGGAGTATATCTACTACATTGTTATATTGTACTCTCCCAATTGCTTAGTACAGTGCTCTTAACACAATAAACACTTCATAAATATGATTGACTGACTGACTCTCATGCTCTGGGAATTAGAGAGTAGCATGAGATCCACTTTGAAAAACAACTTGGGAGTGGAAGTTTGGTTCCCTTCACTCCTAAGCCAAATAAAACAACCTTGACTACCTAGCTGTCAAAGCGAAGGTCTACAATAGCAGATTCCGACTTGTTCTTCCCAAGCGCTTAATGCAGTGCTCTGCACACAGTAAGTGCTCAATAAATATGATTGAATGAATGAATGAATGATTCCTGGATAATTTGACCCCCAAGATACACGCTGGCCTCGACTATCTGAAAATTTCAGGTTGAAACAACCTTCTCCTTAAATATATATGTATATATGTATATATGTTTGTACGTATTTATTACTCTATTTATTCATTCATTTATTTTACTTGTACCTATCTATTCTATTTATTTTATTTTGTTAGTATGTTTGGTTTTGTTTAGACTGTGAGCCCACTGTTTGGTAGGGACTGTCTCTATATGTTGCCAGCTTGTACTTCCCAAGCGCTTAGTTCAGTGCCCTGCACACAGTAAGCGCTCAATAAATACGATTGATTGATTGATTGATTGTTCTCTGTCTCCCCCTTCTATACTGTGAGCCCGCTGTTGGGTAGGGACTGTCTCTGTATGTTGCCAGCTTGTACTTCCCAAGCGCTTAGTTCAGTGCTCTGCACACAGTAAGCGCTCAATAAATACGATTGATTGATTGATTGTTCTCTGTCTCCCCCTTCTAGACTGTGAGCCCACTGTTGGGTAGGGACTGTCTCTATATGTTGCCAGCTTGTACTTCCCAAGCGCTTAGGTCAGTGCCCTGCACACAGTGCTCAATAAATACGATTGATTGATTGATTGATATCCAGATGCTTGAGGTCCACGTGCTTATTGGGGCCTTCGTTTCTTCTCAGGCTCAGCACGAACTCCACCCCCTTCTTATTTTCAGCCTGAAGTTGAAAGTAAAGCCCCTTTCTCCTTCCTTGTCCCTCAGCACGAAAACCAAATTATCCACCGCGACCTGAAGGCGGAAAACGTGTTCTACGCCAGCAACACCTGTGTGAAGGTAGGGGATTTTGGGTTCAGCACGGTGAGCCACCGAGGGGAGATGCTGAACACTTTCTGCGGGTCCCCCCCCCTACGCGGCCCCCGAACTCTTCCGCGACGAGCGCTACGTGGGGACGTCCGTGGACGTCTGGGCTCTGGGGGTGCTCCTGTACTTCATGGTGACGGGCACCATGCCGTTCCGGGCCGACACGGTGGCCAAGCTGAAGGAGTGTATCCTGGAAGGCGCCTTCGGCCTGCCCGCCCACGTCTCCCTCCCCTGTCAGCGGCTGATCCGTGGCGTGCTCCGGCCGGCACCCGCCGAGCGATCGGGCGTCGACGCCATCATGAGCGACGCCTGGATGCGGGGGGCGCGGTACCCTCGGCCCCTGGAGCCTTTCCAGCTGGATCCCCGCCATCTGGCAGAGGCCGGCGTGCTCCGGGAGGAGGACCGCGAGGTCAAGGCCGCGTTGGAAGCGCTGGGGATTACTGAAGAGCACATCCGGAACAACCGGGGGCGAGACGCCCGCAGTCCCATCACTGGGGCCTACAGGATCGTTTTGCACAGAGTCCAGAGGAAGCGGGCCCTGGACAGCGTCCCCGTCGTCACCCGCCCGGACTCCGGGGCGGGAAACGCGAAGAGAGGGCCCAGGCTCTGCCGGGCCATGAGGCACACCTCCAAATTCTGTGCAATCCTATGAACGGGCGTCGGGTGGCTGGGGCCGTCCCCCCAGCTTCTTTTTCACAGGGTTTTCATTTTTCCTAGTCATTTGGGAGAGACTTTTGTAATTTTTAAATAAATTGAACACACTGCCTCTTAGCGTGGAAAATGCATTTCTGCCCTGCAGGAGTCTGGCATAATGGGGGAACCAGCGGCTGTCCAGAAGCTGGCCTGTGAGGGAGGCTGAACCTGCCGCTAGTAACTGGGCCTGCCCACTCTTCCCCGACTCAAAACTCAGCCACGGGAGAGCTGCTTATGAGGTAGAGGAAGTCCTCCTTGCCCCCACAGCCCCATTCAGGCATCACCCCCCAGTCTTCTCTGCTCCCGTTACTCTCCGAACTCCTGGAATGGATCACTTATGCCCACTGTCTTCACGTTTTCTCCAGGTACTCTCTCCTTGACCCACATAATCAGGCTTTAAACCCCTTCCCCCTGCCCAGACCACTCTCATCATCACCAGTGTCTTCCTTATATCCAAATCCAACGGGCCCTACTCTGTCCTAATCCTCCTGGATCTCACAGCTGCCTCTGATTCCCCCCCCACCCCTCTTGAAACACTTCCAGGCCTCGGTTTTATGTTGGGCTTTTTTTTTTCCCCACGGGATTTGTTTAGTGCATACTCTGTGCCAAGCACTGTATTGAGCACTAGGGTAAATGTAAGCTAATCAGGTTGAACAGTCCATTAGAGAAGCAGAGTGGCTCAGTGGAAGGAGCACAGGCTTGGGAGGCAGAGGTCATGGGTTCAAATCCTGACTCCGCCAATTGTCAGCTGTGTGACTTTGGGCAAGTCACTTAACTTTTCTGTGCCTCAGCTCCCTCATCTGTAAAAATGGGCCCCACGTGGGACAACCTGATCACTTTGTCTCCTCCCCAGCACTTAGAACAGTGTTTTCCAGTGCTTAGAACAGTGCTCTGCCCACAGTAAGTGCTTAACGAATGCCATCATTATTATTATTATGTCCCACCTGGGGCTCACGGTCTTAATCCCCATTTTACAGATGAGGTCACTGAGGCACAAAGGAATGACGTGACTTGCCCAAGGTCACACAGGTGACAACTGGCAGTGCCAGGATTAAATCCTAGGTCCTCTGACTCACAGGACTGGGCTCTTTCCACTAGGTCATGCTGCTTCTGGGTTGCCCTGACACGGTGCTAACGTAGCTCGCCTTTCCCTGAGCAGTCTTGAGGGCTGGCTCCCTTTCCACCTCTCCGCCTGTGACTGTGGATGTCCCGCTAGGCTGGATTCCTGCTCCGCTCCTGGTCCCTCTCTACACCCTCTCTCAGGAAGCCCATCTGCTCCCATGGCTCCAGCTACTGTCTCTATGTGGGACAGTATCTACCTCTCTAGCCTCCACCTCTCCTCTAAACTCAGTCCTGGAATTTCTCTTGCCCCCTGGACACCACCAGTTCCACCAGCATTTCAAACAGAATGGTTAATACTGGACTATTCATCTTCCCTCCTGCATTTCCTCCTCCTCCTCCCCTTCCCGTCTCAATGAATAACACTACCATCCTCCCTATCCCAGCAGCCTGCCACCTTGGTATCAACCCTCGACTCCGTGCTGTCTTTTGATGCTCATGTTCAATTAAGAAGCAGTGTGGCCTAGTGGTAAGAGGATGGGCCTGGGATCTGGGGGATCTGGATTCTGATTTCTGCTCTGCCTCTTGCCTGTTTTGCGACCTTCTCTCTGCTTCAGTTTCCTCAATCTGTAAAATGAGAATTAGGTACCTGTTCTCTCTCTCCCTTTGACATTTCTATCCTATTTATTTTATTTTGTTGGTATGTTTGGTTCTGTTCTCTGTCTCCCCCTTTTAGACTGTGAGCCCACTGTTGGGTAGGGACTGTCTCTATGTGTTGCCAATTTGTACTTCCCAAGCGCTTAGTACAGTGCTCTGCACACAGTCAGCGCTCAATAAATACGATTGATTGATTGATTGATTGATTGACTGTGAGCTCTGTGTGGGACAGTGTATCTGACTTGATTATCTTGCATCTACCCCAATGCTTGGTACAGTACTTGGCACAGGGTAAGCACTTAATAGCACAAGTATTGTACTTTCCAAGCGCTTAGTATAGTGCTCTGCACACAGTAAGCGCTAAATACGATGAAATGAATCAATTATTATTCAAAGCCAATCTGAAACCCTACTTCCTCCAACAACATTATTCTGGTGCCCTTTGTCTAAAGACTGTTAGTAGCCACTGGCAAGTGAGTGAGTCGGATTGACTAACCCGGTTGGTGAAAGCTTCACAACTAGCCAGAGGTTCTTTAGACCTGGATCACAAGATGTAATGTTAGTTGATCCCATTCATTCAGTGCTATTTATTGAACACTTACTTTGTTCAGAACACTATACTAAACGCTTGGAAGAGCTCAGCCTCCCAGGGTTCTTGGAAGTGTATTGGAAACAACTTAGAAAAGAAAGTAGAGGAATCAAGTAGGGTACTTGCCAGTTTTTTTTTTTAGGTTTTTCGAGAAGGAACTGGGAGAAGCAGCGTGGCTCAGTGGAAAGAGCCCGGGCTTTGGAGTCTGAGGTCATGGGTTTGAATCCCGACTCTGCCACATGTCTGCTTTGTGACCTTGGGCAAGTCACTTAACTTCTCTGAGCCTCAGTTACCTCATCTGTAAAATGGGGATTAAGACTGTAAGCCCCACGTGGGACAACTTGATCACCTTGTACCCCCCCCCAGCGCTTAGAACAGTGCTCTGCACATAGTAAGCGCTTAACAAATGCCATTATTATTATTGTTAATTCTCCTCAGAACCTCATATAAAGCCATCAGCCATCTCTAACAGTGATGTACCTATGCATTATTATGTACATATGCTTGTTCAATTGCATATTTGATTATACATTTTGACTACTCTGTAAATAACTTGTCTGTCTTCCCTTTGGTGTGTTAAACTCCTTGGGAGCAGGAAGTGGGTCACATGACTGCTTTGTACTTCCCAACTGCTTAGTAGTGATTTGCACCTAGAGAGTGCTCAATAAATTCTGTTACTGGAAAGGAGTGTGGACCTCACATTGGTCTTATCAGCCTCTCTTGCTCCTGCTGATAAATCTCAAGAGTCAATAGTTTAGTCTTCAAGTCCAAAGTCCAGCTATGGCCGTTTAAAGTGAGTTTCCCTAAAAGTTTCTTCATATGTTTTCATTCAGTAGCTGTGCCTCTCAAATCACAAGATATTTTTTGTAGAAGGTTGATGGTTTGACTCTGCCTGGAGCACCTTTCAGCTACAGTTCAGGGAGCCGGAATTATCTTTGGAATCAATGAATTAATTAATGCCATTTCTACTGAGTTCCAGAGAAAGCTCTTGGCAAAGTATACCAGCAACATAAGGCACAGTCCCTGCCCTCTAAGAGTTTACAATCTGGTGTGTGTGGCTCGGGGAGGAAGGTGGGCACAAATATTTTTAAACAGAGGGTGAAGGATTGAGGCAGTACTGTAAGGGAATCAAAACCAAATGGCTTAATCACTGAATGTATAACTGAATATACCTAGAGACAGTATTGAGAATCGATAAAATACTTAAGAACTACAGATGTCTGTATTGGGTGATAGATACTATCGGGGAAGTTTTTTGGAGGTGTTGGGATTTTTAGGAGGGTTTTTGAAGATGCAAAGAGCTGCAGCATGGTGGATTAGAAGCAGGAGGAAGAACAAGCGGTTTGTGGGTGAGGTCTCTGTACTGGGTACCCATCGTGTGCAGATTAAAAAATTCCTCAGTCACCAATAATAAATCCCCATTTGGCAGGTGAGCGTCAGATATGGTTCAGAAACGTTGACTGGCTCTTCAGGAGGAAACCAGGCTTCTGGAACCAGCAGCTTCACAGTGAGACACCCCCGAGCCCAACACACACACACACACAAGACCATCTGTTCAACTCCCACCTTGGCATTTACCCTTGTTATGCTCCAGATCCATTCATTCAATTGTACTGAGTGCTTACTGTATGCAGAGCACTGTACTAAGCACTTGGGAAAGTACAATAATAAACCATGCCATTCCCTGCCCACAGCGACCTCGCAGTCTAGAGTGGGGGGATTCCCACCTTAGTGGCGCAAGCCCCTTAGATTCACACCTCGTTTCTCCACTCAGTAGACAACTCTGGGACCTGAAGGGAGAGAACCTCAGCCTCTTTGTACTATGTCCCAGAGGTAAATGTCATCAACCTCCTCAATGTAGTTGAATAATTTTGTCTGATTATTAGGCTTGGCATTCCTCATGCTGTAAAACGTTTTGGAATCCCTTCTCAGACTCCTTTGGTCTGCTTTATTCCCTGTTTATGTGGGATCTGCCATGTTCCACTTCTCACTTTGGAAGGGCTTTCTGAACCAAGCAGGGGACAGCCAAAACAAAAAAGAGAGGAAAAAAAAAAGAAAGCTTGGCATTTAGGATACTACACACGTTTCAAATGCTTTTAGTCAATGGTATTTATTGAGGGCTTACTATGTGTAGAGCACTGTACTAAGCATACAAAACATAATTAGAAGACACTTTCCCACCCCATAACAGTCTAGAAGAGGAGATAGATGTTATTGGAATGATTTGTTACATTATAATTATAAATTATAATTTAAAGATATGTACAGTATGTATATAATGATGGCTCCTAGACTCACCCCAGTCTATTCTTTCCTCTCCAGAGGGATGGTTGTTTTACCCTATACCAAGATAAATACTGTCTAGGTCTGCAAAACCCAAATAAAGTGGCATAGATAGGCTGCACCCTAATTTGAGGGTAGGGAGGCAGGGGAAGTCACCATGGGCCTGAAGTATTCCTTTGAGGTGTGTATATTTAGCAGATCATCTGGATAACTAGACTCTTCTCCACTTGGGCAGTGTGGTGACCATTTGTAGCAGAGCTGTTGGGAGAGTCATTGGCACCTTTAACCATTATTTATACATAACGGATAAGCGCTTAGTACAGTGCTAAGCACTTAGTACAGTGCTCTGCACACAGTAAGCGCTCAATAAATACAATTGATGATGACCAAGTGCAGTCCAATAAGGAATCTGCTGCCCCAGGAGCTGTGCGGGCTGAACACCATAGTTCAAGTCAGGTTGACGGTAAGTGACCAGAGGGAAAGTTATGGCCGTTAGAAGGCTTGAGAAAGATTATCTATTTAACCTTCCTCTCAACAGTATATTAGAGTGACGAGGTGGGGATATTAGACAGCATCCTGCTTTTTTAAAAATTCTCATTGTCATGGAAGAAACTATCACTGCCTTTGTGTCCTCTGTTGCTTTCCAAGTGTAGACATCAGAATATGCTTCCAGTAGATGAACCATTGGTCTAGCATATCAGTTGATCAAATTTACGGAGCACTTACTGTGTGCAGAGTAGTGAACTACTTGAGAGAGTGCTTGAGAGAGTAGGTAGATATTTTTTAATCCCTGCCCACAAGGAGCTTACAGTCTAGCCTGACACCACAGTGAGAAAGGTTCAGATACAAGGGAAGGACAGTGGGGTTACCTGGAAGGGAGAGAAAGGTTTCTTAAAACCCCAGAGTCTCTTCATTAACTAAGGAACCAGAGATTTACAACAAAACCTAATACAACAAGACAACTGGAGAACCAGCAACTTACAACATGGATGACTTTTCTATATGAGGGTAAGAGTTTTCCCTCCTTCCCTTCCCCACAGCACCTATATGTTTGTACATATTTATTACTCTATTTTACTTGTACATATCTAGTCTATTTTATTTTGTTAATACGTTTGGTTTTGTTCTCTGTCTCCCCCTTCTAGACTGTGAGCCCACTATTGGGTAGGGACTGTCTCTATATGTTGCCAACTTGTACTTCCCAAGCGCTTAGTACAGTGCTCTGCACACAGTAAGTGCTCAATACGATTGAGTTGAAAAAGCCTAGGCTAGACTTAGAAAGCATTTGCTTACAAATCACTTTAGATACATTTAAGGTGTTTTTTCCCCCCTTATCAGGAACTACTGACTTCTAGCTAGAGGCTGGATGTGAAAAGCAATGAGATTCTTCAATAATGGTGGCTCCAAGCTACAACTGGGAGGCTCTGAACAGCAGTGATCTGGCACAAACAACCCCCTGTACTCAATCGTATTAAGGTTTTACAGGTGCAGGGCACTGTACTAAGCTCTTAGAATTGGTAGACATTCCTTGCCTATAACAAGCTTATAGGCTACAGCACGGGATATGTAAGAGATGGGATACCTCACTCCTTTAGTTGTTCACTTTCCGCATTCCTTCCTTTGATTACTGTGTGCTTATCACTTCTCACTGGGAAAGTTTTCAAAGCATAAGTAGGTCAGGGACACACAAAGTACACAAAACAAAAACCAGACCAAACTTGAACCTGATAGAAAGTGTTTCTCCTGGCAAATCTGACAAATTACAAATTAGGCAGAATGTCTGATTTGTGTATTTAAAATTGAAATTCCAAATGGAAAAGCAGCTACACGATGGGTGCACGTCTTACCACAAGTATGTACATTTATATCCTGGATTTAAAAGGTGCCAATAGACACCATGTCAGGAAGAAGTGAGAGAGATTAGCAAGCATTTGATTCAGTGAGCTCTTTATTAGTTGAACAATAGGGGAAGCCCATCATGTTCCCCATTTCAGCTCCTTTTGGGACAAGATACTTGTACTCAAGATTCACAAAGATCTGAACAAACTACACAAGTGGCAGAAATATTTCTAAAACTTTTATTTCAAAGTTACTCTTACGATTAATGAGACGGATGGGGTTAATATTCTGTGCCCAGCGGATCTAAGGGCTGCCCGTTGGTGGCCACGGACTCAACCACCTCCCGGCACACATGTTAATTTACTCATACCGTTTTTTGAGTCCATGATGCTTGCAAATGCATTTCATGCACCATTTTCCATCAGTCTTCAAATCAGAACATACATTATTCATCTACAAATGTTAAAATGAAGCCATTTTAACATGCTGACTGTACAAATCAAGCTATAGCTACCAGTTAGACTAGAGTATTTTACAAACACTACATTACACAATACCTTGCTATTTGTAACATATTACATTTCATGTCATTTGTGCAAGTATTAGATAACTAAAACTTCACAGAATTTAACCGTAAAATAAAGTTAAAAACATTAGTTCTGTACATTAGTTCCACTACCTATGAGTATTTTTTTTTTTTACAGACTCACAAGGCTCATGTCATAATTCAGCACAAACTGGGCCTGAAAAACTGCCAAACCTAGCTCCTCATAGTTCTCAAGTATTTGCAGTGGGAAATAGAACAAAGGATAACATAACCATCTTTTACCCATATCGTTGGATACTTCCTGTTTCAATTCAAGATGGGTGCAGATTATCAGTTTAGGTTGGGTCTCGAACACTACAATATCAGCATTAAAATATGCCTGGATCTTGAAAGTGTTTTATGCAAAACAAAACAAAAACCCCCAGGAGTAAAGGACTTCATGCTAATGAAAAGGTGTTGAAAACCCCACCTCCTTCACTCAAAATAAGGTGCAAAAAAAGAACCGCAGCGGCCCAGCCTTCCAGTCTCAGCCGTGCCACCAAATAAACCATTAAGGAATAATAATCAAGGAGCAGTAGAGCAAGGACAGGCACAGACAGACGTACAGACAGACACACACACGACTTCTACGATAGGGAAGAAATAGGGTGATATTATTTTTATGCCTCTAAGGAATCCGATCAAGACAGATCAACTCAGTTCACATAGGCTATTAGAACTTCTGGTCACTACTGAGCTGGATCTTGTCCAAACTGCTCAACTCTTCCTTTAAAAGGGAATAGCAGAGTCAGGACATTTCTGGCCCCACCATTTTCAAGTTTTATCCTCTATAAACAACGTCTAAAGGTACATATTTCCTGGGCGAGGAAACCTATGCCAAGTTTTTAGCAGTTTAAATATCTTCTCATATAAAAAAAAGTGGAAGAGGGAGAAAACTAGTACCGCCCTTCTTCTGCTAGGAGCCCAGTTCATTTTATCACGCTAAAATGCCAAACCTCATTTTACAAATAGCCAGAGCCAGAGGTATGAAGGTTTATACAGAGCCCTTAACATCTTTCCAATTTTCATGCTTTAGTGTTACATAACCACAACAGGAAATGTGTCAGCAAACTGAACAGAAAGCCTCTCAGATACGATAGCTCATCAAGCTCTAAGTCACATCAAAAACTTCAGCATAGGTAAACCCTTTAAGTTTTCCCAACATACCCCACCCTGTCTCCTTTTGCTCCCTTCCCCTCCACCCCCAGGAAAATTTTCCACCTCACAGAGGTGTTTTAGTGCTCTCCGTTGCTAATGGCAGCTGCTTCTGGGTCTGCTGTTGCAGGGAGTCTTGGCACTTTCTTAGCAGGGCTTGGGATGTGCTACAAAGAGGGAGGGAAAATACTGTTATATAAGCCTTCTAATTTGTTTGCCTTTTCAGCCACAATAATCACTGTACCGAAGTTTCTAAATTTTCAATGTAATTAAGTAGAGTGGAGCTGAAAATTAGATGACCCCAAGGAAGCAGCATGGCCTAAAGGGAAGAGCACAGGCCCGGGAGTCAGAGGACCTGGGTTCTAATCCAGACTCTCACTTACCTGCAGCGTGACCATGGGCAAGTCACTTAACTTCTCTGGGCCTCAGTTCATCATCATCATCACCAATCATCATCAATCATATTTATTGAGCGCTTGGGAAGTACAAATTGGCAACATATAGAGACAGTCCCTACCCAACAGTGGGCTCAGTTCCCTCATTTGCAAAATGGGAGTCAATACCTGTTCCCACTTCTACTTAGACTGTAAGCCCTATGGGAAACCTGATTATCTTCTACCTACCTCCAGCAATAAGTACAGTGCTTGGCAAAAAGCAAGCACTTAAATACCGCTCTGATTATTACTACTATAAGGAGATGAAATGCTGTAGAACTCCAATGGGCCACCCTCTCTGTGAATTTTCCCAATACCTAGCTATTACAGAGCTCTGCCAACAATACATGCTATTGACAATACAACAATACATGCTATTGACAATAAAGTGCTGGGCCAGCAAAAGAAATAGTGAATCAGCCCTGGAGGATAGCATTTTCCACATGTGCCTTGGAGGGCAGGTGGGAGGGATTGCTAATGGGCCCAGAATGGGCTAGCTTTCTTACCTAGTAAGCCCCACTGGCTGGAAGTGCATCTCTCCTCAAGGCTGGAGACAACGTTTACCCAATTACATTTATTAACAAGTTTCCTAAATAGCTCACTACAAGCCAATTAGGCTATATATTCAGTGTAAAGCTCTCACCTCTCCTTAAAACTGCATACTCCTAAAGAATTAGGGGGTTTCTGAGGATGAAAGACTTCTGAGCACAGGGGAGGAGTCTATGATGAACTTCAAGGCAATAAAAACAAAGGAAATAAGTTTCCCAGTTTGGCCTTTCCACGGTTCTGGAACCTTCTGGAGTTTGCTAGGAACCCCTGGCTTCCCAAGCAGCAGGCCTGCGATGCTGTTTAGACCTTCTGTTTTTCCTATGCTGAAAGTGATGGCCACATAGCAAGGAGGAGTTTGTGTCAGAGAAGCAGCGTGGCTCAGTGGAAAGAGCCTGGGCTTTGGAGGCGGAGGTCATGGGTTCAAATCCCAGCTCTGCCACTTGTCGGCTGTGTGACTTTGGGCAAGTCACTTCACTTCTCCGGGCCCCAGTTACCTCATCTGTAAAATGGGGATGAAGACTGTGAGCCCCCCGTGGGACAGCCTTATCACCTTGTACCCTCCCCAGCGCTGAGAACAGTGCTTTGCACATAGTAAGCGTTTGATAAATGCATTTATTATTATTATTATATGAATGGCTGCCAGGAGCTAACAGTTACCTTCTACTTAGGATTACCCATCAAGCTCAGTGCCCTTCACCCTAGCCCTATCATCATCATCATCAATCGTATTTATTGAGCGCTTACTGTGTGCAGAGCACTGGACTAAGCGCTTGGGAAGTACAAGTTGGTAACATATAGAGACAGTCCCTACCCAGCAGTGGGCTCACAGTCAAAAAGGGGGAGACACAGTGGGGCCATAATGGCAGTCTTGACTAGTGGGAACCAGAGAGTTCTCCTTCTGGGCCCCAGCATCAAATGAGCAGGAGACGTTAAGTCTCTATGTGCCCAAGGGGACAACAAACCCCCTGAGGGACAGAGACCCTATCTAATTCTCGCCTGTGTATTCTCTCCCAGGCCTCAGTGTTCAGAGTACCGTACAGGAAGCGCTTAATACTTTTTCCTACCACTGGGGATTAGATTTGGAAGGAGCAACAGAAACACATAGCAACACAAACCCACTTTTGGTAGGAATTCATTGTTAAATCAAAATTGGGACTCCTACATCTGGAAGGAAAAAGAAGTCATGTGGGCTAGCTTCCTGCTTGCGGGAAGGTGAAGGTGGGACCAGGGTAAGAGTCTCCAGGTATATTCCCTTCAAGGCCCTACTGAGAGCTCACCTCCTCCAGTAGGCCTTCCCAGACTGAGCCCCCTCCTTCTTTGCCCCCTCATCCCCCTCTCCATCCCCCCCCGTCGTACCTCCTTCCCTTCCCCACAGCACCTGTATATATGTTTGTACATATTTATTACTCTATTTTACTTGTACATATCTATTCTATTTATTTTATTTTGTTAATCTGTTTGGTTTTGTTCTCTGTCTCCCCCTTCTAGACTGTGAGCCCACTGTTGGGGAGGGACCGTCTCTATATGTTGCCAACTTGTACTTCCCAAGCTCTTAGTACAGTGCTCTGCACACAGTAAGCGCTCAATAAATACGATTGATTGATTGATAGATACACCCCACAGACTTATTTCAGTGTTTCATAGCCCCTAAAAGTCAAAGTGCTCTCCCTTATTTCCGACAACATCTCTTCTGTCATTTTAGTCACTTCCTATTCCGTGGTTCTCTGGTCATTTCTCTTCCCCTCGAAGGTCTTACAGGATACTTTTAAATCCATCCCTCCCTCCCACCACAAATTTTCTGAAGTCCCCTCAAAACTTTAGAGATAACCTCAAAGAATCTATATACATTCCATCTGTGCACTTGGATCTGTATCCTTTCGGCATTTGGTATTCACCTCAACCCCACCTCCACAACACATATTATATATATAATATACATATAATATACACATATAATATACACATATTATATACGGTGCAGGGGACAGGTCTCACCATAGGAGGATTTACTTCCCAGGTCTTTCACATGGATAACTATACATAAGAGTGACTTGATAGCTGACAAGAAACGGAATAGGTACAGGTGCCTATCCTGTCCTCCTCTCCATTCTGTTATTTGCAGACTTTGTTTCTGCCCTATCTTGAATTTCATTCTGCTTTGTACCCACCTCTATTTGCTCCTAATTTGCTGAAGTTCTTTTAAACGCTATACCTCTCTTCCAACGTGTAAGCGACCTTGCCCAATTTAGCATTGTTTAACAAGGTTGAGGAGCCCGGCCAAGGCTCCGTCTAAATGAGCCTTCCAGGGCCAATCCCTACAGCACCTCACCACTGATGATTATGCTGCTGGTGGAACTCAACATTTACCTCTCTCCTGATAACAGAACGGTCACTTTCCCACCTGGTCGGGGGACTCTTGTCGGGACAGAACCAAAATCGCTACTAAAGACTAGGCACATTACCAGTGGGAAGTGAACGGTTTGAGTCTTGTGAGAAAAATTTGTGAAGTTCATTTGATTTTATCTTTATTTTGGCAATAATTCTAGTATTACTAAGCCTTAGTATTGGCAGAGGCATCCATTTTAGTGACCTGACTGTTGTTCATGCAAGTTTCGACCTATAGAATGCACAAGAAAATATTCAGCTTACCTCATTAGTCTTGCTGGCGTGCGCAAGCCCTACTCCTGCATCTAAAGCACCATCATTTGGCAAGGGACGCCGAGCATATGTCCTTCTGTGCTTTTCATCCACTCTTACAAGGTACCACGTCCCCTCAAAGAGCCCATCCACTGAACTCTGGGGAATGTAATTGACTTAAAAAAAAAAAAAAGTTGAAATTATGCAAAATTAAAGACAGTGCAAGTTTCTCTGCTCCCCTTTCTAGACTGTGAGCCCGTTATTGGGTAGGGATTGTCTCTGTTACCAAATTGAACTTTCCAAGCACTTAGTACAGTGTTCTGCACACAGTAAGCGCTCAGTAAATATGATTGAATGAATGAGGTCTCACAAAAAAGGACAGATTTAAGGCACATGCAACATGAAAACTGTAATACACTCGGTCCTCCTAGAACAAGGAACTGTGTTCTTGACAAATCCCACTGGAAGGAAAACTCACATTAGAGTGCAAATGCACCACATTCTTATGTCACGTTCTATCCAGATAGACGTACGTACAGTCTTTAATTCCCTGATAAAGCCCTATTTAAAAAGTGTAGTGGAAACACACTTTTACAGAAGAACTGAGTGTAACTCCAAATAGGTTCTTTAATGAAAGCATAAAAACTCCAAATGCTTACCCAAGTGATGAGTTTCCTCTCTTAGCTTCATATTTTCAGCAAAGACTTCTGGTGAGATACAGGTTCTTGAGTCAAGTCTTGACTCAAGATCACACAGACTAGAAGTTATTTTATCCAAGGAAGAACCTGCAACAGATATGCCCAGAGATAAGTCACAGGAACAGACTGAGAAAGCACCACCCAATCTGGAATATGTGCAAGAAAAAATTAAGCCTCTAGCAGACTGCCACACTGCCACCCCGGGATCCTGCACTGTCTCTAGTTCACATCACCAAGTAACCTCCATCCCAACCCGATTCTCACCACTCCAGGGGTCAGAGAGAAGCAGCTGCAGCCTGGTGTCACCTCTGCAGAAGCTTGGGAAGCCAAGCCAGCTGCTGGAGCACTCAGTGTGGCTGCAGTTGTGACTATGGATTCCATCCCCTCGCCCCCTGCTACCTCACCTCCCTTCTTTCCTTCTCCAGCCCAGCCCGCACCCTCCGCTCCGCTGCCGAAAAACTCCTCACTGTGCCTCGTTCTCCCCCGTCCCGCCGTCGACCCCCGGCCCACGTCCTCTCCCTGGCCTGGAATGCCCTCCCTCCGCACATCTGCCAAGCTAGCTCTCTTCCTCCCTTCAAAGCCCTACTGAGAGCTCACCTCCTCCAGAAGGCCTTCCCAGACTGAGCCTTTTTCCTCTGCTCCATCCCCCTCATCTTACCTCCTTCCCTTCCCCACAGCACCTGTATATGTATTTATGTTTGTACATATTTATTACTCTGTTTATTTTACTTGTACATATCTATTCTATTTATTTTGTTAGTATGCTTGGCTTTGTTCTCTGTCTCCCCCTTTTAGACTGTGAGCCCATTGTTGTGTAGGGACCGTCTCTATATGTTGCCAACTTGTACTTCCCAAGTGCTCTGCACACAGTAAGCGCTCAATAAATACAATTGATAGATTGATTGATTCTCCTCCCCATTGCTACTACTCCCTCCCTCTGCCCAACCCCACTCCCCGCCCCATAGCACTTGTGCATATTTGTACATACTTATTATATTTTATTAATGTGTATATATCTATAGTTCTATTTATTTTGATACTATCGATGCCTCTTATTTTGTTTTGTTGTCTGTCTCCCCACTTCTAGACTGTGAGCCCGTTGTTAGGTAGGGCTTGTATATCTGTTGCCGAGTTGTACTTTCCAAGCATTTAGTACAGTGTCCTGCATACAGTAAGCGCTCAATAAATCTGATTGAATGAATGTGGACACTGAGCCACCAGGAGCCCAAAATTCCACTCCTCCTGCTACAGACCCCAATGAGCTTTATTTCTGTCAGTATTTTTTGGTTCATCTCTCCTTAAGTGTCTGTCGCCAGTCCCTTCTCCCAATTTTTAAACTGTGAGCCCCTTGAGCAACAGGGGTTGTGTCTAATTTCCCCACACATGGATTCTCAGTACAGTGTTCTGTACACAGTAGTGGCCTTTTAGGGCCATTACTTCACTATGGACTTGGAAAGGGCCAGCACAAAAAAGCAGGTGGACAAAATGTCACGAATAGATATAAAACTACTGCAGGCAAAGTACATCAATAACAAAACAGTAGGGAGAAGCCTGACCAAACCAGTCAACCTTTTCCAAGGATGCTTAATAAAACTAATTAGCATTCTCTAATTCTCTCAGAAGCAGTATGACCTGGTGGAAAAACTATTAGGCAAAAACTCCTCACCCTGGGCTTCAAGGCTGTCCATCACCTCACCGCCTCCTACCTCACCTCCCTTCTCTCCTTCTCCAGCCCAGCCCGCACCCTCCGTTCCTCCGCCGCTAATCTCCTCACCGTGCCTCGTTCTCACCTGTCCCGCCGTCGACCCCCGGCCCACGTCATCCCCCAGGCCTGGAATGCCCTCCCTCTGCCCATCCGCCAAGCTAGCTCTCTTCCTCCCTTCAAAGCCCTACTGCGAGCTCACCTCCTCCAGGAGGCCTTCCCAGACTGAGCCCCCTCCTTCCTCTCCCCCTCCTCATCCCCCCGCCTTACCTCCTTCCCTTCCCCACAGCATCTGTATATATGTATATATGTTTGTACAAATTTATTACTCTATTTTATTTGTACACATTTATTCTAATTATTTTATTTTGTCAATATGTTTTGTTCTGTCTCCCCCTTCTAGACTGTAAGCCCACTGTTGGGTAGGGACTGTCTCTATATGTTGCCAACTAGTACTTCCCAAGTGCTTAGTACAGTGCTCTGCACCCAGTAAGTGCTCAATAAAGAGCACCGACTTGGGAATTCTGGGTTCTAATCCTGGCACCATCATTTGCTTTGTGTGTGACCCTGGGCAGGTCACTAACTGCTGGGTTTCCTCAATTATAAAATAGGGATTCACTGTCAGTTCTCTCTCCTACTTCCAGATTGTGAGGCTCATGTGGGCCAGGGACTGTGTCCAACCTATTTTGTATCTACCACAGTGCTTGGAACATAGTAAGCACTTTACAACTGCCAAATTATTCTCTCTACCTTCAGTTTTTAAGAAAAATAACTCGGTATCAGAAAATATTCCATAGAAGTGACACCCAGGCCCGGCTTTTGGTGCGTCCCCAATTCTGACTGCTCTCCCCTACATGCACTCATGATAAACCCACTTCTCTACTATATTAGAGGGAAAGAAATGTCGTAATGACAAGTTACTTGTGGTGATGAAAGTGAAGCCAGTTTCATGACCAGCCTAGGAAACTCCCCAAAACTCTAACTCACCTGGTGTGGCATCTTGAGTAACTTTGAGAGAGTACAGAGTAGCAGCAAAACCAGACCCATAGGAGAAAACACCAATCCTCTGTCCTGCCAGCTGTTGAGGAGAGTACCTGTGTAGCAGATCAATCAATCAATCAATCAATCGCATTTATTGAGCGCTTACTGTGTGCAGATAAAGTGGTTAGCTAAAGGCTTAGATCGGGGCCATCTAAGATGTATCAATAACAGACCACATGAATTTTTTAAGCAGCGTGAAGCTGTGGCTTAGTGGATAGAACATGGGCCCGGGAGTCCGAAGGTCATGGGTTCTAATCCTGGCTCCGCCACGTGTCTGCTGCATGACCCTGGGCAAGTCACTTCACTGGTCTTCAGTTACCTCATCTGTAAAATGGGCGTTAAGAGTGTGAGCCCAAGTGGGACAAGGACTGCATCCAACCTAACTTGTATCTACTTCAGTGCTTGGCACATAGTAAGCACATAACAAGTACCATTTTTATTATTATTATTATTAATCGACAACAGTGAAGTATAGTTATGTTGGAAAACTATGAATTTCTTAGCAGCAATAGGAAGTTACCAGCCTAGTGCAAATCATTGATCAATTTTAATCAAGTCAATGAGAGTAGCAGCATGGTGTAGTGGATACAGCACGGGCCTGGGAATCACAAGGTCACGGGTTCTAATCCTAGCTCTGCCACTTGTCTGCTGTGTGGCCTTGGGCGAGTCACTTCAGTTCTCTGTGCCTCAGTTACCTCACCTGTAAAATGGGGATAAAGACTGTGAGCCCCACGCAGAACAGGGACTGTGTCCAACCTGATTTGCTTGTATCCACCCCAGTGCTTAGAACAGTGCCTGGCACATAGTAAGTGCTTAAATACCACAATCTTCTTCTTCTTATTATTACTATTACTTAACTACTAGAGAACTCTAGGAAGTATCCAGCTGAGGCACATCTCAATTTAGAATAAGCACTACTGGCCTAGTAGTTAATGTGGGATAATTAGGGAAAAAATAAATAAATCATGGGGGGTTGGGAGGATAGGGGCAGGAGAGATGGGAAAGGAGGACACTGCACAGTGAATGGAATGGACTGCACTAGATCTGCATGGTAGATGTCCCTGATTTAGCTAGTAAAGATTCAATGAAATGGGACTTATATAAAAAAAAAAAATACATAATCACCTCTACTTTCCTCCCCTTTTCTTGCCCCAGTAGTACAGGGATTTTTTTCATACCAATCTAAGTTCAACAATTTACATCACCTTGCAAGAAGACTATGGTGCAGAGACTATTGATCTTTACATTTATAGCAATTGAAGTTCTTTGGGGCAGGGTTTTTTTTTTAGGGTATTTGTTAAGTGCTTCCTATGTGCCAGGCACTGTAATAATAATAATAACTGTGGTATTTGTGAAGCACTTACTGTGTGCCAGGAACTGTATTAAGTCCTGGGGTGGATACAAGCAAATCGGGTGCTAAGGACGGGGTAGATACAAGCTAATCAGTTGGACACAGCCCAGACGGTTTTAATCCCCATTTTATGGATGAGGTAACTGAGGCCCAGAAAAGTTAAGGGCCACACAGCAAAGCCAGCATTAGAACACAGGTCCTTCCGACCCCCAGGCCTGTGCTCTATTCACTAGGCCACGCTGCTTCAGTTGTACATTGTTCAGTTTCACTGCTCCTGCTAAAGGAGATTTCATCTTTAGAAATATTACTGTGGCATTTTGATCCAAGGCCAGCAGAAGGAATTTTGCACTTTGCTAATAAGTTACACTCAGATTAAGAAAAAGTCTTATGTGAAAAACGCAAAGGAAAAAAAATATGCCCCCAACTCAACTCTATTAGGTCCCTGCCTTTCCATCCTCCTCATCTAAATTGGTAAGTGAGTTTGAAGGTTTTGGGAGGATTTGAGGGGAGCAGTAGAGGCTGGTTATTGGGGTGACCCTCAAGCCAAATAATGGTTCCCTTCTGATTTTCAGACTTTGAAATTCTACACCCTCCAAGGAAGTGATCTGAGACCAAATCTACAGTACTTACTGTGCTAAAACAGAAGCAAGGGAGCCATACACTGAAGGAGTGTACATGTTTCCATTTTGATTAGACATGAGAAGAGAAGCTTTAGTTTTCTGATTAAAGAGCTCGGCACTAGCCTTCATAAACGCCTTTTCCACATCGCGATCGAAGTATGTGTCTTCCAATTTAACATCCCTAAAAAAGCAAGATTTAGAAAGACGGTAAGCCACTATTCAATGCAAAGCCTTAGAAGGTCGCTAATCTCCTTCAGAAACCCTACTGCTCAGGGGGTGGGGACTTGATTTAATGCTTGAATTGTTGCTTGAATAATTAATTGAATAATTAATTGAATAATTGCTTGAATTGTTTGGAAGTGCCAATAAATTATTTTTGTGACTGTCTGGAAAGGGCAGGTTCATTCATTCATTCAATCGTATTTATTGAGCGCTTACTGTGTGCAGAGCACTGTACTAAGCGCTTGGGAAGTACATGTTGGCAACATACAGAGATGGTCCCTACCCAACAACGGGCTCATGGTCTAGAAGGGGGAGACAGACAAAAAAACAAAAAAACATGTAGACAGGTATCAAAGTCGTCAGAACAAATAGAATTAAAGCTGGGGATAGTGTTTTCTCTCCCCTTTAACAGCGGAAGCAGCAGGATAAGGGCCAGGAGACCCTGATTGTCATTGAAGGACGTAAGAATTCAAATGTAACAGGTTGAAGTTACCTCACTGAAGTCTAACAAGGCTGGTTTACTGGAAAGGTAGTACCATACTTAAAACAAACAAAAGCTACAATAACTCTTACCCAAAGGCTTCCAGGCCATTAAAGAGTTCAGTCTTCATGTCCTTATTTTGGCTACTTAGGAAATCATTCAGCAATAAACGTGCTAGAGATTTCTGAACAAGTTTACAGTAGGGTGAATGAAAGATCACAAAGCCAAAATCATTCAAGGTAAAATCGCTATCATTTCCCTCTGAAACAGAAAACCAAGAAATTATGGCATTTAGGCATAAGTCTTCAATGGAGGGCATTCTTTTTAACTTACTTAAAAACTCATCTTAGGAAAAAAAGGCAGTAACAACAATTTTTCAAGATCTAACAATAATAATAATAATAATAATAATAACGTAACTTGTCATTTCCCTAGCTCCTGCCAAAGAGGATTTCTAGAAAACACAAGCTTTTTGAAGGACAAACAAATTATACTAGAAGGGTTAAGGAGGGAGTTGTGCATTTTCTGCATGTTACCATATACTCTGTAATTCAAATTTATTTTCTTTCCAAATTCCAGGGTCTTCTTAAATGGTTACCACTCATTCTTCTGCACTTTGAAAACCTTGGGTAATCCCTCCAAAGCTTTTTGTTAAAAACTAATTATTTTGGATAAGATTTCCTCCCAGTCATTTGAAATTCTAGGTAAGGCTTGTCTGATGTGATAGGAGAAGCAGCGTAGCTCAGTGGAAAGAGCCTGGGCTTTGGAGTCAGAGGTCATGGGTTCAAATCCCAGCTCTGCTAATTGTCATGTATGTGACTTTGGGCAAGTCACTTAACTTCTCTGTGCCTCAGTTACCTCATCTGTAAAATGGGGATGAAGACTGTGAGCCCCCCGTGGGACAACCTGATCACCCTGTTACCTCCCCAGCATTTAGAACAGTGCTCTGCATCTAGTAAGTGCTTAATAAATGCCATTTTTATTATTATTATTATCATCATTATTATTATAGGACTCTCGATTTAAAAGCGGGTGCTTCCTCTCCAGCTGTAGCTGACAGCCTGGGAAAATGTTTCTTACATGACAAGCCTTAGGAGCGGAAATAAACATGAGGAACTGGGGGGCGTAAAAATAACTTTTACATTAGCTCTGTGATCTTCAAGTGAGGGTATGCTGTTCAAAAAGAGAAGTACCTCTTGCTTAGATTATTTGCAGCACAACAGTTCAACTTCTGGACAAAAATAATCACCAAATGAATGTTGGAAAAGGGACTTGGTCATCTAGGCTTTAATTATAGCTCACCCAGTTACAAGTAGCCTTATTTTACACGGCTCTTCAAAGCCTTTGGATTTTCCAAGTGAATGGAATGGACTGCATTAGATCTGCGTGGTAGATGCCCTTGACTTAGCTGGTAAAGACTCAATGAAATGGGACTTTTTAAAAAGACATAATCACCTCTATTTTCCTCCCCTTTTCTTGCCCAAGTAGTACAGGGATTTTATAGTACCAGGAGTGCTCAGATAAGTATCAAGTCGGTTGGCTCCTTGGAAACTGTACATTTGGTTCCTAGTTTAAAGATCTAGGGGGCATTTCTTTTCCCTAATACAGGGCTAGTGTGTAAATACTGAAGATCCTCCTCAATCCCACACTGTTTCTTATACACAAAAGCTGCTTATCAGCACTAGTGATTCACCTTGAATGGCAGAGTTTAGGGTGAATGGAAATGGGCCATTAAAAAAAAAAACTACCTAAATGTTATGCCCTACATGAATTAAAACATAATACAAACAACAATATTTGTTAAAAAGTGCTTATTATATGCCAAGTACTGTACTAAGCCCTGGGTAGATATAAGTTAATCAGGACTGACAGTTCCTGGTTCACATAGGGCTTGAATCGCCTTCTTAAGAAAAAAAAAAAAAAGAATGGTATTTGTTAGGCACTTACTGTGTGCTAGGCACTGTACTGTACTAAATGCTGGAGTGGATACAATTATGTTGAACACAGTCTACATCCCATAGTCTTAATCCCCAATTTACAAATGAGCAATCAGGCACAGAGCAGTGACTTGCCCAAAGTCAGACAGCGGGCTAGTGACAGAACTGGGACTAAAATATAGGTTCTCTGAGGCCCAGGACCATGCTCTTTCTACCATAAAAGCAGCATGGCCTAGTGGATAGAGCTTGGCCCAGGGAGTCAGAAGGACCTGGGTTCTAATCCCAACTCTGCCACTTGTCTGCTATGTGACTCTGGGCAAGTCACTTAACCATTCTATGCCTCAGCTACTTCATCTCTAAAATACAGATTAAGACTGCAAGTCCCATGTGAGACAGGGACTGTGTCCAACCTGATTATCTTATATCTACCTCAGCACTTAGGACAGTGCTTGACAAATAGAAAAAAAGTGACCATCCGGAACATGCATTTTAAAAATCCTAATGGGGAATTCCATTTCAGTTCAGGAGTCCCACTCAAATCACTTTAGTCTTTAAAAGGGTTGGAGTTTTGTTTCACTAGTTTCATTCTTTTCCAATATGGTCCATATTGTATATATGTATATATGTTTGTACATATTTATTACTCTATTTATCTACTTATTTATTTATTTTACTTGTACATTTCTATTCTATTTATTTTATTTTGTTAGTATGTTTGGTTTTGTTCTCTGTCTCCCCCTTTTAGACTGTGAGCCCACTGTTGGGTAGGGACTGTCTCTATATGTTGCCAATTTGTACTTCCCAAGCGCTTGGTACAGTGCTCTGCACATAGTAAGCGCTCAATAAATACGATTGATGATGATGATGATATTATTCATCCAGGCAAATTCCTCATTTTAATACTTACCTGCTTCAGTTTGCTAGTAAATCCAACTTTAGTTCCAGAGTCTAGCTTTTTCAAATTTCTTTCCCCTTTGGCTCTAGAAAAAGGATTTCTGACAAATCGATTTAGGGTAAGGGTTAAATTTGAAAGCGAGATAATGAGCGTGAATGTACTTGCCACTCTTGAACCTGGCATAAACCTATAAACCCCGGCTCGATTTGCAGACAATGTGCACAACGTTGCCAAGCTTGGAACTGCAAAGAGCCCAATGGAGTTGGAGAACAGAAAGCGTCCGACATCTGTGAGGGCAGACACATTCTCCCAATAAGATTTTACAAAGATACGTACCCTTTTGCCAACGAGCACGAATCTTGTTGCGGTAGACGGAATAGCAGCGATCCAAGGCACTGAGGTAGCACTGAATGGACAGTTTACCATCAACCACGGGATACTCAGACATCATATCGGGTTTGTAAAAGTCATAGGCATGTTGCATGTGTGTCCCACGCAGCCCTAGTCCCCCCCAACAAAGAATAAAAACAAAAAAGCTTTCAGTCCCCTGCCGTCTTAGCTAGTAGGCATGTCGATTTCAACATGAGCCCCAACGTGGTCACGAAGTGCCAACAGCCTAGAGCATACACTGTAATAGTCCCATGCAAGTGTGATGTGGGCACAGGGGAAATAATGGTATGGCTTCATCCCAGTAGTAATAAAAAGAACAAACTCATTTAAATATCTATATTCTTTAGCAACTAATCTTCCACAAAAACCTGTGACTCACCTCGTTCAAAAATTAACGGGGCATTTGGGCCAATAAGGATAGCAACCGCTCCTGCTCCACCTGTTGGCCTAGCGTTTCCCGTGGCGTACACGGCAATATCTCCTGCAACAACCAGAGCGTAGCGGCCTGCAAAAGACAATTTTCCAGACTTAACTGACCGTTCAAGGGTAAACAAGACGACTTCACAACATATACGTCAACAAAACTGATGTCAGCATGAGGCAATTTCTAGGGGCAAACCCTGACCATCCCCGTGGCCGCCAACCTGGAAAACCGTTTCGTGAGTAGTCCGTGAAACTGCTTGGCACGTAGTAAGCGCTTAACAAATACCATCATTATTCAACACATTCCAGAATGGCTTTCATTTTAAGATGTGGCAAGAGATCAATCATCCAAGCATTCCAGCTAAGCTGACAACTGCTTTTAAAGGGACATCCTAACTCACCATCCCAAGAACTGGATTCAACCCAGTTAATCGCATTGAAGACGGCAGCAGTGCCGCCATAGCAGGCGTTTGTGGTATCGACGCCTTCGATATCTGTGTTCCCAGAATCTTCAAACAGCTGCATCAGCACTGTCTTCACGGACTTGGACTTGTCGATGATCGTCTCCGTGCCGACCTCTAATCGGCCAATGCAGTCGTAGGAAAGGTTGCTCCTCTCCATCAGATTCTGAACCACAGTCAAGCACAGCGAGTTAATGTCTTCCCTGTCCGAGCAGAAACCCATCTTGGCCTGGCCCAAACCAACGGTGTATTTTCCGGCGTCGACTCCATCGAATTTCTCCAGCTCCACTTGATCGACATATTGAGAAGGAAAATAGATCTCGAGGGCAACAATTCCCACATCTTTAGGCCAGCAGGCTTCGGCATTCAGAGGAAGAGACCCCGGCATGGTGAGGGAACTTCAGAAACAAAACAAAGAAAGACAAGACAGAGCCGTTTGGCTTAAGGCACAACTCGGTCATTTTCTAAGAAATGGAGAAATCTGCAATAAAATTTCGATAGTTTTTCTAAGTGTTTATGGAGTTTACATTAATACTGCTTCTTTTAAATACCAATCTGTCTATCGCATGCAAAGTTAGGAAGGAGGCAGAGAATGCTTCTAAATCAGTTTCTCCCAGAACCACAAAATGGCTAAACTGCAACCTGGCACAACAGAAGCAAGCTCAGGGTTTTGATACATTAGTTTCTTTCCACACTGCATTGGTCAGGTGGGTGAGTAATAAGGAGAGCATGAACACACTCACATGAGAGATCCCAAGATCCTGTGATTTTATAACTCTCTAAAAAAAATATATATATAGAGAGAGAGAGATACATCTATATATCTATATATCTATATATCTATATCTATATATAGATATATACATATCTTCAGTAGGTCTGTCCATCTACCGAATATACATATATATTTAGAGAGTTATAAAATCATAGGATCTTGGGATCTCTTTACTCTGTACATTTATGCTGTCTTGGGGGGGGCGGCGGGGAAATAAACTAAAAACAAATAAGCCCCACCCCAAAACCAGGCAGTCAAGACTCCAAGCTCAGTAAATTTTTATATTAATAATTCAATGTGGAAGGGACTAGTCACCATCAGTCTTCTCAGCCACAAATCAATAATTTAATCTTTATCGTTATCACAAAATCAAAACAGTTACACGTAAACAAAGTTCTTGTTAGAGGCAAAGTTCAGCTAAGTAAATAGTATATGCTATTTAAAAAAATATCAACGGTCTTGGGCACATATCCTTGGCCTACACTAAAGACATGTTCTATTTATGGCAAAAGATTATGGCTTGAATGTTGCTTTCAGCAGTGAATCCCAGGAGGGCGCAATCCAAGCCCAGATGTAACGTTCACCGCAGTCTACTGTATTTCCATTGCCACAAGAAGCAAAAAAGTGTCAGATCCTCTGTGTAATTCAACCCTATGGATATAATCTCACCTACAGGAGAATCTTTTAGAATGGAAGGACAAGTCTTCAGCCAGCCAATTAGTGAATAGCATTTACTACAAGTCTACTCCATTCAGGGCTTGTACTAAGTACTTGGGAGAGCACAACAGAAGTACTAGACATGACTCCTGCTCTCAAGGAGTTTACAATCTACCAGAGAAGCCATACACTAAAATAAATTACAGATTAGAAAAGCAGCGTGGCTTAGTGGAAAGAGCACGTGCTTGGGAGTCAGAGGACGTGGGTTCTAATCCTGGCTCCGCCACCTGCCCTCTCTGCAAACTGCTTAACTTCTCTGGGCCTCAGTTACTTCACCTATAAAATGGGGATTAAGACTGAGTTCCACGTAGGACAACCTGATTACCTTGTATGTACCCCAGTGCTAAGAAGAGTGTTTGGCAAATATTAAGCACTTATCAAATACTATAATTATTATTAGACACAAGGAAATGATGAAATATCAAGATACATTACCACCCCCCACCCCCCCCAAAAAAAAAGAGGACAGTGAGTCACTTAAAGGAAATGGAAGTGCTGGGGTATCTTCCAAGCTGCTAACACCACTCAGGGTTGATCAATCTCTTCCACATTCCTAAAATTAGGAATGTTTACTTGCATTTGGATAAAGTTGAAGTGGGATCTATTCAGTTACCAAACAAGCCGATGGGACTCGGGGACTCAATAAGATGTTCTACCTCTCATCTATTTTGGGAAAGCCACTTTAAAAATCTTGACTCTGTTGAAGATGTCAGCCATACGATATCAGTTTTATTGCAAAGAATAACCTCTATAATACTATAGAAATGGGTTTTAACAATCCTCAACACAAAATATCCCCAAAAAACTTCCTTTGAAAGTGCTCCTTGACACCCCACCCCACCCCAAAATACTCAAAAACAGCCGGGATTTAATAAGAAACTTATCTGCTGCTTCTGTCCACTGTTATTATAACGGCTCTACACCTCCAAAATGCTTTGAAGTAGGCCCTCTGCTAGTTCACTGCGAACACCCCAAAATTGGATCTGGGAGAGAGATTGGGTGGTAAATTGGCCTGATAGCGAGAAAGGATTTGGTGGTCATTCTGAAAGAGGAGGACACCACAATGGTGCATTTTAGATCCCACTTCCCAGCAATTTAACTTGGCCCTGAGTCGAAACACAGAGCAACTCACTGCCCGGCTGGATGTGTGAAAACTGGCTCTACCACTCGTTGCCTTTTTTTTTTTTTTAAATCATGGTTTGAGTCTCACCACTCCACACCCCACCTCTGCTATTCTCACCACTGCAATAAAAGAATTGGATCTTGAAGACCAAAAATTGATTTGGAGAAAATACCAATTTTGAGTCCTGTTTCAGAACATATGTTTTAATACAGATTTAAAACTCTGAGATGATAAAATCCTGCATCGAAAGTCAAAGTCAAGTGCATTTAAGTGTAAAAAGCCCAACATTTTCCCATGTTAGGTTAAACTAGCACAAAAATCTATACTGGTAATGATGGATTTGAATCAAGTGAAAATTGTGCTTCCAGGAAGGCTTCTGAATGATTAGCCTTGAAGAAGAAGAAGAAAAAAAAATGAACAGAAATTTTGAAGTGCTCTGCAGAGTATGGCAAGCAGTGATTTTAGGAAACATTAATCAAAAAGCCATCCATTTATTGGATTCTGGGTTCAGTGTAATGATTGTCATAGGTAATGACTAAATCATCAACAAGCCCTTTCCAACCAGCATCATTCATTCATTCATTCAATCGTATTTATTGAGCGCTTACTGCGTGCAGAGCACTGTACTAAGCGCTTGGGAAGGACAAGTCGGCAACAGATAGGGACGGTCAAATCATCAAATCAACAAACGCTGTATTTCCTGCCCAGAAGCACATGGCACTATGCAAGCTGGCAATAGCATCATGGTTCCCGCTCTTCAGGAGCCTACAATCTAAACATATTCATTCAGTCTACATAAAAAGGGAGAAGTATGTAATAAATCTGTCGAGACATAAAAGGGATGTTTTTGACAGGTGAACCAGAAACCTTAGCAGAGGTTTACCTTTACCATACCTATACCATACCTATACCTTTACCATAACCTTTACCATAATCTGATAGGTAAATTATTTCGGAGAAACACTAGCAGGTTTCATGCAACATTTTCTCTAGCGTCATGCAGAAGTCCAGATTGAAGATCCTAATCTCCTCTTTCCCAGAAAATGCAGTGTAAATCACCCTGTGTTTTTTCTACCTGGAATTTGGAGCACTTTAAGAGCCAGGATTAATTTGATCACAAAAGCACCTAGAGGGTCTCCAACCTTTATAAGAAGACATCACTCACTTTGAACAAACTTCCACCTGAAGCATGTTGCCAATACCCTCTCACCCACCCAGAAAGCCTCTCCAGTGAGCAGCCGTGTAATGGAGTGTGAGCCCACTGTTGGGTAGGGACTGTCTCTATATGTTGCCAACTTGTACTTCCCAAGCGCTTGGTACAGTGCTCTGCACACAGTAAGCGCTCAATAAATACGATTGATGATGATGATGATGGAGGCCCTCTTTGCTATCCTCCTTCAGACGGTCAGCAAGAGTGGCAGCACCAGGCCAGTGGTTTTCTTACCCGTTTCTGCTCAACTTCTTGAGGGGTTCGCACGACTTCTAACTTGGTCAGGGAACCCAGAGAGAAGCAACAGAAGCCTTGTGATACCCTGAAGTTTTTAAGTCAGAGATACTTGTACTCCTTGAAGAAAGCCCTGTTCACCACCATCTCCTGAATTACACATCTCAGATGAACACTGGCTTCCTGTGTATTCCATCCTTTATGGAGTGGAAAGAGTCTTCTAGAGTCTCTTGGGGAGGGCGCAGCCCAGGATGGAACAACAAACTCAGATCCAGTTTGACAATGGGTTCCCATTGCTTCTGACAGTGCTTTGCACATAGTAAGCGCTTAATAAATGCCATTATTATTATTGCTATTTTCAGTCAGGTGGGTGACTCGCTGACTAGTGGACTCACCATCAAACTATATCTTGGAGAAATGAGCCTCTGAATCACCTATGAGTCAGAAAGCTCTGAGTCTGATCTGCTGTCATTGTACCTACCCCAACGATTAGTAGGGTGCTTGCCAAATACAGTAAGCTCTTAATACCACTATTAAGACATGTTATAGAAGTGTATTTAAGATGTGAGCATGTGGCAGTCTTGGCGGACAACAGAGAAGCAGCATGGCTTAGTGGAAAGAGCACGGGCTTGGGAGTCAGACGATGTGGGTTCTAATCCCGGCTCTGCGACTTGTCTGCTATGTGACCTCGGGCAAGCCACTTCTCTGTGCCCCAGTTACCTCATCTGTAAAATGGGGATTAAGACTGTGAGCCCCATGTGGGGCAGCCTGATTACCCTGTATCTATTCCAGCGCTTAGAACAGTGCTTGGCACATAGTAAATGCTTAACAAATACCATTATTATTATTATTATTAGTAGTAGTAGTAGTAGTAGTAGTAACAAAAAAAAAAAAATCAAGAAAAAGCAACCAGAAGAGACAAGGTCATAAAACAGACATTATTGTAATACAGAACCATCAGTTCTAGAACACATCTTCACTGCAAATTTTGGATAAAACACTGTTATGGAATTAGGAAACATTCTTCCCACAATGTGTCTGTCTGGAATTAGAAACTATTTTGCATGTATGAGCAGAGCCAGTACATTTTTCTGGAACACACCTCTGTGATACAGGACTATTTCCGGAACTAATTTCACCATGCACTTTAGTTATGGAAGGAAAAAAAAAATAGTACTACGAGGGTCATCATGCACACACAAGCACCAATATCCCTTGACATTTCATAAAACTTGACAAACCATAGCCTAGTAACTTTAAGCATGCCAAAAGCCCAACTTAAAATGAAATGCATTTGTAAAGAGAAAGGGTTGCAGGGACAAATCATCAAAGACAAAAAGTCGAATTCAAGGCCTGGCTAATGCAGCCAATTGAGCCAATCCCACTCCCCTATTGCTGATATTTTTTTTGACCTTTACCTCTATGTGGGAGGCTGAAGTTTGTTCTGGTTCTCAGGTGAGCCTTAACAATGACTTTATACACAATCCATTATGGTATATGCTACTGAGGTTATTTATTCACATGCCGGCAAAAGTATCCAAAATTAACGCACTGATTCTGCAAGAAGCGCCCAGAGAACTAAACTCCTTAAAGAAAATCCATCTTTTCACCCCAGCAAGCAGTTTTTGCGATGTTGTTTAAAAAGCTGCAAGACATGGCAATTACTGGGGATGCCATACCTGTTGGAGGGAGGGAGGACTTCAGTCTCCAGGTCTGTCAATCAGTATGGCTCCTTTTCCAAGCACTAGGAATTTCATATAAGATATTTTCAAAAATATCTCAAATCATTAAACTAAAGTCCACAGAACAAACAACACTTGGCTACATGCCCTTCTTTCAGATTCAAGGGAAAAAAAAAAGTCATTAACTGGCCTAATCGCAAACCTCAAACAATCCATGAGGCCCCAGTGCTCCATCTCGACCAAAATCAAAACTTAACCTCAATGCTGATCTCAATGACTGGGTTAAACAGTAAAATACTTGACTGAACAACTAAATGGAAATTCAGTTTTTCACGAATATATGGAAAACTGGATGAACTGGGAATCTGGCAAATATACGACCGACAGCTCCAAGTCTGAAAATTCAAATGGTTTTACTGTTTAAAAAGCTGCCTTAAATCCTTTTAATCTTTCTACCTGTTTATGATTTCAACCTCTGGATTTGCGCTCAGTTTCTCCCCTAAAATATACTAGTACTCTAAAAATACAATCTGTTGGAGTTTATGGCAGAGAATTGCCAGACAATTAACTTGCCTTTTCTTCCCTTTCTATTGCCAAGCTTAGTGTGGCTTCCACATTAAACAACTTTCCCTTTCCCCCAAAAAAATTATAGATGTTCTTAAGACACGTGACTCAAACTTGACAGACATTTGGATTTAATGATAACTAATATTTGTTAAGGGCTTAATATGGGCCAACCACTGTGCTGTGAGTTGATGTAAATGGAAAATAATCAGATTGGACATAATCCCTGTTTCATATCAAAACTGAGCAAAATTAAATAACTGGTATTTTGCTAAAGGTGCAGCCAAAATAAGTTAATCTCTGGCCTGATTTTGTCACAGCATCACAGTAAAATCACCATAGTCCCCATGAGTTGACCAACAGTATCTGCGGCAATCTGGTTTACTGAGAAAAAGGTAAATAAACATCTGCTGTTCTAAGATCAGCAACTGATTAAGCAATCTGTTAATGATAATAATGGTACATTACGTGCTTACTACGTGCTAAGCCCTGAACTACGCACGGGGGTAGGTACAAGACAGTCAAGTAGGACATGAGGCCGCTGGCCCCCGTCCCACAGCTCACAGGCTAAATAGGAGGAAAAGGTACTGGATCCCCATTTTAGAGATGAGGAAACTGTGGCATAGAGAAGTTAAGTGACTTGCCCAGGTCACACAGCAGGCAACACGGGTAGCTGGGATTAGAACCTAGGTCCTCTAACTCTCATACTCACAGCCTTATATTATACTGAGGTATTATCCCTTTGAGTCTATCAAAAGGTGGCTTAATAAGAATCAGGGGAGTCTTTTTCTCTATCTTGCAAAAACAAACCAAAAAAAGTTGTATTTTCAGTGGTCCTCAGCTCTGCTGTTTAGACCAGATTTGGAAAACAGCAGAAGCGTATTCGGGTAAGCGTGGCTGCTTCAAGGGAAGTGTGCGTCACACTTCTGCCTCTGGACAGACTTGGGAGGCCTGATCTCAGCAAAAAAAATATATATAAAAAATAGAAATCATTCTTTGGCAGGTACTGGCCTGGTGAGAAAAGACCATTCAATCGTATTTGAGTGCTTATTGTGTGCAGAGCACTATACTAAGTGCTTGGAAAGTACAATTCAGCAAGAGACAATCCCTGCCCACACTCCCCTCAACAAGGTGCATCCCGAACCTTTGAGCCATTCTTCATCAGATTATACAATCACATTCAGTGCAGTTTGGTCAATTCAATCAGTTCTCCCCCTCTTACCTTACACTTTGCTGATCTCTCATCAACAATGGTATTTATTGAGTGCTGACTGTCATCATCAACATCAATTGTATTTATTGAGCGCTTACTGTGTGCAGAGCACTGTACTAAGCACTTGGGAAGTACAAGTTGGCAACATATAGAGACAGTCCCTACCCAACAATGGGCTCGCAATCTAAAAGAGGGAGACAGAGAACAAAACCAAACACACTAACAAAATAAAATAAATAGAATAGACATGTACAAGTAAAATAGAGTAACAAATATGTACAAACATATATACATATATACAGGTGCAGTGGGGAAGGGAAGGAGGTAAGATGGGGGATGGAGAGGGGGACGAGGGGGAGAGGAAGGAAGGGGCTCAGTCTGGGAAGGCCTCCTGGAGGAGGTGAGCTCTCAGTAGGGCCTTGAAGGGAGGAAGAGAACTAGCTTGGCGGATGGGCAGAGGGAGGGCATTCCAGGCCCGAATAATAATAATGGCATTTATTAAGCGCTTACTATGTGCAAAGCACTATTCTAAGCGCTGGGGAGGTTACAAGGTGATCAGGTTGTCCCCCGGGGGGCTCACGGTCTTCACCCCCATTTGACAGATGAGGGAACTGAGGCCCAGAGAAGGGAAGTGACTTGCCCAAAGTCACACAGATGAGAAGTGGTGGAGGCGGGATTCGAACCCATGACCTCGGACTCCCAAGCCCGGGCTCTTTCCACTGAGCCACGATGCTTCTCCGACTGTGTGCAGAGCACTGTGGTATTCATTCACTCATTCTTCATATTTACTGAGCACTTACTGTGTGCAGAGCACCGTACTACGCACTTGGGAAGTACAAGTTGGCAACGTGCGCTTGGGAGATACAACAGAGCTGGCAGATCTGTTCCCTGCCCACAGTGAACTTACAATCTAGAGGGGGAGGTAGATATTATAATAATTTGTAATAAATAATTTAAAGATATGTGTGTAAGTCCTGTAAAGTTCAGGGTGGGGCTACTACCAAATGCCCAAAGGTCACAGATCCAAGAGCATAGAAAACGCAGTAAGGAGAGGGAGCGGGGGGAAAAGAGGGCCTAATCGCGGGAGGCCTTAATAAGGCTTTGAATGTGGGGAGACGGTGGTCTGGTGTATTTGGAGGGGGAGGGAATTCCAAGCTAGGGAAAGAACCTAAGAAAGGGGCTGGCAAGAGAGAAGAGATTGGGGTAGAATGGGTAAGCTGGCCCTAAGGCTGCACTTTAGCAAGAGATCAGCGAGATGAGCTGGTTGAGTGCTTTAAAGCCAACGGTAAGGAGTTTCTGTTTGGTGTGGAGTTGGGTGGGCAACCACTGGAGGTTCTTGAGGATTGGAGAAAAACCACAGTCTGAACTTTCTTTAGAAAAATGATCCGTGCAGCAGAATGCAGTGTGACCTGGAGTGAGGACAGACAGGAGGCAGGGAGGGCAGCAAGGAAGTAGATGCAGCAGTCAAGGTGGGATAGGTTAAAGTGCTTGAATCAGCGTGGTAGTTTAGGGAGAGGGGAGAGGATGGATTATAGCAATGTTGGGAAGATAGAAGTGACAGAATCAGGTGACAGATCGGATATATGGGTTGAATGAGAGAGGAGTCGAGCACAACACCAAGGTTACGGGCTTGTGAGATAGGGAGGACAGTGGTACAGTCTACAGTGACTGAACAGACATGGAGAGGACAGGGTTTGGGTGAGAAGATAAGGTGTCTACTACAACTCAGCCTGTTCATTTTTCTCCTCTAAAGCCAAACTCCTCTCTGAATCCCAATCTCATGTTTTACTGCCAACCCCTGTGTAGGCAGAGGAATACTACTACTACTACTACTACTACTAATAAATCCTGGTATTTGTTAAGCATTTACTATGTGCCAGGCACTGTACCAAGCTCTGGGGTAGATAATCAGGTACCCCAGATTGAATACAGGTAATGAGATTGAATACAGGGACCTACATGAGGCTCACAATCTTTATCCCCATATTGCAGGTGAGGTAACTGAGGCCCAGAAGTTAAGTGATTTGCCCAAGGTCACAGAGTAGACAAGTGGCAGAGCCAGAATTAGAACCCAGATCTTTCTGACTCCCAGGGTCATGCTGCTTCTCAAACAAATCATAAAGACAGAGATGGCTTATCCTGAGGCTGTCTGTCACTAGATCTAGGTTCATGGAGGGCTTCTTTTCCCTTATGAAGCCAGAGCCATGTCTTCATCCCACAGACCGTAGTGGCTTTATCAGTGGAACCCAAACTACTCCATACTAACCAAGAGGCATGGGAAAGGATGAGCTTTCTTAGGCGCTCTCCCAACCTTCCCCCACGCTGCACCTCATCAGACCTTTCCTGGGCCAAGGTAAGGGTATAAAGGTCTTGTCCAAAGACCTCACAAAGAGGGGGCTTGTCCAACATGATGCCCTCTCCTGTTTATATCAGACTGAATCCTCCTGAACGTAAATAAGGACTTGATCCAAACAAAGCAGTACACAATCACTTCTGACAACATGCACCTGGCTGTGCAAAGAAATGGCTCTGTCCGGGACTAGCCAATGCCTACTACAGTAGGGCCCACCAGGAAAGAAACTTCCTTGTTAAAGGAGAACTGAATGTAAACTTAAAATTGCCAAACTGCACGTGGGGTTAAAACTGAGGTGTCATTTCGCTCTAAATTGTTTTAGTCCCTTTGCACATTCATTACATCTGCATATGCATCTGTTTCTCCCCAATCCAGTTTGGCCTACTTTGGTAAGCCTCTGTCAGCAACTGCATACAGTGTTCCCGGTCTGTGTGCGGATAGAATGTTATTGTGTAATTAGGGAGCGTTCTTCTGAGAGCATCTGTACATAATGCCAGAAGAAATGGTCGTGCCCACGCTCACAGCATCAGATCAGTACGAGTAATTGTGGGAAGCACCGTCCAGCAATTGGAAAAGTACAACCAAATGCAAGACAATAGTTTACAGCCTAATACATGAGAACTGCAACACAACATTTCCTTAACGTGGGGTTCTTCAGTAAACGTAGTCCTTCGCTACAGCAATGACCACGTCATTAACCCCAGTCAGTTTAAGCTACTGAAGCAGCACATTTGGTTGTGGCTGAGCTGGCCTAGTTTAATTCCTACGAATACCGTGTGATTTCCTTGGTGGGAGTGTACAGTCACAAGGCTGGTGCACCCCTTGGGCTGCCCGTAAAGAGCCAGCTGATTCATCTCCATGAGCCTTTCCCCAGAGCCACCTACCTCCTGGTCTCTTTTTAACCTGGTTCTTGAGATTCTGACTCTTTTGAAATGCTTTGCCCACTTCTCGTAGCCCTTAAAAAGGTAATTAAATCTAGCTGTTAAAGATGGGCCCCTCTAATAGTCTCAAGCAGTCTTTGGAAGGCAGAACAGTGCTCGGCACATAGTAAGCGCTAAACAAATACCATCATCATTATTCTCTCTCTCCACGAGCAATCCAACAAACAGCAGCAGAAGGATCAACCGAACAGGAGTAACCAGACTGGTCCAAAGAGAAGATTCCCCTGAGATCCTGCCAAGGGAGTACAATTCTGCAGATAAGAAAGCACTGCCCACACCCATATAATCTGTTCCCTTCTGCAACATAGGTTGTCCTACTACAGACATGTTACACAAAACACCCAAGGGCAATTTGCCACTCAAATTTAGGCACGCACATCAATGCACCCTTGTAAAGTCCGTGCCAAGTGACATTGAGTTGCAGAAAGGTGTTTTGAACAATTAGGACATTTAAGAGCTCGGTCTCCAACAAGTTAAGGAAACACGGTATTGTTAATACAGTTGGCTGGTGAAGACTGGAAAGAGTACACTGTTACTTATTCTTAAACACGATTTCAAATGCTGTGGGACATGTAGGTGGCTAAATAGCGCTACTTTTTCCTGGACTACCAATTAAGAAAACAGAAATACGAAGGGGCATTCACTGAGTTAGGCCAAGAAACCCAGATCAAAATTGAACTGCTTTAGGTTCCGAACTAAGATATAAATAGTACGGTTTCTGATTCTTATGATCTGCTCGGTACCCTTTCGGCAGTTACAGCAATAATTTGACTATTATGCTGTGTATGCCTCGGAGGATGAAGGGCTCCAATAGCCAATAAAAGTTCCAAATGCGTAGGATAAACATTCCACCCCTTAAATCAGAAAAACCAAACTGGTTCCAACCTGTTCTGGGAGGTGGCCCCAAGTTTCTGCTACGGTCACCCAGAATATTTGAGTCAACTCCCGGTCCAATCTGAGAGTTTGCATCCTTGAGACAAAACAAAAGCCCTTGGCATCCCAAGAACAGAGCCAAATCCCCAGAAAAGCCTCAAGATAATCAGGGAGAGGATGACAGACAGGCAATCTGAAAAGGAGCAGGTAAGTCTAGCCCTATTAGGACTAGCCCTTTTGGGGTTTGCTCAGTCTTGAGGACGGAGGGGGAAGGAGTATTGTCGCACAGCCTTGTCCTCAAGGTGCTTGGGATGGGAGGGGGAAGAACAGAGCAGGACCATTCCACTAGTTAGTAGTACGAACGAAGGTTTTCCTTTCTCTTCACTCAGGCTATTGGTCCTCCCAAGCTTATCCCTTTTTACAGCATTACTCAAAAATTAAGAGACCATACGAACTTCCACTGAAATTGGCACTTTCATCTATCTTATCCCCATCTGAAACACGTAACTAAATGATCTAAAACGTGAGCAGTTCCTAGGAGCACTGTGTGCATGCTTGCACTTAATCAGAGGCATATACCTGATATTCAGAGGAAAAATTTATCAAGACTAAATCCTGGTATTTTCCCAGCATTTAATGTGTTCAGTGCTGTAAGGCAGGTCAAGTTGAGGAAACGGCGGTTTTGTTAATACAGTTAGAAAGTGCATTGGTTCAGGCCAGATGATGATGAGGGCATTTGTTAAGCTCTTACTATGTGCAAAGCACTGTTCTAAGCGCCCGGGAGGATACAAGGTGATCAGGTTGTCCCACGTGGGGCTCAAAATCTTAATCCCCATTTTACAGATGAGGAAACAGGCACAGAGAAGTTAAGTAACTTGTCCAAAGTCACACAGCTGACTGTGTGGTAGAGCCGGGACCCATGACCACTGACTCCCAAGCCCGGGCTCTCTCCACTGAGCCACGCCGCTTCTCTACCCACCCCAATCCAGCAGGCTTGTTGGAATCAATCTGAAGGCACAGCTGATTATTCACCTCTAAAGGAAATATTAGAGGGACATTCCGAAAACACCAGCACTGCAGCGTGTTGGCAAAGCAGGAGGTGGAGGAAAAGACGTTAACAGTGCACCGTGTTAAAGCAGAAAAAACAAGCTCTGTAGGTGTACAGAATTTGGGGAGCCAGATTACCGCAAGAGGAGTCAAACTGCCAGCTTTCCCCAACTCCCTCCATCAGAAGAATCAGAGGCACCAGATCCCAGGAGCATCTCCGCATGTAGTTTTCTCACAAGGCCTAAGCAACTAATGGTCTCCCTCCCTCTTATTTTCTGGTTGGGCAGAATATATCCCCCCGCCCGCCTCCTTCCCTCTCTTCAGGATGAGCAGACCACAACCATATCATCTCCACCCTATTTCTCCATCAGTCAACAGCCCTCCCCCAAGAACACCAGCTCCCAATACCTCTTTCCTTCTCCCCTGTCTCTCAGGGCACCAGAACAAGTAAGGAGCACCTTCTTCCCCACCTCATGCCTCAACCGCGATGGGCATTCATTCATTGAATCGTATTTATTGAGCGTTTACTGTGTGCAGAGCACTGTACTAAGCGATCGAGAAGTACAAGTTGGCAACATATAGAGACAGTCCCTACCCAACAGCGGGCTCACAGTCTAGAAGGGGGAGACAGACAACAAAACATATTAACAAAATAAAATAGAATAGTACATATGTACAAGTAAAATAAATAGAGTAATAAATCTGTACAAACATATATACAGGAGCTGTAGGGAGGGGAAGGAGGTAGGGTGGGGGGATGGGGAGGGGGAGAGGAAGGAGGGGGCTCACTCTGGGAAGGCCTCCTGGAGGAGGTGAGCTCTCAGTAGGGCTTTGAAGGGAGGAAGAGAGCTAGTTTGGTGGATGTGTGGAGGGAGGGCCAGGGGGAGGATGTGGGCTGGGGGTCGACGGTGGGACAGGCAAGAATGAGGCCCAGTGAGGAGGTTAGCAGCAGAGGAGCGGAGGGTGCGGGCTGGGCTGGAGAAGGAGAGAAGGGAGGTGAGGTAGGAGGGGGCGAGGGGATGGACAGCCTGGAAGCCCAGGGTGGGGAGTTTCTGCCTGATGCGTAAATTGACTGGTAGCCACCGGAGATTTGAGGAGGGGAGTAACATGCCCAGGGCGTTTCTGCCCAAAGATGATCCGGGCAGCGGCGTGAAGTATAGGCTGAAGTGGGGAGAGACAGGAGGATGGGAGATCAGAGAGGAGCCTGATGCAGTAATCCAGTCGGGATGGGATGAGAGACTGAACGAGCAGGTCAGAGACACCGGCTCTGCTCCCCTCCAGGCCGGTATTTTTTCATTCAATCATATTTACTGAGCGCAGAACGCTGTACTACGCGCTTGGGAAAGTACAATACAGCAATAAGGAGAGACGTCCCTGCCCACAACGAGCCCAAGTGCCTATACTGCAGGACCCCTCACTAACACTTGGATAGACACATCGTCTCGGCCCTTTACAAACGAATCGCGTTCTGTGTTTTTCTTCCAGGTACCCCCGCAGAAAACACGGTGCTTGTCAGCTCCGTGTGACCTCAGATTCTTCACTGTACGCTTTCAGGAACCTAGTTCGCCGAGCGGCCAATAAGTACCTGACGGTGAGTTTGCAGACACAGAAGAGACAAGAGTAACAACCTAACTACAACTGATAAAAGTGGAAAAAAGAACGGACTAACACCTGAGGTTAAAAGCGTGGAGGGTTGGGATGTCGTCGTCGTCAAGAAGGGAGTTTTTTGGGGGGGTGGAAAGGGGAAGGCACAGAATCAGTGACCCTTACTGGGCGCTACAGCGCTTAGAACAGTGCTTTGCACATAGTAAGCGCTTAATAAATGCCATTATTATTACTCAGGTTGCCCCACGTGGGGCTCACAGTCTTAATCGCCATGTTACAAATGAGGGAACTGAGACCCAGACAAGTCAAGTGACTGGCCCAAAGTCACTCAGCTGCTCGTTGGCGGAGGCAGGATTAGAACCCACCACCTCCGACTCCCAAGCCTGGGCTCTTTCCACTAAACTAAAATGCTCCCAGCCTCTAGAAACCCCGGGGATTGCAATGTCGTCGTCAGGAAGGGAGTTTTTTTGGGGAGGTGGAGAGGGAAACGCGCAGAATCAATGACACTTCCTGGGCGCTTACTCCGTGCTGGGCACTGTAAGAAGCGCTTGAGAAACTACGACAGAATTAGCGGACACATTCCCTGCCCAAAATGAGCTTACAGTCTACGAGGCTGACGAATTACTTCTGGAGGACCCGGGGTTTCTAGAGGCTGGGAGCATTTTGGCTCAGTGGAAAGAGCCCGGGCTTGGGAGTCAGAAGTCCTGGGTTCTAATCCCGCTCCGCGACTGATCACTTGTGTGACTTTGGGCCAGTCACTTGACTTCTCTGTGCCTGAGTTACCTCATCTGTAAAATGGGGATTAAGCCTGTGAGCCCCACGTGGGACTGCCTGATTACCTTGTATCTCCCCCAGCGCCTAGAACAGTGCTCGGCACATACTAAGCGCTTAACAAATGCCACCATCATTACTTGGCCTGGGACGCTGTGCGGAGGGACGGGGGGGGGGGGGGGGGGGCGCCTTTCATTCCTTCAGTGGTAATAATAATAATATTTGTTAAGCGCTTATTATTCATTCATTCAATCGTATCTGTTGAGCGCTTACTGTGTGCAGAGCACTGTACTAAGCGCTTGGGAAATATAAAATCGGCAATTTATAGAGACGGTCCCTATCCAACAACGGGCTTGCTATGTGCCAAGCACTGTTCTTAGCGCTGGGGGAGACACAAGGTCAGCAGGTTGTCCCACGTGGGGCTCACAATCCTTACCCCCATTTTCCAGATGAGGGAACCGAGGCCCGGAGAAGCGAAGTGACTTGCCCAAAGTCCCGCAGCTGACAAGTGATGGTATTTATTGAGCGCTTTCTGTGTGCAGAGCACTGTACTAAGCGCTGGGGGAAATGCAACGCAGCAATAAGGAGGGGCATTCCCTGTCCACAACGGGTTTACAGCCTGAAGCGGGGAGAAGGCTCGGGCCTCCTCCTCCTCCCGGTCCTGGCTCGTTCCCTTGGAGAAACAGAGTGGCTCAGTGAAAAGAGGCCGGGCTTTGGAGTCACAGGTCACGGGTTCGAATCCCGGCTCCACCACTTGTCAGCTGTGGGACCTTGGGCAAGTCACTTAACTTCCCTAGGCCTCGGTTCCCTCATCTGTAAAATGGGGATTAAGATTGTGAGTCCCACGTGGGACAACCTGATCACCTTGTATTCCCCCAGCGCTTAGAACAGTGCTTGGCACAGGGACCTTGGGCAAGTCACTTAACTTCTCTGGGCCTCGGTTCCCTCATCTGTACAATGGGGATTAAGCTTGTGAGTCCCACGTGGGACAACCTGATCACCTTGTATTCCCTCAGCGCTTAGAACAGTGCTTGGCACATAGTAAGCACTTAACAAATGCCATTATTGTTATTAGTCTCCCAAATGCTTAGTACAGTGCTCTGCACACCCTATCCTAAAAAAATAAACCACTGAGAATACATTATTTTCTTCTAAACAGTATCAGGGGAGAGTGAGAACACAGTCCCCACGAGAGAAGCTGCGTGGCTTAGTGGAAAGACCAAAGGCTTGGGAGTCAGCGGTCATGGGTTCTAATCCCGCCTCCGCCACCTGTCATTCATTCATTCAATCGTATTTATTGAGCACTTACGGTGTGCAGAGCACTGTACACTAAGCGCTTGGGAAGTACAAGTCTGCAACATATAGAAACGGTCCCTACCCAACAGCAGGTTCACAGTAGCTGTGGGACCTTGGGCAAGTCACTTCACTTCTCAGGGCCTCAGTTCCCTCATCTGTCAAATTCATTCATTCATTCAATTGTATTTATTGAGCGCTTACTGTGTGCAGAGCACTGTACTAAGCGCTTGGGAAGTCCAAGTCGGCAACACATAGAGAGGGTCCCTACCCAACAGTGGGCTCCGTCTAGAAGACAAATGGGGATTAAGATTGGGAGTCCCATGTGGGACAACCTGATCACCTTGTATCCCTCCGCCCCCGCCAGCGCTTAGAACAGTGCTTGGCACATAGTAAGCGCTTAACAAATGTCCTTATTATTCTTCTTCTCTGGCCCTCAGTTCCCTCATCTGGAAAATGGGGATTAAGATTGTGAGCCACACGTGGGACAACCTGATCACCTTGTATCCGCCCAGAGCTTAGAACAGTGCTTGGTACATAGTAAGCGCTTAACAAATGCCATCATTATTATTATTATTCTCTGTGCCTCAGTTCCCTCATCTGGAAAATGGGGATTAAGACTGTGAGCCGCACGTGGGGCAACCTGATCACCTTGTATCCCCCCTCAGCGCTTAGAACAGTGCTTGGCACATAGTAAGCGCTTAACAAATGTCATTATTATTCTCTGGGCCTCAGTTCCCTCATCTGGAAAATGGGGATTAGGACTGTGAGCCGCATGAGGGACAACCTGATCACCTTGTATACCCCCCAGCGCTTAGAACAGTGCTTGACACATAGTAAGTGCTTAGGAAGTGTCATTAATCAATCAATCATATTTATTGAGCGCTTACTGTGTGCAGAGCACTGGACTAAGCACTTGGGAAGGGAAAATTGGCAACATATAGAGATGATCCCTACCCAACAGTGGGCTCACAGTCTAGAAGGGGGAGACAGAGAACAAAACAAAACATAGTAACAAAATAAGATAAATAGAATAGATATGTACGAGTAAAATAGAGTAATAAATATGTACAAATATGTCATTATTATGATTCTTCTCTGGCCCTCAGTTCCCTCATCTGGAAAATGGGGATTAAGATTGTGAGCCGCACGTGGGACACCCTGATCACCTTGTATCGCCCCCAGCGCTTAGAATCAATCCCTCAATCGTATTTATTGAGCGCTTACTGTGTGCAGAGCACTGTACAAAGCGCTTGGGAAGTACAAGTTGGCAACATATAGAGACGGCCCCTACCCAACTGTGGGCTCACGGTCTTAGAACAGTGCTTGGCACATAGTAAGCGCTTAACAAATGTCATTATTCTCTGGGCCTCAGTGCCCTCAACTGGAAAATGGGGATCAGGATTGTGAGCCGCACGTGGGACCCCCTGATGACCTTGTATCGCCCCCAGCGCTTAGAGCAGTGCTTGGCACATAGTAAGCGCTTAGGAAGTGTCATTAATCAATCAATCGTATTTATTGAGCGCTTACTGTGTGCAGAGCACTGGACTGAGCGCTTGGGAAGGACAAACTGGCAACATATAGACAGTCCCTGCCCAACAGTGGGCTGCTCACAGTCTAGAAGGGGTAGACGGAGAACAAAACAAAGCATAGTAACAAAATAAGATAAATAGAATAGATATGTGCGAGTAAAACAGAGTAATAAATCATCATCATCATCATCAATCGTATTTATTGAGCGCTTACTGTGTGCAAAGCACTGGACTAAGCGCTTGGGAAGTCCAAGTTGGCAACATATAGAGACAGTCCCTACCCAACAGTGGGCTCACAGTCTAAGAGGGGGAGACAGAGAACAAATCAATATGTCATTACTATGATTATTTTCTGGCCCTCAGTTCCCTCATCTGGAAAATGGGGATTAGGATTGTGAGCCGCACGTGGGACACCCTGATCACCTTGTATCGCCCCCAGCGCTTAGAGCAGTGCTTGGCACATAGTAAGCGCTTAGGAAGTGTCATTAATCAATCAATCGTATTTATTGAGCGCTTACTGTGTGCAGAGCACTGGACTAAGCGCTTGGGAAGGACAAACTGGCAACATATAGACAGTCCCTGCCCAACAGTGGGCTGCTCACAGTCTAGAAGGGGGAGACGGAGAACAAAACAAAGCATAGTAACAAAATAAGATAAATAGAATAGATATGTGCGAGTAAAACAGAGTAATAAATCATCATCATCATCATCAATCGTATTTATTGAGCGCTTACTGTGTGCAGAGCACTGGACTAAGCGCTTGGGAAGTCCAAATTGGCAACATATAGAGACAGTCCCTACCCAACAGTGGGCTCACAGTCTAGAAGGGGGAGACAGAGAACAAATCAATATGTCATTATTATGATTATTCTCTGGCCCTCAGTTCCCTCATCTGGAAAATGGGGATTAGGATTGTGAGCCGTACGTGGGACAACCTGATCACCTTGTATCGCCCCCAGCGCTTAGAGCAGTGCTTGGCACATAGTAAGCGCTTAGGAAGTGTCATTTATCAATCAAATCGTATTTGTTGAGCGCTTACTGTGTGCAGAGCACTGGACTAAGCGCTTGGGAAGGACAAATTGGCAACATATAGAGACGATCCCTGCCCAACAGTGGGCTCACAGTCTAGAAGGGGGAGACAGAGAACAAAACAAAGCATAGTAACAAAATAAGATAAATGGAATAGATATGCACGAGTAAAATAGAGTAATAAATATGTACAAATATGTCATTATTATGATTCTTCTCTGGCCCTCAGTTCCCTCATCTGGAAAATGGGGATTAGGATTGGGAGCCGCACGTGGGACAACCTGATCACCTTGTATCGCCCCCAGCGCTTACAGCAGTGCTTGGCACATAGTAAGCGCTCAGGAAGTGTCATTTATCGATCAAATCGTATTCGTTGACCGCTTACCGTGTGCACAGCACTGGACTATGCGCTTGGGAAGGCCAAATTGGCAACATATAGAGACGATCCCTGCCCAACAGTGGGCTCACAGTCTAGAAGGGGGAGACGGAGAACAAAACAAAGCATAGTAACAAAATAAGATAAATAGAATAGATATGTACGAGTAAAATAGAGTAATAAATATGTACAAATACGTCATTATTACGATTCTTCTCTGGCCCTCAGTTCCCTCATCTGGAAAATGGGGATTAGGATTGGGAGCCGCACGTGGGAAAACCTGATCACCTTGTATCGCCCCCAGCGCTTAGAGCGGTGCTTGGCACATAGTAAGCGCTTAGGAAGTGTCATTTATCGATCAAATCGTATTCGTTGAGCGCTTACCGTGTGCACAGCACTGGACTATGCGCTTGGGAAGGCCAAATTGGCAACAGATAGAGACGGTCCCTACCCAACCACCAGTGGGCTGCTCACTGTCTAAAAGGCTCACACTAGGCCCCGAACTGTGTCGGGGGAGGCAGGCCGGTGATGATGCTCACACTAGGCCCCGAACGGTGTCGGGGGAGGCAGGCCGGTGATGATGATGCCATTCGGTAAGCGCTTACGACGTGCCAAGCACTGTTCTAAGCGCTGGGGGCGATACAAGGTCATCAGGGGGTCCCACGTGCGGCTCACACCATCCTAATCCCCATTTTCCGGGTGAGGGAACTGAGGGCCAGAGAAGAATCCTAATAATGATGATCAGTCCAGTGCTCTGCACTCAATAAGCGCCCAATAAATACGATTGATCGATTGATTGACTGCAGGGCCCCGGTGCTGCTGCAGGTTTCTGGGCGTCCCCCCGCGGGCGCGGTCACTCACCAGAGGCGGGTGCGGAGCGGAGCGGCGCGGCACGACCGCACGACAGGCGGCCAGGAAGCGAGTGAGGGGCGGCGCCCGCCCGCGCGCCTTTTATAGGCGTCCTCGGACCCCCGCCCGCCAATCGCAGCCCCGGAGCCCGCCGCCCGGCCCCGCCCCCCTCCCCGCCTCCGCCAATCGCGGCGCGGGACGCCCGCCCTTTCCCCGCCCCGCGCCGCCGAGGCAGTGGGGTGAGCGCGTGACGTCGCGTGGCCCGAGAGCCCGTCCGCCAATGGGAGCCCGCGGGCCGGCGCCGGCTGCCAACGGGCGCCGAGGGCCCCGGGGAGCCGGCCAATGGGAGCCCGGCGCGGCCCGGCCGGAACCAATGGCCGCCGGGCGGCACACTCCTCAGGAGAGCCGCGGGAGGCCGGGGACGGCGGTTGCTAAGCGACCGGAGCCGGCGAGCTTTTCTTTCACTCACTCATTCAATCATCATCATCAATCGTATTTATTGAGCGCTTACTGTGTGCAGAGCGCTGGACTAAGCGCTTGGGAAGTACAAATTGGCAACATATAGAGACAGTCCCTACCCAACAGTGGGCTCACAGTCTAGAAGGGGGAGACAGAGAACAAAACCAATCGTATTTATTGAGCGCTTACTGTGTGCAGGGCTCTGCGCTTCTCTCCCATCCTTCCCAGCAGTATCCTCAGAGGAGCTCTCCTCCCTCCCCTCAAGTGCTACTCCGGCCACCTGTTATTCTGACCCCATTCCCTCTCATCCCTCTCAGCTCGCTCTCTTCCTCCCTTCAAGGCCCTACTGAGAGCTCACCTCCTCCAGGAGGCCTTCCCACACTGAGCCCCTTCCTTCCTCTCCCCCTCATGCCCCTCTCCATCCCCCCATCTTACCTCCTTCCCTTCCCCACAGCACCTGTATATGTGTATATATATTTGTACATATTTGTTACTCCGCTTATTTATTTATTTTACTTGTACATATCTATTTATTTTATTTTGTTAGTATGTTTGGTTTTGTTCTCTGTCTCCCCCTTTTAGACTGAGCCCACTGTTGGGTAGGGACTGTCTCTATACTTGTACATTTCTATCCTATTTTATTTTGTTGGTATGTTTGGTTCTGTTCTCTGTCTCCCTCTTTTAGACTGTGAGCCCACTGTTGGGTAGGGACTGTCTCTATGTGTTGCCAATATGTACTTCCCAAGCGCTTAGTACAGTGCTCTGCACATAGTAAGTGCTCAATAAATACGATTGATTGATTGATTGATTGATATACGTTGCCAACTTGTACTTCCCAAGCGCTTAGTACAGTGCTCTGCACACAGTAAGCGCTCAATAAATACGATTGATGATGATGATCTTATGAAATCTCTCACTCCGTCCCTTCTCCCCTCTTTAACTTCCATCTTCAACCGCTCACTCTCCACTGGTTCCTTCCCCTCTGCCTTCAAACGTGCCCACGTCTCTCCCATCCTTAAAAAAGCCCTCTCTTGACCCCACCTCACCTTCTAGTTATCGCCCCATCTCCCTCCTACCATTCCTTTCCAAACTCCTTGAACGAGTTGTCTACACGCACTGCCTCAAATTCCTCAGCACCAACTCTCTCCTCGACCCCCTCCAGTCTGGCTTCCGTCCCCTACATTCCATGGAAACTGCCCTCTCAAAGGTCACCAATGACCTCCAGCTTGCCAAATCCAATGGCTCATACTGTATCCAAATCCTCCTCGACCTCTCAGCGGCCTTCGACACTGTGGATCACCCCCTTCTCCTCAACACGCTTTCTGACCTTGGCTTCGCAGACTCCGTCCTCTCCTGGTTCTCCTCTTATCTCTCCGGCCGTTCATTCTCGGTCTCTTTTGCGGGCTCCTCCTCCCCCTCCCATCCCCTTACTGTGGGGGCTCCTCAAGGGTCGGTTCTTGGTTCCCTTCTGTTCTCGATCTACACTCACTCCCTTGATGACCTCATTCGCTCCCACGGCTTCAGCTATCATCTCTACGCTGATGACACCCAGATTTACATCTCCGCCCCTGCTCTCTCTCCCTCCCTCCAGGCTCGCATCTCCTCCTGCCTTCAGGACATCTCCATCTGGATGTCTGCCCGCCACCTAAAACTCAACATGTCCGAGACTGAGCTCCTTGTCTTCCCTCCCAAACCCTGCCCTCTCCCTGACTTTCCCGTCACTGTAGACGGCGCTACCATCCTTCCCGTCTCACAAGCCCGCAACCTTGGTGTCATCCTCGACTCCGCTCTCTCGTTCACCCCTCACATCCAATCCGTCACCAAAACCTGCCGGTCTCACCTCCGCAACATAGCCAAGATCCACCCTTTCCTCTCCATCCAAACCGCTACCCTGCTCGTTCAAGCTTTCATCCTACCCCATCTGGATTACTGCATCAGCCTCCTCTCTGATCTCCCATCCTCGTGTCTCTCCCCACTTCAATCCATACTTCACGCCGCAGCCCGGATTATCTTTGTCCAGAAATGCTCTGGGCATATCGCTCCCCTCCTCAAAAATCTCCAGTGGCTACCAATCAATCTGCACATCAGGCAGAAACTCCTCACCCTGGGCTTCAAGGCTGTCCATCACCTCGCCCCCTCCTACCTCACCTCCCTTCTCTCCTTCTCCAGCCCAGCCCACACCCTCCGCTCCTGTGCTGCTAATCTCCTCACCGTGCCACATTCTCGCCTGTCTTGCCGTCGACCCCCGGCCCACGTCCTCCCCCTGGCCTGGAATGCCCTCCCTCCGCACATCCGCCAAGCTAGCTCTCTTCCTCCCTTCAAGGCCCTACTGAGAGCTCACCTCCTCCAGGAGGCTTCCCAGATTGAGCCCCCTCCTTCCTCTCTCCCTCCCCATCCCCCTGCCTTACCTCCTTCCCCTCCCCACAGCACCTGTGTATATGTATATATGTTTGTACGCATTTATTACTCTATTTTATTTGTACATATTTATTCTATTTATTTTATTTTGTTAATATGTTTTGTTCTCTGTCTCCCCCTTCTAGACTGTGAGCCCACTGTTGGGTAGGGACCGTCTCTATATGTTGCCAACTTGTAGTTCCCAAGCGCTTAGTCCAGTGCTCTGCACACAGTAAGCGCTCAATAAATACGATTGAATGAATAAATAAATAAATACGATTGACCGAATGAATGAATGAATACGAAGCGCTTGGGAAGTACAAGTTGACAACATATAGAGACGGTCCCTACCCAACAGCGGGCTCACAGTCTGGAAGACTCACAGTCTAGAGCTTTTCCCCAATTCCCTCTGCAGCCCCAGCTGGGTCGAGCCCCCCGGGGCTCTCGGCAGGACGGAATCAAAGATGTATTTGCTTTCTGCCAGAGATGGAGTCCAAGTTGCGTTTGCATTCTACTAGACGCTTTTGCATCGGTATCATTTCATTTACACCGGGAACGTGTAGCAGACAGTCCCTCTTTCCCCAAATAATAATGTCGGTATTTGTTAAGCGCTTACTAGGTGCCAAGCACTGGGGTAGGGGGGGCGGGGGGGGGATACAAGGTAATCAGGTTGTACCACGTGGGGCTCCCAGTCTTCACCCCCATTTTACAGATGAGAGAACTGAGGCCCAGAGAAGTTAACTGACTGGCCCAAAGTCACCCAGCTGACGAGTGGCAGAGCCGGGATTAGAAGCCACAACCTCTGACTCCCAAGCCCGGGCTCTTTCCCCTGAGCCACACTGCTTCTCCAAACACTCTTCATCATCATCATCATCAATCGTATTTATTGAGCGCTTACTGTGTGCAGAGCACTGGACTAAGCGCTTGGGAAGTCCAAATTGGCAACGTATAGAGACGGTCCCTACCCAACAGTGGGCTCACAGTCTAAAAGGGGGAGACAGAGAACAAAACCAAACATCAGCTCTCTCGTTCTTTCCCCATACCACGGCTCCGTGGGCCGGACCGTTAGCCCTATTTTACCATTATCTCCGTTCTATTGTCCCCACAGCACTTTTTGGACATATCTGTAATATTATTTTCATTCATTCATTCGATCGTATTTATTCAGCGCTTCCCGTGTGCAGAGCGCTGGACTAAGCGCTTGGGAAGTACAAGTCGGCAACATATAGAGACGGTCCCTGCCCAACAGCGGGCTCACAGTCTAGAAGGGGGAGACGGACAACAAAACAAAACAGGTGGACAGGTGTCATCAGAATAAATACAGGTAAAGCTAGATGCACATCATTATTTATATTAATGTCTGTGTCCCCCTCTAGACTGTAAGGTCATTGTGGGCAGGGAATGTGTCTGTTATAGTGCTCAGTAAGCGCTCAATAAATACGATTGATGATAGTGTACTCTTTTATGCGCTTAGAACTGAGGCCCAGAGAGGCACAGCAGGCCCAAGACTGCACAGCAGGACTGTGGCACAGCTGAAGGAGAATCCACACCCTCTAGTTTCCAGCCCCTTGCTCTGACTAGTAGGATATGCTTTATGATAAAAGGATGGTCCGGCGAGATTTTTTTAAATAGTATTTGTTAAGCGCTTACAGTGCCAGGCACTGTACTAAGCGCAGGGGAAGATACAAGCTAATCGGGTTGGACGCGGTCCCTGTCCCACATGGGGCTCATAGTCTACATTCCCATTTTATGGATGAGGTCACCGAGACACAGAGAAATTAATAATAATGATATTTTAAATAATTAATGATTATTAATAATTGTTTTAATAATTATCATTATTATTATATCATTATTGGCATTTGTTAAGCGCTTACTATGTGCAAAGCACTGTTCTAAGCGCTGGGGAGGACACAAGGTGATCGGGTTGCCCCACGTGGGACTCACAGTCCTAATCCCCATTTTACAGAGGCGGTAACTGAGGCACAGAGAAGCTAAGGGACTTGCCCAAGGTCACACAGCTGACAATTGGAGGAGCCGGGATTTGAACCCATGACTTCTGACTCCCAAGCCCGTGCTCTTTCCACTGAGCCACGCTGCTTCTCTAAGTGACCCGACCAAGGTCACACAGCGGACAAGCGGTAGAGTGGAAAGTGGAGAAGCAGCGCGGCTCAGTGGAAAGAGCCCGGGCTTTGGAGTCAGAGGTCACGGGTTCGAATCCCGGCTCCGCCAATTGTCAGCTGCGTGACTTTGGGCAAGTCACTTCACTTCTCTGGGCCTCAGTTACCTCACCTGTAAAATGGGGGATGAAGACTGTGAGCCCCACGAGGGACAACCTGATCACCTTGTAACCTCCCCAGCGCTTAGAACAGTGCTCTGCACATAGTAAGCACTTAATAAATGCCATCATCATTATTATTATAATCAATGGCATTTATTTATTTTTATTTTAGAGAAGCAGTGTGGCTCAGTGGAAAAGAGCCCGGGCTTTGGAGTCAGAGGTCATGGGTTCAAATCCCGGCTCCGCCAACTGTCAGCTGTGTGACTCTGGGCAAGTCACTTCACTTCTCTGGGCCTCAGTTCCCTCATCTGTAAAATGGGGATGAAGACTGTGAGCCCCCCGTGGGACAACCTGATCACCTTGTATCCCCCCCCAGCGCTTACAGCAGTGCTTGGCACATAGTAAGCATTTAATAAATGCCATTATTATTATTATTTATTCATTCATTCATTCATTCAATCATATTTATTGAGCGCTTACTGTGTGTAGAGCACTGGACTAAGTGCTTGGAAAGTACAAGTCGGCAACACATAGAGACGGTCCCTACCCAACAGTGGGCTCACAGTCTAGAAGGGGGAGACAGAGAATAAAACCAAACATATTAACAAAATAAAATAAGTAGAATAAATATGTACAAGTAAAATAAATAAATAAATAGGGTAATAAATACGTACAAACATTTATACATATATACAGGTGCTGTGGGGAAGGGAAGGAGGTAAGGTGGGGGGGATGGAGAGGGGGAGGAGGGGGAGAGGGGCATTATTGAATGCTTACTGTGGGCAGAGCACTGTACTAACCACTTGGGAGAGTATATCAGAGTTAAATAGACACTCCCTTTGCCCATAATAAGCTTGAAGGCTAGATGGGGAGACAGATATTAAAATAAATCACGGTTATGTAATTGCATGCTCTGGGGCTGAGGGTGAGGTGAATATCATTCTATCATATTTCATTCACTCATTCAATCATAATTACTGAGCACTTACTGTGTGCATTTATTTTGTTAATATGTTTGGTTTTGTTCTCTGTCTCCCCCTTTTAGACTGTGAGCCCACTGTTGGGTAGGGACTGTCTCTATATGTCGCCAACTTGTACTTCCCAAGCGCTTAGTCCAGTGCTCTGCACACAGTAAGCGCTCAATAAATACGATTGATGATTGATTGATTGGGGGAGTACAATACGGCAGAGCTGGTAGACACGTGCCCTGCCCACAGGGGGTTTACAGTCCAAAGAGTTTAAAGGTTACAGATGCAAGTGCATAGGTGATGCAGAAAGGGAGAGGGAGTAGGGGAAATCAGGGGTTAGTCGGGGAAGGCTTCTTGGAGGAGACGTCACCTTAGTAAGGCTTTGAAGATAGGGAAAGCGGCAGTCTGTCCTATATTAAGGTAGAGGAAGTTTCAGGCTGGAGGGAGGATGTGCGTAAGGGGTCAACAGCCCCACAGCACTTTGTGGACACATCTGTAATTTTATTTATATTAATGTCTGCGTCCCCCTCTATCATCATCATCATCAATCGTATTTATTGAGCGCTTGCTGTGTGCAGCGTACTGTACTAAGCGCTTGGGAAGGACAAGTTGGCAACATATAGAGACGGTCCCTACCCAACAGTGGGCTCACAGTCTAAAAGGGGGAGACAGAGAACAAAAGCAAACATACTAACAGAATAAAATCAATAGAATAGATATGTACAAGTAAAATAAATAGAGTAATAAATATGTACAAACATATATACATATGTACAGGTGCTGTGGGGAAGGGAAGGAGGTAAGATGGGGACGAGGGGGAGAGGAAGGAAGGGGCTCTAGACCGTAAGATCATTGTGGACAGGGGACGTGTCTGTTATATTGCACTCTTCTAAGAGCCTAGTACAGTCCTCCGCAAACAGTAAGTGCTCAATAAGTATGATTGACTGACTGACGGAGATAGACGAGATATAAGTACGGAGAGTAGATAGTGGATGGATTGTGTAGGTCAATAAAATAAGGTGGATGGGGAGGGCCGATTTAGTGCCTCGCTGCTGATCATCATCCATCGTATTTATTGAGCACTTACTGTGTGCAGAGCACTGGACTAAGCGCTTGGGAAGTACAAGTTGGCAACATATAGAGACGGTCCCTACCCAACGGTGGGCTCACAGTCTACAAGTTGGTAGGAAGTTTCTGTTTGATGGGCAACCCCTGGAGGTTCCTTTTTGTTTCATGGTATTTTCTGTTGTTGTTTTTTATGGTATTTGTTAAGCAGTTACTGAGTGTCAGCCACTGTTCTAAATGCTGGGGTAGTCCCATGTGGGGCTCACAGTTTTAATCCTCATTTTGCAGATGAGGTAACTGAGGCACGGGGAAGTTAAATGACTTGCCCAAGGTCACACAGGAGACGAGCGGCAGGGCCGGGACTAGAACCCAGGTTCTTCTGAGTACAGTGCTCTGCACATAGTAAGCGCTCAATAAATACGATTGATGATGACTCCAGACCTGTGCTCTCTCCACCGGGCCATGCTGCTTCTCTAAGCGGTTACTTAAGCACTTGTTAAGCACTTACTATGTGTCAAGGACTGTTCTGAGGGCTTAACACATTGTTCTAAGCTCCGGAGTATATACAAGTTAATCAGGTCAAAGACTGTCCCTGTCCCACACGAGGCTCACAGGCTAAGTAGGAGGAAGAATATTCATTCAGTCGTGTTTATTGAGCACTTACTGTGTGCAAAGCGCTGTACTAAGCGCTTGGGAAGAACAAGTTGGCAACATATAGAGATGGTCCCTACCCAACAACGGGCTCACAGTCTAGAAGGGGGAGATAGACAACAAAACGAAACATGTGGACAGGTGTCAAATCGTCAGAACAAATAGAATTAAAGCTAAATGCACATCATTAACAAAATAAATAGAATAGTATTCATTCATTCATTCATTCAATTGTATTTATTGAGCACTTACTGTGTGCAGAGCACTGTACTAAGCACTTGGGAAGAACAAGTTGGCAACATATAGAGATGGTCCCTACGCAACAACGGGCTCACAGCCTAGAAGGGGGAGATAGACAACAAAATGAAACGTGGACAGGTGTCAAATCATCAGAACAAATAGAATTAAAGCTAAATGCACATCATTAACAAAATAAATAGAATAGTATTCATTCATTCATTCATTCATTCAATTGTATTTATTGAGCACTTACTGTGTGCAGAGCACTGTACTAAGCACTTGGGAAGTCCAAGTTGGCAACATATAGAGACGGTCCCTACCCAACAGCGGGCTCACAGTCTAGAAGGGGGAGACAGAGAACAGAACAAAACATACTAACAAAATAAAATAAATAGAATATGTACAAGTAAAATAGAGTGATAATAATAATAATATATAATATTATAGAGTAACAATATTAGAGTAATTAAGAGTAATAATAACCAAAGCAGCAACGTAATTATGTACAAGTAAAATAGAGTAATAAATCTGTACTAACATATTTACAGGTGCTGTAGGGAGGGGAAGGAGGTAGGGCTGGGGGGATGGGGAGGAGGAGAGGAAAAAGGGGGCTCAGTCTGGGAAGGTCTCCTGAAGGAGGTGAGCTCTCAGTAGGGCTTTGAAGGGAGGAAGAGAGCTAGCTTGGCGGATGTGCGGAGGGAGGGCATTCCAGGCCAGGGGGAGGATGTGGGCTGGGGGTTGACAGCAGGACAGGCGAGAATGAGGTACAGTGAGGAGGTTAGCGGCAGAGGAGCGGAGGGTGCGGGCTGGGCTGTAGGAGCAACAGCATGGCTCAGTGGAAAGAGCACGGGCTTTGGAGGCAGAAGTCATAGGCTCAAATCCCAGCTCCGCCACTTGTCAGCTGTGTGACTTGGGGCAAGTCTGTTGCGTAGGTTACTTAAGTAACTTAGGTACTTAACTAAGTAACGTAAGTTACTTAACTAACGTAAGTTACTTAAGTAACTTCTCTGGGCCTCAGTTCCCTCATCTGAAAATGGGGATTAAGACTGCGAGCCCCACGTGGGACAACCTGATCGCCTTGTATCCCAATGCTTAGAACAGTGCTTTGCACATAGTAAGCACTTAATAAATGCCATCATTATTATTATTATTCAAATCTACATCCCTGCCCCTGCTCTCTCTCCCTCCCTTCAGGCTCGTGTCTCCTCCTGCCTTCAAGACATCTCCGTCTGGATGTCTGCCCGCCATCTAAAACTCAATATGTCCAAGATTGAACTCCTTGTCTTCCCTCCCAAACCCTGCCCTCTCCCTGACTTTCCCATCTCTGTTGACGGCACTACCATCCTTCCCGTCTCACAAGCCCGCAAACTTGGTGTCATCCTCGACTCCGCTCTCTCGTTCACCCCTCACATCCAAGCCGTCACCAAAACCTGTCGGTCTCACCTCCACAACTTCGCCAAGATCCGCCCTTTCCTCTCCATCCAAACTGCTACCCTGATCGTTCAATCTCTCATCCTATCCCGTCTGGATTACTGCATCAGCCTCCTCTCTGATCTCCCATCCTCCTGTCTCTCCCCACTTCAATCTATACTTCACACCACTGCCCGGATCGTCTTTGTCCAGAAACGCTCTGGGCATGTTGCTCCCCTCCTCAAAAATCTCCAGTGGCTACCAATCAACCTACGCATCAGGCAAAAACTCCTCACTCTCAGCTTCAAGTCTGTCCATCACCTCGCCCCCTCCTACCTCACCTCCCTTCTCTCCTTCTACAGCCCGGGCAGCCTCCGCTCCACTGCCGCTATCCTCCTCACCGTTAGGCCTCGTTCTCGCCTGCCCCGCCGTCGACCCCCGGTCCACGTCCTCCCCCGGGCCTGGAATGCCCTCCCTCCCCACATCCGCCAAGCTAGCTCTCTTCTTCCCTTCAAAGCCCTACTGAGAGCTCACCTCCTCCAGGAGGCCTTCCCAGACTGAGCCCCCTCCTTCCTCTCCTCCTCCTCCCCCTGCTGTACCTCCTTCCCCTCCCCACAGCACCTGTATATATGTTTGTACAGATTTATTACTCTATTTCACTTGTCCATATTTACTATTCTATTTATTTTATTTTGTTAACATGTTTTGTTTTGTTGTCTGTCTCCCCCTTCTAGACTGTGAGCCCGCTGTTGGGTAGGGACCATCTCTATATGTTGCCAACTTGTATTTCCCAAGCACTTAGTACAGTGCTCTGCACACAGTAAGCACTCAATAAATACGATTGAATGAATGAATGAATGAATACGATTGAATGGATGAATGAAGGAGAGAAGGGAGGTGAGGTAGGAGGGGGTGAACTGATGGACAGCCTTGAAGCCGAGAGTGAGGAGTTTTTGCTTGATGCTTAGGTTGACAGGCAGCCACTGGAAATTTTTGAGGAGGGGAGTAACATGCCCAGAGAGTTTCTGCACAGAGATGATCCAGGCAGCGGCGTGAAGTATAGACTGAAGTGGGAAGAGACAGGAGAATGGGAGATCAGAGAGGAGGCTGATGCAGTAATTTAGTCGGGATAAGATGGGAGATTGAACCAGCAGGGTAACGGTTTGGATGGAGAGGAAAGGGCGGATCTTGGCGATGTTGTGGAAGTGAGACCGGCAGGTTTTGGTGACGGATTGGATGTGAGGGGTGAACGAGAGAGCGGAGTTGAGGATGACACCAAGGTTGCGGGCTTGTGAGACGGGAAGGATGGTAGTGCCGTCAACAGTGACGGGAAAGTCAGGGAGAGGGCAGGGTTTGGGAGGGAAGATAAGGAGTTCAGTCTTGGACAACAATAGGTATTGAATCCCATATTCCAGTTGAGGAAACTGAGACACAGAGAAGGTAAGTGACTTACCTAAGGTCACACAGCAGGCTAGTGATAGAGCTGGGATTAGAACCCAGGTCCTCCGGCTCCCAGGCCCCGACTCTATCCACTTCCTCGATCCCAAATGGCAGCGATGGTAGCAGGACTGAGAGAGGGCTCCGAGAGGCAGCAGTGATGGTGCCAGCGATCTGAGGTGGGGCGACCCCTCCAGAGCCACACACAAAGGGGAAGGGTCGTTGCCCTTGCATCAATCAATCAATCAATCGTATTTATTGAGCGCTTACTGTGTGCAGAGCACTGGACTGAGCGCTTGGGAAGTACAAGTCGGCAACACATAGAGACGGTCCCTACCCAACAGCGGGCTCACGGTCTAGAAGGTCCCTTCCCCACCTTCCCCACCTGCGGGTCAAGGACTAAGATGGAAGGAAGGGACCCTGAGCCCTCCTGTCCCTGTATATATGTATATATGTTTGTACATATTTATTACTCTATTTATTTATTTATTTTACTTGTACATAGCTATCCTATTTATTTTATTTTGTTAGTAGGTTTGGTTTTGTTCTCTGTCTCCCCCTTTTAGACTGTGAGCCCACTGTTGGGTAGGGACTGTCTCTCTATGTTGCCAATTTGTACTTCCCAAGCACTTAGTACAGTGCTCTGCACATAGTAAGCGCTCAATAAATACGATTATTGATGATGATGATGATGCCCCTGCACTCCCCTCCCCCGGGAGGCTGGGAATCATGCCACACCGAAGGGCCATGACCAGCCTGACTCCCACTCAGCAGAAACAGGGAGGCGGCGTGGCTCAGTGGAAAGAGCCCGGGCTTGGGAGTCAGAGGTCATGGGTTCAAATCCCACCTCCGCCACTTGTCAGCTGGGTGACTTCGGGCAAGTCACTTCACTTCTCTGGGCCTCTTCTGGAAAATGGGGATGAAGACTGTGAGCCCCACGTGGGACAACCTGATCACCTTGTGTCTACCCCAGCGCTTAAAACAGTGCTCGGCACATAGTAAGCGCTTAACAAATACCAAAATTATTATTATTATAAGGAGGCCACAGAAAGAACTGAATCAAGGTGAGGATCTCCCCTCCACCTCTCTCTCCCCCGACCTTTTCCCCACTGTGGAGAATTTCAGAGAAGGGTTGCCCTCTGCATGGGGGTGCCTGAAAACTGGGTGAAGGGAAGGGTCGTCACCCCGACAGCCCCATTCATTCATTCACTCATTCAATCGTATTTATTGAGCGCTTACTGTGTGCAGAGCACTGTACTAAGCGCTTGGGAAGTACAAGTCGGCGACACATAGAGACGGTCCCTACCCAACAGCGGGCTCACAGTCTAGAAGGGGGAGACTGACAACGAAACAAAACATAGTAACAAAATAAAATAAATAGAATAAATATGTACAAATAAAACAGAGTAATAAATACGTACAAACATATATACATATATACAGTATCATATCGTGTTTATTTATTTATTGGGCGCTTACTGTGTGCAGAGCACTGTACTAAGCGCTTGGGAAGTACAAGTCAGCGACACATAGAGACGGTCCCTCCCCAACAGCGGGCTCACAGTCTAGAAGGGGGAGACTGACAACGAAACAAAACATAGTAACAAAATAAAATAAATAGAATAAATATGTACAAATAAAATAGAGTAATAAATACGTACAAACATATATACATATATACAGTATCATATCGTGTTTATTTATTTATTGGGCGCTTACTGTGTGCAGAGCACTGGACTAAGCGCTTGGGAAGTACAAGTCGGCAACACATAGAGACGGTCCCCACCCAACAGCGGCCTCACAGTCTAGAAGGGGGAGACAGACAACAAAACAAAACATATTAACAAAATAAAATAAATAGAATAAATATGTACAAGACTGCCCAGAGGGAAAAGACCGCTCCCTTCCTCACCCTCACACTGTGCACCGGGGCCTAGAACTGCACCTGAGGGAGGGAACCCCGGCACGGTAGATACCAGATCATCATTCATTCATTCATTCAGTTGTATTTATTGAGCACTTACTGTGTGCGGAGCACTGTACTAAGCGCTTGGGAAGCACAAGTTGGCAACATATAGAGGCGGTCCCTACCCAACAACGGGCTTACTATGTGCCAAGCACTGTTCTAAGCACTGGGGTAGATACAAAATCCCTGCCCCTCCTGGAGCTCACAGTCTAACTAGAAGGACAACAGGCACTGAATTCCCATTTTGCAATGGAGGAAATTGAGGCACTGAGAAGTTAAGCGACTTGCCCAAGGACACACAGCAAGCAAACGGCGGGGTCTCTGGCTCTCAGGCCCGTGCCACAAGGCCTCGCTTCTGTTCACATGTAAAGATCGTCATTTGTTGCATTGTGACATTCGCTATTTTTGCATATCATCACCATATCATCATATCATCATCAGGGAAGCAGCGTGGCTCAGTGGAGAAGAGCCCGGGCTTTGGAGTCAGAGGTCATGGGTTCAAACCCCGGCTCCGCCAATTGTCAGCTGTGTGACTTTGGGCAAGTCGCTTAACTTCTCTGGGCCTCAGTTACCTCATCTGTAAAATGGGGATTGAGACTGTGAGCCCCACGTGGGACAACCTGATCTCCTTGTGACCTCCCCAGCGCTTAGAACAGTGCTTTGCACATAGTAAGCGCTTAATAAATGCCATCATTATTATTATTATTATCACCCAGCTTCTTCAATTCTACTTAGTATCCCCTAAACCTCAACCTTCAAATAAAACCACACTCTTCCTGCTAGCCATCTGCAGGCTGACCTGTTTCCCCTTGTCGACTCTAAGCCTCGTCCTTTCTGACTGCTTCTAGTCTCGGTCACTATATGTTGCCAACTTGTACTTCCCAAGTGCTTAGTACAGTGCTCTGCACACAGTAAGCGCTCAATAAATACGATTGATTGCTTGATTGAAGCAAAATGGTTCTCTTCGCAGCCAGGGCTAGCAATTTCACCTCTCTGGAGTACGCTGGGTAGCGACGGGGCTGGGAGACATTGGTGCCAGCCATCAGTAGTGCCAAGGCGGGGCTGGCCCACCATCATCATCATCATCATCAATCGTATTTATTGAGCACTTACTATGTGCAGAGCACTGTACTAAGCGGTTGGGAAGTGCAAATTGGCAACATATAGAGACAGTCCCTACCCAACAGTGGGCTCGCAGTCTAAAAGATGTCTCCTATGTCTCCAATGTCTCCTATCTCCATCTCTGCCAAATGCTCTCCCAGAAATGCCACTGATGAGCAAAATGAGCCAGCTGAAATCCACTTTCCTCTCTGCCTGCTCACTCCACCCTTCCTCTCCTTCTTCTAGCCCCACCTCTAGATTGGAAGCTCCTTGTGGACAGAGAATGTGCCATACCGGACACAGGGTGCTCGGCATACAGTAAATGCTCAATAAACGCCACGGACTGATTGATTCACCTTACGCACACCATCGAGGGAGGAGAAAACACGATTGGCAGGTTTAAAATTGAGTACCATTCGCCCCTCAGACCTCGGATACACACATTCCTTCTAGCCTCTCCCAGGAGTTCATTCACATCTGTATTCAAACGAACCCACACGATTGGCCCAGGTCAGCCTTCAGAGCAATCCAAACATCACTCCACTTCAACGAGATCGGGCACTATCTCATCAATTTAAATTCCAAATTTCCAAGAGCTGGCAACCGCGACAGCTCTGAAAACCATCTACACCATACTGGTCGGGAAATCTTTCAGCATCTTCAGATTAAAGTCACAATAATATTGTATTACCAAGTAATACATTGCTTTGCACATGGTAGGTGCTTAATAAATACTCTCACTTCTACTTCTGCTATGAAAGTTGATGGGATTTGAGTCCTCGCCTGCCCCGCCGTCGGCCCCCGGCCCACGTCCTCCCCCTGGCCTGGAATGCCCTGCCTCTGCACATCCGCCAAGCTAGCTCTCTTCCTCCCTTCAAAGCCCTACTGAGAGCTCACCTCCTCCAGGAGGCCTTCCCAGACTGAGCCCCCTTTTTCCTCTCCTCCTCCTCCTCCTCATCAATCGTATTTATTGAGCGCTTACTGTGTGCAGAGCACTGTACTAAGCGCTTGGGAAGTACAAGTTGGCAACATATAGAGACAGTCCCTACCCAACAGTGGGCTCACAGTCTAAAAGGGGGAGACAGAGAACAAAACCAAACACACTAACAAAATAAAATAAATAGGATATGTACAAGTAAAATAAATAGAGTAATAAATATGTACAAACATATATACATATATACAGGTGCTGTGGGGAAGGGAAGGAGGTAAGATGCGGGGGATGGAGAGGGGGACGAGGGGGAGAGGAAAGAAGGGGCTCAGTCTGGGAAGGCCTCCTGGAGGAGGTGAGCTCTCAGCAGGGCCTTGAAGGGAGGAAGAGAGCTAGCTTGGCGGAGGGGCAGAGGGAGGCCATTCCAGGCCCGGGGGGTGACGTGGGCCGGGGGTCGATGGCGGGACAGGCGAGAACGAGGCCCGGTGAGGAGATTAGCGGCGGAGGAGCGGAGGGTGCGGGCTGGGCTGGAGAAGGAGAGAAGGGAGGTGAGGGAGGAGGGGGCGAGGTGATGGACAGCCTTGAAGCCCAGGGTGAGGAGTTTCTGCCTGATGCGCAGATTGATCGGTAGCCATTGAAGTTTTTTGAGGAGGGGAGTAATATGTCCAGAGGGTTTCTGGACAAAGATAATCCGGGCAGCAGCATGAAGTATGGATTGAAGTGGAGAGAGACACGAGGATGGGAGATCAGAGAGAAGGCTGGTGCAGTAGTCCAGACGGGATAGGATGAGAGCTTGAATGAGCAGGGTAGCAGTTTGGATGGAGAGGAAAGGGCGGATCTTGGCGATGTTGCGGAGCTGAGACCGGCAGGTTTTGGTGACGGCTTGGGTGTCGGGGGTGAATGAGAGAGCGGAGTCGAGGATGACACCAAGACATGGTTCCTATCCCTCAGGGGGGTCCTCGTCTAAAGATAAAAATGGGAGAGGGGACTGGGGTCAGATACATAAGAGGAGAAACAAGACACTAAGACAACAGTCTTAAGAGGGAACTCATGTGGCTCATTACATTTTTATTTTTCAGTATGATGGTGGGCATTGGTGAATTTCAGAATTAGAAATACTTTTGAACTCACTGGAGGGTTTCATTATCTTGGTTATAGAGCATATGTCTTTTGCCACGACCAGCCTTTGGGCAAAGGACTCAGGAAAAACTATCAGACTGCAGAGTTGATCAGCATCATTTGATTTTTTAGTAAAAAGGGACACAAAGCAAAACTATTCTCCAAAGAAAGATGCAAGAGGAACTAGTTAATACAATGATTTTATATTCCATTTTTCAACTGTAATGCTGTTCATTACACAGAGCAGAAAAAACATGAGCAAAGATGGCATTGTAATTTGGAGCCGGACAAGCGGTTTAGAGGTTTTACATCTAGGTTTTGTTTTTATTTTTAAATAATTGGAAAATTTTCTTTAGGAAAAGAATCTTCTGGATACTCATAACTTTTATTTCAGCTTAAAATCAAGTGCTGTCTATTCCCTAAGGTAGAGGTTACGTAAAGAGCAGGCATACCCCAGGATAACGCCTCGGTTAAGGCGTTGGACTTGAAATCCAATGGGGTCTCCCCGCGCAGGTTCGAACCCTGCTCTCTGCGCTTCGGGGCGGGCAGCCCTCATTTTAGGCTTTTATTCATCTGTATTTCCCTTCATTTTAATTCGTTTTGAAGCAGCGTGGCTCAGTGGAGAACAGCCCGGGCTTTGGAGTCAGAGCTCATGGGTTCAAACCCCGGCTCCGCCAATTGTCAGCTGTGTGACTTTGGGCAAGTCGCTTCACTTCTCTGGGCCTCAGTTACCTCATCCGGAAAATGGGGATTGAGACTGTGAGCCCCATGTGGGACCACCTGATCACCTTGTAACCTCCCCAGCGCTTAGAACAGTGCTTTGCACATAGTAAGTGCTTAATAAATGCCATTATTATTATTATTATTATTATATGTAGTATGTTCCTCAAAAATATGGGTTTATTGTAAGTCATAGCAATGCGGAACATATTTTTCCCATAGATCTGAATATAACCTTGTTAGTTTCCTGTTGTAGGACCAACTCAGATCTGAATATAACCTTGTTAGTTTCCTGTTGTAGGACCAACTCCAGGTAATTAAAAAGCATTCTGTCAAGTGCACCCTCTCCCTCCTGGCCTCACTCCCATCAACCTTTCTCCTCCATTATTCCTAAGGACTTTTTTGATCCCCATGTACCCTAAACCCAAACCTGTCGGTCTCCCCGGCTCCCCCCTTACCCACCTTCACAATATTTTTTTTTTTTAATTTTAACCATGCAGTCTTTCATCTTCTACTCCAGGTGGGTGTCGCCACCTCTGCTCCCAGTAGAAAGGGGGCAAGAAAATATGACAAGTTTCCAACATCCCGGGAGCCGGACAACTGAGTCCCAGATCTGCTTCCTTGTCCTAGATGGTGGCAAATCAGCTTGTTTTGACCCAGTCACACTCATTCATTCATTCACACTTACTGAGCGCAGAGCACTGTATTAAGCGCTTGGGAAAGTACAATAAACAGTGACATTCTCTGCCACCCCTTCTTGTGCGGCTCTAAATTCCTCCTGCCATCACCTCTGCCACCCCTGCTATCAGCTTACTGAAATCCTAGAAAATTACTCCCTAGTATTTTGAAACGAATGAATATCCTGTTTCTTCATGCCCCGTTGAGCTGACGTTTGTTCCATTTGTTCTTCGGCTTCAATTATTTCGCCTTTCTCCTGTTCCACCGCACTCCTCTGCCCATTAGCCTATAAACTCTACGTTTATGTTCCCAATTGCTCAATACAATGCTTTGTGCACAGTAGTCAAATCAATAAATCCTGCTCCCGCTACCGTCACACTGAACTGATTGTCCCTTTGGCCTCCTGCACTTTTACCTGCATAGTCAGATCAGGATAGCTTCCAAAAAGTTGAACGAAAGGCTGTACAAAGTTTTGCTGCCAGGCAGAGCGAACGACGCACTCAACGGAAATTTGGGTGGGCAACACTGAAACATTCGCGAGAAACACTGGGTGGGAAGAGATTTAAATATAATTTACCGAAGCTGCCACTTGGATGGGAGTGGAGAAGTGTACAAAGAGAACCGCAAGCTGAACTCGGGCTAGCCTCAAAAATAATAGGGCTTGGTTGTCAAGGCAAGGTGGATGGGATGGTGTGTTGGAGGTGGGGAGGCGCAAAATAGGATAAGAGGAAGGGATAACAGTAATTTGTAGGATTTGAGAGGAATTTTCTTGGTTGGCTTATGGATTATGGCTAATAATGGGGCATTATCCTCAAGGGTCAGCGGGATGCTTTCAATAAAGAAAATTCACCTCTGAATGGGAATCTTGGAGTATGGTTCCTTGCAGGAATCAGGGAATGACAATGGTTGGCTATCGGAACAGAATGGAATAATAACCACGACGATGATGATGATAGTAACGATAACGGTAATTACGAAGTGCTAACTTGGTGCCAAGAATTGACAGTGGAATTAGATACAAGATAATCAGATCGAATACAGTCCCTGTTACACACAGGCACACGATATTAAGGGGACAGAAACAGGTAACTGATTCCCACTTTTCAGAAAACTTATATGACTTTCTCTAAATAATAATGATGGCATTTAATCATAATGATGGCATTTATTAAGCGCTTACTATGTGCAAACCACTGTTCTAAGAGCTAAGAAGGTTACAAGGTGATCGGGTTGTCCCACGCGGGGCTCACAGTCTTCATCCCCATTTTACAGACGAGGTAACTGAGGCACAGAGACGTGACTTGCCCAAAGTCACACAGCTGACAACCGGCGGAGCCGGGATTTGAACCCACGACCTCTGACTCCAAAGCCCGGGATCTTTTCTACTGAGCCACACTGCTTCTCTAAACCACACAATATGCAGTGGAAATAGACGGGTTTAGAACCCAAGACTCTGGACACCAATCCCAGGCTCTTCCCAATCTGATACCGTGTCAGAAAAAGGAGTTAACACGCGTGTTTAGCACTAATAAAGCTTTGCTTGCGATAACGTGAACTTTCTTCAATGTAAATTTTGCTAAGAACGCAATTCCCGTGTTACAAAACTGAGTGTTTTGTTATCTTTCTCCCCCTTCTAGACTGTGAGCCTGTTGTTGGGTAGGGACCGTCTCTATATGTTGCCGACTTGTACTTCCCAAACGCTTAGTACAGTGCTCTGCACACAGTAAGCGCTCAATAAATACGACTGAATGAATGAATGGGGTGAGTTCATATTGATTTCAGTTGAGATGGCAATGACTAATGTCCCCAATTCATGCATTTTAAAAATAGCGCTTTGTGAATACTTAACTAAGCTTCAAAGAACTTTGAAAATGGTATTCTTAGATAAGTACTCAGATACAATGGCTAACGACATTATGTGCTAATTGCGGTAGCAAGGGTGAGCATTCAAAATCAGAGAATTATGTGCGATGAGTTACATGGGATAAACTGGAAAAAGGGTGCACTGGACTTTATCAATGATGAATAGCATGGGTACACACGTGGTTCAGTGGACAGAGTGAGGGCTTGGGAGTCAGAGGTCACGGGTTCAATCAATCAATCAATCGTATTTATTGAGCGCTTACTATGTGCAGAGCACTGTACTAAGCGCTTGGGAAGTACAAATTGGCAACACATAGAGACAGTCCCTACCCAACAGTGGGCTCATAGTCTAAAAAATCCCGAATTCGAATTCGGCTCCGCCCCTTGCCTGCTGTGTGCCCTTGGGCAAGCCACTTAATTTATCTGCGCCTCAGTTCCCTCATCTGTAAAATGGGGATTAAGACTGTGAGCCCCATGTGGGACAACCTGATCACCCTGTATCTCCCCGTGCTTAGAACAGTGCTTTGCACATAGTAAGCGGTGAACAAATACCATCATCATTATTACACAAATCAATTCCCATGTTTTCCTTTAAATTCATTCAATCATCATCATCATCATCATCAACCGTATTTATTGAGCGCTTACTGTGTGCACAGCACTGTACTAAGCGCTTGGGAAGTACAACACGGGTTCAAATCCCCGCTCTGCCGGTTGTCAGCTGGCTGACTTTGGGCAAGTCACTTCTCTGTGCCTCAGTTCCCTCATCTGTAAAATGGGGATGAAGTCCCAGAGCCCCACGTGGGACAACTGGATCGCCTTGTAACCCCTCTATCATCATCAATCGTATTTATTGAGCGCTTACTATGTGCAGAGCACTGTACTAAGCACTTGGGAAGTACAAATTGGCAACATATAGAGACAGTCCCTACCCAACAGTGGGCTCACAGTCTAAAAGGGGGAGGCAGACAACAAAACATATAAACCAAACAGAATAAATATGTACAAACCTCTCTAGCGCTTAGAACAGTGCTTGGCATTCATTCATTCATTCAATCGTATTTATTGAGCGCTTACTGTGTGCAGAGCACTGTACTAAGCGCTTGGGAAGGACAAGTTGGCAACACCTAGAGACGGTCCCTACCCAACAGCGGGCTCACAGTCTAGGAGGGGGAGGCAGACAACAAAACATATAAACCAAATAGAATAAATATGTACAAACATATATACGTATATACGGGTGCTGTGGGGAGGGGAAGGAGGTAAGGGGAGGGGGAGAGGAAGCAGTTTGTTCAATCATTCATTCAATCCTATTTATTGAGCACTTACTGTGTGCAGAGCACTGTACTAAGCGCTTGGGAAGTACAAGTTGGCAACACCTAGAGACTGTCCCGACCCACCAGCGGGCTCACAGTCTAGAAGGGGGAGGCGGCCAACAAAACAAAACATATAAACCAAATAGAATAAATATTCTATTTTATTTTGTTAGTATGTTTGGTTTTGTTCTCTGTCTCCCCCTTTTAGACTGTGAGCAGCCCACTGTTGGGTAGGGACTGTCCTATATGTTGCCAATTTGTACTTCCCAAGCGCTTAGTACAGTGCTCTGCACACAGTAAGCGCTCAATAAATACGATTGATGATGATGATGTACAAACATATATACGTATATAAGATTATGCCCAAAGGTGAAGCCTTAAAACTCAATGATTTCAAGCACACTCAGCCCTTCCCAGTTCCCGTCGCATCGCCAGTGGCATAATCTTAAACAGCGCTAACTCATCTACTTTGGGCCCCACTCATTTCACGGCTCCTGCCCTTTGCACAGCAGGAGATATGTGATAAAACTCATGACCCTGATTGAGATAGAAAGTTCTAACAGTGTTTCAGAGCAGCACTCATTCATTCATTCATTCATTCATTCATTCATTCATTCAACTGTATTTACTGAGTGCTTACTGTGTGTATTTATTGAGGGTACAATACAATAAACAGACACATTCCCCAACCCACAACAAGCTTACCGTCTCACAGTGCTACACGGCAATCCGGCCCACGATCCAATCCCTTCCCCACAGCACCTGTATATATGTTTGTACATATTTATTACTCTTTATTTATTTAATTTGTACATATCTATCCTATTTATTTTATTTTGTTAGTACGTTTGGTTTTGTTCTGTCTCCCCCTTTTAGACTGCGAGCCCACTGTTGGGTAGGGACTGTCTCTAGATGTTGCCAATCTGTACTTCCCAAGCGCTTAGTACAGTGCTCTGCACATAGTAAGCGCTCAATAAATACGATTGATTGATTGATTGATATTTATTACTCTATTTATTTATTTATTTAATTTGTACATATCTATCCTATTTATTTTATTTTGTTAGTATGTTTGGTTTTGTTCTCTGTCTCCCCCTTTTAGACTGCGAGCCCACTGTTGGGTAGGGACTGTCTCTAGATGTTGCCAATCTGTACTTCCCAAGCGCTTAGTACAGTGCTCTGCACATAGTAAGCGCTCAATAAATACAATTGATTGATTGATATTTATTACTCTATTTATTTATTTATTTATTTAATTTGTACATATCTATCCTATTTATTTTATTTTGTTAGTATGTTTGGTTTTGTTCTCTGTCTCCCCCTTTTAGACTGCGAGCCCACTGTTGGGTAGGGACTGTCTCCATATATTGCCAATTTGTACTTCCCAAGCGCTTAGTACAGCGCTCTGCACATAGTAAGCGCTCAATAAATACGATTGATGATGATGATGATGAACACTAATCAACGCCAGCCCAGGACCTGACCATCACTACTAACTACTGACCTTCAGGGACAGAGCCGCTTTCTAAACGTTTTTCCTTCCCCCACGGAGGGCCGGTGATAAAAGACGGAAGTGTAAATCTGATGGGCTTTTGTGGGTTTCACCCTGGTCTCATCCCACTTAAAGATTAGACTAAAGGCAGTGGATGGGCCCATTGAATAATAATAATAATGATGATGGTATTTGCTAAGCGCTTACTATGTGCCGAGCACTGTTAAGGGAGTAGTATGGTAGAGGGGAAATGGAGCTGCTGTGATTTACCTTCATGAACTCATCCAAAACTGGAGTGAAAACACTTCCATTTCACACCTCTAAAATAATTCTGCTTATTTTCCCCCACAAAGTCTTCCTCTTCTCTGCGCTTCACATAATCCTTTCACTTAGTCACAGTTCAGACAGGCAAGCACATCATTTCTCCCTGATTTGGCCCTCATTTTCCCGACCCACCATCCCCTCTGCAAAGCCTATGAACTCAGATCTGTACCCATTAAGCACTTGATAATAATAATAATAATGGCATTTAAGCACTTACTATGTGCAAAACACTGTTCTAAGTGCTGGGGGGGGATACAATGTGATCAAGTTGTCCCACGTGGGGCTCACAGTCTTCATCCCCATTTTTACAGATGAGGTAACTGAGGCTCAGAGAAGTTAAGTGACTTGCCCAAGGTCACACAGCAGACTTGTGGTGGAGCTGGGATTCGAACCCATGACCTCTGACTCCAAAGCCCGGGCTCTTTCCACTGAGCCACGCTGACTTGCTCCAATAATAATAATGGCTTTTGCTAAGCGCTTACTATGTGCAAAGCACTGTTCTAAGTGCCTGGGGGGGATACAAGGTGATCAAGTTGTCCCACGTGGGGTTCATAGTTTTAATCCCCATTTTACAGATGAGGTAACTGAGGCTCTGAGAGGTGAAGTGACTTGCCCAAGGTCACACAGCAGACTTGTGGTGGAGCTGGGATTCGAACCCATGACCTCTGACTCCAAAGCCCGGGCTCTTTCCACTGAGCCACGCTGCTTCTCACTTGATATTCACCCCACTGTTAACCCCAGGTACTTACATACATATCCTTATACTTTGTAATTTAATATTCATTCATTCCTTCAATCGTATTTATTGAGCGCTTACTGTGTGCAGAGCACTGTACTAAGCACTTGGGAATATCTATCTTCCCCTTTAAACTGCAAGCTCCTTATGGGTAGTGATCGTGTCTATCAACCCTTTTTGTATCATGCTTTCCCAAGCACCTAGTAGTGTTCTGTACACAGTAAGCACTCAATAAATACCATAAATGCCACGTGGAGAAGCCGCGTGGCTCAGTGGAAAGAGCCCGGGCTTTGGAGTCAGAGGTCATGGGTTCAAATCCCGGCTCCACCACTTGTCAGCTGTGTGACTTTGGGCAAGTCACTTCACTTCTCTGAGCCTCAGTTCCCTCATCTGTAAAATGGGGATTAAGACTGTGAGCCCCCCGTGGGACAACCTGATCACCCTGTAACCTCCCCAGCGCTTAGAACAGTGCCTTGCACATAGTAAGCGCTTAATAAATGCCATCATCATCATCATCATCATTGATTGCTGACCAAAAGACCGAACTGAGTTGAACAGGTGCCTGAAGAAAAGCGAACTGATTCTACTCAGAAAGAGCACCCAAATTACAGGCTTTTTTTTTTTTCAAATTGACAGGCATTTTTTTTTTAATGGCATTTATTAAGCACTTACTACGTGCAAGGCATTGTTCTAAGTGCTGGGGAGGTTACAAGGCGATCAGGTTGTCCCTCAGGGGGCTCACAGTCTTAATCCCCATTTTCCAGATGAGGGAACTGAGGCCCAGAGAAGTTAAGGGACTTGCCCAAAGTCACACAGCTGATAAGTGGCAGAGTCGGGATTTGAACCCATGACCTCTGACTCCAAAGCCCAGGCTCTTTCCACCGAGCCACGCTGCTTCTCTATATGGTGTACATTTTCATGTACACCCAATATAAAAACCCACGGGAATTTATGATCATCCAACAGCCAGATACTTTCCTCTCTTCTGAGTCAGGCCAAAGACTTTTTTTTTATGGTGTTGAGCAGCAGTAACATATAGTGGATAAAGCATGGGCCTAAGAGTCAGGTCATGGATTCTAATCCCAGCTCTGCCACTTGTCTGTTGTGTGGCCTTGGGCGAGTCACTTCACTTTTCTGTGCCTCACTTACTTCATCTGTAAAACGGGGATGGAGACTGTGAGCCCTGTGCGGGACAGGGACTGTGTCCAGTACCATTTGCTTGTATCCACCCCAGTGCTTAGTACAGTGCCTGAAATCAATCAATCAATCAATCAATCGTATTTATTGAGCGCTTACTATGTGCAGAGCACTGGACTAAGCGCTTGGGAAGTACAAATTGGCAACACATAGAGACAGTCCCTACCCAACAGTGGGCTCACAGTCTAAAAGGGGGAGACAGAGAACAGAACCAAACATACCAACAAAATTAAATAAATAGGATAGAAATGTACAAGTAAAATAAATAAATAAATAGAGTAATAAATATGTACAACCATATATACATATATACAGGTGCTGTGGGGAAGGGAAGGAGGTAAGATGGGGGGATGGAGAGGGGGACGAGGGGGAGAGGAAGGAAGGGGCTCAGTCTGGGAAGGCCTCCTGGAGGAGGTGAGCTCTCAGCAGGGCCTTGAAGGGAGGAAGAGAGCTGCCTGAAACATAGTAAGTACTTAAATACCGTAATTGTTATTGCATTTAACTGCTTACCGCCTGTCAGGTCCTGAACTAAATGCTGAGGAAAATGCAGGCTAATTAGGTTGGACACAGAACACGTTCCACATGGGGCTCACAGCATTAATCCCCACTTTACAGATGAGGTAACTGAGGCACAGAGAAGTGGCCTGCCTAAGTTCACACAGAGCCTAGAGACAGAGGCAGGATTAGATTTCCAGGTCCCCTCCAAAAATCAATCGTATTTATTGAGCGTTTACTGTGTGCAGAGCACCGTACTAAGCGCTTGGGAAGTACAAGTTGGCAACATATAGGGACAGTCATCATCATCATCATCATCATCATCAATCGTATTTATTGAGCGCTTACTATGTGCAGAGCACTGTACTAAGCGCTTGGGAAGTACAAATTGGTAACAAATAGAGACAGTCCCTACCCGACAGTGGGCTCACAGTCTAAAAGGGGGAGGCAGAGAACAAAACCAACGACCTCTGACCAGTCCAGATGAGCTATTTTAAGGATTTTTCCATTTTTTTCTGTCTTTTCATTCATTAAGCCATACTTTCAATCAGCCGCTACCGTAACCTGTTCCCACCAGATAGTTCGTAGTTGATTGTAGAACACACCTGCATCCTTGAAGCCAACCTATGCCTTCAGAGGTCACTCCCCTTTCTTTTGTAATGGCAAGCCTGTAGTGTAGCAGTGAGATATCAGAAGAGGTCTAAACCCCCTTATTTGCCATACCACTTTCAAACTCAATGCTAATAATAATAATAATGATGGCATTTATTAAGCGCTTACTATGTGCAAAGCACTGGGGAGGTTACAAGGTGATCAGGTTGTCCCACGGGGGGCTCACAGTCTTTATCTCCATTTTACAGATAACTGAGGCACAGAGAAGTGAAGTGACCTGCCCAAAGTCACACAGCTGACAATTAGCGGAGTCAGGATTTGAACCCATGACCTCTAACTCCAAAGCCCAGGCTCTTTCCACTGAGCCACGCTGCTTCTCACTGATTCTGCCTCCTGATTAGTTGTGGGTATTCCCCACTCTCAAACAAAAATACAAAAACGTGTTGCCAATTTGCACTTCCCAAGCGCTTAGTACAGTGCTCTGCACATAGTAAGCGCTCAATAAATACGATTGATGATGATGATGATGATGATTCTGCCTCCTGATTAGTTGTGGGTATTCCCCACTCTCGAACATAAATAAATACAAAAACGTGTTGCCAATTTGTACTTCCCAAGCGCTTAGTCCAGTGCTCTGCACATAGTAAGCGCTCAATAAATACAATTGATGATGATGATGATGAAGGTACAATTGCTTGCTGCACTGAGTATTTGGAAAAGGGTTGTCTGGTTAATCCGCGCATGCTGTCGGTCTGAAATTGTAGGTCGTGTGCGGCAGGATTACAGTTCCATACATCCAGGGAGGAGTTTGTCAATCAACTCTTGATACAAAGTTATACTTCTTTATTCCATGAGAATGTTTTTCCTAGGTCCCTCAAGTGTGGGAGCATAACGGGGGGGAATTGATCAAAGCTTTATTTGGACTACTACAAGTACTTACTCTATTTGCACCTCACAGAAATAGGGTAATAATAATAATAATAGTGGCATTTATTAAGTGTTGTGCCAAACCCTGTACTAAACACTAGGGTAAGCCCACGGTGATAAGGTCAGAAACAGTCCTTGTCCCACATGGGACTCACTGTTTAAGGGGGAGGGAAAAGAGGTGTTTAATCCCTATTTTATAATAATAATAATAGTATTTGTTAAGCACTTATGTGCTAAGCACTGTTCTAAGCGCTGGGGTAGACACAAAGTAATCAGGTTGTCCCACGTGCGGCTTACGGTCTTAATTTCCATTTTACAGATGAGGTAACTGAGGCACAGAGGAATTAAGGGACTCGCCCAAGGTCACACAGCTGACAGGTGGCGGAGCTGGGATTAGAACCTGCGATCTCTGACTCCCAAGTCCGTGCTCTTGCCACTAAACCACGCTGCTTAGATTAGGAAACTGAGGCACCTAAAAGTGACTTGCCCAAGGTCACACAGTAGACAAGTGGTGGAGTTGGGATTAGAACCCAGGTCTTCTGGTTCTCAGGCCAGGGCTCTTTTCACTAGGCCACACTGTTTCCCTCGTAGAAAGTACCGTAGAAAATAATCAATTCAAGCCCTCTGAATAACTTCTTAAAGCAAGCAATACATTTGCACTTTATAAACTTCTGAAACCGCATCAAAGCCCATTTTGTGTAAATTAAATTCAGGATAAAACGTCCAGATGACAATGCCCAACACTTTTCTTCATTCAAAACGGGAAGTTCTCACAGTTAACAATGGCTTAAAGCATCTCATTTGGGAAATATGCCGAAAGAGCTAAAGAAATAATACCCAAAGAAGCTTTATTAAAATGGTTTATTCTATGCGATGTAACAATGGAATGCATAGGTTTGATATGCCGTCTTTTGGGGGTGGTTAGGGGTGGGTGGGAATAAAAATATAGTCAGGAGGCTGAGGAGGGGGGAAGGGAGATGGGATGGAGCCCTCTTGCAAATGCCCATGTAAAAAAATAAAAAGAAATAGGATCACGTCAGACTCCAGAATAAGAAATGGAGGACTTTAATTCCCCCTGAGATTGGTGTTTGCCCACAATCCTGTTGACAACCTATTATAAATGAATTAATAACTACTGAAGTCAGTAATTACATATAGGTCTAACCTTCTCCAAGTATTTTAGCAAGTATTAATTAAAACCTTTGATTTGATTTGAAACGGACTACATTTTAATTTCTCCACACTCAGAAATGCTTCCCGATGTCTTGGATATTTGGGGGCTTAGTAATAAAAAAATGTTTCTGAAAAGGCTAAATACTTCCCGCTTCATTTTGGAGTCATTTTTACCGAACATGCAGAAACAAAAACAATTCAAAGTTCAAGTTTACATCAGGTAAAGTCGGTCAACACTCTACCAATGGGGCTATCAAAATCTTCCCTGCCACAAAGTCTCTCCTAAATTTTGCTCCAGAGGGTATGGTCCTCATTAAAAATGTAGAAACTCACTGGGAGAAGCCTTGTAAAAGAGCTTTTAGGGGCAAATGATAGAGAGGGGAAACAAAGCGATCTCAATTTGTTCAATCCAGTAATGGCTGAAAGGGGTTTTATCTCATTTTTCACACTCAGCATCCCCTCCAGGTCTGTGACAACAGCACGGCAGTCCTGAAAATGGACGAGTTTTAACTTGTGGCTTCTGCCCCCTGACCTTCGGACAGGTGAGCAGGGTAGGGACCGTCTCTATCTGTTGCCAAGCGCTTAGTACAGTGCTCTGCACACAGTAAGCGCTCAATAAATACGATTGATTGATTGATTGAGTTCACTGGCTGCAGACTGGCAACAAGGCGGGTATTCTGAAGTGCCGGCCCCTCCCCTGGGATAAGTGAAGCACAGATGGAGGATCCCACCTGTTGACAAATTATTGATTTTAAAATTTACCTATCATCTCCTCTTTGTCATAGTTCCAGGTAGTGACACCCAATTTGCTTCTCGAATCCCTCTAACGAGGACAACGCGATCAAAACTCGTCGCAGGATGTTATGCAGGGCTTTTCTTGTTGTCACCTTTGATTTTGCTTCTTCTACTTTTGACACACAGCAGATCTATCCGTCCAAGGTCAATCATTTGCTTTTCCCAAATCTTCATCTCATTTTCATAACGAATTTTATCTTCTTTAGCAAGTTCAAAATATACCTGTGAACGGAACATTCGGTAAACACAACCTCACAGCTGGCTGGGAAATGGATGAATTTAGCATTCAATCAATCAATCGTATTTATTGAGTGCTGTATGCAAAGCACTTGGGAGACTATAACAACAGATACATTCCCTGCCCACGCTGAGCTCAAAGTCTAGAGGGGGAGACAGATGTTAATATATATAAATAAATCATTTATATACATAAATAAATTAATTACAGATATATACGCAAGTGCTTTGGGGCAGGGAGGGAGATGAACGAAGGGAGCAAGTCAGGGTGACACAGAAGGGAGTGGAAGAAGAAGAGAGAAGGCTTCTTGAGGAGACAAATATTACTGGTTAATTCTACCTCTCTCTGACTTGTGTGTTTGGTCTGATTACTTATCACCTCCGTTGCTGGGTAGCTAATTACACACATAGAAGAATTGGTCATCCCAACCTTAGTTTTTCACTCAGACGTATTTGTTGAGCCCAGATAATGAAGACATTCTTCTACTCTCACCCGATAAATTTTACACCCTCCATCAGCAGGCAAAATGTAGTTTTAAAGTTTAGAATTTTGGTCGTCCCTCAAAAAAAATAAATACAATAGAATCAGGCCCGAGAGGAATAGATTGTGACCATTTCCAACTTTTTATTTTAAATCACAATTTACTGTCGATCGAGCAGTTCGGTGAAGCGATCGCAGTCTGTACCAGAAAAAGATGCACTTGCAGAAAGTTTTACCTGCATGTTTTTATGGCATAATGAAATAAGTCTTGACGACCATCTTCTCTGAACGCTATAATTGGGCACTTGAGGTCTTTGCCACATACCTGCTTTTCAGAACTAGGCATATTTTTCCAGGCTTCATATAACGACTTGATCTTTTCCTACAAGATAAAATCTTTTAGATTAGCAGTACTGCAAAGCAAATTTAATTTTTTTTGCCTATTTTCCACTTCCAAAGAACTCAGGTGTTTACTTAAACAAAAGCCTTCTGCCGCAAGCAAAAACCCTGAACCTTTGGCTTTAAGACACGCCGCTAAGTCACCCCACCTTACATACGTGTTCTCTCCACCCACTACCGTCCAACCCACTCTCCTTGTTCCTCCCACGCTAACTTTTAATTGTATCGCACTCAAGTCTCCTGCCTCTGTTCCCGATCCATGGCTCACACGGTTCCTGGCTTGAAATTCCTTCCCAACCCAACGCCAACCGATCAGGGAAGCAAGACGGCCTAGTGGAACGAGCACAGGCCTGGGAATCAGAGGATCTAGGTTTTATCCCCAGCTACTGTGTTACCTTGAACCAGTCACTTAACTTCTCTGTGCCTGCTTCCTCTTCTGCAAAATGGGCATTCAATACCTAAAACAGTCTGTAATGTTTTGATCACATCATCCTCGTTAGAGGAATTCAAGACCTAACAAACGGGGGACTGTGAGCCCTATGTGGAACCTGAGCCCCCCGAGGGACAACCTGATCACCTTGTAACCTCCTCAGCGCTTAGAACAGAGTAAGCGCTTAACAAATGCCATCATCATCATCATCTTGCATCTACCCCAGCCCTTAGTACTGTGCTTGGCACATAATAACTGCTTAAATGCCTCAATTATCATAATTATCTCATTCATTCATTCAATAGTACTTATTGAGCGCTTACTGTGTGCAGAGCACTGTACTAAGCGCTTGGGAAGTACAATTCGGCAACAGAGACAATCCCTACCCAACAACGGGCTCACAGTCTCTACAGCCCTCCCCATACGCAAAGCCCTCTTGAATCCCCACCTTTTGCAACAAGCCTTCCTCAATTAATTTCCAACATCCTAAGTCATATAAACCATCAACCAGCACTTATGACATGCATTTATTCAAATTATTTATGTTGATTATTCTGTAAGTACTTTTGTGACCTTTGTGGGCAGAGGTGTACTGTAATGAAATTTACATTTATTTATGTTAATAATGTCTGTCTCCCCCTCTAGACTGTAAGCTCACTGTGGACAAGGAATTTGTTTATTGTTATACTGTGCTCTCCCAAGTGCTTAGCACAGTGGTCTGCACACAGTAAGCGCTCAAGTGCCAAACTGTACTTTCCAAGCGCTTAGTGCAGTGCTCTGCACACAGTAAGTGCTCAATAAATACTGTTGAATGAATGAATTAATAACTGACTGATTTTGTTTCGTACTTCCCAAATGCTAAGTACAGTGCTTTGCATCATCATCATCATCAATCGTATTTATTGAGCGCTTACTATGTGCAGAGCACTGTACTAAGCGCTTGGGAAGTACAAATTGGCAACACATGGAGACAGTCCCTACCCAACAGTGGGCTCACAGTCTAAAAGGGGGAGACAGAGAACAAAACCAAACATACTAACAAAATAAAATAAATAGGATAGATATGTACAGGCAATCAAGAAATGCTGTTACTATTATTCCCATATTTAAGTTCCTATTGAAACTATTATACTTTAGACTGAAATATTTAACCATGATGAATCAATAGATGCAAATGCATCACAAAGGGTACCAAAACTTTCTAGGTTCAGCTAAGTCCTAATATCAGGTCATTCCAAGAGTCTATATGAACCCCTTTAATTTTGGTTCAACAAGCACTGGATTTTAAGCCCCAGAATACTATTCCCCCTTCCCCCTTGCTTCTCTATAAAATAGCGTATTTCATAAATCTTTTAGATAGTACAGTAATGGGCACTAGAGCACACTTTTTGGCATTTTTATATTCTCATACCGATGGGAGTTCAGCAAAAATTAAACCTCTGAATACTAATCAGTTACATAGCAAGGACTGCCAACAATGTTGCTACTGCTCCCTGTAAAGGGAGAAAAGATTAGCCTTAAGTTCTCTGGAACGTGTCTGATAATTCTGCTGTATTGTACTCTCCCAAGCGCTCAGTACAGTGCTCTGCACATAGTAAGTGCTCAATAAATACCATTGGTTGACTGATTTGGAAAGGAATTCCAAGGCAGTGGGACCTTCAGGCTATAGATCCTTCCTACTCCAGGGGCAACATGACCGATCAATCAATGGCATTTACTGAGCACTTATAATAATAATAATGACATTTATTAAGCGCTTACTATGTGCAAAGCACTGTTCTAAGCGCTGGGGAGGTTACAAGGTGATCAGGTTGTCCCACGGCGGGGGGGGGGCTCACAGTCTTCATCCCCATTTGACAGGTGAGGTCACTGAGGCCCAGAGAAGTGAAGTGACTTGCCCAAAGTCACACAGCTGACAAGTGGTGGAGCCGGGATTTGAACCCATGACCTCTGACTCCAAAGCCCGGGCTCTTTCCACTGAGCCACGCCGCTCTTACTGTGGGCAGAGAACTGTACTAAGCGCTTGGGGCACTACAACAGAATTGGCAGATGTGTTCCCTGCCCATAACGAGTTCGCTTAGAACAGTGCTTGGCACAGAGTAAGTGCTTAACAAATACCACAGTTAATTAATCAACTGTTAATTAATTGCTTTTCCCAAATCTTCATCTCATGTTCATAACGAATTTTATCTTCTTTAGCAAGTTCAAAATATACCTGTGAATGGAACACTCGGTAAACACAACCTCACAGCTGGCTGGGAAATGGATGAATTTAGAATTCATTCATTCAATCAATTGCATTTATTGAGTGCTGTGTGCAAAGCACTGCACTAAGCGCTTGGGAGTTAATTAATTAACTGTTAATTAATTAACTGCTAATGAATTACTAGTCTGGAGGGCCTAGTAGAAAGAGCAGGGGCCTTGGGAGTCCGAGGAACTGGGTTCTAATTCCGGCTCTGCCAACTGCTTTCTGTGTGAGCTTGGGCAAGTCACTTGGTTACCGCATCTGCAAAACATGGATTAAATCCTTCTCCCTCCGACTTGGACTGTGAATCTCCTGGGGGACAGGGACTGTGTTCAAGTTACCCCAGCATTTAGAACAGTGCTTGACTCACAGTAAGCACTTAATACCATAAAAACCCCCAAAAAACCAAAAGTGGTTCCTTCCATGGAATTCGTTTTTTGGGCAGGGTGGGCAGCTGTAACTAGCACATCTCCCCTAACTCCCCATTCCTCCAAGATGGAAGAGACCGTAAGAGGCGGCGGCAGTGATGACGGTGGCATTTATTAAGCGCTTACTATGTGCAAAGCACTGTTCTCAGTGCTGGGGAGGTTACAAGGTGATCAGGTTGTCCCACGGGGGGGCTCCCAGTCTTAATCCCCCTTTTACAGATGAGGTAACTGAGGCCCAGAGAAGTGAAGTGACTTGCCCGAAGTCACCCGGCTGGCAATTGGCAGAGCCGGTATTTGAACCCATGACCTCATCATCAATCGTATTTATTGAGCGCTTACTGTGTGCAGAGCACTGTACTAGGCGCTTGGGAAGTCCAAGTTGGCAACATATAGAGACGGTCCCTACCCAACAGTGGGCTCACAGTCTAAAAGACCTCGGACTCCAATCAATCAATCAATCAATCGTATTTATTGAGCGCTTACTATGTGCAGAGCACTGTACTAAGCGCTTGGGAAGTACAAATTGGCAACACATAGAGACAGTCCCTACCCAACAGTGGGCTCACAGTCTAAAAGGGGGAGACAGAGAACAGAACCAAACATACCAACAAAATAAAATAAATAGGATAGACTCCAATGCCCGGGCTCTTTCCACTGAGCCATGCCGCTTCAGCGGTGGTAGCGGCCTGACGACAGCACCGCCGTTGGCCCCTTGCCACGGGAGGATGAAGAGGATGCCGCCACTGACACGTTCCAGATGCCCTCTGTTCCGGGAAGAGGCAGTTTGTCCCTGAGGCCACCCTGCACGTCAGGGTGACAGGGCTGCCGCTCTTGCGCTGGCATCTACGACTGTGGCCGTGGATGCCACAGCTAAACGCTTAGTAGAGGGCTCTGCACACAGTGAGCGCTCAATAAATACGACCGAATGAAGGAGCCCAGCTCCGTTTCTGAGCCTGCCGATCCTGGCCCCGGCGGGCAGCGCGTGAGCGGGCCCGTGAGGTGCCCGGGCGGCAGCGAGCCCAGCCCGTCGCCAGGCTGTCTGGTGGGGCAAGAGGGAAACCCCTCCTTGCGCGATTTGGGGGCTGGGCAGGAGAAGCCACTCTCACTTGGCCCCAGTGAAAATTCGAAAAGCAGGAGTGGAGAGGAAGACGAGCAGTGGCATGGAAATGTAATAATTTTTCCCTCGTCCCCTACCCCTTCCTAGTTCTCCCTCCTCCCTCTTAATAATAATAATAATAATAATAATAATAATGTTGGCATTTGTTAAGTGCTTACTATGTGCAAAGCACTGTTCTAAGTGCTGGGGGGGATACAAAGTGATCAGGTTGTCCCACTCTTAATAATAATAATGTTGGCATTTGTTAAGCGCTTACTATGTGCAAAGCACTGTTCTAAGTGCTGGGGGGGGATACAAAGTGATCAGGTTGTCCCACGTGGGGCTCACAACCTCTTCTCTTCCTCTCTTTTCAGTCAGTCAATCGATGGTATTTACTGAGTGGTTAGTGTGTTCAGAGCACAGGACTAAGCGCTCGGACAGTACATTACAACAGAGTGGATAGGCATGTTCCCTGCTGACAAATTTGCAGTCAAGAGGGAGGGACAGCCACTAAGATTACAGGTAGAGGAAGGGGCAGAATAAAGGGATATGTCTGTAAATGCGATGGAGGTGGGATGCATATCGAAATACTTTACAGGTAGAGATCCACGGGCACAGGCACTGGAGAAGGGTGGGTGAATGGGGTGGGGAGGGAAAGCTTAATAAGGGAAGGCTTTGTGAAGGAGGAGGGAGGAAATTCCGGGCCAGGGGGAGGACGTGGCAAGGGGTTAGCAGCCAGGAAAACAAGATCAAGGCACAGTGAGGAGGTCGGTGCTGGCGGACTGAAGTGTGCGGGCTGGGATATAGGAACAGATTGGTGAGGTACAGTAGGAATGGGGAGAGAGCTGACTGGCTGCCTCGAAGCCGACGGCAAGGAGTTTCTGGCTCGTCTTTGCCTGCTAATAATGTTGAATTGTACACTTCCAGCCCTTAGTACGGCGATCGGCACATAGTAAGTGCTCAATAAATACCACTGGTTGATTGCGTGATTGGTGGGCAACTACTGGAGGAGTGATAATAATAATGACTGGCTGCCTCGAAGCCGACGGCAAGGAGTCTCTGGCTCGTCTCTGCCTGCTAATGCTGTTGAATTGTACACTTACAGCCCTTAGTACGGCGATCGGCACATAGTGAGTGCTCAATAAATACCACTGATTGATTGGGTGATTGGTGGGCAACTACTGGAGGAGTAATAATAATAATGATGGCATTTATTAAGCGCTTACTATGTGCAAAGCACTGGAAGTTATGGACTGAACTTTCTTTTAGAAAAATGATCTGGGCAGCAGAGTGAGGTATAGCCTGGAGAGACAGGAAGGTCTGTACAGCACCTGTATATATGTTTGTACAGATTTATTACTCTATTTTTTATTGCACATATTTATTTTGTTAATGATGTGCATTTAGCTTTAATTCTATTTGTTCTGATGCTTGACACCTGTCCACATGTTTTGTTTTGTTGTCTGCCTCCCCCTTCTAGACTGTGAGCCCATTGTTGGGTAGGGACCGTCTCTATAATGTTGCCGACTTGTACTTCCCAAACGCTTAGCACAGTGCTCTGCACACATTAAGCGCTCAATAAATACGACTGAATGAATGAATGAATGAATGAAAAGGCCAGAAAATAGGCTGAGTTCTCAAAGCAAGATATGAGTGTTTGGACCACCATCAATCGTATTTATTGAGCGCTTACTATGTGCAGAGCACTGTACTAAGCACTTGGGAAGTACAAATTGGCAACATAAACTGTCAACATAGTGTTAACTGTTAACATAACATACGTTATGTTATAAACATAAACATAAACTGGACCAGCGCAGTTACAGTTTGGATGCAGAGGAAACAGCTGACTCTAGAAATGTTGTGAAGGTAGAATGGACAAAGCAGGACCTCTAATGCTCCAACTCCAAGTTCACCCCCACACTCAGATGAAGATGGAACCCAGGTTCCAAGGGAAAAAGGCAAAAAGAACCTGTCCCTGAAGCTCCAACTTTTATCTTCACTATTTGAGAAGTGACCAAGTTATTTCTGGAAAACTTCAGAAGAGGTTCGGAACCACCTTCCACTGAAGATATAACAGTAACTCACAGGCATAGTATCAAAGGACCCAAATACAAAGTACTAGAGGTTTTACCTGCCAAGAATCCCCCTTGGCGCCCTGGTAATGTTCCGACACAAAAATGTTCTGAGGTAAGCGAGTTTCTTTGGGTTTTCCAAACACGGTTAGCTCCTATAGATGGATGAACAGAAGAAAGGATTCCAACTTACTATAATCAACTTGGTAAATAAGATTAGCAAACCAAAACTAAAAGCATTCTTCAATAATCGAAAAACAACGCCCAGGTTACAAAATGCAATCCACTGCTAAATCTTGCCAGATCGTCCTCTGCAAAACGTTTCCCATTAAACAAGTTTTCGGACTTTGACCCGAGTAGTTAGGGCCAAACGCATCCTAATTTGAACCACTGTAGATGGAGCCTATTTTCTCACCGGAGAAATGCTATACTTCATCAATCAACAGTATTTTTGGGACACCTACTGAATACAAAGCGCTATACTAAAGTGCTTGGGAAAGGCCCACAGATGAGAAATGCACATTTGCTGACCATAAGGAACATGAAATCTAATGAGGGAGATAGGTATATAAAAATATATCCAGGATTATTTTTCCTGAGTAGAGGGCTCTGCATACAATAAGCACTTAATAAATACTATTATTACTGAGGTTATTATTTTAATGTGGATGAATTACCATCGCTGTTGTTGTGCCATGCGTTTTCACTTAAAGGATTGCCTAGTGAAATTTGAACTTAAATTTCCAAAACCTTTAGAGATTACTGTTTTTGTGTTCAATACGCAATGCACCTTAAATTCAGTTCCCATTTAATATTACAAATGCAGCAGCAGAGCCTAATGGAAGGAGCACAGGCCTGGGAGACCTGGGTTCTAATCCCTGCTCTGCCACTCAGCTGTGGTGTGACCTTGGGCAAGTCACTTAGCTTCCCTGGGTCTCAGCTCCCTCATCTACCTGTTCTTCATCATCAATCGTATTTATTGAGCGCTTACTATGTGCAGAGCACTGTACTAAGCGCTTGGGAAGTACAAATTGGCAACATATAGCGACAGTCCCTACCCAACAGTGGGCTCACAGTCTAAAAGCTGTGAGCTTTTCTTCCTCCTACTTAGACAGTGAGCCCTATGTGGGACCTGATTATCTTGTATCTAGCCCTAGCACTCAGTACAGTGCTTGCCACAGAGTAAGCATTTAAGAAATACAATTATTATCACTTATTATCGTATAATTATATAATAATTATATAATAATAGTTATTATTATTATTACATAAAGGGTTCTAAAATTCATCTGGATACAATTACATGACCAGAGCAAATTTTGGGGTCTTAAATACATTTGGAGTTCACACAGCTCTGATCTGGAGTTCTGAATTCGGAGGTTTTAAGTCAGAGTCAAATAATCAGTCAATTGAAAGTATTTATTGAGTGCTTAGTGCGTGGAGAGCACTGGACTCAATGCTTGGGAGAGTACAACACAAAAGTGTTAGTACGGCATGTTCCTTGCCCACCAGGAGCTTAGTCGAGAGTGGGAGACAGACAAAATAAATTACAGATCTGTACAAAGTGCTGAGGGTGGGGTGCTTAAAGAGAACAGATCCATTGGTGATGCAGAAGGGAGAGGGAGTAGGGCAAACGAGGGCTTAAGTCAGAGAAGGCCTCTTGGAGGAAATGTGCTTTTAATAAGGCTTTGAAGGTGCGAAAGAGTCAGGGTGTCCATCCACCTCTGCATCACACAGAAACTCCTTACCGTCAGCTTTAAAACACTCAATCAGCTCCCCCCTCCTAACTTACCTCGCAGATTTCCTAGGACAACCCAGCCCGCACACAACCCAACCTGCAGACTCTGCACTTTCTAACATCCCTGCTCCGCCAAATGTCAGCTGTGTGACTCTGGGCAAGTCACTTCACTTCTCTGTGCCTCAGTTCCCTCATCTGTAAAATGGGGATGAAGAACTGTGAGCCCCCTGTGGAACAACCTGATCACCTTGTAACCTCCCCAGCGCTTAGAACGGTGCTTTGCACATAGTAAGCACTTAATAAATGCCATCATCATCATCATTATTATTATTATCCCTGATTTTATCTATCCCATAGCTGATCCCTCGCTCACTTTCTCCCTGGGGCCTGGAATGCCCTCCCCCTTCATCTCCGACTTCCCTCACCTTCCAAACCTTACTAAAATCACATCTCCTCCAAGAGGTCTTCCCTGACTATATCCTAATTTCCCCTATCCACTCTTCCCTCTGGGTTTTCCATGCACTTGACTGTGTACCCCTTAAGCACTTTCTCATCCCAGGCCCACAGCACTTATTTCCCCTCTCTGTAATTTATTTTAATGCCTGTCTCCCCCGTAGACTATAAACTCCTTGTGGGCAGGGATCATGTCTACCAACTCTATTGTACTGTACTTCCCCAAGTTCTTAGTAGAGTACGCTGCATAAAGCAAACACTCGATACCACTGATTGAAACTCGTTAAGTGGCCCATCCACTTTCACAAGCTAGAGTAGCACAGGGGTGGGAGGACTTTGCCTTGAGAAAAGTCATTTGCCCATTTTATTTCCTGTTCCACATTCACGGACATCCCATCTGCCAAGAGGTGTTATTTCAGTATTTGGATTTTTCTTTTTTCCTTTTAAACGGTGAGTAGTGTCATTCCTGAGCAATACTGGAAGCTGTTCTTCCTTATAGGAAACACATCATTTATGTCTACACTTTTACACTTCCTGACATCTGTCTCTTATTCTTGAGTTTCAGTCAGTTCCTTGGCGAGACTGACAATAGCAACATCTTCCTATTTCTGCTGGAACCCATGTCCTCAGGAAATATCTTTGTGTAAATATTATATAATAGAAATGTTTGGGCAGTGGAGTTCCATTATCTCCAATAAGCACTCTTCAGTGCTACCTATCATATAGCTTTTAATCCCAATGAGTAGTCCCAAATGAGTGACTGCTATCTAGACAGTCAGATTCCCTTTATTTAGAAACACAGAGAAACAGAGTGGCATTGGCCTGGAGTCAGAGAACCTGGGTTTGTCACTTGTCTGCAGGGTGACCTTGGGCAAGTCACTTCACTTCTTCAGTGCCTTAGTTACCTCATCTGTAAGACTGTAAGCCCACTGTGGGACAGGGACCGCGGCCAACCTGATTAGCTTGTGTCTACCCCAGTGCTTAGTACAGTGCCTGGCACATAATAAGTGCTTAACAGATGCCTTTTTTAAAGAAAAAAAAAAAAAGAATCCACCAAGCTAGCTCTCTTCCTCCCTTCAAAGCCCTACTGAGAGCTCACATCCTCCAGGAGGCCTTCCCACACCGAGCCCCCTTTTTCCTCTTCCCCTCCCCACAGCACCTGTATATATATATATTTGTACAGATTTATTACTCTATTGTACATATTTACTATTTATTTTGTTAATGATGTGCATATAGCTTCAATTCTATTTGTTCTGACGATTTTGACACCTGTCTACATGTTTTGTTTTGTTGTCTGTCTCCCCCTTCTAGACTGTGAGCCTGTGGTTGGGTATGTACCGTCTCTATATGTTACCGACTTGTACTTCCCAAGCGCTTAGTACAGTGCTCTGCACACAGTAAGCGCTCAATAAATACGATTGAATGAATGAATGATAGACTGAGTGCCTAAAGAGGAAGTACCAATCTCTTTACATTTATATACAATAAGCTTCACTTGTCCTGCAGAGGAAGAGGAAACCAAATTTAAATACTTACTCTCTTCTTTTTGGATGCTCGCCTTTTTGCCTGTTTTTCTATCTTTTCACTCTCCATAGCTTTTCTCTGAAGTGGAGTTAGCTGTGCTTGATATTTAGCCATCTCTTCTCTGTATGCTTCCCAGTCTTCATTTGCAGCGTTTTTGTACACCTACAAATACAGATGCACCCTGTTTTGACATAAAGTAACTTCGCTTATGGTGTGCCATGGTATCCGTCCAGGTGAGAACTACGGCACTTTAGCGCAAGGTTTTGCAAGAGTGCAAAGTCAGTGTTTTAGGAGAATGGAGTATACCCCGAGAAAGACAAAAAGTGGCCAAAAAAGGTCACGCTGGCTACTAAAATCCAACAATAAAAGGCACAAATCAGTTTCATGAGATCAGATCAAGGGAGTCCAAAGAGGAGAAGGGGACTGAGGACTGTTTTACATTTCTCCATACTCTGGGCCAAGCAGCAGCATACGCAAGAGTATGAGTGAGATGGAAGTTGTACTGGTCTGTTTCAAATACAACAGGAAGTAGTCGTGCTATGAACTACTGACTATTACCAGGGCTTTTCTGTCCTTCCCCATAAACCGCAGGACTGATCATAAACATAGGTCCCCGCCACCATCCTCTCACAACTGTACTTAGCATTTACATAAGCGCTTTGTACAGTGCCCTTTTAGACTGTGAGCCCCCTTTTAGACTGTGAGCCCACTGTTGGGTAGGGACTGTCTCTATATGTTGCCAATTTGTACTTCCCAAGCGCTTAGTACAGTGCTCTGCACACAGTAAGCGCTCAATAAATACGATTGATGATGATGATGATGATGCTCTGCACACAGTAAGTACTCAATATATATGAATGAATGAATGAATGAATGAATTTACTTGGCACAGGGAACTCTAAGAGGGGCTCAAAAAGTTACAAAGAATAACACATGTACATGACCACAAGTTCATGACGATAGCCCCAATTTCAGGTATGCATTTTTAATAGCACAATGGGGAAACCATGCTTACCTGCTTCTCTACTTCAGGAAGTTCCCTCCACATTTCACCAGATTTTTTTACTATTTCTTCATTTTTCATATCTGAAGAGTGATTAATTTAAGGAGACTATTAAGATACATCACCAACTAGTCTGCAACTTATTATGAAGACCAAAACCTAACTAATAGAGATCGTTACGCTAATAAAAGGAACAAGTTTAACTTTTCCTTGTTACAATTAAAATGGATTTCTTTCCTTATTTAATGCCTTCCACTTCTTCTCTTGCTTTATAGAGATCACTCCCATACTTTAAAACAATTACTAGCAAGGACTACAGGGGAACCCTACAAACCATTAGTTATAGTCCGTCCAAAAATTACAAACAGCTGGCTTAAGGAAGATTAATCGCTGTCTCCTGAAACTCATACCAAAAAGAACCTTGGTACTTTTATTGCCAGCCCTCAGTAGGCTCTCCAATTCAGAAAGTACCTTGCATTTCAATCTTAGAAATATATAACTCAGAAACTCACCTACCAACCCCACAAATCTCAAATGGCAGTTTTGGAAGACCAGAGGGAATTTCGTTTGCGCTCGCCCCGCCACTTCCCTGCAGGAACAAATGGTGGATCTCTACAGGGGAGTGGCTGAACTATCAGAAATGAAGCTCTTGAGGTGCCTGCCTGGAATGACTCCTGTAGTCTTTAGCTGATAGAGGATAAATAGAGTCAAATAAATAGGTGATTGCTCCTCAGTACATATGGGAAATAAAAATCAACCAAAAAAAAGCAGCTGTCATTAGGTAAAGACAAGTAGAATTCTTTATACTATGCCAAAGCGGCAGAAATGTGGTGCAGACATTGGACTCTGAGCAGCAAGTAACCTGAAACGCTGATCCTCTAACCAGAGTGCCCTATCCCTTTCCTTATATGTAGCATCTTTGTTTTCTATATTATTCTTATTGTCTCATCCTTTCTAATGTCTATCAACCATCCTTTCTTCCTAGATTGTGAGCCTCATGAGGTCCAGAGACGTTTAATGTATTGCCTGATTATTTTTTCCCAGCATTTAATTTCTAGTAGTATTCACTCATTCAGTCGTATTTATTGAGTGCTTACTGTGTGCAAAACACTATACTGAGGGCTTCGAAGGTACAATTCAGCAACAAATCGAATGTAGCATCATTCAGTATTCTGTACACAGTGCTTAAAAAATGCCACTACTATTACAACTAATATTTTCCTAACCTACATGCATTGTAGATTTGAGATTTCTGGCAGAGCCACCGCTACGTTAAGCATAAGTGAGAAGGCAATATGAACAGCGTGGCTCAGTGGAAAGAGCCCGGGCTTCGGAGTCAGAGATCATGGGTTCAAATCCCGGCTCCGCCAACTGTCAGCTGTGTGGCTTTGGGCAAGTTACTTCTCTGTGCCTCAGTTCCCTCATCTGTAAAATGGGGATTGAAACTGTGAGCCCCCCGGGACAACCTGATCACCTTGTAACCTCCCCAGCACTTAGAACAGTGCTTTGCACATAATAAGCGCTTAACAAATACCATTATTATTATTATTATGAACATCAAAACTGTGGATTAGTTACAGTTACTTATGCCAAGGTTACAGCCAAATCCCAGACTCACTGCTCCCTTTTCTGGCTGAAACCTCAATCCCCATTCAATCACAGAATCAAATATTACAAGAATATGCAGAATACGCTCCTTAACTGGAGCAGTTTTGGCTGAACGCTGCCTTTGCAATGCTTAATGCCCAGGGGAGCTCCTTTCCCCCTGGAACTCCTGGAGCCTCAGTTCCCCTCTTCCATCAACCTCCGTGGGTGCCAAAATTGAGAACAAGGGGCTCCTAGTTGATTTGTGCAGAAGTGGGAATGGGAGAGTAGTGGGGATTACTTGGGCCTGGAACTTCAGGTAGCAACTGTTATCCTATAAACTGTCGAATTTCTCACTAAGTCATCCTCCTCCCAGTCCTTGAGAACAAGGGAAAATGTTTTCTTCCCTTCTTCATGCTATCCTCCGAGTTTCTTACAGTGCTCTACACAAATGACACTTAAATGCTTGTAATGAGGAGGCAGCTGGCACTGAACCCTTCTGTGGGTCCCTCTGACCCACTTAAGACCAATTTTAGTTAGCCCATGATGAATGTTTATTGCCAAGGCTATTATGTTTCATCGACATCATTTTTTCTTCAATGCTGAAAGTGCTAATAATAATAATGGTGCACGTTAAGCATTTACTACATGCCAAGCACAGTATTAAGCGCTGGGATAGCTACAATACTACAATACCAGTATCATCAGATCGGACACTGCCCCATCCCACACAGAGCTCACAGTCTAACAGAAGGGGAGAACAAGCGCCGAATTCCCATTCTGCAGATGAGGTACCTGAGGCACAGGGAAGTTAAGTGGCTCGCCCCAAGCCAACCAGCCGGCAAGAGGCGGAGCCTGGGTTTGAATCCAGGTCTCCTGACCCCAGGGCCTGTGCTTTTTCCACTAGGCCACAGTCACTGCTTCTTATGCTTATTTAATGTCATCTAACCTGACAACATCCTGCTAAGGAATGATAAAGCATACTGGAAATAAATGATTTGTCCCTGATTACATAGTCAATGGCACAGCCACAAGATCACCCTGTGAATGTAGAACCACAGTGTGGAACTTTTCTGTGAAAAGTAAACCTGTAAAAACAACTGCTTACCTGGAGTTTGCTTTTTAAATATAGAACGCTGCTGGGCTAAAAACCGCAGGTACGCAGTCAAGGGACGTTGCGGCCGTTTTGCCACAGAGGATCCTTTTGAAAATGACTTTGACAATATGCACCTAGTAAAAGCAAAGTATTAATGATACGTTAACTGTATTACACTATGTAGTTCTTTAAATGACAATTTAACAAACAATTCCTTGGCTAAGTGTAGCAAGCCATGGTTCTTAGATTTTGAAAAATAATAATCCCAGCCCCCATTATTCTCAGTCTGGATTTTAAAAAACAGAATATACTGAAACACTTGGCCTCATAAGGAGCCTTAATTTTGAAGTGCAGAGAGTTGCATTATATGCAATGCATAACAAATTAACTTTGAGGATCGTCCTACAGTGGAGACCATTGAGATGGTATGGATTTCCAGAGTTTGCCTTTACACCTTTCTTTCTGGTCAGTGGTGCTACTGACAGCATCTTTGTTTGAAATTCGTGCCAAAGCCCTTTGGACCAGTGGTTACACACTTCTAGAATCATTAGGATTTAGATGTCAATATCATCTTTTCTGCATGCTTATATGGTCAATCTAAGGGTGAAAGCACAGCCTAGGGCAATTAATTAGTCTGTTGTGTAGCCCCTTTAGTTCACAGGAGATGGTGAAAAATTAAAAGGCTTAACTTGTGCTCTTAACTCCCCTCCTCCTGCCTCACCCCACGCTCCTTCACAGCACGGCAGAGAAGAGTTACGAAGCAGCATGGCTCCGTGGAAAGAGCACGGGCTTTGGAGTCAGAGGTCATGGGTTCAAATCCCAACTGCGCCACTTGTCAGCTGTGTGACTTTGGGCAAGTCACTTCACTTCTCCGGGCCTCGGTTACCTCATCTGTAAAATGGGGATTAAGACTGTGAGCCCCCCGTGGGACAACCTGATCACTTTGTAAATCCCCAGCACTTGGGACAGTGCTTTGCACATAGTAAGCGCTTAATAAATGCCATTATTATTATTATTATTATTATTATCTGGGCTTCTGACTCACTTTGGCTCTCCCTGCCACCTCATGCAGGAGCAGTAGAGGCTAAAAAGTGCAGTACTCATGGCAATTAGCTATACTGGCCTCAATCAGGGACAGTCCAGTTTGTCAATTAGTGTGGGGAACACTAACCAAATCTCCAACACTGTTAATAACATCTCACTTGGACTCTATAACACTCCTGGATTCTAGATTGTAAAATCCTTAAAGGTAGGGACCCTATTTACTAATCCTACTTGTATTCTCCCAAGTACTTGGCAGGTGCTCAGTACATTCTACTGATTAAGATTTGGTCATTACCTCTTCTCAAAAATCCCCAAACTACTCCACGACGATGTGACTGGTCATTTTAGAGTTGAAGGTGATTTCACCCATCCCTCTCCCCACCATCAAGAAAATAAAGTAAACCTAAGTGGTAGGTTCAGTCTTGCCCAGTCAATTACAGGATGTAATGCTTAAGGATTTAACAAAAGGCCTGGAAGTTAGTATTAGACTAGGCTTCAATTCCTCAGAAACTCTTTTATCTAAACAAGCTTATTGTTGCCAGTCACTCGTGGGCGAGTATGTGTGCCTGCCAAATGCCACCAGTACAGACGGGAAGGGATGAAGATGGTTTTGGAACCCCATACGGTATGAGAAGATAGCAAGGTGATGCACAAGGTGATGATCCCCTTTTAGACTGTGAGCCCACTGTTGGGTAGGGACTGTCTCTATATGTTGCCAATTTGTACTTCCCAAGCGCTTAGTACAGTGCTCTGCACATAGTAAGCGCTCAATAAATACGATTGATGATGATGCACTAGAGATGCCATCTCCATCCAAAAATTGTCACCAGCTGGGTCAAATCATGAAGGCTGGCATGCATCCAGAAACAAGCTATAGGGGCAGAAAGTCAAATGCTGGGACAACGGGGCACCAAGCTACGTAGGACACTGAAAGTCGATAAAACTCATAAGGCCTGAGACCCGGACCTATCAACAGGCAAATAATGATCAATCCAGCTTATCTATTTCAGGGAACGTCTACGAGTCACATTCAACATCAAGGGAAGGTCGAGTTCCCTGTGAGCAAAATCCTGGAATACGGTCAGCTCACCAGTGTGGAGGCAATGCTCTAAGTAGCTTTTTTCTGCTAGGGGTACTTGGAAAACTGATGATAGGATATTCAAGCAGATAGTATACGGTGAACGGAAAGGCGCCACTCAGGGAAAAATGCTTTTCACAACGTAACTGCAGACTGGTAGGGGGCAAGTGCAGCTGTCGGGCCAGTCTGGTCTGCAGTAGTCCTCAAGGAGAGGCCCCCAAAACGTTAGGATGGTAAGACAAATAAGCCCACCCAATGCCAATGCCCAGCTGAAGGGTGAGTTGAACCCTTCCACATCGTGCTAAGGAGCTGTGGGTTCCGCAGCGGCTTTTCCAGGTGTGGGGAAATCCAGCGTGGCTCATTGGAAAGAGCACGGGCTTGGCAGCCAAGAGGTCGTGGGTTCTAATCCCTCCTCCACCATTGTCAGCTGGGTGACTTTAGGCAAGGCATTTCACTTCTCGGTGCCTCAGTTCCCTCATCTGTAAAATGGGGTTGAAGATTGTGAGCCCCACGTGGGACAACCTGATCACCTTGGATCTCCCCAGCGTTTACTACAGTGCTTTGAACATAGTAAGAGCTTAACAAATACCGTCATCACTTCCAGCAGCTTCAACGGGCAGGGGCCCCTGACAAAGCCGGGGTTCGCGCGGGGCTCTGGGCCCTGATAATAATCATAATTATGGTATTTGTTAAGCGCTTACTACATGCCAAGCACTGTTCTAAGCACTGGGATAGATACAAGGTAATCAGGTTGTCCCATGTAGGGCTCACAATCTTAATCCCCATTTTACAGGTGAGGTAACTGAGGCCCAGAGAAGTCAAGTGAATTGCCCAAAGTCACACAGCCGCTAAGTGGCAGGGCCGGGAGTAGAACCCGTGACCTCTGCCTCCCGAGACCGGGCTCTTGAGCCACGCTGCTTAATAATCATAACGATAGCATTTGTTAAGCGCTTACTCTGTGTCCAGCACTAAGTGCTGGGGGAGATGCGAGGTAATGAGGTTGTCCCACGCGGGGCTCACAGTCGTCATCCCCGTTTTCCAGATGAGGGAACTGAGGCCCCAAGAAGTGAAGCGGCTTGCCCAAGGTCACCCAGGAGACAAAGTGGCGGTGGCGGGATTAGAGGCCTTCCCAGACTGAGCCCCATTTTTCCTCTCCTTCTCCCCATCCCCCGTTCTGCCCTACCTCCTTCCCCTATCCACAGCACTTGTGTATATATTTGTACAGATTTATTAGTCTATTCATTTTACTTGTACATATTTACTATTCTATTTATTTTGTTAATGATGTGCATACAGCTATAATTGTATTTGTTTGGACGATTTTGACACCTGTCTCCATGCTTTGTGTTGCCGTCTGTCTCCCCCTTCTAGACTGTGAGCCCGTTGTTGGGTAGGGACCGTCTCTCGCTGTTACCAACTTGGACTTCCCAAGCGCTTAGTCCAGTGCTCTGCACATAGTAAGCGCTCAATAAATACAATTGAACGAATGAATGAATGACCTCCGACTCCCAAGCCTGTGGTCTTGGAGAAGCAGCGTGGCTCAGTGGAAAGAGCCCGGGCTTTGGAGTCAGAGGTCATGGGTTCGAATCCCAGCTCCGCCAAGTGTCAGCTGTGTGACTTTGGGCTAGTCACTTAACTTCTCTGTGTCTCAGTTCCCTCATCTGTAATATGGGGATGAAGACTGAGCCCCCCCCCCCGTGGGACAACCCGATCACCTTGTAACCTCCCCGGCGCTTAGAACAGTGCTTTGCACATAGTAAGCGCTTAATAAATGCCATCACTTATTATTAAGTGGCGGAGCCGGGATAGAGAAGCAGCGTGGCTCAGTGGAAAGAGCACGGTCATTGGAGTGAGAGGTCATGGGTTCGAATCTCGGCTCCGCCAAGTGTCAGCTGTGTCAGACTTTGGGCAAGTCACTTCACTTCTCTGGGCCTCAGTTTCCGCATCTGTAAAATGGGGATGAGGACTGTGAGCCCCCCGTGGGACAACCTGATCACCCTGTAACCTCCCCAGCGCTTAGAACAGTGCTTTGCACGTAGTAAGCGCTTAATAAATGCCATCATCATCATTATTATTATTAAGTGGCGGAGCCGGGATAGAGAAGCAGCGTGGCTCAGTGGAAAGAGCACGGGCATTGGAGTGAGAGGTCATGGGTTCGAATCCCGGCTCCGCCAAGTGTCAGCTGTGTCAGACTTTGGGCAAGTCACTTCACTTTTCTGGGCCTCAGTTTCCTCATCTATAAAATGGGGATTAAGGCTGTGAGCCCACGGTGGGACAACCTGATCACGTTGTAACCTCCCTGGTGCTTAGAACAGTGCTTTACATGTAGTAAGTGCTCAATAAATGCCATCACTTATTATTAAGTGGCGGAGCCGGGATAGAGAAGCAGCGTGGCTCAGTGGAAAGAGCACGGGCATTGGAGTGAGAGGTCATGGGTTCGAATCCCGGCTCCGCCAAGTGTCAGCTGTGTCAGACTTTGGGCAAGTCACTTCTCTGGGCCTCAGTTTCCTCATCTGTAAAATGGGGATGAGGACTGTGAGCCCCCCGTGGGACAACCCGATCAACCTTGTAACCTCCCCGGCGCTTAGAACAGTGCTTTGCACATAGTAAGCGCTTAACAAATGCCATTATTATTATTATTATTAGAACCCATGACCTCTGACTCCAAAGCCCGCGCTCATTCCACTGGGCCGCTTTTCCCAAGCGCTTAGTCCAGTGCTCTGCACAGAGTAAGCGCTCAATAAAGACGGCTGAATGAGCGAATGACCTCTGACCCCCAAGACCGTGATCCTCTCAGGGGTATATATATATATATATATATATATATACAGGTATATGTATATACCGATATATATATATATACAGGTATATATATATACCTGTATATATGTTTGCACATATTTATTACTCTATTTATTTTACTTGTACATATCTATTCTATTTATTTTACTTTGTTAGTATGTTTGGTTTTGTTCTCTGTCTCCCCCTTTTCGACTGTGAGCAGCCCACTGTTGGGTAGGGACTGTCTCTATATGCTGCCAACGTGTACTTCCCAAGCGCTTAGTACGGCGCTCTGCACACAGTAAGCGCTCAATAAATACGATTGATGATGATGATGATGATGAAGATGATGAGGGCCCCCCCCGGGCCTCCCTCGTCCGGCGCCGCTCCCTCACCTCAGTGCCCGCGGCGGCCGGCACAGGCGTCCGGCCCAGACGGACCCGGCGGCGGCTCGGGCTCCCCGGGCCCAGCCGCTCAGCGACGCCACGGCCGCCATGGCCGCGCAGACCCTCGCCCTCTCCTCACGGGGCCCGCGCACACGGCGGGGCTGAGGAGGACGCCCCTCGCCCTCTCCTCACGGGCCCCGCGCACACGGCGGGGCTGAGGAGGACGCCCCTCGCCCCCTCCGCACTGGCCCCGCGCAAAAGAATGGACTGAGGGCGCCCCTCGCTCCCTCCTCACTGGCCCCGAGCAAAGGGCGGGGCTGAGGGGGGCGCTGAGGAGAGCGCATGCGCCCCTGGCTTTCTCCTCACGGGCCTCGCGCAAAGGGCGGGGCTGAGAAGGACGCCCCTCACTCTCTCCTTACGGGCCCCGCGCAAAGGGCGGGGCTGAGGAGGGCGCATGCGCTCCTCGCTCTCTCCTCACAAGCCCCGCGCGAAGGGCGGGGCTGAGGACGGTGCCCCTCGCTCTCTCCTCACGGGCCCCGCGCAAAGAGCGGGGCTGAGGAGGGCGGCCCCCGCTCTCTCCTCACGGGACCCGCGCAAAGGGCGGGGCTGAGAAGGGCGCATGCGCACCTCGCTCTCTCCTCACGGGCCTCGCGCAGAAGGCGGGGCTGAGGAGGACGCCCCTCGCTCTCTCCTCATGGGCCCCGCGCAAAGGGTGGGGCTGAGGAGGACGCCCCTCGCTCCCTCCTCAAGGGCCCAGCGCTAAGGGCGGGGCTGAGGAGGGCGCATGCGCCCCTCGCCCTCTCCTCACGGACCCCACAAGAAGGGCGGGGCTGAAGAAGGCGCATGCGCCCCTCGCCCTCTCACGGGCCCCGCGCAAAGGGCGGGGCTGAGGAGGGCGCCCCTCGCTCCCTCCTCACGGGCCCAGCGCAAAGGGCGGGGCTGAGGAGGGCGCATGCGCCCCTCGCCCTCTCCTCACGGGCCCCAGGAGAAGGGCGGGGCTGAGGAGGGCGCATGCGCCCCTCGCCCTCTCCTCACGGGCCTCGCGCAAAGGGCGGGGTTGAGGAGGGCGCCCCTCACTCTCTTCTTACGGGCCTCGTGCATAGGGCGGGGCTGAAGAGGGCGCCCCTCACTCTCTCCTTACGGGCCCCGCGCAAAGGGCGGGGCTGAGGAGGGCGCATGCGCTCCTCGCTCTCTCCTCACAAGCCCCGCGCGAAGGGCGGGGCTGAGGAGGGCGCCCCTCGCTCTCTCCTCACGGGCCCCGTGCGAAGGGTGGGGCTGAGGAGGGCGCATGCGCCTCTCGTCCTCTCCTCACGGGCCCCGCGCAGAAGGCGGAGCTGAGGAGGACGCCCCTCGCTCTCTCCTCGCAGGACCCGCGTGAACGGCGGGGCTGAGAAGGGCGCATGCGCCCCTGTCTTTCTCCTCACAGGCCCCGCGCGAAGGGCGGGGCTGAGAACTGCGCATGCGCCCCTCGCCCTCTCCTCACGGGCCTCGCGCAAAGGGCGGGGCTGAGTAGGGCGCATGCGCCCCTTGCCCTGTCTTCACGGGCCCTGCGCAAAGGGCGGGGCTGAGGAGGGCGCCCCTCGATCTCTCCTCACGGGCCCCGCGCAAAGGGCGGGGCTGAGATGGGCGCATGCGCCCCTCTCTTTCTCCTCACGGGCCCCACGAGAAGGGCGGGGCTGAGGAGGGCGCAGGCACCCCTCGCCCTCTCCCCACAGGCCCCGCGCAAAGGGCGGGGCTGAGGAGGACGCCCCTCGCTCTCTCCTCACAGGCCCCGCCTCGCTCTCGCCTCACAGGCCCCGCGCAAAGGGCGGGGCTGAGGAGGGCGCCCCTCTCCCTCTCCCCACAGGCCCCGCGCAAAGAGCGGGGCTGAGAAGGGCGCATGCGCCCCTCGCCCTCTCCTCACGGTCCCCGCGCAAAGGGCGGGGCTGAGGAGGGCGCCCCTCGCTCTCTCCTCACGGGCCCCGCGCAAAGGGCGGGGCTGAGTAGGGCGCATGCGCCACTCGCTCTCTCTTCACGGGCCCCGCGCAGAGGGCGGGGCCGAGGAGGACGCCCCTCGCTCTTTCCTCACAGGCCCCACGCAAAGGGCGGAGCTGAGGAGAGCGCATGCGCCCCTCGGTCTCCTCACGGGCCCCGCGCAAGGGGCGGGGCTGAGAAGGGCGCATGCGCCCCGCGCCCTCTCCTCACGGGCCCCGCGCAGAAGGCGGCGCTGAGGAGGGCGACCCCCGCTCTCTCCTCAGAGGCCCCGCGGAAAGGGCGGGGCTGAGGAGGGCGCATGCGCCCATCGCTTTCTCCTCCTGGGCCCCGCGTAGAAGGCGGGGCTGAACAGGGCGCCCTTCGCCCTCTCCTCACGGGCCCCAGGAGAAGGGCGGGGCTGAGGAGGGCGCATGCGCCCCTCGCCCTCTCCTCACGGGCCTCGCGCAAAGGGCGGGGTTGAGGAGGGCGCCCCTCACTCTCTTCTTACGGGCCTCGTGCATAGGGCGGGGCTGAAGAGGGCGCCCCTCGCCCTCTCCTCACGGGCCCCGCGCAAAGGGCGGGGCTGAGGAGGGCGCATGCGCCCCTCGCCCTCACCTCACAGGCCTCGCGCAAAGGGCGGGGCTGAGAAGGGCGCATGCGCCCCGCGCTTTCTCCTCACGGGCCCCACGCGAAGGGCGGGGCTGAGGAGGGCGCATGCGCCCCTCACCCTCACCTCACAGGCCCCCGCGCAAAGGGCGGGGCTGAGAAGGGCGCATGCGCCCCGCGCTTTCTCCTCACGGGCCCCACGCGAAGGGCGGGGCTGAGGAGGGCGCATGCGCCCCTCGCCCTTTCCTCACAGGCCCCGCGCAAAGGGCGGGGCTGAGAAGTGCGCATGCGCCCCTCGCCCTCTCCTCACGGGCCCCGCGCAAAGGGCGGGGCTGAGGAGGGCGCATGCGCCTCGTCCTCTCCTCACGGGCCCCGCGCAGGGGGCGGGGCTGAGAAGGGCGCATGCGCCCCTCGCTTTCTTCTCATGGGGCCCCGCCTAGGAGGCGGGGCTGAAGAGGGCGCCCCTCGCCGTCTCCTCACGGGTCCCGCGCAAAGGGCGGGGCTGGGGACGGCGCATGCGCCCCTCGCCCTCTCCTCACGGGCCCCGCGCATGCGCCCCTCTACCTCCTGGGCCTTTTCGTGGGGCCCGCGGCCGGGGGCGGCCAGGGAGGGGAGGGAAGGGAAGGAGCCGGGGCCCTGCGCATGCGCCCTCCTCAGCTGGCCGGAAGTTGGCAACGGCGCGCGCCGCCTGAGGGACGCTGCCAACTACTCGGCTATTTGTTAAGCGCCTACTGTGTGCCAACCACTGTTCGGGCCTCTCAAGTAGATACTACGTAATTATAATAATAATCATAGTATTTGTTAAGCGCCTACTCTGTGCCAAGCACTGTTCCAGGCTCTCAAGTAGATACAAGGTAATAATAATAATAATAATGATAATAATAATGTATTTGTTAAGCGCCTACTATGTGCCAAGCACTGTTCCAGGCTCTCGAGTAGATGCAAGGTAATAATAATAATAATAATAGTGTTTGTTAAGCGCCTACTATGTGCCAAGCACTGTTCTAAACTCTCAAGTAGATACAAGGTAATAATAATAATCATAGTATTTGTTAAGCGCCTACTATGTGCCAAACACTTTTCCAGGCTCTCAAGTAGATACAAGGTAATAATAATAATAATAATAATAATAATCATAGTATTTGTTAAGCGCCTACTATGTGCCAAGCACTGTTCCAGGCTCTCGAGTAGATGCAAGGTAATAATAATAATAATAATAGTGTTTGTTAAGCGCCTACTATGTGCCAAGCACTGTTCCAGGCTCTCAAGTAGATACAAGGTAATAATAATAATCATAGTATTTGTTAAGCGCCTACTGTGTGCCAAGCACTGTTCTAGGCTCTCAAGTAGATGCAAGGTAATAATAATAATATAGTATTTGTTAAGCGCCTACTCTGTGCCAAGCACTGTTCCAGGCTCTCAAGTAGATACAAGGTAATAATAATAATAATAATGATAGTATTTGTTAAGCGCCTACTATGTGCCAAGCACTGTTCCAGGCTCTCAAGTAGATACAAGGTAATAATAATAATAATAATGATAGTATTTGTTAAGCGCCTACTATGTGCCAAGCACTGTTCCAGGCTCTCAAGTAGATACAAGGTAATAATAATAATAATAATGATAGTATTTGTTAAGCGCCTACTATGTGCCAAGCACTGTTCCAGGCTCTCAAGTAGATACAAGGTAATAATAATAATAATAATGATAGTATTTGTTAAGCGCCTACTATGTGCCAAGCACTGTTCCGGGCTCTCAAGTAGATACAAGGTAATAATAATAATAATAATGATAGTATTTGTTAAGCGCCTACTATGTGCCAAGCACTGTTCCGGGCTCTCAAGTAGATACAAGGTAATAATAATAATAATAATAATGTATTTGTTAAGCGCCTACTATGTGCCAAGCACTGTTCCGGGCTCTCAAGTAGATACAAGGTAATAATAATAATAATAATAATGTATTTGTTAAGCGCCTACTATGTGCCAAGCACTGTTCCAGGCTCTCAAGTAGATACAAGGTAATAATAATAATAATAATGATAGTATTTGTTAAGCGCCTACTATGTGCCAAGCACTGTTCCAGGCTCTCAAGTAGATACAAGGTAATAATAATAATAATAATAATTATGTATTAAGCGCCTGCTATGTGCCAAGCACTGTTTTAAGCTCTTAAGTAGATACAAGGTAATAATAATAATAATGATAATGGTATGTTAAGCACCTACTATGTGCCAGGCACTGTTCCAGGCTCTCAAGTAGATACAAGGTAATAATAATAATAATAGTATTTGTTAAGCGCCTACTATGTGCCAAGCACTGTTCCAGGCTCTCAAGTAGATACAAGGTAATAATAATAGTATTTGTTAAGCATCTACTATGTGCCAAGCACTGTTCCAGGCTCTCAAGTAGATACAAGGTACTAATAATAATAATGATGGTATTTGTTAAGCGCCTACTATGTGCCAAGCACTGTTCTAGGCTCTCAAGTAGATGCAAGGTAATAATAATAATATAGTATTTGTTAAGCACCTATTATGTGCCAAGCGCTGTTCCAGGCTCTCAAGTAGATGCAAGGTAATAATAATAATATAGTATTTGTTAAGCACCTATTATGTGCCAAGCGCTGTTCCAGGCTCTCAAGTAGATACAAGGTAATAATAATAATAATAATAATAATGTATTTGTTAAGCACCTACTATGTGCCAAGCACTGTTCCAGGCTCTCAAGTAGATACAAGGTAATAATAATAATAATAATGATAGTATTTGTTAAGCGCCTACTATGTGCCAAGCACTGTTCCAGGCTCTCAAGTAGATACAAGGTAATAATAATAATAATAATAATTATGTATTAAGCGCCTGCTATGTGCCAAGCACTGTTTTAAGCTCTTAAGTAGATACAAGGTAATAATAATAATAATGATAATGGTATGTTAAGCACCTACTATGTGCCAGGCACTGTTCCAGGCTCTCAAGTAGATACAAGGTAATAATAATAATAATAGTATTTGTTAAGCGCCTACTATGTGCCAAGCACTGTTCCAGGCTCTCAAGTAGATACAAGGTAATAATAATAGTATTTGTTAAGCATCTACTATGTGCCAAGCACTGTTCCAGGCTCTCAAGTAGATACAAGGTACTAATAATAATAATGATGGTATTTGTTAAGCGCCTACTATGTGCCAAGCACTGTTCTAGGCTCTCAAGTAGATTCAAGGTAATAATAATAATATGGTATTTGTTAAGCGCCTACTATGTGCCAAGCACTGTTCTAGGCTCTCAAGTAGATGCAAGGTAATAATACTAATATAGTATTTGTTAAGCGCCTACTATGTGCCAAGCACTGTTCCAGGCTCTCAAGTAGATACAAGCTAATAATAATAATGATAATAATAATAATAATATTTGTTAAGCGCCTACTATGTGCCAAGCACTGTTCCAGGCTCTCAAGTAGATACAAGGTAATAATAATAATAGTATTTGTTAAGCGCCTACTATGTGCCAAGCACTGTTTTAAGCTCTCAAGTAGATACAAGGTAATAGTAATGCCCCCCATCCATCCCCCCATCTTACCTCCTTCCCTTCCCCACAGCACCTGTATATATGTATATATGTTTGTACATATTTATTACTCTATTTTACTTGTACCTATCTATTCTACTTATTTTATTTTGTTAGTATGTTTGGTTCTGTTCTCTGTCTCCCCCTTTTAGACTGTGAGCCCGCTGTTGGGTAGGGACTGTCTCTATATGTTGCCAGCTTGTACTTCCCAAGCGCTTAGTACAGTGCTCTGCACACAGTAAGCGCTCAATATGGTTGATTGATTGATAGTAATAATAATGATGGTATCTGTTAAGCACCTACTATGTGCCAAGCCCTGTTCTAGGCTCTCAAGTAGATACAAGGTAATAATAATAATAATGATGGTATTTGTTAAGTGCCTACTATGTGCCAAGCACTGAAGTAGGTACAAGGTAATGATAACAACTCTGGTATTTGTTAAGCGTCTACTATGTGCCAAGCACTGTTCTAGGCTCTCAAGTAGATACAAGGTAATAATAGTAATAATGATGGTATCTGTTAAGCACCTACTATGTGCCAAGCACTGTTCTAAGCTCTCAAGTAGATACAATGTAATAATAATAATAATGATGGTATTTGTTAAGCGCCTGCTATGTGCCAAGCACTGAAGTAGGTACAAGGTAATAACAACTCTGGTATTTGTTAAATGTCTACTATGTGCCAAGCATTGTTCTAAGCTCTCAAGTAGATACAAGGTAATAATAATAATAATGATGGTATCTGTTAAGCACGTACTATGTGCCAAGCACTGTTCTAAGCTCTCAAGTAGATACAATGTAATAATAATAATAATGATGGTATTTGTTAAGCTAATCATTTGTTAATGATGGTATCTGTTGTACATATTTATTACTCTATTTATTTATTTTACTTGTACATATCTATCCTATTTATTTTATTTTGTTAGTATGTTTGGTTTTGTTCTCTGTCTCCCCCTTTTAGACTGTGAGCCCACTGCTGGGTAGGGACTGTCTCTATATGTTGCCAATTTGTACTTCCCAAGCGCTTAGTACAGTGCTCTGCACATAGTAAGCGCTCAATAAATATGATTGATGATGATGATGATGAAGTAGGTACAAGGTAATGATAACAACTCTGGTATTTGTTAAGCGTCTACTATGTGCCAAGCACTGTTCTAAGCTCTCAAGTAGATACAAGGTAATAATAGTAATAATGATGGTATCTGTTAAGCACCTACTCTGTGCCAAGCACTGTTCTAAGCTCTCAAGTAGATGCAATGTAATAATAATAATAATGATGGTATTTGTTAAGCGCCTGCTATGTGCCAAGCACTGAAGTGGGTACAAGGTAATAATAACAACTCTGGTATCTGTTAAGCGCCTACTATGTGCCAAGCACTGTTCTAAGCTCTCAAGTAGATACAAGGTAATAATAATAATAACGATGGTATCTGTTAAGCGCCTACTATGTGCCAAGCACTGTTCAAAGCTCTCAAGTAGATACAAGGTAAAAATAATAATAATGATGGTATTTGTTAAGTGCCTGCTATGTGCCAAGCACTGAAGTAGATACAAGTTAATAACAACTCTGGTATTTGTTAAGCATCTACTACGTGCCAAGCACTGTTCTAAGCGCTGAGGTAGATACAAGGTGGTAATAATAATGATGGTATTTGTTAAGCGCCTACTATGTGCCAAGCACTGTTCTAAGCTCTCAAGTAGATACAAGGTAATAATAATAATAATGATGGTATTTGTTAAGCGCCTACTATGTGCCAAGCACTGTTCTAAGCTCTCAAGTAGATACAAGGTAATAATAATAATAATGATGGTATTTGTTAAGCGCCTACTATGTGCCAAGCACTGTTCTAAGCTCTCAAGTAGATACAAGGTAATAATAATAATAATAACGATGGTATCTGTTAAGCGCCTACTATGTGCCAAGCACTGTTCAAAGCTCTCAAGTAGATACAAGGTAAAAATAATAATAATGATGGTATTTGTTAAGTGCCTGCTATGTGCCAAGCACTGAAGTAGATACAAGTTAATAATAACTCTGGTATTTGTTAAGCATCTACTACATGCCAAGCACTGTTCTAAGCCCTGAGGTAGATACAAGGTGGTAATAATAATGATGGTATTTGTTAAGCGCCTACTATGTGCCAAGCACTGTTCTAAGCTCTCAAGTAGACACAAGGTAATAATAATAATAATAATGATGGTATCTGTTAAGCACCTACTACGTGCCAAGCACTGTTCTAGGCTCTCAAGTAGATACAAGGTAATAATAATAATGATGATGGTATCTGTTAAGCACGTACTATGTGCCAAGCACTGTTCTAAGCTCTCAAGTAGATACAAGGTAATAATAATAATAATGATGGTATTTGTTAAGCGCCTGCCATGTGCCAAGCACTGAAGTAGATACAAGGTAATAACAACAGCTCTGGTTTTTGTTAAGCACCTACTATGTGCCAAGCACTGTTCTAAGCGCTGAGGTAGATATAAGGTGGTAATAATAATAATAATGACGATATTTGTTAAGCGCCTACTATGTGCCAAGCACTGTTCTAAGCACTGGGGAGGATACAAGGTGGTAATAATAATAATGATGGTATTTGTTAAGTGCTTACTATATGCCAAGCACTAAGCGCTGAGGTAGATAATAATAGTGATGGCATTTGTTAAGCGCTTACTATGTGCAAAGCACTGTTCTAAGCACTGGGGAGGATACAAGGTGATCAGGATGTCCCACGTGGGGCTCACAGTCGTCTTCTCCATTTTACAGATGAGGTCACTGAGGCCCAGAGAATAATAATAATAATAATGGCATTTATTAAGTGCTTACTATGTGCAAAGCACTGTTCTAAGCACTGGGGAGGATACAAGGTGATCAGGATGTCCCACGTGGGGCTCACAGTCTTCATCTCCATTTTACAGATGAGGTCACTGAGGCCCAGAGAATAATAATAATAATAATAATAATAATGGCATTTATTAAGCGCTTACTATGTGCAAAGCACCGTTCTAGGCGCTGGGGAGGTTACAAGGTGATCAGGTTGTCCCATGGGGGGCTCACAGTCTTCATCTCCATTTTACAGATGAGGTCACTGAGGCCCAGAGAATAATAATAATAATAATGGCATTTATTAAGCGCTTACTATGTGCAAAGCACTGTTCTAAGCACTGGGGAGGATACAAGGTGATCAGGATGTCCCACGTGGGGCTCACAGTCTTCTTCTCCATTTTACAGATGAGGTCACTGAGGCCCAGAGAATAATAATAATAATAATAATAATAATAATGGCATTTATTAAGCTTTTACTTTGTGCAAAGCACTGTTCTAAGCACTGGGGAGGATACAAGGTGATCAGGATGTCCCACGTGGGGCTCACAGTCTTCATCTCCATTTTACAGATGAGGTCACTGAGGCCCAGAGAATAATAATAATGATAATGGCATTTATTAAGTGCTTACTATGTGCAAAGCACTGTTCTGAGCGCTGGGGAGGTTACAAGGTGATCAGGTTGTCCCACGTGGGGCTCACAGTCTTCATCTCCATTTTACAGATGAGGTCACTGAGGCCCAGAGAATAATAATAATAATAATGATAATGGCATTTATTAAGTGCTTACTATGTGCAAAGCACCGTTCTAAGCACTGGGGCGGTTACAAGGTGATCAGGTTGTCCCATGGGGGGCTCACAGTCTTAACCCCCATTTTCCAGATGAGGTCACTGAGGCCCAGAGAAGTGAAGTGACTTGCCCAAAGTCACACAGCTGACAAGTGGCAGAGCCAGGATTAGAACCCACGACCTCCGACTCCCAAGCCCATCAGGTTATCATCCTCATCATCAATCGTGTTTATGGAGCGCTTACTGTGGGGCCCAGCCTTCATCCCCATTTTTCAGATAAGGCAACCGAGGCACAGAGAAGTGAAGCGGTTTGCCCGAGGTCACAGCAGACAAGGGGCCAAGCCGGGATGGTGGTCAGGGAGGGAAGAAGGCATGGACCGTTTTGATTAGGTGTGAAAAGATGGGGTCGGAGGCACAAGTGGAGAGAGATGGATTTTGAGAGGTGGGAGACCTCGTGGGATACTGCCAGCAAAGATGGGAAACAAGCAGAGCCCGGGCTTGGGAGTCCGAAGGTCTTGGCTTCTAATCCCGGCTCTGCCGCTTGTCAGCTGTGTGACTGTGGGCAACTCATTTAACTCATTTTTCTCTCTGATCTCCCATCCTCGTGTCTCTCTCCACTTCAATCCCTACTTCATGCTGCTGCCCGGATTATCTTTGTCCAGAAACGCTCTGGGCATGTCGCTCCCCTCCTCAAAAACCTCCAATGGCTACCGATCAATCTGCGCATCAGGCAGAAACTCCTCACCCTGGGCTTCCAGGCTGTCCATCCCCTCGCCCCCTCCTACCTCACCTCCCTTCCCTCCTTCTCCAGCCCAGCCCGCACCCTCCGCTCCTCCGCCGCTAATCTCCTCACCATACCTCATTCTCGCCTGTCCCGCCATCGACCCCCAGCCCACGTCATCCCCCCGGGCCCGGAATGGCCTCCCTCTGCCCATCCGCCAAGCTAGCTCTCTTCCTCCCTTCAAGGCCCTACTGAGAGCTCACCTCCTCCAGGAGGCCTTCCCAGACTGAGCCCCTTCCTTCCTCTCCCCCTCGTCCCCCTCTCCATCCCCCGCATCTTACCTCCTTCCCTTCCCCACAGCACCTGTATATATGTATATATGGTTGTACATATTTATTACTCTATTTATTTTACTTGTACATTTCTATCCTATTTATTTTATTTTGTTGGTATGTTTGGTTTTGTTCTCTGTCTCCCCCTTTTAGACTGTGAGCCCACTGTTGGGTAGGGACTGTCTCTATGTGTTGCCAATTTGTACTTCCCAAGCGCTTAGTACAGTGCTCTGCACATAGTAAGCGCTCAATAAATACAATTGATTGATTGATTGAACTTCTCTGTGCCTCAGTTCCCTCATCTGCAAAATGGGGATTAAGACTGCGAGCCCCACGCGGGGGACAACCCGATTACCTTGCATCTCCCCCAGCGCTTAGAACATTCATTCATTCAATAGTATTTAAAAGCTTAAGGTGTGTAGAGCACTGTACTGAGCGCTTGGGAAGTACAAATCGGCAATAATGGGCTCACATCATCATCATCAATCGTATTTATTGAGCGCTTACTGTGTGCAGAGCACTGTACTAAGCGCTTGGGAAGTACAAATTGGCAACATAGTCACAGTCTAGAAGGGGGAGGAGTCCCCCTTTTACAGCACAAGAAAGTGAAATGACTTGCCCAAGGTCCTACAGCAAGCAGCGGTGGGGGAGCTGGGATGAGAATCCACGACCCTCAAACCCGTTGAGCCTGTGGGTGGGTGCTTATATTCAAAAGCTACATTTGATTCCTAAATATGTAAATTTGATTTACATATTTATTACTCTATTTAATTTGTACATATCTATTCTATTTATTTTATTTTGTTAGTATGTTTGGTTTTGTTCTCTGTCTCCCCCTTTTAGACTGTGAACCCACTGTAGGGTAGGGACTGTCTCTAGATGTTGCCAATTTGTACTTCCCAAGCGCTTAGTCCAGTGCTCTGCACATAGTAAGCGCTCAATAAATACGATTGATGATGATGATGATGATGATGATTCCAAAAAGACGACAGATGGTTCACGAACCCAATTCCTTAAAGTATCTAGTTTTAACACCCTTCCACCTGGCTGGAACTTCCTCCACTTTCTCAAATCTGTCAGACCAAGAGTTCTCCCCAACAACAAAGTCCTTCTGAAAACCCACATTTTCCAAAAGATTTCATCTCAAGTCATATCCTTCAAGCCTCAGAATTTATATTCCCTGGTACTCTTGCATTCTCTAAGCACTTCTTCCTTTCTATAGATTATTTTATCTTTACTTCCCATTCAATCAACAGTATTGATGGAGTGCTTATTGTGTGCACAGCACTGTACTAAGCACTCGGTAGAGTTCAGTATAAGAGTGGTAGACATGTTCCCTGCCCACAAGGAGTTTACAGTCTAGAAAGGGAGGCATACATTCAAATAAATTACAGATATGTACGTAAGTGCTATGGGGCTGAGGGTGGGGTGAATATCAAGGGCATAAAGAGTACAGATCCAAGGGCATAGGTGACACAAAGAGAGATGGAGGAGGAGAAATGAGGGCTTAGTTGGAGTCATCTTTTGTAACCTCCCCAGTGCTTTGCACATAGTAAGCGCTTAATAAATGCTATTATTATTATTGTCTTGGAGGACATGTGATTTTAATGTGGCTTTGAAGGTGGGGAGAGTGGTGGTCTGTCCGATACAAAGTTCCAGGTTAAAGGGAGGATCGGGAAAGGGGTCAGCGGCGAGAAAGACAAGCCCGAGGTACAATGGGTAGGGTGGTGTTAGTGAAGTGAGCATGTTTGGTTATAGGAGATCAGCAGGGCAAGATATGATAATAGAGCTAAAAAAAGTAGTATAATACCATGAGAAGCAGCGTAGCTTAGTGGAAAGCCCGGGCTTGGGAGTCGGAAGTCATCATCAATCGTATTTATTGAGCGCTTACTATGTGCAGAGCACTGTACTAAGCACTTGGGAAGTACAAATTGGCAACATATAGAGACAGTCCCTACCCAACGGTGGGCTCACAGTCTTAAAGGGGGAGACAGAGAACAAAACCAAACATACTAACAAAATAAAATAAATAGAAAAGATATGTACAAATTAATTAGAGTAAAAAAATGTGTACAAACATATATACCTATATACAGGTGCTGTGGGGAAGGGAGGGAGGTAAGATGGGGGGATGGAGAGGGGGACGAGGGGGAGAGGAAGGAAGGGGCTCAGTGTGGGAAGGCCTCCTGGAGGAGGTGAGCTCTCAGCAGGGCCTTGAAGGGAGGAAGAGAAGTCATGGGTTCTAATCCTGCCTCCGCCACTTGCCTGCTGTGTGACCTTGGGCAAGTCACTTCACGTCTCTGTGCCTCAGTTCTCTCATCTGTAAAATGGGGATTAAGACTGTGAGCCCCACGTGGGACAACCTGATTGCCGTGTATCTACCCCAGTGCTCAGAACAGTGCTTGGCACTTAAGCACTTAAGTATCATCATCATTATTACTTTTATTGTTAAATTATTCATTCATTCATTGTCATATTTATTGAGCACTTACTGTGTGCAGAGCACTCTACTAAGCGCTTGGGAAGCACAAGTCGGCGACATATAGAGACGGTCCCTACCCACCAACGGGCTCACAGTCTAGAAGGGGGATGCAGACAAAACAAAACACGTAGACAGGTGCATTATAAACTTTTAAGAGCAGGGATAGTTTTTCTGGCTTCTATTATCTCTACGCATAGTAGGAGCTCAAAAGATACTATGGATTCAGACATGCAGAGACAGTTAAAACACCCAGAGCACATTCATTAAAATATTTTATTCTACGCCGTGTAAAAACAGTATGCATAGGTTTGATACATGATTTGGTTTGTTTTTATTTTACAAAAAAAAAAAAGGGGCAGGTGGGGACATTGTGTATTCCTGCCCAGATCCATGGTGAAAAAAAGGAGGGGGAAAAAAAAAAGACAAAGAGGATCACATTCAGACTCCACAGGACACTTGAGACTTGGCTTCTCATATTGGAGTTTGACTGCAATCCTGCTGACAACCCGTTAGATAAACATTTCAGTAGCTGAAGTCAGTAATTAATGTCACACCGTCATCACTGGATACTTTTTAAAGTATTTAAACCTGAAGATTGGTTCTGCCTTTCTCCATATTTAAATATTCACTGATACCACTGTGGCTATTATGATTCAATCATTTTAGAAATGCAAAGATGCCTACTTCCTTAATTAGGCATCAAGGATGCTTCTTCCGAACATCGTGCAGGAAAAAAATATTCACAGTTCAATTTTACTTTTTCATAAAGGCATAAGTCAACACTACCAATAGAGATTATTTGGATAGGAAATAGTTCCGACGATTAAAAAAAAATCCTATACCATAAAGATCTCTTCCTAAATTTGCATGACCTCACTCCAGATGGTATCATTCACAGCTAAGCGTTAACTGCAAAACACAGTAACACGGTGGCAGAATGATCCAAAATACCAACAAAAGACTGATGAGATATTTACACGCTTCCTCTTGGACTTCTGCCACAGCTCCTTGTCTTGAAACTTGATTAGTTCTTTGAGTGTTTATTATGAAAAGAATGAGATTAGATCTCTTTTCCAGCGCTGCTTTGAACACCTCCTTGGTTTTCAGACACAACTTTGCGCCTTCTGCTTTTGAAACGTAGAAGATCTTCCCGTCCGACACCAACCATTTGACTTTCCCATGACCTCATTTCATTTTCATAGCGAATTTTATCATCTTCAGCAAGTTGAATATATGCCTGAGAACAGAACACTAGTAATCAGGTAAAACTGCTTCACAATTTGGGGACTGTCCCAACATTTTAAAAAATCACCGCCTTTAGAGAATATACTGTTCATTTAAATCATGTAGTGACATGCATAAATTGGTTTGAAGTTTAAAATTCAGTTGCCGATGAGAAGAAATCCAGATCCTGGAACCATTTATTAAAATCACATCCAAATTTTATCTTGATTCGTAATTCACTGTAAATATTGCGTGAGGAAGTTATTCCAACATCTTTTTCTAGCACAGGGAAGAACCTTTGTTCTTCCCTTAAAGTGTTTTAAACTATTAAAGTGTTTTAAACTTTAATAATATGGCATTATTTTGCATCAAAAAAGTTGAGAAACCATTCTATGTAAACACTGATATTGAGCACTTGTGAAAATCTGCTACATACCTGCTTCTGAGAACTAGGCAGGTTATTCCAGGCTTCAGATACAATCTTTATCTTGTCCTTCAAAACAACATCTTTCAGATTAGCACTTAAATTTTTTTGGATGGGAGGTAGAAAGGATAAAAATATTTTTGGTTTTTTATTTCCCAATCCCAAGAAATTCCAAGTTTTAGTAAATCAAAAAGCGATCCTAAGGCCTCACTTTTTAAATGGTATTTATGTGCTTCCTATATGCCAGGCTGTATTAAGTGCTGGGGTAAGATAGGATGGGCAGTCTTTATCCTTGTTTACAGATGAGGTCACAGGCACAGAGAAGTTAAGTGACTAGCCCAAGGTCACACTACAGTCAAGTAGCAAAGCCAGGACTAGAACCCAGATCCTCCCAGGCCCAAGCTCTTTCCAATAGGTCACGCTGCTTCTCTCGCATCATTTGGCTTTAACTGGAACTTACTACACTGCAGAATTAAATGTCTAAAATGTTTGATCCTCATCTGACTCAAGCATCAGGCCCTTCCGATGTCCACACGGATCCCTGTAAATCGGGTCCCAAAGCGTCTATATTCTAAGCCCCCAAAATATTATTTTTGCTTCCTCAGAGAGATCTTGTTGATTCCGAAATCATCTTTTACCCAGCTTTTGGGTACCGCACTACTGGATTCTTAAACACAGCCTCTTGGCATTTCCGCATTCCTATTCTAAAATGAAGTAAAATTTCAATCTTTGAAATGGTCATACACCAGAGATCGCAGGACAGCATTAGTAATGCTGTTTCTATATGGATCGAGGAGCAGGCGTGAGTTATCGGGGAGGTGGTTGGCCTCTTCCACAAGCTGCAACCAGCACTTAAGTGGCATAGATACACCCTGAAAGTTGATGGTCACAATAAAAAGCCCCAGAACCACGTGCATGTTCCTTTGGAGATTTAAAAAGACTAAAGCACGGGTACAACACAAAGACACGGCCCTAGCGTAACAGGCAAGAAACAATGGACAAATATTAGATATGTTTGTCCGTATTTATTACTCTATTCATTTTACTTGTACATATCTATTCTATTTATTTTATTTTGTTAATATGTTTGGTTTTGTTCTCTGTCTCCCCCTTCTAGACTGTGAGCCCACTGTTGGGTAGGGACCGTCTCTATATGTTGCCAACTTGTACTCCCCAAGCGCTTAGTACAGTGCTCTGCGCACAGTAAGCGCTCAATAAATACGATTGATTGATTGAGGATATACCTTCAATAAATTTCCCGGAATTTCCTGAAGGCGTTCTGTTACAAAGATGTTATAAGCACTATGGGGTCTCTTAGGCCTTCCAAGCTGTGTCATTTCCTACAGAGAAAGAAACAGAAAAAAAAAATTGTCAGATCAAGTTCTGGTTTGATGGACACTGATTTTTAGTGAATAAGGTTTTATTGAAGAACAAGGTTTTATTTTTGTTTCGGTTCTTATACAGCAAGCTATCACCGTAAAACTATAATCTGAATAATGCAGACAAAAATTTTCCATCAAAGCTTGGGTTAATAATCTGACACTTTTCAGAGTTGAAAAATTCAAATATTCTTTCCCTTAGAATTGTGACTATCATTTCGAAGTACAGATGAGTCTAACAAACATCTATCCAGTACACAATTTTGGAGGAATGGGGAGGTGAAGTTCCTTGAGGACTGGGATAATGCCTTGTAACTTTACTGGACTCTCCTTAAGTGCCTGATACAGCACTCTGCACACAACAGGCACTCAAAAACTTCTGACTGACTGAAACACCTCCCAACTCTCAGAAGACGTGGAGGTTTATCACATCACGGTATGTCGGAAACTGAGTTTCCAGCAGTAGGAAGGATACTTTTAGCACAACTCTCATGTTAAATAGTGGGCAAATGGACCAACATCAAAATGGGATTCCGAGCCCTCCCAAGGATGAGGCACAATCGCCTGCCCTTAGAAAGCTGAAGGGGAGCCAAGAAGTCACTCTGTTATATATAATTCACCCTCCCTAGAAATGAGAACTGCTTCTTTCTATTATCCCCTAAAAACCTCCAAGGATGCATGATGCAGTCTGAAGTCTCCTTGGTTCGGCTGCAGTTAATTTGGAGCACGAAATCAGATTACTGTTTCTTCATCAGAGCTGCAACCTGAAAATGGCTCTAAGCCCATCCTTCGGAAACGGTGTCACAAAGCGGGGTTAGGGCTGTTTAGTCCCATCTCAACGCTCAAATTTAGTGATTCAATGTTTCATTACAAAGGGTGTTACAGAAACAAAGATAATCATTTTAATAATAATGGATTTATTAGATACATGCTATGTGCCAAGCACCACACTAAGCGCCAGGACAAGATAATCAGGTCCCAGATGGGGCTAAAAGTATAAGCGTTCAGAGGAAGGTAGAAGCTGTGCTGTAAGTTTACTATAATGAATTATTAAAATCTCTACTCTGTACAGACCTTCGAGAACAGTTTGAGAAATTCTACCATAAAATCCCGCAACACTGTCTCAGTCTCCACTCAAGGGACTTAATAATACTAATATATTATTATTGTCCTTAAGTAATGAATTATTAAAATCTCTACTCTGTACAGATCTTCGAGAACAGTTTGAGAAATTCTATCAAAATCCCGCAACACTCAGTTTCCACTCAAGGGACTTAATAAAACTAATATTATTATTATTGTCCTTAAGTGCTAACTATGCACTGCTTTGCTTGCACTTTAACAACGTGTCCCAAATTCAAGTTGACCACACTCTACATTTTGCATAAAATCCACAATATGATCTATGCCTCCTCCTTACAGAGTGTCCAAGCCTGAAACAAAGACAATGAGTACCTCACTCTCTCTTCCACTTTTACTCAGTGATCCCCGTGCCTTTCCCTTCCTTACAACTCCTTATTCTTTTCCCCTTCAGGCACTTATAAGAGATAGTAGTATAAAGGTAGAGTTTTACTACTGAGATTGACCCGAAGGTTAACCTGGCGACACGCTGACACGTGCAAGTGTGGGATTTCAAGTAGATTTGCAGCTGCTGCTTTGCCCTGGTGTCCTGAATCTCTAGAGTTTCGACGGTCAAATTCAAGTCTGCTCTGCTCCTTGAGAAGGGGAGGGCATCTTTAAGAGTCCCTGGACTTGAAGAGATAGCTTTAAAAACATGCAGTAGTTTTACATTAAAGGACTTTAAGGTATCTACTTGAGACCTCCAAATTTTTAAGGTAGGCTACTTTGTGATGTCACCTGGCATTCAGAATTATGGACTGCAAACACAAGAGTATCCAAATCTCTCATCATTCACATTAATGGTACATTTCAATCTTGCTAAACGTGAAAAATTTTTTTCAAATGCTCACTTTTTTTCTTTCAGATTTCTTTTTTAGCTCTTTTGGACTTGTTTTCAGAGCATCTTTCTGAAGTGGAATTAACGTTGCTTTAAACTTGGCCAACTCCTCTTTGTATATCACCCAATCTTCATTTGCAGCTTCTTCATACACCTGCAAATACAAATTCCATGAATACAGCAATGTCCAAAGTGATCAGGCTGACTAAAATTCAAAAGGGAAAGATATTGGATGAAGGCAGTACAAACAGGAGGGGTGGTACAGCAAACTGCTTTAAACTCCCCCAGATATGGCTAGAAGGGAAAGATACTCCTTCCATGTAATGATCCTGTTTCTTCCACTTGTTTCTGGAAGAGTAGGTAGAAATTCTGTGCTTTGCACTAACATTATAAGCAAGACTAACCTTTTCCCTAACCTTCGCACACTTCCACCACTGCTCTCACTCACCAAAATCACCAAACCTGGGGACTGGAAAATTATATGTATATGCATAAAAAGACATACTTCTAGTCATCCAAAAGTTTACAATCTGGAGTCCAAGTTGGTACCCAAACCCCTCAGAGTAGAGATAACAGTTAGTTTCAGATACAATTCCGTTAACAGAGAAAATCCACATACTCACTTTTTTCTCTTCTTCAGGAAGGTCCCTCCATGCCTGAGCAATTTTTTTAATTATTTCTGTCATTTTTATATCTGAAAGAGAGTAAGGAGAGGTTACAAAGCAAATTTTCATGGCACTCAAAAGTAGTTGCTCAGTATTTCTAGGAAATCATTTTTTACTTTTTCACAAAACACAAAGCCCAGTTTTTGATAAAAAAAAATCATTACGCTATTAACTGAAAGTGATGTTTACCTTTTCCTTTCTGCATATGAACTAAATGAATTACTTTTCCTCTTTGACAATTCCCACTTCATCACACACCCTAAAGTCCAAAAGGAAACAAGGCTTTGATTGAAAAAGGTATCTTGAATACAGTATCTTGTAATACAGAAGTGTTAACTGAGAAATTATTGGGGATTATAAACGGCCGACTCTCATTCCCCTCCAGCCTTCGGGGCACAAAGTGCAGCACCCGGCAGAAGCTAGTGTCGAAATCCAAAAGTCAGAAAGAGAGCACCTGGAGTTGATTTCCTAAAAATGCTCTGCTGAGGTCTTTTCATTAGAGAAGATACATAAAACCACACAGACGAAAGCATTTTAGAGTTCTAACAGTACTGAGGTCTGTTTTTATTTAATAGAGTGCGAATGAAGGCATCAATCCCTTCACCTTGCTAAATCAAGTTAATGTAAAACTGGGAACATCCTTTCTTCAACCCCGCATGCAAAGCCAATTTTTGGAATAGAAGGGCTGTTTTGTATGAAAACTTCCTGCCAACTTGGACTTCCCGAGCGCTTAGTACAGTGCTCTGCACACAGTAAGCACTCAATAAATACGACTGAATGAATGAATGAATGGTGGGGGGATCTCGGGGCAACTCCAAGAAGCAGCGGGGCCTGTAGGATGGAGCCCCCTTTTTCCTCTCCTCCTTCCCCTCCCCACAGCACCTGTATATATATATTTGTACAGATTTATTACTCTATTTCACTTGGACATATTTACTATTCTATTGATTTTGTTGATGATGTGGGTACCGCTTTAATTCTATTTGTTCTGACGATTCTGACACCCGTCTCCATGTTTTGTTGTCCGTCTCCCCCCTTCTAGACCGTGAGCCCGCTGTGGGGTAGGGACCGTCTCGATCTGTTGCCGAATTGTACCTCCCAAGCGCTTAGTACAGTGCTCTCCATCCATTCAGTTGTATTTATTGAGCACTTACTGTGTGCAGAGCACTGGACTGAGCGCTTGGGAAGTCCAAGTCGGCAACAGATAGAGACGGTCCCTACCACAGCACCTGTATATATGTCTGTACGCATTTATTACTCTGTTTACTTATTTTACTTGTACATATTTATTCTATTTATTTTATTTTGTTAATACGTTTTGTTCTCTGTCTCCCCCTTCTAGACTGTGAGCCCACTGTTGGGTAGGGGCTGTCTCTATATGTTGCCGACGTGTTTCCCAAGCGCTTAGTACAGTGCTCTGCACACAGTAAGCGCTCAATAAATACGATTGCATTAATCAATCAATCATATTTATTGAGCGCTTACTGTGTGATTAGCACTGTACTAAGCGCTTGGGGAGTACAAGTGGGCAACACAAATGCCGAGGCAATGCCGTCATTTCCCAGGCACTGTCACTGTCTTTCAACTTGGCTCATTTCTTTTACTCAACCCAGACATGAAGAGCCCCACAAATGTTATAGCCAAGATGGCTATTTAGCACTTAGAGTTTGTCAACCTATCCCAAACACAGTAAACTAAGTTCTGTTGAATAGTAGCCTTGAAAATAATTAACTATAGGCCTCAAAAATGCGTTGGGGAAGGTATGCAACAGCTGGCACAAGCAGAAGTGGAACCCCAGCACTATCATTGATTCATCGCTTTCATTCAATCCAAATATTCAATTCTGTTGCCAAATATTCAAGCCTGTCGTTTCTACTTCCGCAGCATCTCTAGAATCCACCCTTTCCTCTCTATCCAAACTACTGTTACATTGACCCAGGACTTATCCTATCTAGTCTTGACTCCTTGCTGACCTATCCGTCTCCTATCTCTTGCCACTCCGGTCTACACTTCACTCATTCTTTCATTCAATCGTATTTACTGAGCGCTTCCCGTGCAGGGCACTGTACTAAGCGCTTGGGAAGTGCAAGTTGGGAACATATAAAGACGGTCCCTACCCAACAGTGGGCTCACGATCTAGAAGGGGGAGACGCACAACAAAACAAGTGGACAAGTGTCAAGACATCAGAACAAATAGAATTAAAGCTAAATGCACATCATTAACAAAATAAATAGAATAGTCAATATGCACAAGCAAAATAAATACAGCAATAAATCTGTACAAACATATATACAGGTGCTGTGGGGAGGGGAAGGAGGTAAGGCCGGGGGGGGGGGGGGTGGGGAGGAGGAGAGGAAAAAGGGGCTCAGTCTGGGAAGGCCTCTTGGAGGAGGTGAGCTCTCAGTAGGGCTTTGAAGGGAGAAAGAGAGCTCTGCTGCCTAGATCATTTTTCTGTAGAATCGTTCAGTTCACATTAACCGGCTCCTCAAAAACTTCCAGTGGTTGCCTTTCCACTTCCACATTAAACAGAAACACCTTACCACTGGCTTCTGAGCAAGCACCTTGCCCCCATCTCACATCTGATTTGCTCAACAGCCCAGCACAATAACTTCACTGTCTAACACCAACCTACTCACACTTTGATCTCGTCTACCTTCACACTTTGATCTCGTCTACCTCGCCGACTTAACCCTCACTTCCCCTTCTCCATCTCCCTTGCACTTGGATTTGAACCCTTCACCCCACCCTCAGCCCCACAGCACTTACATACACCCGGAATTTATTTTAAGGTCTGTCTCTCCCTCTAGACTGTAAGCTCCCCTCTACTAACTCTACTACAGTGTACTCTCCCAAGTGCTTAGCACAATGTTCTGCAAAAAGTAAGCACTCAATAAATATGACTGACCCCTTGACCATGTCCTGCCTCTGGCCTAGGACTCCCCTCACCTTATTAAAATCCCATCCCCTCCAAGAGGGCTTCCCGGACTAAGCCCTCACTTCCCCTTCTCCATCTCCCTTGCACTTGGATTTGAACCCTTCACCCCACCCTCAGCCCCACAGCACTTACATACACCCGGAATTTATTTTAAGGTCTGTCTCTCCCTCTAGACTGTAAGCTCCCCTCTACTAACTCTACTACAGTGTACTCTCCCAAGTGCTTGGCACAGTGTTCTGCAAAAAGTAAGCACTCAATAAATATGATTGAGCCCTTGACCATGTCCTGCCTCTGGCCTAGGACTCCCCTCACCTTATTAAATTCCCATCTCTTCCAAGAGGGCTTCCCGGACTAAGCCCTCACTTCCCCTTCTCCATCTCCCTTGCACTTGGATTTGAACCCTTCACCCCACCCTCAGCCCCACAGCACTTACATACACCCGGAATTTATTTTAAGGTCTGTCTCTCCCTCTAGACTGTAAGCTCCCCTCTACTAACTCTACTACAGTGTACTCTCCCAAGTGCTTAGCACAGTGTTCTGCAAAAAGTAAGCACTCAATAAATATGATTGACCCCCTGACCATGTCCTGCCTCTGGCCTAGGACTCCCCTCCCCTTATTAAAATCCCATCTCTTCCAAGAGGGCTTCCCGGACTAAGCCCTCATTTCCCCTACTCCCTTCTCCCTTCAGCTTTACCCCTGCACTTGGATTTGTACCCTATGGTGTTAACATTCACCACACCTTCAGCCCCACAGCACTTACATATCCGTAACTTTAACGTCTGCTTTCCCCCCTTGAGGACTGTAAGCTCCTTGTGGACAGGGAACATGTCTATCACGCTGTCATACTGTACTCTCCCAAGTATTTAGTACAGTGCTCTACACACAGTAAGCACTCAATAAATGACTGATCGATCGATCTCTAAGGAAACACTCCAGCGGCAGCTGGTTCATCATCATCAATCGTATTTAAGCTAGGTTCAAGCTAGAGTCCAACACTGATGAGCGCTTTCTCATCTTGTGCTGCTGTGGTCTCTAGCATTCTGACAGCCACCTTAAATATAAGTATAGAAAACAAGATCTCAGTGACCAATGTATTGGTTCATTCAGTCATTCAATCGTATTTATTGAGTGCTTACTGTGTGCAGAGCACTGTACTACGTGCTTTGAAAGTACAATTCGGCAACAGAGACAATCCCTACCAAACAACGCGCTCACAGTCTAGAAGGAGGGAGACAGACAACAAAACAAGTAGACAGGCATCAATAGCATCAATATCAATAAATGGAATTATAGATATATATACACATCATTAATACAATAAATAGAATGATAAATATGTACACATATACAAAAGTGCTATGGGGCGTGGATGGGGGTGGAGCAAAAGGAGGGAGTAGGGGCGATTGGGAGGGGAAGCAGAGCAGAGGAAAAGGGGGGCTCAGTCTGGGAAGGTGTCCTGGAGGAGGTGAGCTTTCAGTTGGGCTTTGAATGAAGGAAGTGTGCTAGTTTAGCGGATGTGAGGAAGGAGGGCATTCCAGGCCAGAGGCAGGGCGTGGGCCAGGGGTTGACAGCGGGACAGACAAGATCGAGGCTCAATGAGAAGGTTAGCGGCAAAGGAGCGGAGTGTGTGGGCTGGGCTGTAGAAGGAGAGAAGGGAGGTGAGGTAGGAGGGGGCAAGGGGATGGAGAACTCAAGCCAATAGTGAGGAAGTTTTTGCTTGATACAAAGGTTGACAGGTAACCACTGGAGATTTATGACAAGGGGCGTGACATAATAATAATAATTATGGTATTTGTCAAGCACTTACTATGTGCCAAGACATGCCCAGAGTGTTTCTGTAGAAAGATAATGCGGGCAGCAGAGTGAAGTTTAGATTGAAGTGGGGAGAGACAGGAGGTTGGGAGTTCAGAAAGGATGCTGATGCAGTAATTCAGTCAGGATATGAGTGATTGTACTAACAAGGTAGCGGTTTGGATGGAGAGGAAAGGGCGGATCTTGGCAATGTTGCGAAAGTGAGACCGGCGGGTTTTGGTGACGGATTGGATGTGTGGGGTGAATGAGAGAGCGGAGTCGAGGATGACATCATGGTTGCGGGTGTGTGAGACGGGGAAGGATGGTTGTGCCGTCCACAGTGACGGGAAAGACAGGGAGAGGACAGGGTTTGGGAGGGAAGATAAGGAGCTCTGTCTTGGACATGTTGAGTTTTAGGTGGTGGGAGGACATCCAGGTGGAGATGTCCTGAAGGCAGGAGGAGGTACGAGCCTGAAGGGAGAGAGAACATGGGAGTTGTAGTTTTGGGTATCATCCACGTAGAGATGGTAGTTGAAGCCGTGGGAGCGAATGAGTTCACCAAGGGAATGAGAATACATGGAGAACAGAAGGGGACCAAGAACTGACCCTGGAGGAACCCCGACAGTTAGGGAATGGGAGGGGGAGGAGGAGCCCGTGAAGGAGACTAAGAATGAACAGCCAGAGAGATGAGGAGAACCAGGAGAGTACAGAGTCCATGAAGCCAAGGCTGGATAACGTGTTGAGGAGAAGGGGAAGGTCCACAGTGTCAAAGGCACCTGAGAGGTCGAGGAGGATTAGGATAGATTAGGAGCCATTGGTTTTGACATAGCCAAGATCTGTTTTTGCTAGGGGCTTTTGACCCCACAGCTTTGTACAGGGGTTGAGGAAGAGGACATAAACAGACTTCTGTAAGGTCCCATGAAGTGTCTGGAAAAACAAACACACACACACACACACACCCCTTCCACCTCATGAAGTCTCTGGGAAAACACACACACACACCCCCACACCTCCCCCTTCCACCTCATGAAGTCTCTGGGAAAACACACACACACACACACACACACACACACTCTCTCACTCTCTCTCTCTCTCTCCCCACCTTCCCCAACAAAGTTTTCACTAAGCTCTTATGTTCACACTCTCATTCACTTTCCACCCTCCACATTGAGAGTCAGAGCATTCCAGATTTGATGAGTTCATGTGCTGAGCGATGAAGCGCTATATCCACAAACATTCTGATTCCTGTGGAGATTATTTTTATGGTATTTAAGCTCTTTCTCTAGTCCAGGCACAGTACTAAGTGCTGAGGTAGATACAAGCGAATCAGGTTGGACACAGTCCAAATCGGGCTCACGGTCTTAACCCCAATATATGGATGAGGTAACTAAGGCACAGAGACTTTATTGTTGTATTTGTTAAGCACTATGTGCCAGACACTGTAATAAGTGCTGGGCTGGATAAAAGCAAATCGGGCTGGACACAGTCCCTGTCCCATGTGGAGCTCACAGTCTCCACCCCCATTTTACAGATGAGGTAACTGAGGCACAGAGAAGTAAAGTGACTTGCCCAAGGGCCCCCCGCAGACAAGTGGCGGAGCCGGAATTAGAACCCAGGACCTTCTGACTCGCAGGCCCATGTTCTATCTACCAGCCAATATTGCTTCTACAGTCACAACTTTTCTTATTAGTAGTAATAATAAAAATAATAATAATGGTAATATTTGTTCAGCACTTACTATGTGACAGGCACTGTTCTAAGCACTGGGGTAGATACAAGCAAATTGGGTTAGACACAGTCCCTGTCCCATGTGGGGCTCACAGTCACGATCTCCATTTCACAGATGAGGTAACTGAGGCCCAGAGAAGTGACTTGCCCAAGGTCGCACAGCGGACAAGTAGCAGAGGCAGGATTAGAACCTATGACCTTCTGACTCCCACGCCCATGCTCTATCCAGTATAAAAGTTCTTAAAAGTTGAAATTAGATGTGCTTTATTGGCATTTTCATCCAGGTGTAAAATTCCTGCCCAGGCTCATGCTCTATCCAGTATAAAAGTTCTTCAAAGTTGAAATTAGATGTGCTTTATTGGCATTTTCATCCACGTGTAAAATTCCTGCTTATAGCTTTATTCATGCCCAATAGTGCCACCTTAATTAACTTTGTTAAAATGAAGTCCTTTTGTAGCAAGCAGGCCAAAGCAATGAAAGTGGCTTTGTTATAGTTGCTTATACCAACACTAATAATAATAATGATGGCATTTGTTAAGCGCTTACTTTGTGCAAAGCACTCTTATAAGCGCTGGGGAGGATACAAGGTGATCAGAGTGTCCCACATGGGGCTCCCAGTCTTCACCCCCATTTTACGGATGAGGTCACTGAGGCCCAGAGAAGGGAAGTAACTTGCCCAAAGTCACACAGCTGACAACTGGCAGAGTCGGTATTTGAACCCGTGACCTCTGCCGCGACTTTATAGGTTCTGCTCATAGGATCGAGACTCGGGGAACAGTGACTTGTGCAAGGCTCTAACAGGTGGCTGAAGAGGAGGGGGAGAATGTGTAGACGGTGAGCCCGCTGTTGGGTCGGGACCGTCTCTCTATGTTGCCAAGCGCTTAGTACAGTGCTCTGCACGCAGTAAGCGCTCAATAAATACGATTGACTGACTGATAGATGAGGTGTACAGACCCAGCCCAATAAGGGATAAAAATAATGGTGATATTTGTTAAGCGCTTACTATGTGCCCAGCACTGTTCTAAACTCTGGGGTAGATAAAAGGTAATCAGGTTATCCCACGTCGGGCTCACAGTCTTAATCCCCATTTTACAGCTGAGATAACTGAGGCAGAGGGAAATTAAGTGACTAGCCCAAGGTCACACAGCTAATTGGCGGAGTTGGGATTAGAACCCACGACCTCTGACTCCCAAGCTCTTTCCATTGAGCCGCGCTGCTCACTACAGCAAAATCCGGGCCTCCTTTTTCTTCCTAAACCCCGCACTTCTCTTTGGGGGTAAGGCACTGCCAAACAATTGAAAATGAGCTATACAATCTAAAGAAGTGGGAGCAAGAATCTATTTACCCATCAGATCAGAGAAGCAGCGTGGCTTAGTGGAAAGAGCCCGGGCTTGGGAGTCAGAGGTCATGGGTTCAAATCCCAGCTCTGCCAATTGTCAGCTGTGGGACTTTGGTCAAGTCACTTCACTTCTCTGTGCCTCAGTGACCCCATCTGTAAAATGGGGATGAAGACTGTGAGCCCCACATGGGACAACCTAGAAGCACAGAAGGGGCCTAGAATACAAATTCTAGACTGTGAGCCCGCTGCTGGGTAGGGACCGTCTCTATATGTTGCCAATTTGGACTTCCCAAGCGCTCAGTACAGTGCTCTGCACACAGTAAGCGCTCAATAAATACGATTGAATGGAATGAATCTGATGACCTTATATCCCCCCAGCGCTTAGAACAGTGCTTTGCACATAGTAAACGCTTAACAAATGCCATTATTATTATTATTATTTTAAATCATATTTATTGAGCACTTACTGTGTGCAGAGCACTGTCCTAAGCGCTTGGGAAGTACAAGTTGGCAACATATAGAGACGGTCCCTACCCAACAGTGGGCTCACAGTCTAGAAGGGGGAGACAGATTATTGTTACAAGTATTCCAACTGGTCCACGGGGATCTGTGTTGCCCAGAAGAATTGCTATTTCTAAGGCAATAATGGTTAAATAGGTTGTCTCAGTGATAGAAATCACGCACCTCAATTGTTCTCCAAACACATCCCCAGGGTAGGGGGTTATTTGCAATAGAAATTAAGAGATTGAGGCGTGAGTTAAGGTCACTGTGCTCTCTCAATCAATCAATCGTATTTATTGAGCGCTTACTGTGCGCAGAGCACTGTACTAAGCGCTTGGGAAGTACAAATTGGCAACATATAGAGATGGTCCCTCCCCAACAGTGGGCTCACAGTCTAGAAGGGGGAGACAGATTATTGTTACAAGTATTCCAACTGGTCCACGTGGATCTGTGTTGCCCAGAAGAACTGCTATTTGTACTTCCCAAGCACTTAGTACAGTGCTCTGCACACAGTAAGCGCTCAATAAATACGACTGATTGATTGATTCTAAGGCAATAATGGTTAAATAGGTTGTCTCAGTGATAGAAATCACGCAATTGTTCTCCAAACACATCCCCGGGGTAGGGGGCTATTTGCAATAGAAATTAAGAGAGGCATGAGTTAACCAAGGTCACTGTGCTCTCTCAATCAATCAATCGTATTTGAGTGCTTACTGTGTGCAGAGCACTGTATAATAACAATAATAATGATGGCATTTATTAAGCGCTTACTATGTGCAAAGCACCGTTCTAAGCGCTGGGGAGGTCACAAGGTGATCAGGTTGTCCCTCGGGGGGCTCACAGTCTTAATCCCCATTTTACAGATGAGGTAACTGAGGCCCAGAGAAGTGAAGTGACTTGCCCAAAGTCACACAGCTGGCAATTGGTGGAGCCGGGGTTTGAACCCATGACCTCCGACTCCAAAGCCCGGGCTCCTTCCGCAGAGCCACGCTGCTTCCCTACTGTACTAAGCGTTGGGAAGTACAAGTGAATGGATTCATTCAATCGTATTTATTGAGCGCTTACTGTGTGCAGAGCACTGTACTAAGCGCTTGGGAAGTACAAGTTGGCAACACAGAGAGGCGGTCCCTACCCAACAGTGGGCTCCCAGTCTAGAAGGGACGAGGGACTCCCGTCCTGTGTTCTTCTCAGTAGGCCGCGCCGTCTAAAAGCGCGGCTCTAAACTTTTAAGGGGAAAAAAAAACCCGCTGCTTACCGGGGTTCTGTTGCTTAAACATAGATTGCCGTTGCACTACGAAACGGAGGTAAGCTGACAGAGGCTGCTTTGGACGGTGACTTAACGTGGACCGCTCCGAAAACCACCTCGACGGAGCACGCACGGCGCTGTATATTGAAAAGAAAAGGGGGCCAGATTTACTAGGGGTCAAAAATCAATCAATCATATTTATTGAGCGCTTGTTATCGACAAGCAGGGTGCAAAATAGGTTAACTCGGTGTAAATCGGCCGCAGGGTTCTTGTACCCAGGGTGGTGACGCACATAGGGAAAATGACTCGGAGACATGAGTTCAGATGGAGCAGCAAAGAAGGAAAGTGGCTTACCTGCCCGTTCACCTCCCGGGAGAGGGACGAGTGACAAGCAGCCCCGATCCCAATATCACTGTGTCTTTTATTGAGTTACAGCAACATGGGAGTTTGGAAATTTCAGGAATTCAATTGGGACCGGCAGGGTTTTTACAAATTCTCTTTGTTCTCCGTTCCTACGGCCTTGTGCGAGATGTTGTTATTTGCCCTATGGCCTTGCATAGATGTAAATTCTCGTTAATAGGGAGGTATATTCTCAATCAATCAATCAATCGTATTTATTGAGCGCTTACTGTGTGCAGAGCACTGCGCTAAGCGCTTGGGAAGTCCAAGTTGGCAACATAGAGAGACAGTCCCTACCCAACAGTGGGCTCACAGTCTAAAAGGGGGAGACAGAGAACAAAACCAAACATACTAACAAAATAAAATAAATAGAATAGATAGGTACAGGTGAAATGAATAAATAAATAGAGTAATAAGTAAGTACAAACATATATACATATATACAGGTGCTGTCGGGAAGGGAAGGAGGTAAAATGGGGGGATGGAGAGGGGGACGTTAATAGGGAGGTAAATTCTCGTTAATACGGAGGTAAACTCTCGTTATCTTCGGATGGGTGTTCCTTGATGGCCTTGAAGGCATCTGTTGCAGACTCGTTCTCTCAGCCTGCGCAAATGGAGGGTCACTGTCAGCATACACAAAATGGAGTCAGTCATGTCAAGTCAGCTAGTGGACATCAGCGCTTACTGTGTGCAGAGCACTGTACTAAGCGCTTGGGAAGGACAAGTTGGGAACATATAGGGACAGTCCCTACCCAACAGTGGGCTCACAGTCTAGAAGGAGGAGATGGAGAAGAGAAAGAAAGAAGAGGGGTCCATTAGCTTCGGTAAAACGAGGAGGAAAAGGAAAGCCATGTTGTTGCTTTTTCTGTAAAATAGGGGCCGGCCGGCGTTGCATCGCAGGCACCTCAGGAGGGGTGGGCAGCCTCCCTAAGGCAGCCCCTGCGGTGGAGGGGGCCGGACCCTCGCCGTCCTTCCTAATTCCCGATAATAATAATAATAATGGCATTTATTAAGCACTTACTATGTGCAAAGCACTGTCCTAAGTGCTGGGGAGGTTACAGGGTGATCAGGTTGTCCCATGGGAGGGCTCACAGTCTTAATCCCCATTTTCCAGATGAGGTAACTGAGGCCCAGAGAATCAATCAATCGTATTTATTGAGCGCTTACTGTGTGCAGAGCACTGGACTAAGCGCTTGGGAAGGACAAGTTGGCAAAATCTAGAGACGGTCCCTACCCAACAGTGGGCCGCTCACAGTCTAGAAGGGGGAGACAGAGCACAAAACCAAACATACTAACAAAATAAAATAAATAGAATAGATAGGTACGAGTAAAATAAATAGGGTAATAAATATGTACAAACATATATACAGGTATATATGAGAAGTGTGAGTATGAGAAGCGTACCTCGCTCTCGCCTGTCCCGCCATCGACCCCCGGCCCCTGTCCTCCCCCGGGCCTGGAATGCCCTCAATCCCGCTGCCCACCCGCCAAGCTAGCTCTCTTCCTCCCTTCAAGGCCCTGCTGAGAGCTCACCTCCTCCAGGAGGCCTTCCCAGACTGAGCCCCTTCCTTCCTCCCCCCCTCGTCCCCCTCTCCATCCCCCCATCTTACCTCCTACCCTTCCCCACAGCACCTGTATATATGGATATATGTTTGTACATATTTGTTACTCTGTTTATTTTACTTGTACATATCTATTCTATTTATTTTATTTTGTTAGTACGTTTGGTTTTGTTCTCTGTCTCCCCCTTTTAGACTGTGAGCCCACTGTTGGGTAGGGACTGTCTCTCTATGTTGCCAGCTTGTACTTCCCAAGCGCTTAGTCCAGTGCTCTGCACACAGTAAGCGCTCAATAAATATGATTGATTGATTCCCAGACTGAGCCCCTTCCTTCCTCTCCCCCTCGTCCCCCTCTCCATCCCCCCCATCTTACCTCCTTCCCTTCCCCACAGCACCTGTGTATATGTATATATGTTTGTACATATTTATTACTCTATTCATTTATTTATTTGTACCTACCTATTCTATTTATTTTATTTTGTTAGTATGTCTGGTTTTGTCTCCCCTTTTTAGACGGTGAGCCCACTGTTGGGTAGGGACCGTCTCTAGATGTTGCCAACTTGGACTTCCCAAGCGCTTAGTCCAGTGCTCTGCACACAGTAAGCGCTCAATAAATACGATTGATGATGATGATGCTGATAGTAAGCGCCTAACAAATGCCATCATTAGTATTCACTTCCCTGGGCCTCAGTTCCCTCATCTGGAAAATGGGGATGAAGAGTGGGAGCCCCTCGCGGGACAACCTGATCGCCTTGTATCCCTCCCCCCGCGCTTAGGACAGGGCTTGGCACGTAGTAAGCGCTTAACAAATACCAACATTATTATTATTATTATAATTTCCACCGAGCCGCGGGGGCGTGCTGGACGCCCCTGGGGGCCTTCCTGACCTGTCGAGCGAGGGGTTGGGTTGGCCCCGGCCGAAGAGGGCGGCCAGTACGCTCCAGGGGGCCCAGGCCCGCGTCCTCCTCACGGCCCACGACGACGACGACGCCGCCGCCGCCATGGCTGAAGGCCGCGCGCGCGCCCCGGGGCATCATGGGAGAAAAGGCGGGACGAAGAGGGGGGCGGGGGCGGAGCGCGCATGCGCGGGGCCGGAGAAAGGGGCGGGGGCGGAGCGCGCATGCGCGGGGCCGGAGAAAAGGGCGGGGCGGGGCGGGGCCTGAGGGGCCGCCACCCCTTCTGAGGGAAGGGCCCTGCACCGTCATTCATTCAATCAATCCCTCAATCAATCCATCAATAAATCAATCAATCCATCAATCAATCGTATTTATTGAGCGCTTACTGTGTGCGGAGCACTGGACTAAGCGCTTGGGAAGCCCAAGTTGGCCACATAAAGAGACGGTCCCTACCCCACAGCGGGCTCACAGTCTAGAAGGGGGAAACGGAGAACAAAACCAAACATACTGACAAAATAAAATAAATAGACTAGATAGGTACAAGTAAGATAAATAAATAAATAAATAGAGTAATAAATATGGACAGACATATATACAGGTATGGACTGTATATACAGGTAACATACTAACAAAATAAAATAGAATAGATGTGTACAAGATAAATAAATAAATAAATATGGACAGACATATATACAGGTATGGACTGTATATACAGGTAACATACTAACGAAACAAAATAGAATAGATGTGTACAAGATAAATAAATAAATAGAGTAATAAATAGGTACAGATATGTACAAACCTAAATATGTAGAAGGGACAGAACTGGAAAGTGGGGGAAGGAAGGAGGGAATGGAGAGAGGGGGAGGAAGGTGGGGAGAGAGCGCTAGAGAAAGGGACACTCCCTTTTGATCTAGAGAAGCAGCAAAACCAAACAGACTAACAAAATAAAATAGACTAAATATGCACAGATGAAATGTAAATAGAGTGATAAATACGTACAAACATATATACAGGTGCTGTGGGGAAGGGAAGGAGGTAAGGTGGGGGGGATGGGGAGCGGGAGGAGGGGGAGAGGAAGGAGGGGGCTCAGTCTGGGAAGGCCTCCTGGAGGAGGTGAGCGCTCAGTATTCATTCATTCACTCATCATCATCATCATCAATCGTATTTATTGAGCGCTTACTGTGTGCAGAGCACTGGACTAAGCGCTTGGGAAGTACAAGTTGGCAACATGTAGAGACAGTCATCATCATCATCATCACCATCAATCGTATTTATTGAGCCCTTACTGTGTGCAGAGCACTGGACTAAGCGCTTGGGAAGTACAAGTTCGCCACATAGAGAGACGGTCCCTACCCCACAGTGGGCTCACAGTCTAGAAGGGGGAGACGGACAACAAAACAAAACATACTAACAAAATAAAATAGGCTAAATATGTACAGATAAAATATAAATAGAGTGATAGATACGTACAAACATATATAGGGGCTGTGGGGAAGGGAAGGAGGTAAGGTGGGGGGATGGAGGGGGAGAGGAAGGAGGGGGCTCAGTCTGGGAAGGCCTCCTGGAGGAGGTGAGCGCTCAGTATTATTCATTCACCATCATCATCATCAATCGTATTTATTGAGCGCTTACTGTGTGCAGAGCACTGGACTAAGCGCTTGAGAAGTACAAGTTGGCAACATGTAGAGAGTCATCATCATCATCAATCGTATTTATTGAGCGCTTACTGTGTGCAGAGCACTGGACTAAGCGCTTGGGAAGGACAAGTTGGCAACATGTAGAGACAGTCATCATCATCATCATCAATCGTATTTATTGAGCGCTTACTGTGTGCGGAGCACTGGGCTAAGCGCTTGGGAAGGACAAGTTGGCAACATGTAGAGACGGTCCCTACCCAACAGTGGGCTCACAGTCTAAAAGGGAGCGACAGAGGACAAAACCAAACATACTAACACAATAAAATAAAGAGAATAGATAGGTACAAGTAAAATAAATAAATAAATAAATAGAGCAATAAATATGTACAAACATATATACAGGTGCTGTGGGGATTCATTCAATCGTCTTTACTGAGCGCTGACTGTGTGCAGAGCGCTGGACTAAGCACTTGGGAAGGACAAGTCGGCAACACATAGAGACGGTCCCTACCCAACAGTGGGCTCACAGTCTAGAAGAGGGAGACGGACAACAAAACCAAACATACTAACAAAATAAAATAGACTAAATATGTGCAGATAAAATATAAATAGAGTGATAAATACGTACAAACATATATAGAGGTGCTGTGGGGAAGGGAAGGAGGGAAGGTGGGGGGAATGGAGGGGGAGAGGAAGGAGGGGGCTCAGTCTGGGAAGGCCTCCTGGAGGAGGTGAGCGCTCAGTATTCATTCATTCATTCATCATCATCATCAATCGTATTTATTGAGCGCTTACTGTGTGCAGAGCACTGGACTAAGCGCTTGGGAAGGACAAGTTGGCACCATGTAGAGACAGTCATCATCATCATCATCATCATCATCAATCGTCTTCATTGAGCGCTTACTGTGTGCGGAGCACTGGACTAAGCGCTTGGGAAGCCCAAGTTGGCCACATCTAGAGACGGTCCCTACCCCACAGTGGGCTCCCAGTCTAGAAGGGGGAGACAGAGGACAAAATCAATCAATCAATCAATCGTATTTATTGAGTGCTTACTGTGTGCAGAGCACTGTACTAAGCGCTTGGGAAGCCCAAGTTGGCAACATCTAGAGACAGTCCCTACCCAACAGTGGGCTCACAGTCTAAAAGGGGGAGACAGAGAACAAAACCAAACTATACTAACAAAATAAAATAAAGAGAATAGATAGGTACAAGTAAAATAAATAAATAGAGTAATAAATATGTACAACCATATATACATATATATGTATATATGTATGAGCCCAATGTTGGGTAGGGACTGTCTCTATATGTTGCCAATTTGTCCTTCCCAAGCGCTTAGTACAGTGCTCTGCACATAGTAAGCGCTCAATCAATATGATTGATTGATATACAGGTATAGACTGTATATACAGGTAACATATTAACAAAATAGAATAGATATGTACAAGATAAATAAATAGAGTAATAAATATGTACAAATATGTACCAACCTAAATATGTAGAAGGGAAAGAACTGGAAAGTGGGGGAAGGAAGGAGGGAATGGAGAGAGGGGGAGGAAGGTGGGGAGAGAGCGCTAGAGAAAGGGACACTCCCTTTAGATCTAGAGAAGCAGCAAAACCAAACAGACTAACAAAATAAAATAGACTAAATATGCACAGATGAAATGTAAATAGAGTGATAAATACGTACAAACATATATACAGGTGCTGTGGGGAAGGGAAGGAGGTAAGGTGGGGGGGATGGGGAGCGGGAGGAGGGGGAGAGGAAGGAGGGGGCTCAGTCTGGGAAGGCCTCCTGGAGGAGGTGAGCGCTCAGTATTCATTCATTCATTCATCATCATCATCATCAATCGTATTTATTGAGCGCTTACTGTGTGCAGAGCACTGGACTAAGCGCTTGGGAAGTACAAGTTGGCAACATGTAGAGACAGTCATCATCATCATCATCATCAATCATATTTATTGAGCGCTTACTGTGTGCAGAGCACTGGACTAAGCGCTTGGGAAGTACAAGTTCGCCACATAGAGAGACGGTCCCTACCCCACAGTGGGCTCACAGTCTAGAAGGGGGAGAGGGAGAACGAAACCAAACATGTTAACAAAATAAAATAGACTAAATATGTACAGATAAAATGTAAATAGAGTGATAAATACGTACAAACATATATAGAGGTGCTGAGGGGAAGGGAAGGAGGGAAGGTGGGGGGGATGGAGGGGGAGAGGAAGGAGGGGGCTCAGTCTGGGAAGGCCTCCTGGAGGAGGTGAGCGCTCAGTATTCATTCATCATCATCATCATCAATCGTATTTATTGAGCGCTTACTGTGTGCAGAGCACTGGTCTAAGCGCTTGAGAAGTACAAGTTGGCAACATGTAGAGAGTCATCATCATCATCAATCGTATTTATTGAGCGCTTACTGTGTGCAGAGCACTGGACTAAGCGCTTGGGAAGGACAAGTTGGCAACATGTAGAGACAGTCATCATCATCATCATCAATTGTATTTATTGAGCGCTTACTGTGTGCGGAGCACTGGGCTAAGCGCTTGGGAAGGACAAGTTGGCAACATGTAGAGACGGTCCCTACCCAACAGTGGGCTCCCAGTCTAAAAGGGGGAGACAGAGAACAAAACCAAACATACTAACAAAATAAAATAAAGAGAATAGATAGGTACAAGCAAAATAAATAAATAAATAAATAGAGCAATAAATATGTACAAACATATATACAGGTGCTGTGGGGATTCATTCAATCGTCTTTATTGAGCGCTTACTGTGTGCAGAGCGCTGGACTAAGCGCTTGGGAAGTCCAAGTTGGCCACATAGAGAGACGGTCCCTACCCCACAGTGGGCTTACAGTCTAGAAGGGGGAGAGGGAGAACGAAACCAAACATACTAACAAAATAAAATAGACTAAATATGTACAGATAAAATGTAAATAGAGTGATAAATACGTACAAACATATATAGAGGTGCTGTGGGGAAGGGAAGGAGGGAAGGTGGGGGGGATGGAGGGGGGATGAGGGGGAGAGGAAGGAGGGGCCTCAGTCTGGGAAGGCCTCCTGGAGGAGGTGAGTGCTCAGTATTCATTCATTCATTCATCATAATCATCATCATCAATCGTATTTATTGAGCACTTACTGTGTGCAGAGCACTGTACTAGGCGCTTGGGAAGGACAAATTGGCAACATGTAGAGACAGTCATCATCATCATCATCATCATCAATCGTATTTATTGAGCGCTTACTGTGTGCAGAGCGCTGGACTAAGCTCTTGGGAAGTACAAGTTGGCAACATGTAGAGACAGTCATCATCATCATCATCATCAATCGTATTTATTGAGCGCTTACTGTGTGTAGAGCACTGGACTAAGCACTTGGGAAGTACAAATTGGCAACATGTAGAAACAGCCATCATCATCATCATCATCATCATCAATCATATTTACTGAGCGCTTACTGTGTGCAGAGCACTGGACTAAGCGCTTGGGAAGTACAAGTTCGCCACATAGAGAGACGGTCCCTACCCCACAGTGGGCTCACAGTCTAGAAGGGGGAGAGGGAGAACGAAACCAAACATACTAACAAAATAAAATAGACTAAAGATGTACAGATAAAATGTAAATAGAGTGATAAATACGTACAAACATATATAGAGGTGCTGTGGGGAAGGGAAGGAGGGAAGGTGGGGGGAATGGAGGGGGAGAGGAAGGATTGATTGATTGAGGGGGATTGATTGATTGATTGAGGGGGCTCAGTCTGGGAAGGCCTCCTGGAGGAGGTGAGCGCTCAGTATTCATTCATTCATCATCATCATCATCATCATCATCATCCTCAATCGTATTTATTGAGGGCTTACTGTGTGCAGAGCGCTGGACTAAGCGCTTGGGAAGTACAAGTTGGCAACATGTAGAGACACTCATCATCATCATCAATCGTATTTATTGAGCGCTTACTGTGTGCAGAGCACTGGACTAAGCACTTGGGAAGTACAAATTGGCAACATGTAGAGACAGTCATCATCATCATCATCAATCATATTTATTGACCGCTTACTGTGTGCGGAGCACTGGACTAAGCGCTTGGGAAGCCCAAGTTGGCCACATCTAGAGACGGTCCCTACCCACAGTGGGCTCACAGTCTAGAAGGGGGAGACGGAGAACAAAACCAAACATACTGACAAAATAAAATAAATAGACTAGATAGGTACAAGTAAGATAAATAAATAAATAAATAGAATAATAAATATGTACAACCATATATACATATATATGTATATATGTATGAGCCCACTGTTGGGTAGGGACTGTCTCTATATGTTGCCAATTTGTCCTTCCCAAGCGCTTAGTACAGTGCTCTGCACATAGCAAGCGCTCAATCAATATGATTGATTGATATACAGGTATAGACTGTATATACAGGTAACATACTAACAAAATAGAATAGATATGTACAAGATAAATAAATAAATAGAGTAATAAATATGTACAAATATGTACCAACCTAAATATGTAGAAGGGAAAGAACTGGAAAGTGGGGGAAGGAAGGAGGGAATGGAGAGAGGGGGAGGAAGGTGGGGAGAGAGCGCTAGAGAAAGGGACACTCCCTTTAGATCTAGAGAAGCAGCAAAACCAAACAGACTAACAAAATAAAATAGACTAAATATGCACAGATGAAATGTAAATAGAGTGATAAATACGTACAAACATATATACAGGTGCTGTGGGGAAGGGAAGGAGGTAAGGTGGGGGGGATGGGGAGCGGGAGGAGGGGGAGAGGAAGGAGGGGGCTCAGTCTGGGAAGGCCTCCTGGAGGAGGTGAGCGCTCAGTATTCATTCATTCATTCATCATCATCATCATCAATCGTATTTATTGAGCGCTTACTGTGTGCAGAGCACTGGACTAAGCGCTTGGGAAGTACAAGTTGGCAACATGTAGAGACAGTCATCATCATCATCATCATCAACCGTATTTATTGAGCGCTTACTGTGTGCGGAGCACTGGACTAAGCACTTGGGAAGTCCAAGTTTGCCACATCTAGAGACGGTCCCTACCCCACAGTGGGCTTACAGTCTAGAAGGGGGAGACGGAGAACAAAACAAAACATAGTAACAAAATAAAATAGGCTAAATATGTACAGATAAAATATAGAGTGATAAATACGTACAAACATATATAGAGGGGCTGTGGGGAAGGGAAGGAGGTAAGGTGGGGGGGATGGAGGGGGAGAGGAAGGAGGGGGCTCAGTCTGGGAAGGCCTCCTGGAGGAGGTGAGCGCTCAGTATTCATTCATTCATTCATCATCATCATCATCATCAATTGTATTTATTGAGCGCTTACTGTGTGCTGAACACTGGACTAAGCGCTTGGGAAGTACAATGATGATGATGGTATTTGTTAAACGCTTACTATGTGCAAAGCACTGTTCTAAGCGCTGGGGTAGATACAAGGTAATCAGGTTGTCCCACGTGGGGCTCACAGTCTTCATCCCCATTTTACAGATGAGGGAACTGAGGCACGGAGAAGTGAAGTGACTTGCCCAAGGTCACACAGCTGACAAGTGGCGGAGCCAGGATTTGAACCCACGACCTCTGACTCCAAAGCCTGTGCTCTTTTCCACTGAGCCACGCTGCTTCTCTGCTTACGAGTTGGCAACACGTAGAGATGGTCCCTACCCAACAGTGGGCTCACAGTCTAAAAGGGGGAGACAGAGAACAAAACCAAACATACTAACAAATTAAAATAAATTAATAGATATGTACAAGTAAAATAAATAAATAAACAAATAGAGTAATAAATATGTACAAACATATATACGGGTGCTGTGGGGATTCATTCAATCGTCTTTATTGAGCGCTTACTGTGTGCAGAGCACTGGACTAAGCGCTTGGGAAGTACAAGTTGGCGACATATAGAGACAGTCCCTACCCAACAGCGGGCTCACAGTCTAGAAGGGGGAGACAGAGAACAAAACCAAACATGCTAACAAAATAAAATAAATCGAATAAATATGTACAAATAAACTAAATGAATAGAGTAATAAATACGTACAAACATATATACACATATACAGGTGCTGTGGGGAGGGGAAGGAGGAAAGCCGGGAGGGATGGAGAGGGGGATGAGGGGGAGAGGAAAGAGGGGGCTCAGTCTGGGAAGGCCTCCTGGAGGAGGTGAGCTCTCAGTAGGGCCTTGAAGGGAGGAAGAGAGCTAGCTTGGGGATGGGCAGAGGGAGGCCATTCCAGGCCGGGGGAGGATGTGGGCCGGGGGTAGACGGCGAGACAGGCGAGAACGATTATTAAATTTATTATTTTAATAATTATTTTAGTAATAATGATGGCATGTTTTAAGCGCTTACTATGTGCAAGGCACTATTCTAAGTGCTGGGGAGGTTACAAGGTGATCGGGTTGTCCCACGGGGGGCTCACGGTCTTAATTCCCATTTTACAGATAAGGGAACTGAGGCCCAGAGAGGTGCCGTGACTTGCCCAAAGTCACACAGCTGACAATTGGCGGAGCCGGGATTTGAACCCACGACCCCTGACTCCAAAGCCCAGTAGGGCTTTGAATGAATGAATGAATTCATTCATCCATCCATTCAATCATTCATTCAATCGTACTTATTGAGCGCTTATTGTGTGCAGAGCACTGTGCTAAGCGCTTGGGAAGGACAAGTCGGCAACATCTAGAGACGGTCCCTACCCAACAGCGGGCTCACAGTCTAGAAGGGGGAGACAGACAACAAAACAAAACATGTGGACAGGTGTCAAGTCACCAGAATAAATAAATGTAAAGCTAGATGCACATCATTAACAAAATAAATAGCCCCCTCTCTCCCCCCCACCCCCGGTATTTACTGAGCGCTTACTATGTGCAGAGCACTGGACTAAGTGCTTGGAAAGTACAGTTTGGCACATTGTCGTGGGCCCACTTCTAGACTGTGAGCCCACTGTTGGGTAGGGACCATATCTCTATGTTGCCAACTTGGACTTCCCAAGCGCTTAGTACAGTGCTCTGCACACAGTAAGCGCTCAATAAATACGATTGAATGAATGAATGAACTGTCGTGTCTCATTCACCCATTCATCCAACCGTATTTATTGAGCGCTTACTGTGTGCAGAGCACTGGACTAAGCGCTCGGGGAGTACAATTTGGCACATTCTCGTGTCTCTCATTCATTCATTCATTCAATTGTATTTATTGAGCGCTTACCGTGTGCAAAGCACTGTACTAAGCGCTTGGGAAGTACAAGTCGGCAACATCGAGAGACGGTCCCTACCCCACAGCGGGCTCACAGTCTAGAAGGGGGAGACAGACAGCAAAACAAAACATGGAGATAGGTGTCAAAACTGTCAGAATAAATGAAATTATAGCTATATAGACAAAATTATAGCTATATGCACAAATGGTATTTAGTGAGCGCTTACTGTGTGCAGAGCACTGGACTAAGTGCCTGCGAAGTACAATTTGCACATGGTCGTGTCTCCGATCCATTCATTCAATCGTATTTATTGAGCGCTTATCGTGTACAGAGTACTGGGCTAAGTGCTTGGAAAGTACAATTTGGCGCATTGTCATGTTTACGATTCATCATTCATTCAATCGTATTTATTGAGCGCTTACGGTGTGCAGAGCACTGTGCTAAGCTCTTGGGAAGTACAATTTGGCTCATTGTCGTGTCTCCGATTCATTCATTTATTCAATTGTATTTACTGAACGCTTACGGTGTGCAGAGCACTGTGCTAAGCTCTTGGGAAGTACGATTTGGCACATTGTCTTGCCTCCGATTCATTCATTCAGTCATTCGACCATATTTATTGAGCACTTACTGTGTGCAGAGCACTGTACTAAGCGCTTGGGCAGTACAAGTCAGCAACAGAGAGAGATGGTCCCTACCCAACAACGGGATCACAGTCCATTCATTCAATCGTATTTATTGAGCGCTTACTGTGTGCAGAGCACTGTACTAAGCGCTTAGTCCAGAAACCCCTCTCTGCTCATTTCTCTCCCCCCCAAACCCCATCACGGCCAGCCAAACATTGTTCCCTCATCCACTTAAGAGAAGCAGTGTGGCTCAGTGGAAAAGATTCCGGGCTTGGAAGTCAGAGGTCGTGGGTTCTAATCCCGCCTCCGCCATTTATCTACTGTGTGACTTTGGGCAAGCCACTCAACTTATCTGGGCCTCAGTTACCTCATCTGGAAAATGGGAATTAAAACTGTGAGCTCCACCTTGTATCTACCCCAGAGCTTAGAACTGTGCTTTGCACATAGTAAGCGCTTAACAAATGCCATTATTATTATTAAATACCATCATCATTCAGCGCTTAGAACAGCGCTTGGCACATACTAAGCGCTTAATACCATCATTATTATTGTTATTTATTGCGATTCGGAAAGAAGTGAGAGGTACTACCCAATAAATACGACCGGTTGATTTTTTTTTTTCCAGTTACCCTCTGGCGGGGCCCGACTCTTCATTTTTTGCCCAATATTGTCGGGGACGGAAACAGCCTGCATTTCTGGCCCCAGATTTCTCAGGGATTTGCATCCCAGAAGGTAAAACTAACTCGGGGCTTATAAAAGCAAAGCCAAAGTTCTTTTAGACTGTGAGCCCACTGTTGGGGAGGGACTGTCTCTATATGTTGCCAACTTGTACTTCCCAAGCGCTTAGTACAGTGCTCTGCACACAGTAAGCGCTCAATAAATACGATTGATTGATTGGTTTTATTAGAAAGGAGTAACCCAACAATGAGAATAATGTGAAGTCACCCTACCATATGGTCTGTCTCCAATCCCGCCAGTCAATCAATCATTGGTATTTCCTGAGCATTTACTATGTGTAGAGCACTGCTCTAAGCGCTTGGGAGAGTACAGTGCGACAGAGTTGGTGGGCAGGACCCCTGCTCGCAAGGAGTTTACAGTCTTCAGGGGGGTATAGGCACTAAAGCAGATTGGGGATAGGAGAAATACAGTATTAGACTATTTGCAAAAGTATTGTGGGACTGGGGTGATTAACGGACATAAGGGGTATACAGCCAACTTCTAATACCAAGTTCATATTAGATAGGGAGGGGTTGGTGGATAGGGGAAATAAAGAGCTTAGTTGGGTAAGAATGCTTTTTTTTTAAAAAAAATGATATTCATTAAGTGCTTACTACGTGCCAGGCACTGTTCTAGACACCGTTCTAAGCACTAGGGTAAATACAAGGTAATCAGGTTAGACACAGTCTGTATCCCACATGGGGATCACAGTCTTAATCTCTATTTTATAGATGAGGTAACTGAGGCACAGAGAAGGGAAGTGACCTTGCCAAGAGCCGGGATTAGAACCCATGTCCTTATGACTCTAAGGCCCATGCTTTATCCACTAGGGCTCGTTGCTTTGCTTTTCTGAGGAGATGTGATTTTAGGAGGGCTTTGAAGGCGGGGAAAGTGGTTGTCTGTCGACCGTGAAAGGGGAGGGAGTTGTTGGGAGGATGTGAGCTAGGGGTCGGGGAAGGGATATTTGAAATCAAAGTACAGTAGTCGGTTGCTGTTAGAGGAGCGGAGGGTGTGATAGGTTTTAGTAGGAGATCAGCGAGGTTAGGTGGGAGGGAGAGCAAGGGGTTACTGTTTGTTGGGTCCCCTTCTATGAGGTGAATGGGCAATAATTGGAAATTTTTGAGGAGTGGTTGACAGGAAGCTAATGTTTTCTTTTTTCAGAATAAAGATCCAGGCATCAGCGTGAAGGAAGTACTGGAGAGGGGAGAGAGAGGAGGCAGGGAGGTCAGCCAGTAGGCCGATCCAGTAGTCAAGGCAGGAAATAAGTGCTTGGATCCAACGGGCAACTGCTTCCATGGAAAGGGCAGATTCTACGGATGTGGTGAAGGTAGAACCAAAAGCACTTGACAACAGATTGAATGTGCAGGTCTGACTGAGAGAAGAGTCAGAGAGAAAGCCAAGGTCACCGGCTTGTGAGACACGGAGGATAGCGTTAGTGTCTACGCGTGATGAGAAAGACAGGGTTCGGTTGGAAAGATAAATTCCGTTTCGGACGTGTTAAGTTTAATGCGTCGGCGGGACATTCACATAGAGATATCTTGAGGATCATCATCATCATCAATCGTATTTATTGAGCGCTTACTATGTGCAGAGCACTGGACTAAGCGCTTGGGAAGTACAAATTGGCAACATAGAGAGACAGTCCCTACCCAACAGTGGGCTCACAGTCTAAAAGGGGGAGACAGAGAACAAAACCAAACATACTAACAAAATAAAATAAATAGGATAGATATGTACAAATAAAATAAATAAATAAATAGAGTAATAAATATGTACAAAAATATATACATATATACAAGGGATGGGGGAATGCAAAGCTGCAGAGAGGGTTGGGGCTACAGAGGTTGATTGGGGATCATCTATATAAGAGCACGGTCTTTGGAGTCAGAGGTCATGGGTTCAAATCCCGGCTCTGCCAACTGTCAGCTGTGTGACTTTGGGCACGTCACTTCACTGCTCTGTGCCTCAGTTACCTCAACTGTAAAATGGGGATTAAAACTGTGAGCCCCCCCCGTGGAACAACCTGATCACCTTGTAACCTCCCCAGTGCTTAGAATAGTGCTTTGCACATAGTAAGCGCTTAACAAATACCATTCTTTTAGACTGTGAGCCCACTGTTGGGTAGGGACTGTCTCTATATGTTGCCAATTTGTACTTCCCAAGCGCTTAGTACAGTGCTCTGCACATAGTAAGCGCTCAATAAATACGATTGATGATATAGAGATGGTAGTTAAAACGGTGGGAGTAAATGTGTGTTCTCCAAGGGAATTGGTGTAAATGGGTAATAGAAGGGGACCCAGAAATGAATCTTGAGGCATCCACGATTAGATGGCTGGGGCGGAAGAGAAGCCTGCAAAAAGAGGCTGAGAAGGAGCAGCCAGAGACATAGGAGGAAAACCAGGAGAGGATAGGGACATCGAAGCCAAGGTTAGATAAAGACTCTGCCAAAAACGTTTAAATTAAAAACAAATACGCACCACAGTCTCACCTCCCAGCATCTCAGATGGTGAATTAATTTTCAAATGAAGAAAATCCTACAAGCAAGCAACTATATATGGAATCTTCTTTTTTTTCAAGCTACAAATGTAGGAGCATTGTATCCAATTAACCATTTTATTGAATCACTGGAAATACTGGGCAAGCAGAGAAGTTCGTTGCAATTTCGTTCTAAATTTGTTCTCCAGACTAAGCTTTTTGTGGGTGGGGAACATGTCTACGAACTGTTATGCTGTACCCTCCCAAATGCTTAGTACAGTGTTCTTCATACAGTAGGTACTCAATAAACACAATTGTTTAATATACAGGTGCTTGCAATATTACGAAAATCTTGGGAAATTGATTAAATTCATAGTTAAAATTTACCAGAGAACTTGCCTTATAATCTGTCTGAAGAAAAATGAATATTAGAACCAGATGAAATGCTGAATGGTACATATTTATATGAGTCAAACATAGTATTCTCTCATTCATTCATTCAATCGTGTTTATTGAGTGCTTACTGGGTGCGAAGCACTGTACTAAACACTTGGGCGAGTACAATATAATAATAAACAGACATATTCCTTGCCCATAATGATCTTAAAATCTAAATTACAGATATTTACAGAAGAATTGCAGATAGGTACATAACTATGCCACAACTGTTATTACTGTTGAGAAGTGTGATGCTTGCTTCTCCAGAGAAGCAGCGTGGCCTATTCATTCATTCAATATTATTTATTGAATGCTTACTGTGTGCAAAGCACTGTACTAAGAGCTTGGAAAGTACAATTCGGAACTAGAGACAATCCCTGCCCACACCGGACTTAGAAGGGTGGAGACAGACATCAAAATAAGCAAACAGACATCAATATAAATACATAGAATTATAGATATATACACATCAAAACAAGTAAACAGGTAATAATATAAATAAATAGAATTGTAGCTATGTACACATATACACACGCGGTGGGGCAGGGAGGGGGAAGAGGAAGGGGAGCGAGTCGGGGTGATACAGAGGTTGATAGGCAATCACTGGAGGTTTTTGAGGAGAGGGGTGACATGCCCAGAACATTTCCGTGGGACGAGAATCCGGGCAGAAGAGTGAAGTATGGACTGAAGTGGGGAGAGACAGGTGGTTGGGAGGTGAGAAAGGAGGCTAATGCAGTAATCCGTTCATTCATTCATTCATTCAATCGTATTTATTGAGCGCTTACTGTGTGCAGAGCACTGTACTAAGCACTTGGAAAGTACAATTCGTCAACAGACAGAGACAATCCCTACCCAACAATGGGCTCCCAGTCTAGAAGGGGGGAGACAGACAACAAAACAAAACAAGTAGACGGACATTAATAGCATCAAAATAAATAAAGAGAATTGTAGATCTATACACATTATTAATAAAATAAATAGAATAATAAATATGTACATATATACCCAAGTGCTGTTGGGTGGGAGGGGAGTAGAGGAAAGAGAGGGAGTTGGGGCCATGCGGAGGGGAGGGGGAGATGAGGAAAAGGGGGGCTTAGTCTGGGAAGGCCTCCTGGAGGAGGTGGGCTTTCAGTAGGGCTTTGAAGGGGGGAAGTGTGATTCTTTGGCGGACTTGAGGAGGGAGAGCATGGGCCAGGGGTCGAGGGCGGGACAGGTGAGACTGAGGCCCAGTGAGGAGGTTAGTGGCAAAGGAGTGGAGGGTGCGGGCTGGGCTGGAGAAGGAGAGAAGGGAGGTGAGGTAGGAGGGGGCGAGGTGTTGGACAGCCTTGAAGCCGAGACAGAGGAGTTTATGCTTTGTTTGAAGGCTGATAGGTAACCACTAGAGACTTGAGGAGGGGAGTGACATGCCCAGAGCGTTTCTGTACAAAGATAATCCGGCAGTAGAGTGAAGTGTAGACTGAAGTGGAGAGAGACAGGAGGATGAGAGATCAGAAAGGAGGCTGATGCGTCAATCCAGTCTGGATAGGATGCGTGATTGTACTAACAAGGTAGCAGTTTGATGGAGAGGAAAGGGCGGATCTTGGCGATGTTGCGGAGGTGAGACCGGCAGGTTTTGGTGACGGATTGGATGTGAGGGGTGAACGAGAGAGCGGAGTCAAGGATGACACTAAGGTTGCGGGCTTGTGAGACAGGAAGGATGGTGGTGCCTTCCACAGTGACGGGAAAGTCAGGGAGAGGACAGGGTTTGGGAGGGAAGATGAGGAGCTCTATCTTGGACATGTTGAGTTTTAGGTGGTGGGAGGACATCCTTGTACATATTTACTATTCTATTTATTTTGTTAATTGTGTGCATATAGCTTTAATTCTATTTGTTCTGACGACTTTGACACCTGTCTCCATGTTTTGTTTCGTTGTCTGTCTCCCCCCTCTGGGCTGTGAGCCCATTGTTGGGTAGGGACCGTCTCTATATGTTGCCAACTTGTACTTCCCAAGCGCTTAGTACAGTCCTCTGTACATAGTAAGTGCTCAATAAATACGATTGAATGAATGGATGAATCCAGGTGGAGATGCGAGCCTGCAGGGAGGTAGAGAGAACGGGGGAGATGTAGATTTGTGTATCATCTGCGTAGAGATGATAGTTGAAGCCATGGGAGCGAATGAGGTCACCAAGGGAGTGAGTGTTGATGGAGAACAGAAGGAGACCAAGAACCGACCCTTGAGGAACCCCTACAGTAAGGGGATGGGAGGGGGAGGAGGAGACTGAGAATGAACGGCCGGAGAGATAAGAGGAGAAAAAGGAGAGGACGGAGCCAGTGAAGCCGAGGTTGGATAACGTGTTGAAGAGAAGGGGATAGTCGATAGTGTCAAAGGTAGCTGAGAGGCCGAGAAGGTGAGTTTTAGGTGGTGGGAGGACATCCAAGTAGAGATGTCCTGAAGGCAGGAGGAGATGCGAGCCTGGAGGGAGGGAGAGAGAACAGGGAGAGAGATATAGATTTGGGTGTCGTCCTCATATCATCAATCGTATTTATTGAGCGCTTACGGTGTGCAGAGCACTGTGCTAAGCGCTTGGGAAGTACAAGTTGGCAACATATAGAGACAGTCCCTACCCAACAGTGGGCTCACAGTCTCATAGAGAGGATAATTGAAGCCGTGGGAGCGAATGAGTTCAACAAGGGAGTGAGTATAGATAGTTGCAAGAGCATGGCCTTGGGAATCAGAGATAGTGGGTTTTAATCCCGGCTCCACCACTTGTCTACTGTGTGACCTTGGGCAAGTCATTTAACTTCTCTGTGCCTCAGTTACCTCATCTGTAAAATGGGGATTGAGACCGTGAGCCCCATGCGGGACAGGGACTGTATCCAACTGCCCAACTGTATTACCTTGCAGCACTTACAGCAGTGCTTGGCACACTGTAAGTGCTTAACAAATATCATTATTATTATTATTAAGAGAATACCCTTAAAGCTTGTGCAGGGGGATTAGGGAGGAGGAGAGAATAAGGTGTTAATGGAGAATGAACCCCATGTTAGACAAGGATTGTGATTATCTTGTATCTCCCCCAGCACATTGTACAGTGCTTGACATAGAGTATAGACACTTACCAAGCACCATAATAATTATTAGGAGGAATAAGAAGAGGAGCAACCTACAGCTAAGAGGAACAGAGGTTATGACATGAGGAGGAGGAACTTATTAGCTCTCCATCTTCAAAACCCGTCTGAAATTCTTCAGACTTAACCCAATTCATTTTTCTTCTCTCCAGGTCCTATCCTTCCAACCACCACCTGACTCCTTTGTTCCATCTTCACTCACAACCACCCATAACACTGCCATGCATTTCAATTTACGCTCTACTATTTAAGCTTTTACTCAGTCACATGTCAATTTTTCCATATTTTTCATCCTACGATCTGAAAATTATTTTGAGTCTGTCTCTGCTGCTAGGATTATAAACTATTTGAAGGCAGGATTTGTATGTACTCTACCAAGTGCTTAGTATTATACTTAATAAATACAGATTGATTGAGGTACAGAACCTGATAAAATTCCCTTAAGAACTTGTATATTAAAATGCTGGAGAATGCTAATAACATGAATTCAGTACAGTTTATGAATAAGAAAAAATATCCTTTGGGTGAAAAGTATCTTTCAGACCCTTCATCATTTTCTTTTTTCTCTTTCCAGTGGCAGGACTAAAGCAGAACTGTGGCTCAGCGTGAGCCCACTGTTGGGTAGGGACTGTCTCTATATGTTGCCAATTTGTACTTTCCAAGCGCTTAGTACAGTGCTCTGCACACAATAAGCGCTCAATAAATACGATTGATTGATTGATTGATGGATTGATTGGAAAGAGCCCGGGCTTTGGAGTCAGAGGTCATCGGTTCAAATTCCGGCTCCGCCACTTGTCAGCTGTGTGACTATGGGCAAGTCACTTCACTTCTCTGGGCCTCAGTTCCCTTATCTGGAAAATGGGGATTAAGACTGTGAGCCCCCCCATGGGACAACCTGATCACCTTGTAAACTCCCCAGCGCTTAGAACAGTGATTTACACATAGTAAGCGCTTAATAAATGCCGTCATTATTAGTATTATTATTACCCTAGAAGCAGTGGAAAAAACCAGAAAGAGGACTGGAGCCAGAGGTACTAACTTTTCATTTTGAGTGTGGAATAAAAACATTTTAGGGAGCCTGAGGGTTGGGAGGAACTTGGTTTCAAAGAGCCAACAGGTCTGAAAGCCATCATTTGGGGTCTCTACAGCCTGGAAAATCTCAGGTCTCGTTAAAGACCTGGGATGAGAAAGTCTGGGTGTCCAGCTCGGGGGCAGGAATCCCCCTCATACCATCCCATGGTATGGTATGCTTCTCATACCATAATAGGAGAAGCAGCGTGGCTCAGTGAAAAGAGCATGGGCTTTGGAGTCAGAGGTCACGGGTTCAAATCCCGGCTCTGCCAACTGTCAGCTGGGTGACTTTGGGCAAGTCACTTCAATCAATCAATCAATCAATCAATCAATCTTATTTATTGAGCGCTTACTATGTGCAGAGCACTGTACTAAGCACTTGGGAAGTACAAATTGGCAACATATAGAGACAGTCCCTACCCAACAGTGGGCTCACAGTCTAAAAGGGGGAGACGGGGAAAAAAAACCAAACATACTAACAAAATAAAATAAATAGGATAGATATGTACGAGTAAAATAAATAAAGAAATAGAGTAATAAATCTGTACAAACATATATACATATATACAGGTGCTGTGGGGAAGGGAAGGAGGTAAGATGGGGGGGATGGAGAGGGGGACGAGGGGGAGAGGAAGGAAGGGGCTCAGTCTGGGAAGGCCTCCTGGAGGAGGTGAGCTCTCAGCAGGGCCTTGAAGGGAGGAAGAGAGCTAGCTTGGCGGAGGGGCAGAGGGAGGGCATTCCAGGCCCGGGGGATGACGTGGGCCGGGGGTCGATGGCGGGACAGGCAACTTCACTTCTCTGGGCCTCAGTTACCTCATCTGGAAAATGGGGATTAAAACTGTGAGCCCCCCGTGGGACAACCTGATCACCTTGTAACCTCCCCAGCGCTTAGAACAGCGCTTTGCACATAGTAAGCGCTTAACAAATGCCATTATTATTATTATTATTACTATTATCCCATCACCACCCCCAACTCCCCAGGCCAAAATGGGCACTTCTAGCCAGAGACCCAGAGCTTCCAGGGCTGGCATGGTCGCCCTCCCGTGCGTTTCAGGCTTTCTGTCTCTCTCATCATCATCATCAATCGTACTTATTGAGCGCTTACTATGTGCAGAGCACTGTACTAAGCGTTTAGGAAGCACTCTCTCCCCATTCCTCCCATCCTGCCATGAGTTTTTAAGGTCTTTGAGGACACAGTCCGTGTCTTCTACTTTCTTCTTGAAAGAACCGGTGCTCTCCCAAGGATTTAGTGCGCTTCAACAGCAGGTGCTCATTAAATACCATTAATTGATCGATTGTGGCATCGCCCCCACTTTTCCCTAAATTTGATATAGAAGCTGAGCGAGTTTCATGAAATAACATGAGCTATCAGATTCATATTAAAAGGGGATTTTAAGGTCTTGCCGTATCTACTGCCATGAAGCAGCATGGCCTAATGAATAGAGCACAGGACTGGAAGTCAGAAGGACCTGGGTTCTAATTCCAGCTCTGCTACTTCTCTGCTGTGTGACCTTGGGCAAGTCACTTTACTTCTCTGTGCCCTTTTATTGTACTGAAACTGCTCACTAAGGCGGTGTGACCTAATGGAAAGAGCACGGATTTGGGAATCAGAGGCCTTGGACTCTTATCCCTCTCTGCCCCTTGTCTGCTGTATGACCTGGGGCAAGTCACTTAACTTCTCTTTGCCTCAGTTACCTCATCCTTAAAATGGGGATTAAGACTGTGAGCTGCATGTGGGACAGGGACTGTGCCAACCTGATTAAATTTAGGTCAGTTATTTATGATTGCCTGATTTTGTACCTACTCGAGCACATAGCGCTTAACAAATACCAAAACAAAGGATCAATAACCTTCTTTAAGCCAAGTCTAATGAACTCTCTACCCTGTCCTAATCTTCCTTGACTTAAGGAATAAATCTATTCTATTTATTTTATTTTGTTAGTATGTTTGGTTTTGTTCTCCGTCTCCCCCTTTTAGACTGTGAGCCCACTGTTGGGTAGGGACTGTCTCTAGATGTTGCCAACCTGTCCTTCCCAAGCGCTTAGTACAGTGCTCTGCACACAGTAAGCGCTCAATAAATATGATTGATTGATTGATTGACTTCTCATCTGTTTTTAAAATTGCTGACCTTCCTAGAAACTCTCTCCAGCCTTGGTTTCATTGCTTTGGGGCACTCCTGTCTCTTCCTGGATAGTCTTTTCTCCTCTTTTGGATCTTACGTGGGACAACCTGATCACCTTGTATCTACCCCAGCGCTTACAACAGTGCTCGGCACATAGTAAGCACTTAACAAATGCCATCATCATCATTATTATTATTATTACTCTTTCACTCACTTTTTGAAAAGGCTCTAGAGAAGCAGCATGGCACAGTGGAAAGAGCACGGGCTTTGGAGTCAGAGGTCGGCTCCGCCACTTGTCAGCTGTGTGACTTTGGGCGAGTCACTTAACTTCTCTGTGCCTCAGTTCCCTCATCTGTAAAATGGGGATGAAGACTGTGAGCCCCCTGTGGGACAACCTGATCACCTGGTAACCTCCCCAGCGCTTAGAACAGTGCTTTGCATGTAGTAAGCGCTTAATAAATGCCGTTATTATTATTATTATTATTGTAACCTCCCCAGCACTTAGAACAGTGCTTTGCACATAGCAAGTGCTTAATAAATGTTATTATTATTATTATTGTTGTTATTTGGGGCCTTAACTCTTCTCACCCTACACTTAAAACTCTCAGGTCACTCATCAATCAATCAATCAATCAATCAGTCGTATTTATTGAGCGCTTACTGTGTGCAGAGCACTGTACTAAGCGCTTGGGAAGTACAAGCTGGCAACATATAGAGACAGTCCCTACCCAACAGCGGGCTCACAGTCTAGAAGGGGGAGACAGAGAACAAAACCAAACATATTAACAAAAGAAAATAAATAGAATATTATCACTAGGACATGATCATACACGTCTTCAGAGGCTTTTCAGAATATAGTCTCCATAGAGATTAGTTAAGGTAACTAAGGCCCAGAGAAGTGAAGTGACTTGCCCAAGGTCACTTAGCAGACAAGTGGCAGAGGCAGGATTAGAACCCAGGTCGTTCTGGCTCCCAGGCCTGTTCTCTATCCACTAAGCCACAGTGCTTCTCACAAATCCCTTGAATTCTTGGATCCTCCAAACTATCTGCTCGTCGTGGGCATATTACATTACACAGTATATTATATTAATATTATAATATGTAATATTGCATACTGTTGATTATTATTATTATTAATTAATTATATTACATATTATATTGTACATATTTACTATTCTATTTATTTTATTTGGTTAATATGTTCTGTTGTCTGTCTCCCCCTTCTAGACTGTGAGCCCGCTGTTGGGTAGGGACCGTCTCTATATGTTGCCAACTTGGACTTCCCAATCCAGCTCCATGGCTTCAACCACTTCTGCGTGGATTGCCGCAGTTCCGACACTCTTCCAGTTCACAATCTCGTATTTCTTCCTGTCTCCAGAACATCCGCAGCGGTGACCTGTCCACAGCTTAAACTGACTTTTGCCGAAAAACTGAACACTTCCATCTTTCCTCCGTTAGTCTACTCTTCCTAACTCTCCCTTTAGAACCTACATGACCACCATCTACTCGATCCTGGAACTCGCAACCTTGGTGTTAACTTTGCTTCCTATTTTCACCTTCTTTTTGCGAATTTTTCCTCCACATTTCCTGGACCCACCCATTCCCCTGCTCCATGCCTTCCCTTCAGCATCACCTTGCACTTATATCTAGACTCTTTTTCATCCCACTCCCACAGCACTTACGATCCGGCTGAAAATTTTTTTAATGTCTGTCTCCCCTTCTAGTCTGTGAGCTATTTCTGGGCAGGAATCGTGTCTATCTACTCTTTTGTAGTGTACTCTTTCGGGAACTTAGTACAGTGCTCTGCACAAAGTAAATGTTTAAGAAATGCCATTGGTTGATTGATGAAAATTAATTTCCTAATAAGGATGGAAAGGCAACAGATAAACAATAGACCACAATTGGAGGTTTTATACACCTTGAAAGAGGAAACCGAGCTAGACCAATCAATCAATCAATAGTATTTATTGAGCGCTTACTGTGTGCAGAGCAGTGTACTAAGCAATCAGAAAATAGTAGCTTCCTGGAAGATGAGTGAGATTATTCTATAGCTTAATGGACATGTAAATCTGCATCTGAAGGACGATGTGGCCAGAAAAATAATTAAACAGAATGGAGATGTCATAGGTTTATATTTGTCCCATATTACCCCCAAAGTGGAAATTATCACTCTCAAAATTATGGAAAAATCAAGCTCATTCTTCCAAATTATTTAATACTAGTTCTTTGAATGCTTTTATTTATTTTCTATTGATTGCTACTATTTCTGTACATAATTTATTTTCTTGAAGTGTGCCTTACAGGGATTCACTGTTTATCACTCAATTGTTTTCTTGAAAGTAGTGTTAACTGAAGGAGTGTTAAACATAGTAGTTTTCCACTGGAAAAAATATACGTTAATGTATTACCAAAATTAAAAAAAAAACCCAGACCAAAACATTATTTATATATTTACATAAATATATGTTTTGTTTTATTTTGGGCATACATTAATTAATTTTTTTCCAGTGGAAAACTACTATGTTTAACACTCTTTCAGTTAACACTACTTTCAAGAAAACACTTTTTTTGTGTGTTTGTTAAGTGCTTACGGTGTGCCAGGCACTGTACTAAGCACTGGAGTGAATACAAGCTTATCAGATTGGACAAAGTCCATGTCCTACATGGGGCTCACAGTACTGACCCTCATTTTACAGATGAGGTAAACTGAGGCACAGAGAAGTTAAGTGATCTGTCCAGGCCTAAGCTTTATCCACGCTGCCACGCTGCTTCTAATTGAGTGCTAACAGAGGAGTCTCTGTAAGGCATGCCTCAAGAAAATAAGTTACGTATTGTTCAGAAATATTAATATGTATTAGTTATAGACTATTATATATTTTGTACACACCCGTACATTAAAAGCAGTGTGGCCTAGTGGAAAGACCATGGGCCTGAGAGTCAAGAGGCCCTGGGTTCTAATCCTGACTCTTCCACTTGTCTGCTGTGTGACTTTGGGCAAGTCACTTAACTTCTCTGTACCTCAGTTTCTTCAACTGCAAAATGGGGGGCTCAATACCTGTCCCACCTCCTACTTACTCTGTGATCCCTGACCTGTCTACATGTTTTGTTTTGCCGTCTGTCCCCCCCTTCTAGACTGTGAGCCCATTGTTGGGTAGGGACCGACTCAATATGTTGCCGACTCGTACTTCCCAAGCGCTTAGTACAGTGCTCTGCACACAGTAAGCACTCAATAAATATGACTGAATGAATGAATGAGTGAATGATCCCGTATCTACCTCAGCTCTTAATAATAATAATAATAATAATAATGTTGGTATTTGTTAAGCGCTTACTATGTGCAAAGCACTGTTCTAAGCACTGGGGAGGTTACAGGGTGATCAGGTTGCCCCACGGGGGCCTCACAATTTTAATCCCCATTTTACAGATGAGGCAACTGAGGCCCAGAGAAGTTAAGTGACTTGCCCAAAGTCACACAGCTGACAGCTGGCAGAGCTGGGATTTGAACCCATGACCTCTGACTCCGAAGCCCAGGCTCTTTCCACTGAGCCACAGCAGCTTCTGTGGCTTCTTAGTACAGTGCTTGGCATATAGTCAGCATTTAGCAAATAGAATTACTGCTATTAATATTAATACTAATGATAATAATAATAGCCCCAATAGCTACATGTTCAAAATTGTGTACCAATGAAAAATTCAAACTTTCATTTTGTGTACCTATGTAAATATTTAATTTTCATCAATCAGTTGTATTTATTGGGTGTCTACTCTGTGCAGAACACTGTATTAAATACTTGGGAGAATACAATAGATTTTAAATTGATATCTTTCGTATCCTTTTCAGCAAAAAGACATGGTATAACAAGCTAAAGATCTACCAAGTTATCCACCAGACTAGCTCTCTTCTTCCCTTCAAAGCCCTAATGAGAGCTCACCTCCTCTTTTAGACTGTGAGCCCACTGTTGGGTAGGGACTGTCTCTATATGTTGCCAACTTGTCCTTCCCAAGCGCTTAGTACAGTGCTCTGCACACAGTAAGTGCTCAATAAATACGATTGATTGATTGATTGATTTCCTCTCCTCCATCCCAATCCCCCCGCCCTACCTCCTTCCTCTCCCCACAGCACTTGTATATATTTTTACATATTTATCACTCTATTTATTTTCCTTGTACATATTTACTACTCTATTTTATTAATGATGTGCATATGGCTATAATTCTGTTTATTCTGACGGTTTTGACACCTGTCTACATGTTTTGTCTTGTTGTCTGTCTCCCCCTTCTAGACTGTGAACCCGTTGGTGGGTAGGGACTGTCTCTATATGTTGCCAACTTGTACTTTGCAAGTGCTTAGTACAGTGCTCTGCACGCAGTAAGTGCTCAATAAGTACAAATAAATGAATGAATGAATCTACCATTATTTAAAGCTGAACAGAGAAAAACAGGTGATGAAGTGTGTTTTTAATCTACTAATAGTAATAATAACTGTAATATTTGTTAAGTAAGGTAATCAGGCCAGACACAGTTCCTGTCCCACATGGGGCTTGCAGTCTAAATAAGAGGGAGAACAGGCATTGAAGCCCCATTTTACAGATGTGGGAACAGAGGCACAAATAATTTAAGTGACTTGCTCGAGCTCATAGAGCAGACAAGTAGTGGGGCTGGGAATTAGAACCCAGACCTATGATCTTTCCACTAAGCTATGCTGCTTCCCGCTACTTCCCCCATTCAAGTTAAAGTATTTCAAAGGTTGAAAAGGATGGTTAAACGACAGGAAGGAGATGCCGAAGCGCTTAGTACAATGCTCTGCACACAGTAAGTGTTCAATAAATATGACTGAATGAATGTGCAACAAGTTAATGCCAAATAAGATTAGAGAAGCAGCGTGTCTTAGTGGAAGGAGCCTGGGCTCAGGAGTCAGAGGAGTCAGAGATTGTGGGTTCTAATCCCGGCTCTGCCACTTATCAGCTGTGTGACTTTGGGCAAGTCACTTCACTTCTCTGTGCCTCAGTTCCCTCATCTGCAAAATGGGGATTAAGACTGTGAGCCCCAGGTGGGACAACCTGATGACCTTGTATCTACCCCAGCGCTTAGAACAGTGCTTGGCACATAGTAAGCGCTTAACAAATACCATCATTATTATTAAATAAGAGATTATAAGAAATTGCAGCATTAAAATGGAAGAGCACAATTCTAGGAGAACGATAAATGGAGAGTGTTATAGCAGGGGATTCCAGTAACACGACAGCTACAACCATGGCAGGTACACAGATCAGAAGCAACATCCTGAATTACACTGCGCATGCAGGAACACTGAAACTTTTCTGATCCAGAGGGAAAATTAACCTCTTAAATGCTTCCATTTTCTCAGTATATATATATATATATATATATATATATATATATATAGTATATATATAGTATAGTATATATATAGTATATATAGTATATATATATAAAATATATATATATATATATATATATATATATATATATATCACATAAGGTTAGCCTCCCATGAAAGACTCACTCAGTCTTTCATGAATTCAAGTCTAACCACAGTACTAACAATGGAGATGAAATACAGGATTGAAAACAAGGTGTAACATGGAAGTAAATTCCTTAGACTATCTTTGCTCTTTCCATATTTTGACAGCACTAGGTGCATTATAAGTATTTAGGTTAATGATAAGCGGTGGAATTTTAAAACAAATTTATCCCATTTTTTTCATGCTATTGCATTTTTAACTCAGCAACCAGAAATTAATAATGCATTTTAAAAATATAGGCACCAGATACACAGGCACATTGTCTGTTTCACTTGGCATTTGTCCAGTGTTTGCAGGAGCCCCACAGATATTTGTGGGGGAAGCTATATGGGTCTTTTTATCAGACCTCTGATTCCTCTGTCACCATTATCAGCCAAATTTTAACTCCAGTGTGAAAATGTCTTCCAAGCTGCTCTGTAGCGCTAGACCACTTAAGAGAACTGAATCAATCAATCAATCAATGGAATTTGAGTGCTTACGGTCTGCAGCGCACTTTACTAAATGCTAGGAAGGAGTATAACAGAGATGGTAGATATGATCCTTGCTGTCACGGATCATACAACCTAGCAAAGGGTGATGGAAATTACAAGTAAATGAAGAGTTTCGGGCAGGAAGGAGGATGTGAGCAAGGAGCAGGAGGCAAGAGAGACAAGATCTAGGCACAGTGAGTAGGTTGGTGTTATAGGATATATGGGGTGGGTTGTAGTGGAAGAGGATACATAGTCGGGAGAGAACTGACTGAGTGCCTTAAAGCCAATGGAGAGGTGTTTCTACTTGATGTGGAGGTGAATGGGCAACCATTGGAGGTTTGTGAGAAAGGAGACATGCACAGAACAATTTTTTGGAAAAGTGATACAGGCTGTAGAGTGTAATACGGACCGGACAGGAGAGAGGTTGGAGCCAGGAAAGACAGAGGCTGATTCAGGAGTCAAGACGGGATGTGACAGGTGCGCAATTCCAATGGACAAGAAGGGTCAGATTATGGAGATGTTGACAGGATACGGTGACAGACTTAACATGCAGTCAAGTTAGAGAAGAGTCAAGGAAAATACCAAAGTTGTGGCATTCAGAGACAGGGAGGATAGTGGTAAACAGGGAGGATAGTGGTTATATAATATTATATTGCCCATACGAAAAAAATCAAATGTGAAGAGCAACAAATAAAAGTTACATAACTTCCTATTTAGCAATGCAGTTGTTCACATTGCAATACAATTAAGTCAAGTATGCAACAAAATCAAAGTAAGCATGTTTCCATAATCACTATACTGCTAATTACAGTGTAACGATGATTTTAAGTTTTAAGAAATCTGTAGTCAGTCTACATAATATCTTAGGGAAAGGAAGGGACATCTAATTCATTTCATTACTAACAGTTGTATCTTGTCATTACTGTGCACAGAAACAAAAAGTCTAATGAGCTGACTTACATGGCAAATAAAATATATTTAGTCTATGCAGTAAAAAAATACAAATTATACAGTAAGCTAACTAAGAAAGAAATCTGAACACAGATTTACCGATGACATTGTAGACGAAGAGTTTTTTTTTCACGTAAAAACATTCAGTTTCAGCAAAAAATAATTTGGCTGTTTTACAACTGCATTGTGGATGTTGAAGGCTGAAGACACTAGATGTCCAAATATCTTAAAAGCCATAGCAAAAGTCTTTCGCAAAGCATACAAAAGGATAAATACTCTCATCACAGTCTTGAAGATTATTTTTGGAATCCTGTTTTATCTTGTTCCAGAAACACACTTAATACGGGTAAAAATCAAAGAGTTTCATGATACAATGAAACAGTAAACGTGCTTGATTTACTTCTAATTTTGAAAAGACCTAGAATTTACAGTACTCTGGTATATATGAAAAACATCTTCATATTTACATTGCATATTTTTGAGTCCATTCTCTTGCATGTCTGTTGTATCTGAAGAAAAATAAAAGGGTTACAGTTAAAACAGATTTGTAACCCTTATAAATGTCTGTTTACCTCAAATTGATTTGATTATGTTGTTACCAAATTTCCCAGATTCATGAGAACTTTTATGGATTTTTTAATAAAATTGTTTTGATAGCTGAAAAAAGGCAGACATGCTGCAGCAAGGAAATAAAGTTGATATAAAAAATGTTCAGTCCTTAGAAAAATATTTTAATAGGATTACATTTATTTTTTTTAAATGCACACAGGTTACAAGTTGTTACAAATCTATTTTTAATTTTTATGCACCTCAGAATCGGAGCCTAGAGCTCAAAGTTCTAGGCTTGCATTTTGGTCTGCCATTATTATGCCTCAATTCCCTAGGTGGAAATTTGTAAAAATATAAGTTTGAGTGGCATTGACCTTACCCTGTTGCATGCTACCAATGGAATACTGAATTCTGCTGCCAAACCTTTTTTTTTAAATCAATCACCAGAATCATGAGGTTAAAAACAAATAAATGGTTGATGGGTTTTCATTGTATTTGTTTCTTTGGAATAGATTCAAAAAATTCACACATCCCATTTAACAAATTATCACATTTTCCAGAATTAAACCCTTTGTACATTCAATGGTAACCTAGTGGACATTAAAATTAACATTATTGGATATCAAACAAAAACAAAATGAAAACACACCTATATTTTGGAGAGGTGTATGTGTGCAAATACACACATATACCTATGTATACGTGTGTGTGTATGTGTGTGTTTGTGTATACATAGGTATATCTGAACTGACAATCATTATATATCCTTTTATATATATAATCATGTATATGATTATATATATAAAATATGTACATATATAAATATGTATATATACATAAATATATATATATATACATATGATTATATATAATTATTATATATACTTTTAGAGTGTGAGCCCACTATTGGGTAGGGACTGTCTCTATATGTTGCCAACTTGTACTTCCCAAGCGCTTAGTACAGTGCTCTGCACACAGTAAGCGCTCAATAAATATGATTTATGATATATCCAAAAAACTCTTTCCCCAAATTTAGATCTGCTTTTCTTTATCTGAGTAATTTTGAATGCCAATTTTATGATTTTTTTGTTTATGAACACAGTGGCTGGAATAGCTACTCCTAGCTGAACGTCACAATCAGAGGGGTCATCTTCTCATAATAATAATAATAATCGAAATTATTACTATTAAGTGCTTAGTATATGCCAAAGACTGTACAATTTAGACATTAAACTAAATTACAGATAGAGGAAGCTGCAGAAGTATATAGGTTTTGTGGGGCTAGGTATAGGGTGAATATCGAAGTATAGCACTCACATTTTTGCCTTACCTGATTTGGTCTGAACCAGAAGGTGCCACCCTGAATATAATGTAATATTTACATTCTATATTAGTCCTACATTAATATTTACACACAATTTAGAAAGGACTAATTATCTGAAGTTTGATTTTATATTGATGTTTCCCATCACATTTACTGTACGTAACTTAAAATCACCGTTACACTGTAATTATCAGTATACTGATTATGGAAACATGCTTACTTTGATTATGTTGCATACTTGACATAATTTTATTGCAATATGAACAACTGCACTGCTAAATAGGAAGTTATGTAAATTTGTTGCTCTTCACATTTGATTTTTTTCATATGGGCGATAGAATATTATCACAGACCTTTTAAAGAACTTATTGTAGCTCTTTCCATATAAATAAAAGGCTTTTTCTACTATTTGTCATGGCTATTTTAAAAATAAAATACCACTACACTGCATCACATGTGATCCTTCACATACAAATCCGCTAGACTTGTAAGCTCGTTATGGGCAGGAACGAGTTTACTAATTCTGTTATATTGTAATAATAATAATAATAATTGTAATTGTACTTTCCTATGCACTTAGTACAGTGCTCTGCATACAGTAAGTGCTAAATAAATACTATTGATTGACTGATTGGTATAAAGTGAAAATCATCCACTTTCACTTCAGTCTTAGAGATATAAAGTCTGTAGCCCTCCACTAGGGATAAAGAGAAAATTATTCAACAGGGAAACTAAGTTTATCATTGGAAGAATAATGAAGCCCAGCAATCAGCATATTCAGAGATGACATGGTTAGCAGTGAAAACCACTGATTCTATTTGCTTTTCGCAAGTTGAAACAGAAAGGGGTCTATATGGGAGTGCAGTTAGTTCAGTCCAAATCAATGGAATTTATTATTCGCTACCATTTTAGTGCAGTGTGGCTTAGTGGAAAGAGCACGGGCTTGGGAGCCAGAGGATGTGGGTTCTAATCCCGGCTCTGCCACTTGTCTGCTGTGTGACTTCGGGCAAGCCACTTAACTTCTCTGTGCCTCAGTTCCCTCATCTGTCAAATGGGGATTAAGACTGAGAACCCCACGTGGGATAACCTGATTACCTTGTATCTACCCCAGTGCTTAGAAAAGTGCCTGGCACATAGTAAGTGCTTAACAAATACTATTATTATTATTATTATCCTACCCCGACTGGATTACTGCATCAGCCTCCTTTCTGACCTCCCAACCTACTATCTCTCCCCACTCCAGTCCATACTTCAGTCCACTGCCCGGATCATCTTTCTACAGAATCATTCAGGGCATGTCACCCCTCTCCTCAAAAATCTCCAGTGGTTGCCTATCACCCTCCATATCAAACAAAAACTCCTCACTACAGAGAAGCAGCGTGGCTCAGTGGCAAGAGCACGGGCTTTGGTGTTAGAGGTCATGGGTTCAAATCCCGACACCGCCAATTGTCAGCTGGGTGACTTTGGGCAAGTCACTTAACTTCTCTAGGCCTCAGTTCCCTCACCTGTAAAATGGGGATTAAGACTGTGAGCCCCACGTGGGACAACCTGGTCACCCTGTATCCCCCCAGGGCTTAGAACAGTGCTTTGCACAGAGTAAGCACTTAACAAATACCATTATTATTATTATTATTGGCTTTAAAGCTCTCCATCACCTTGCCCCTTCTTTCCTCACCTCCCTTCTCTCCTTTTACATCCCAGCCCATACACTCCGCTCCTCCGGTGCTAACCTCCTCACTGTGTCTTGATCTCGCCTGTCTCACCGCCGACCCCTGGCCCACGTCCTACCTCTGGCCTGGAACACCCTCCCTCCTCAAATCTGCCAAACAATCACTCTTCCCGGCTTCAAAGCCCTGCTGAAGGCATTCCTCCTCCAAGAGGCCTTCCCAGACTAAGACCCCTTTTCCTCAGCTCCCCGTCCCTTCCACAGCACCTCGATTCACTCCCTTTGCTTCCCCCCAACCCCAAAGCACTTACGTATACATCTGTAATTCTACTTATTTACTTGTTTTGATGTCTGTCCCCCCCTCCCCCAAGAATGTAAGCCCATTGAGGGCAGGGATTGTCTCTCTTTTCCGTTTGATGTGTGTGGACAGGCAACCACTGGAGGTTCTTGGTGGACTGGGGAGATGTGAACTGAATACTTTTTTATTTAGAAAAATGATCTAGAAAGCAAAGTGTGGACGGGGTAACCAAAACTGAAACTAGAGTTTTGAATGCCCAAGACTTGATTTCAGAAACTAGAGGAGCAGTGTGGTTATGATCTAGGTTCTAATCCTGGCTCCACCACTTGTCTGCTGTGTGACCTTGGGCAAGTCACATAACTTGTCTGTGCCTCAGTTATGGGGACTTTGTCTGTGAGCCTCAAGTGGGACAGGAACTGTGCCCAACCTAATTATCTTGTATCTACCCCAGTGCTTTGTACGGTGCCTGGCAAATAGTAAGCATTAACAAATACCAGTTAAAAACAAAATGATTATGGATGGGATTTTCAAGTAAGATCAGCCCGTAAGCCTAACAGTATAGTTGCATTTAAGTGCCTGAAAATAGGTAAAATGCTCACTGTGCCCCGATCTTGTCTATCTCCCCGCCGAGCGCTTACACATAACATTCCTGTAACCTGGAACACCTCCCCCCTCCATATATGTCGGACCACCAATCTCCCCACCTTAAAAGCATTTTTTAAGGTCACATCTCCTCCAAGAGCCCTTTTCTCCCCACTCTCTCTCTCTCTCTCTTCTGCCTCATCTATGCACTTGGATCTATTACCTTTGGACATTTGATATTCACCCCACCCTCAACCCCCCGTCATTTATGCATACATAATTATATATTATTATAGTTCTATTATTATTGTAAATATAGATTATAAAACATTTATTTATGTTAATTCCGGTCTCCTGTTATGGGCAGGGAATGTGTCTACCAACTCTGTTGTATTGTACTCTCCCAAGCGCTTATTACAGTGCTCTGCACCCAGTAGGCACTCAATAATACCACTGATGATGATGATGATAAAAATCGGTGTGTTCCTTGATCAATCAATCAATCAATCGTATTTATTGAGCGCTTACTGTGTGCAAGGCACTGTACTAAGCACTTGGGAAGTACAAGTCGGCAACATATAGAGACAGTCCCTGCCCAACAGTGGGCTCACAGTCTAGAAGAGGGAGACAGAGAACAAAACCAAACATATTAACAAAATAAAATAAATAGAATAGATATGTACAAGTAAAACAGAGTAATAAATATGTACAAACATATATATATATATATATATATATATATATATATGTATATACAGGTGCTGTGGGGAAGGGAAGGAGGTAAGATGGGGGGATGGAGAGAGTGGGGAAGGGGGAGAGGAAGGAGGAGTATGTTAAATTATATAGTACCGTTGCTCCAAAGGTCTCTATGCACAGCACATGTAATCTCAAAAATGAAATAATATTGCACTACTCGAAAAGAGTAAGCCCAGAAGAGACTGAGGAAGGGAATATTTTTAGAAGAGATGAGAGGGGAATGAAAGAGTTATAAAGATTAGACAATGACAAATTCAAAACCAGAGTTAAATAATAAGAGATCCTAGTCCCTGCAGCAAAGAATAGTAAATTAAATTATACTTCAAAGTACACATTAAATATTTCCTTATATCTGATATCCTACAAACCCATTCATAAATTAATATCTGTGTACATACATGCTTACTTTTCCTTGTCTGATTTATAGATTTGTGCCATATCTGGAACTAAGGGATCATCTGGATTGGGATCACAAAGTAGGGAGCATATGGACAACAACACTAGATTTAAAAGAGAATTTATATTAGACGACTCTGTTGTGCTTACTAATACATAAAGCTAACTTACCTTTCAGGATGTAAAGCACACATATAATACATAAATGCTTTCAGAGAATGAGTGTGCCTATTTTTTCAACATTTCTAAAACTGCTTAAAAAATGTAGAGCTTATTCCAAAATACCCACTCTGGGGGAAGATAATGCAGCTATTCAAGACCACTTTGATAATGCAGTTATTCATAAGGACCTCAGAAATTCGGTGTTCAGGGTCATATTCAATTTAACAATATGCAACTTTATGTATACCAAGTTCACTATTTTATGACAAAAAACTGATTTCTAACCACTCTAATTCAAATAGTTCCAGTTTAGCTGTATAAAATATTTATCACTTGACTGTTCTCTATTTTACCTGAATGAATGCACGAACTAACTTGCAAAGGACAGCCATTTTATTATACTATGCAAATTAAAAAATCAGTGGAAAAAGGAAATTAATTTTCTGAATTTCTCTTACAACGTTAACACACCGAGTCCTATTACAGATGCTAGTTATCTTAATATGCAGCCGTTGGGCCAATAACAATAAAACTTTATTAGAGTTGTGTTTAAAAAATAGTTGGTAAGAACTATATTTTTGCTCACATGCCAGAGGGCATTATTCCCAATTTCAGGTGACTAATTTACACAGAACCACAGAGTTTAGGAGTCCAGCCACGAGGCATTGATTGATTGACGTAGCCCTGGAGCAGCGTGCAAATGGTTCACTTTCTACCCCACAGAGAAAATAATTGTCAGGGTCTGCCATACTCCTTATTAGCAGCATACTCTGAGGTATCTAGGCCTCTCTTACTCCAAAAGTTGGGTCAATCACTCAGTCGTATTTATTGCGTGCTTACTGTGTGCAGAACATTGTACTAAGCCCTTGGGAAAGTTGGTAGCTATGCCCCATGCACTTCTGAATTATTCCCTATCACTAAACAGGCCAGTCCAAACAAGAAGAGTGGAAGAGGCAAAGAAGTGGTGGCATAGTCAACAACCAAAACAAAAATATCAATATGTTACACAGCTGTAAAGCAACATTGGGGGAAAAAAAACCCAAAACAAAGGGGTAGAATGGCATCTCACTTTCAGGTTCCTGCCCCCGCCGATGGGGATATAGGAATAAAGGGCTATTGGCCTAGACATATGCCTAGGGTCTATCTTAATGTCTACACATGGTAAGCCGTCAATAAATACTACTGATTGATTGATTGCCACTGGGAAGGACTACTAGTAATTTGAAACGTATAGGTCAAACACTTAAAAAAAGCCATAAATTGTCCTAGTGGGTAAGGGTTGGAGAAACCTGTTTAGAAGACTGAATGTTTTAAGATTAAGGAAGGGTAAATAGTACACTATCATTTTTAAATCTGAAGGAAAAAGTTCCAAGAAGCTAACAATGCTAATTATTCTTTTTTTAAAATAGATGTCTGTGTCAGAAGACAAGAAAAGTGTTGCTTGGTTCCCTTATAAGCATTAGCACTTAAGCTATTTATGCAAAAATGAGATGCATGACACTACCTCGGAAGTAAAGAGGGTGTAAATTTGCCTAGACCTTTTGGCATAGAAGGCACTAATTACTCTGCAATAGCAACATTATGCTAAGAATTTTTCATAGGAGAGCAGCATGTGCGTGAGCATTTTAAATTAGAGAATTTGGCCATTCCATATTGTTTGGTCTACGTACTCAGTGACAACAGAGCAAAGAATAATTTGTGTTTGTGCATGTGCGTTTGAGAGGTGATTTCCTCAAGATACCTTTTGGTTTTGATTCTACGCCTGTGGATATTATTGTTAGAAAAAAATCACTTTATAAATGTTTCATCAGGAGGGAACATTTCATTTTTTAAAGTAACAGGAAAAGAGTGGGTGAGGGTTTCTTTAGTAAATTCTATGGGCTATCTATTATAAATTGTATCAGAGAATAATTTTTAAGGTAAAAGGGTCTCCAACCCAGGCAAAATCTAAGTAACATCTTTTGTCCAAATTAGGTATGATTTTTTTATTGTCTAGAGAGATAAAACAGGGTAAACTGTTTTAGAATTCTGTAATGATCTTCCTAATATCGCCCGAAATGTGTATTATATCCCTAGGCGTGTTAATTGCCAAGATGTGAAGTGGAATCCTTTATTGCATTTTTTGTGTGCATCGTTTAATACCTCAGTTCTTAATCAATGTGTGTTGATTAAACTAGCCCTGTTTAAGCTTTACTTCATGGATGTGAAACTAGAAGACTGAAGCTATAGCTTTCCCCAATTCTAACTCACTTCCTATAGCATTTTTCCATGACAGAGTTATTGAAATGTATTGCCATTAATTATTACAGTGCTCTGGTTTTGCTGCATATATACTCCGAGCAGTGTATCTGCATTTTGTGTTTTGGGCAAACCCTGGCCCACTCTACAAGCACCTTGGGCCAGAATGTGCCCAAAACAAATAATAATAATAATAATAATGGTATTTGTTGAGTGCTTACTATATGCTAAGCACTGGGGCACATACAAGGTAATCAGATTGTCCCACATAGGGCTCACAGTCTTCGTCCCCATTTTACAGAGGAGGTAACTAAGGCACAGAGAAGTTAAGTGGCTTGCCCAAGGTCGCCCAGCAGACAAGTGGCAGAGCCAGGATTAGAACCCATGTCCTCTGACTCCCAAGCCCGTGTTCTTTCCACTAAACCACACTGCTTCTCTGCACTCTACAAGCACCTGGGACAAGTCACTTAACTTCTCCGTGCCCCAGTTCCCTCTTGTTGGAATCCATGAGCTATAACTTGAAGAAGATCAGGGCATACATGAGAGGAGAAAGAAAAATGATAATTCTCACAAGATTCTCGGAAGAAAATAGGAGATGGCACACATAAGACTTTTAGACTGTGAGCCCACTGTTGGGTAAGGACTGTCTCTATATGTTGCCAATTTGTACTTCCCAAGCGCTTAGTACAGTGCTCTGCACACAGTAAGCACTCAATAAATACAATTGATGATAAGAAATGTAACTTTTGATAGGTAATCTGGAAGGCCACTATATAGGAGGCATATTCTCCACTAGATTCTCCTGTCTAGCAAGGCCAAGGCCATGGCCACTGTTACATTATGATGATGTGACATCGTTAGGCAGCCACGACTATGTACCCCATGATTTGGGGGAAACTGAAACCCAACAGACTAGGAAATCAAACCGAAACAATCAATGAAGGGAAGCTGAGCTCACAATTGTGACTCTTAAAACTGGAAAGTCCGTTGATGGACTTCTCTGCAGACTGAACGACTGTGGCCAGTGCCTGGGAGCCTGATTAACTTCCCCGTCCACCATTATCCAGAGTGAATAACAACAACAACAGTAATAAAATAATATTAATAATAATGATAATAATAAATGTAGCCTGTTAAATGCTTAGTATGTACCAAGCATTAGGGTTGATACAATACCATCAGCTCAGTTACAATCCCTGTCCCACATGGGGCTCTCGGTCTAAGGGGATACACTATTGGTAGTATCTCTGAAAGCTGGTTTGTTAAGGATTGGGGAGGGAATACCCTTTTAGACTGTGAGTCCACTATTGGGTAGGGACTGTCTCTATATGTTGCCAACTTGTACTTCCCAAGCGCTTAGTACAGTGCTCTGCACACAGTAAGTGCTCAATAAATACAATTGATGATGATGTTTGTGGGATGTTACCGTGGGGCTCCCTGGATCCTTTCTGGCCACGAGCTGTTAGTCTCTGTTAGCCCCTGTACTAAATCAATTTACCACACCAAAGTGTTCTGCCTCCTTTTGTTTAAGTGACCCAAGATCTCCCTCAACTTATTCAGAATAACTGTGGTCTTTGAGCATTTCAGCCATTTTGTGATTTTCAGAATGGGAATAACAAACCTCAAGTAGAGATAATTTTTCAGCATTATTAATATACACATGAAGTTACCTTTTGATACTGTCAGGGCTGGTGACCACTGTGACCTCAGGATATCAAGACAAATACTTCCGTTACTATTTATGTTTGGATGGTAGATTTTTGTTGTGAAAGCAACCTGCATATGAATGAACAAAAAACGATCATCCCAGTGCATCTTTTGGAGCAGTGATTTCAAAAATCAGCGAAGCAGGAATTATACAGAATTATTTTGCTCCAGAGAAACCTTTCTTTAAACACTCCAAGTTGAGTGCATTTCGGAGGAAGTTGCATAGAAACTTAGGACAACAGAATACTTTGTGGAAGACGTTAAAACTGAGGTCTCTTTAGCCCTTGGCCAAGAAAAGGCAGCAGTAGCAACAACCATACTAACATTTCTCATCTTGAATTAAAAAAGGTATCTGCTTGGGGAAATTTAACCTCTCATTTTACTTACTACTTGGCTATTGGGAACTGCCGTGAACCCCTGGAGCTCTGAAAATTGTTTCTATGATGAATAATTCTCTAAGAAAAAGATGTGAGATTATCAAGATGTCCCTGATTTGAAGATGGCAGTGATTTCTAGATCAATATCTGAAACTACTCATAGCAAGATATGGTACAATTCCTGATGTAGAGAATCAGAACAAAATTAAAAGCGTAAGTTTACCTTTGGTGGCTTGAAAGGATAGTCTGTTGGAAAGTGTACTGTGAAAAAGAATATTCCCCCTTGGTAGGCACTATCAGGCTGAAATGATAAGATGCTGATGTCAGTGTGTGCTTAGCCTCCTTTCCAAGCAGCTTTAAAATATTTTTCACCAAACTGTCAGTTTGTAACAGTCATTTTTTTTTTTTGCTATAAGAACCAAGTAATTTACCTTAAAAAGTGGTTTCTCTGTTCAGGTATGAAGGAGGATTTTCCAACCAACCACGATGGCATCATGAAGTTTAAAAAACAAAACAAATATATGACATTGTGTGACCTGCACAAACAAATCTGCAGATGGACACAGATTTGTTTAAGCCCAGCATACACAGAAAGTTGCTGTAAGAAAAGAGTAATTTTCTGCTGCAGTAATCAGTTGGAAAACAAGTTTGTGGCAAATCTTTCCTCTCTAAATCTATAAAATGAAAATTCTCAGGGGGCCCACAGGGATGGGCGTGTGGAGGGTGGGGCAATACTAAGAATGGAAAAAGAGTCCCTTTGAATTCCCTTTCATAGCGTGAACTGAAATCAACAGAATGAATAAAGGATCAAAAGGTTAGGTCATTATATGTAACCTTAGGTTGCAAAAAAAGTTTTTATGAAAATTACTGTTTTCAAAAAAGCCCAAAGTGCCCCATCAATTTATTTACGGTATATTCCTTTCCATCTGAAGATGACACTTCCTTGGTTTCATAAAACTGTGGGTAGGTGGGCTCAGAGAGCCACACATTCAAGGGCTAATAAAACATGCAAAAATTTAAATTCATTTTCAATTACATTTAGAACCAATTTCCAGGGTGGGATTTAACATCTGACAGTGTTCCCTAAACATGTGTAATTGTTGTTGTTGCTATTTTTTGCAGGGAAAGAGAGGGATAGGATTTAACTGTAAAGCTCCCCTACACCTCTTAATCTTCCCAGATCCAAACACCTTACTACACAAGATAATGTGTAAAATTTCACATGGTGTGTCAAACATCATCATGCACAGATCATGGAGTGTTATTAAAGAAGTTAAAATTAAGCCCTATTGTAATATTGTTGTAGCATGGATGTTGTTGGTTACCAAACTACTGTGCATCCGTTAGATATTTCTAACGAGCACCCATCCTGTTGGAGAAACAGTAGAGAAGCTGGAGAAAGTCCCCTGGCCTCAACTTCAGACTCCATCCTTTCACTTCTTATTTCACTTTTCCTAGTCACTTCTTTAATTCACCCTCACCACCCCTCATAATTTGATGAAATCTTCTACTGTCTTTTAAAAGTAAAGGATGATGGGGAAGACTGTTGCTTCTACATCCTCAAGTTACCATGTGCAAACTGGGAGCATTGAAATTCATGCTTAGACTATAGTCAATCTTCCAGATGGTAAAGTAATTTGAAACTGGAAATGAATGACACAAAGTCAAGTACCTGAGGAGCAGCGTAGCCTACTGGAAAGGGGACGGGTCGGGAGACAGAGGACCTGGGTTTTTTATGGCATTTATTAAGCGCTTATTATGTGCAAAGCACTGTTCTAAGTGCTGGGGAGGTTACAAGGTGATCAGGTTATTTCACAGGGGGCTCACAATCTTAATCCCCATTTTACAGATGAGGTAACAGGCACAGAGAAGTCACACAGCTGACAAGTGGCGGAGCCAGGATTTGAACCCATGACCTCTGACTCCAAAGCCTGTGCTCTTTCCACTGAGCCACGGCTGCTTCTCTGGCTCTAATCCAGGTTCTAATCCTGGCTCCGACACTTGTCTGCTGTGTGACCCTGGGTAAGTCACTTAACTTCTCTGTGCCTTAGTTAGCTCAACTGCAAAATGGGCATTGAGACTGTAAGCCCCATGTGGGACATGGACTGTGTCCAACCCGATTATCTTATATAATAATAATAATATTTATGGTATTTGTTAAGCGCTTATGATGTGCAAAGCACTGTCTACCCCAGGGCCTAGTACAGTGCCTGGCATCATCAATCGTATTTATTGAGCGCTTACTATGTGCAGAGCACTGTACTAAGGGCTTAGTAAGTGCTTAACAAATACTATAAAAAAAGTTTTAGTGATGTCTATTTTCATGTTTGAATAATCAATACATGCCACACATACTGTACATTGGTATGTATGCTCTACTAAAATTGGAAAAAGAATCCTAATTGTATTGTAATTGCATATAAGTGGTATATAAATTGTATATAAGTATGTAGTTATACATACTTACATACATACATACATACTCCCCCTTTTAGACTGTGAGCCCACTGTTGGGTAGGGACTGTCTCTATGTGTTGCCAATTTGTACTTCCCAAGCGCTTAGTACAGTGCTCTGCACATAGTAAGCGCTCAATAAATACGATTGATTGATTGATTGATTGATGTAGTTGGTAATTATTGGTGGGGCTCAGAATTTCAGCATTTGGAATATTTTTACGAAGAACAATAAAAGTCTAAGTGAAGTTGGTGATCTCCTTCTTGAATACATTTTATTGCATAAACACTACATCCCTTTAACTTATTTTTGACCCAGGACTGGATCTTGCATAACTACGTCACATTTTGAGCATGAAATAGAAGCTTGAGCAGCACACGATAGCTTCTGGATCTTTTGTGGGAGGCAGTGGTACTTTCTGCTAAAATCGCTGGACGGAGAAAAATCTGAGTGGGAGACAACCAATCCAAGTTTATCTCCCTTGGCCAAAAAAGTTTGCCATAGTGCACAGGTGTCTAAACCCACAGTAGATGCTTTTGGGGCAAGGTGAAAAATGGCAGCATGGCCCAGTGGAAAGACCATGGGCATCCAACTCGGAGGACCTGGGTTCTAATCCCGGCTCTGCCACGTGTCTGCTGTGTGGCCTTGGACAAGTCACGTCACTGCTTTGCACCTCAGCTAATCCTGTTGTATTGTACTCTCCCAAGCCTTTAATGCAGTACTCTGCACATAGTAAGTGCTCAATAAAGCAGCGTGGCTCAGTGGAAAGAGCCCCAGGCTTTGGAGTCAGAGGTCATGGGTTCGAATCCCAGCTCTGCCAATTGCCAGCTGTGTGACTTTGGGCAGGTCACTTCACTTCTCTAGGCCTCAGTTTCCTCATCTGTAAAAAAGGGGATGAAGCCTGTGAGCCCCCCGTGGGACAACCTGATCACCTTGTAACCTCCCCAGTGCTTAGAACAGTGCTTTGCACATAGTAAGCGCTTAATAAATGCCATTATTATTATTATTATTATTATTATTATTATTATTATTATTATCCCAACTCCCCCACATTGCTGTGTGAACTTGGGCAAGTCACTTAACTTCTCTGAGCCTCAGTTGCCTCATCTGTAAAACGGGGATTAAGACTGTGAGCCCCCACGTGGGACATGATCACCTTGTATCCCCCCAGCGCTTAGAACAGTGCTTTGCACATTGTAAGCAAATGCCATTATTATTATTATTATTGTCATAAATACCTCTGATTGATTGATTTGTAAAATGGGGACTAAATCCTACTCCCTCCTATTTAGACTGCGAGATCCATGTGGGACAGGGGCTGTGTCCAAACTGATTACCTTGACTTGGAGGTTGGGGTAGACTCTTTAACAAACATGTTCCTTCCATTTAGCTCTTCCAAGTTGAGGGGTTTGATCTCCTTGACCTTCCTTTGGCTGCTCTTTACTGAATGCCTTTTGTGTGCTTAACCCTTTCTCCCATTCTCGGAAGTTCATATAAAAAAATCGAGCTTGAAAGTAAGTCTGAAGGGATGAGTGCAAGCCAAAGGGTAGTTCTGGGTAACGATCAACGGACTGTAACATAAAAATGAAAAGCATCAGAAATGTAGGCCAGGAAGTACTGCACTGCATAATGGGGGATATTCATGGAGTAAGTAGAATCCCATTAATAAATCAGTTTTGAATGACTCATTTTTAAATATTAGGACTGCTGGAACCAAGTTGATAATGCCTAGTTCTCGTTAACTGACATTTTATTTAAAACATAGGCTACAGGCTAAGCTTGGTGGTTGGTTGCTAAATGGTTATTACCTAAAGATCACCTAAAAGAATAGCAAATCATAGCAAGGATGTCGGATTGTTTTCTACTAAGCGCCTTCTGGGCAGGGTACAGGTCTAACTGTGTTGTACTCGCCTAAGCGCTTCGTATAGCGCTCTGCACACAGCGCTCAGTAAAATCCACTGACTGACTGACTGATTGACTCAGATCCAAGGTGGGGAAGGGAATATCCCAAATATCTTTGGACAACTGTCTTCCTATTTAAATTAGAACCCATGAAAATGGACTCAAACCATAGCTTCACTACTCGGCCTTGAGAAACACGAACATGAAGATGGGTCCACAGGCTAAATTTAACTTCTTAAAGATCATATACTTACCGGTCCCATAATAGTTGCTTGCCAGTGGAACACTGAAATAGACAAAAGATAGTTGTAGTCATCAAGTCTTCATCCTTTACCTATTTACAGAAGTGAAATACTAGCAACAGAGGCAGCTGAGCAGTGTGCAGGTGGATCTCGTTGTAGATCACTTAATTCCTACAGAAAAGCAAAAATATTTTAATATTTTCTTCTTAAACTACTCCTTCGACCTTGGCATTTCTTTATTCTTTAAAGAAGTGCTGTCTACTTCTTGGTGCCATCCCTTAGATATAGTGAACCCAAGGACAGATTGAAGATACGTTTTGGTATACAACAAAGACAATACAGTTCTCTAAATTTGGTACGTTAAATAAAACCTACTGTTTTAAAGTGGGGCTCTCTTAGACTGGAAGCCAACTGGACAGGAACTTTACCTGATTTGACCACAGTGCTATCAGACAGTGCCTGGCACATAGTAAGTGATTAATAAATATCATAATAATAATAATGGCATTTGTTAAGCACTTACTATGTGCAAAGCACTGTTCTAAGTGCTCGGGGGATACAAGGTGATCAGGTTGTCCCACGTGGGGCTCTCAGTCTTAACCCCCATTTTACAGATGAGGTAACTGAGGCTCAGAAAAGTTAAGTGATTTGCTCAAGGTCACACAGCAGACATGTGGCGGAGCCGGGATTAGAACCCATGACCTCTGACTCCCAAGCCCGGGCTCTTTCCACTGAGCCACACTGCTTCTCTAAACTATCTGAACTACCACCATGGTAAAACACGAGAACTGTGAATTGGGAACAGGACAGATTGCAGAATCCCCACTCTTGGAAACTTAGAATTAAGTACCTGTACTGGTTAACCTGATTACCTGCCAGGAGATTGGCTTGTTATGGAGAACCCTTTTGATTCTAGGATTCGATAATTCATAATCTCCCCAATGTCTGTATATTCCTCAAAAATGAAACCTCATTTCTTGAGAATAATCCTACATTACAAACCATATGTTTCATGCTGGGTTGATCTAAAAAGGATTCTTAAAATCAAAGCTAAGAAAGAAAAAAAACACTCAAGACTATTTTGGATGACTCCTGCAATGTCATGAAATAAAGAGAACATGGTATTTGCTAAAAGATTTCAAATGAAGTTGGGTAAATCCTGTGATGTGACTTGCTAAGAAAATTATAGTTGCTACATGTTAAGGGTTGCTGCTAGGCAAATTTTAAATCAGCATAACAGCAGGACTTTTTTCGGGGGAAACATGGAAATGCAGAGTCATTTATGCATAATACATTCTCTGGATTCAATTTTTCAGCAAAAGCAAAATACTACATCATAATGGTTTGGTTTGTTTTACAGGTTTCCACAATTTTACTATCAGTCTTAAAATTCATTAGAGTGACTATACTCTGTGTTAGGAAAACACTCCCTCACTGTTCCTTCTTCCATACTTTATTCCTCAAATATAGGCCAACCCTCACCACTTCTTTCAGGCAAGGAGTTAAAACCCAGTTCATCCAAGGTTGTACAAGTCCAGAGCAGAACCTGGAATATATTAACTCCTGAGATGTATGCCAACTTATCCCATTATTCAACAGGAGGTCGGATCCTTTCTTACAGCCACACTTTTTCACGTCTCCAAACCACTGCCACCCATGAGGCCCAGGACTCACCTGTGGCTCTCTAACAGCCAAGTTGAGCTATACTAGAGAACAGGTTGCTGTCCACATATTAAAATCTGTCACAGGATTTTAAAACTAAAAGTTAAAAAACAACACTTAGCCACATTAGTTTCTACTTAAGTAATTTACCCAAGTAAATTAACTAAGTACTTCTGAATTCAGCACCAAAGTAATTTATCCTAAACACTGGGGAGGGATGAAGGCATTACAATCAAGCCATGTTTGGTTTTTTTTTGGTGGGGGGGAGTCTTCTTCTAAAAGAGCTTCCTTATCTCATAAGTCCATAACCTTGGCATCATCCTTGACACATCTCCCTCATTCAAACCTACATATTTGATCTGACACCAAATCCTGTCCGTTTAAACCTTCACAAGATCCCTAAAATCCATCCCTTCCTCTTCATCCAAACTGCTACTAGGTTGATCCACGTACTAACCCTCTCCCACCTTGATTACTGCATCAGCCTCCTTGCTGACCTCCCTGCCTTCTGTCTCTCCCTACTCCAGTCCATACTTCACTCTGCTGCTCAGATCATTTTTCTACAAACTGTTCAGTTGATGTTTCCCCACTCCCCAAGAACCGCCAATGGTTGCCCATCCATCTCCACATCAAACAGAAACTGCTTACTGTAGGCTTTAAAGCACTGTCACCTTGCCCCCTCCTGCCATACTTCTCTAATTTCCTGCTACAAGCCAGCCTGCACACTTTGCTCTTCTAATGCCAAACTACTCACTGTCTCTCGACCTTGTCTCTCTCTGCCAATCCCTTGCCCACATCCTGTCTCTTACCTGGTCTTCCCTCCCTCTTCATATCCGCCCGTCACTCTCCTCACCGTCAAAGCCTTATTAAAAGCGCATCTCCTCCAAGGGGCCTTCCCTATCTAAGCCCTCATTTCCTCTCCTCCCATTCCCTTCTGCATCACCCTTGCACTGGGTTTTATCCTTTATTCACCCCACCCTCTACCCCGCAACGTTTATATACATATATTTTGAAGTATATATTATAAATTGTTTATATTAATGCCCGTCTCCCCCTCTAGACTGTAAGCTCATTGTGGGCAGGAAACATGTTGCAAATTCTGTTGTAGTGTACTCTCCCAAGCACATAGTACAGTGTTCTGGAGTAAACTGATGGATTGACTTATTGACCTCTAACCTGCTGTTCTGTGACCAGAGGCTGATTCCATTCTCCTTACTAGCCACTCAGCAATACACATCGCTGCAGAGAAGGAAGGACAAAATGTGGATAGTTCGGTGCAAGCCATCACTACTTCAAAATAAAGTCGGGCACATGGGCTACTGGTGGTAAGATATACCTTTCTCCTTTTAACCACTGTTAGCTAAGCAATGCTCAAGCAAAAGGGGAGGGGCCAGGAAAAGTGCATTACTATATTTTATTGGACAAAGCGCAAAAGAGATTATCTTTCCAAGGCACTCCAGTCATGGATCCAATGTCACCATCGGGTGCAACATCTTTGACAACTATTACTAACAGCCCAGTTGTAAGTATGCATAGTGATCCACATCTATAGAGTTGATTTTGACGACCATAACTAGATTTGGGGATATCATCCCAAGTCACGTAAAAACTTCAGCGGCAGTTTAAGCATTATATAGGTTGGCATACACAGAATTGAAAAATGACTTCCACATTAAGCCATAACATGGGCTCACCAGGCTAATCTAATATATTTCAGTTCACAGTATCCAGTGAAGTCACAAAAACTATGTGAAAGGAAATCTTCCCTTCCCAGCTCCCAGGGCACTTCCATTCTTAATCTGAGTCCCCTATTCTCCATCCAGTGGAGTCAAAGCTAAAGTTTTAAAAGATCTTATGGGTAACATTATCATTCCTAACTGGAAAAACAGCTCAGACAGAATTCTCTAATGGCTATTTTCTAATTGTTCCTAACATTTCTTAAGCACTTACGGAGTGCAGAGCACCCTTCGAGGCTCTGGGGTCAATATACAAAAATCCACTCAGACCCTAACCCCTTGTCCACAGAAGGCTCAGAATCCTTGTAGAAGGACAGACACATGGAACAATATGGACATCCTATAACCTACACTGTAAACAATACAGCAATATAAAAAATACATTCAGTTTCACCATAATGCGTTTTTCACTTCATGTTTTGACTAGAAAGTCGGGGAATTAAGGAATGTTACTGTATGCTTGTTGTGGGCAGGGAATGTGTCTACCAACTCTGTTATGTTGCATTCTCCCAAGCCTTTAGTACAGTACTTTGCACACACTAAGCGCTCAGAAAATACAATTGAATGTTCTTCCATAAACATGACTCTATTCGGATATAAAGTGTTGCACTGTTGAATAAAACAGTTTGTGTGCAAGCACACAACATTGGAATAGGTGACTACTTAGTTTAAGTTTTCCTTACTGTGAAGTTTTGCAAGACTATCTTCGCATTATAAGAGAACTTGTACCAGTAGTAAAATGAGCAGGTTCAACAGTACTCTAAAACTGTAAACTTGTTGTGGGCAGGGATTAAATCCTCTGGGGATTAAATTCTAAACTTGTTGTGGGCAAGGATTAAATGCTCTGGGCATTAAATTCTACTCCCTCCTTCTTAGTAAACTGTGAGCCCCATGTGGGATAGGGATTGTGTCAACCTGATTATTTTGTATCTACCCCTGTGCTTAATACAATCAATCAATCGTATTTATTGAGCGTTTACTGTGTGCAGAGCACTGTACTAAGTGCTTGGGAAGTACAAGTTGGCAACATATAGAGACAGTCCCTACCCAACAGTGGGCTCACAGTCTAAAAGTGCTTGGTACACAGAAAGCACTTAACAACTACCATTTTTTAAAAACAGAGTCTACCAACTCTGTTGTATTGTACTCTCCCAAATGCTTAATACAGTGCTCTGTTCAATAAATACCACTGATTGATTGATTTAGTAAGATACCTCATCTCTCCAGGCAGTCACCGGTTACAAACTGCAGCAAGGGAGTTTGCTAATTTTCACTACCATTGGAAGCTTTTCATTTTATTAAAACAACTTATTTATATTAGTGAACTATGCAAACTTGCTTTGGAGCTGCGGGGCAAAACTCAGGATTTTAGCGACTTTGCAAATAGCTGCAGTACCTGTACCCTCAAGACACGGCTAGGGAAAAATAGTTATGCTCCTTAAAGGTCATTTTTTTAAAGAAGCTCATTAAAACTCAGTCACTCTGGAGAGACATGAAGTTAATTTTACAGAAATTCAGCCTAAGCACAGAAAAATGAACTAGCAATAAACCAGTTTAAAATATACTGCAAGCGCAAACGTTCCTAAATTGAAAAAAAGAATGAGCAAAATTGAAATAAAATGTTATATACGAGGCTAAGTTTTAAAGCGACATGAATCAAGAAAAAGGGTAATGTTTCTAACATTTCACTTCCTTCTCTTACCCACCAATGGATGACAAATTTTGGCATTTATATAAGGCCATTTTCTGGTCAAAGGCTCTTACTGGGGTGGATTTTTTTTAAAGCACCCGTTTTTTCTTTTACTCATAAATATAGCTCCTAGATTGGCTCACAAAGGTCTATCACAAAGAACCAAACAACATCCAAGTTATGACATTGGTGTAGAAACACATTTTTGGATATTTAATGCCTTTTGTAATGGGCAGGAAGCATGTCTGCTAATTCTGCTATATTGTACTCACCCAAGCAGTTAGTACAGTACTCTGCACATAGTAAGTGCTCAGTAAAATACCATTGATTGATTTTTTTTAATGCCTTTCTCCCCTGCTAGATTGTTAGCTCCTTTTGAGGGCAGAAACCTTATCTATTATTTCTATTGTACTCTCCCAAGAACTAAGAACAACGCTCTGCACACAGTGGGTGCTCCATACATACTTCTGACGGATTACATCACTTTAAATGTGGACTTCGAATGCAGCAATTAGTAAATGTGTCTCTTCTATTCATGACATTAGTGCTTTGGCTTACCATATGAGTCAAGAATCTAAATTTTGTGAGCCATAGAACCCATGACATACAGAGGAATAAATAAAACAAATTAGAGGGGAAAGGATAACCAGAGGTTTGTATTATTTTAATTACTTGGGAGAAAAGTAATCAAAATTCCCTTCCAAGTATTAGTAAGAAACAGCTGTGCACCAGGTTTAAATGCCTTAAATGGCTTCTTTTCAACAAAGTGATGTTTCCAGGAATAAAAATAAAACAAAAGCCTGATCACAAAATCAGGCAGTAATTAGATGGGAGTTTTCCAATGGTATCGCACGAAAGTAGTCAACATTTTTATGACTCTACCTCACACGTTTTTCTGGGATGAAATTTAACATTTCAAGTGATTATCCAAATCCTGAATATTTTATAACCAAATTAACTCAGATGATTATCCAGGAGTTATGAATGAGAATAAGGAAGGGATATAGGCCCAAATAATTATCATTTTATTTAAGTGCTTTACTACATCCCCTCTCAGGGTCACACCTGGAGAGTTTCCAGTACTCGACCAGTCACGACTACAGGAGGGAGAGTCAAGCAGAGGCATATCCATTCCATTCCTAGCTTGGGCAGTAGCTAGTGAGTGGAAGGCAATCTGCTACAAGTCAAAACTCATCTGTGCTGGGCAGCAGCGGCATATGGGAGAGAGTCGAGGGCAGAGATTCATTTACTGCGTGGATGGAGGCAGTGGTAAACCACTGCCATATTTTTACCAAGAAAACTCTATGGATACACAATCAGAATGATTGCAGGTGGAAATGGGGCGTTCTGGGAGAGATGCGTCTATGGCGTCGCTATGGGTCGGACACGACTCGACAGCATAAGACAACAACAACTTTACTACATGCCAAGCACTGTGTTAAGCACTGGGGTGGATACAAGATAAGCAGATCCATCACTGACCCAATCCCAGAGCTTCCTAAACAACCGCAGCAGCTGTAGTAGTATTAGTGGTAATAGTAGTAGTAGTAGACTCTTGAGGGCAAGGATCCCATCTATTAACTCAACTGCATTGTCCCAAATGCATAGTACAGCTCTTGGCACAGAGGGAGCCTTTAATAAATACTATTGATTGATTGGTAGTAGTAGTAATGGTATTTATTGAGGACCTAATGCAAGCAGTGCATTGCTCTAAGCTCTTGGGTAGTACCAGTAAAAGCACAAGGTTTCAATTTTATCTTTGAAGTATGTGGTAAGGTCATTAGGGGGGCAGAAATGGGGGACAGGAAGGAAAGGAATTAAAATTCTGAAACAGCTGTCGTGGGCAATGGGCATAAGAGTCAATGAGGATGGAGAAATCTTGTTTCCAGGCATCATCATCATCATCAATCGTATTTATTGAGCGCTTACTATGTGCAGAGCACTGTACTAAGCGCTTGGGAAGTACAAATTGGCAACGTATAGAGACAGTCCCTACCCAACAGTGGGCTCACAGTCTAAAAGGGGAAGACAGAGAACAAAACCAAACATACTAACAAAATAAAATAAATAGAATAGATACGTACAAGTAAAATAAATAAATAAATAAATAGAGTAATAAATATGTACAAACATATATACATATATACAGGTGCTATGGGGAAGGGAAGGAGGTAAGAAGGGGGGGATGGAGAGGGGGACAGGCAGAGAGGAGGGAAGTATGTTCTTTGCTCACAAGGAGCTTAGTCCAATAGGGGAAACAGGAAAATATCAACTAGGCATATAAATGTAAAGAAGACCTGACTATGGCCATAAATGAATACATATAGGAGTGCAAGAGAAGACTGAAGAAATGGTAAGAATCAGGGTACTGATTATCAGGGAAGGCTTGTTGTAGGAAGTGGATTTTAGGAGGGCTGAGGTTTGGTGGACTTGGGGTGGAGGGGGGAAACAGTGCCAGGACTTGGAGACAAGGTGAGCAAAGGGTCGGCTTTGGGCAAGACTAGTACCAGGAGGTGGGCTTGGGAAGAGCAAAGAGTTGGTACATTCTAGAATCCAGAAAAGGTGACATTTCTCACTGCCCTAATTTGTCTGCATTTTGGTAGAGATTCTCCTTAAACATAATAATAATAATAATAACAATATTAATAATAAAAATAATAATAATAATGGTGTTTGTTAAGCTCTTACTATGTGCCAGGCAGTGTATTAAGCCCTGGGGTGGATACAAGCAAATTGGATTGGACACAGTCCCTGTCCCGCCAGGGCTCACGTCTGAATCCCCATTTTACAGATGAGGTAACAGGCACAGATAAGTACCTTGCCCATGGCTACACAGCAGACAAGTGACAGAGTCAGAATTAGAACCTGTGACTCTCTGACACCCGGGCCCGTGCTCTATCCATGACAATCAATCAATCAATCAATCAATGATATTTATTGAGTGCTTGCTATGTGCAGAGTACTGTACTAAACCTCAAGGAAAGTACCATACAACTGAGTTGGTAGGCTTACAGGTTACAGAAGCAGCATGGCTCAGTGGAAATCAATCAATCAATCAATCAATCATATTTATTGAGCACTTACTGTGTGCAGAGCACTGTACTAAGCGCTTGGGAAGTACAAGTTGGCAACATATAGAGACAGTCCTTACCAACAATGGGCTCACAGTCTAAAAGGGGGTCACAGTCTAAAAGGGGAAAGAGGCTTAGGAGCCAGAGGTCATGGATTCCAATCCCGACTCTGCCACTTGTCAGCTGTGTGACTTTGGGCAAGTCACTTAACTTCTCTGGGCCTCAGTACCGTCATCTGTAAAATAGGGATTAAGACTGTGAGCCCCATGTGGGACAACCTGATCACCTTGTATCCCCCCAGCACTTAAAACAGTGCTTCGCACATAGTAAGCGCTTAACTAATGCCTTCATCATTATTAGTATATTACAGGGGTAGACACATTAAAATAAATTACAGTAGGGAAATAAAGTATAAGGTTTTGTACGTAAGTGCTGTGGGGCTGGGCTAAGTATCAGAGTGTTTAAGGGGTAGACAGCAAAGTGCATAGCTGATGCAGAGGGGAGGGAGGAAAGGGGAAATGGGGACATAGTCAAGTAAGCCCTCTAGGAGATGTGATTTTAGGAGCGCTTAGAACAGTGCTTTGCACATAGTAAGCGCTTAACAAATGCCATCATTATTATTATTATTATTATGTGATTTTAGGAGGGCTTTGAAGTTGGGGAGAGTGGCGGACTGTTGGCTTTGAAGAGGGAGGGAGTTCCAGGCCCAAGGGAGGATGTGGACAAGTGGTCAGTGGTGGGAGAGATGAGAGTGAGGTACAGAGCACTGGTTGGCATTATAGGAGCAGAGTGCATAGGGGGAAGATGAGAAAGTGAGAAGGGATGGAGTCAGAAGCACAGGTGGAGAGGGTAGACTTTAAGAAGAGGTGAGCGAATTCTTGAGATACTGCAGGGAAGGATGGGAGAGTCGAAGTGAGCAGGAGGAAGGGAGCGGAGAGAAGCAGGGGAGATTTTAGGAAGGCCACTCCTCATGGTTTCAATTTTATCAATGAGTTATATGAAAAGGTCACTGGGGGGAAGAGATCGGGGGCCGGGAGGGAGAGGGTTTGAAGAGAGAATTAAGAAATTGGAAACAGTTGTCATGGGTAATAATAATAATAATAATAATGGCATTTATTAAGCGCTTACTGTGTGCAAAGCACTGTTCTAATCGCTGGGGAGGTTACAAGGTGATCAGGTTGTCCCACGGGGGGCTCACAGTCTTAATCCCCAGTTGACAGATGAAGGAAGGAACTGAGGCCCAGAGAAGTGAAGTGACTTGCCCAAAGTCACACAGCCGACAAGTGGCGGAGCCGGGATTAGAACCCACGACCTCTGACTCCGAAGCCCGGACTCTTTCCACTAAACCACGCTGCATTTATTGAGTGCTTTTTATGCAGAGCACCTTACTAAGCACTTGGGAGCTTGTACTTTCCAAGCGCTTAGTACAGTGTTCTGCACACAGTAAGCACTCAATAAATACGATTGATTGATTGATTGGGAGAGTACAATAGAACAATAAGCTGGTTGTGGGCAGGGAGTCTAGAGGGAGAGGCAGACATTAATATGAATTAATAAATTACAGATATGTACCTGTGCTGCAATCAATCAATCAATCAATCAATCAATCGTATTTATTGAGTGCTTACTGTGTGCAAAGCACTGTACTAAGCGCTTGGGAAGTCCAAGTTGGCAACATCTAGAGATGGTCCCTACCCAACAGTGGGCTCACAGTCTAAAAGGGGGAGACAGAGAACAAAACCAAACATACTAACAAAATAAAATAAATAGAATAGATATGTACAAGTAAAATAAATAAATACATAAATAAATAAATAAATAAATAAATAAATATTTATAATGGCTATAGGAGTCAGTAAGGATGAAGAAATATTGTTGCCAGGTGCAGGGGAGGGCAGAATTAAAAGCAGATGAGGATGAATTTAAAATGGACTGTAGACTTTGAGCTTATTATGGACAGGGAATGTGTCTACTAATTCTGTTGTATTGTACCCACCCAAGCACTTAGTACAGTACTCTGTACATGGTGAGAAGCAGCATGGCTCAATGGAAAGAGCATGGGCTTGAGTCAGAGGTCATGGGTTCAAATCCCGGCTCCACCAATTGTCAGCTGTGTGACCTTGGGCAAGTCACTTAACTTCTCTGTGCCACAGCTACCTCATCTGTAAAATGGGGATAAAGACTGTGAGCCCTACGTGGGACAACCTGATCACCTTGTATCCTCCCCGGTACTTAGAACAGTGCTTTGCACATAGTAAGTGCTTAACAAATGCCATCATTTGTATCTACTCGGCATTTACTATATATATCTATATCTATATATATAGATATAGATATATATAGTAAATGCCGAGTAGATACAATTGATTGATTGATTGATTGATGGACAAGATTGGCCAGGTGTCTGGATTTCCACTAGCAGCGCTCCACAGCTCATATCCAAGGGCAGAGAAAGCACACTGTAAAAATGATCCAAGGCTGAAGGTTGGTGGCATGAAACTGGTGGAGAGACAGGGGAGTGAGAAAATTTACTCAGTTGAGAAGGTGGTGTTGAGGGCATGGATTTCTGTGTCAATAATAATAATAATGATAATTATGGTACTTGTTAAGCACTTACTATGTGGCAAGCACTGTTCTAAGCACTAGGGTAGATACAAGTAAATCAGGTTGGATACAGTCCCTGTCGCCCATGGGGCTCACCCCCTTCATCTCCATTTTACAGATGAGGTAACAGAGGTCCAGAGAAGTTACGTGACTTGCCCAAGGTCAAACAACAGAAACGTGGAGGAGTCAGAATCAGAACTCGGGTCCTTCTGATTCCCCGGCCCTTGCTCTATTCATTAAACCATGCTGTTTCGGTGTCAAAAGTAGGTAGGTTAGCTGTGGACAATCGAACAACCAAAGAAGGCAGAAAAGGTAGTGGGTGAATAACTGGGAAGCATATAGTAAAAGAGGACTTATTTGGAAAATAATAACCTTTGGCTAAAAACTACAGGATTCAACAATCTAGTGTAATGTAGGATAAAAGTAAATATTCTACCTGCTGTTATCATCAACAGTATTTGAGGGTTAGAGCAAGCGCCATTATCCAAAGGTTTTATCTTTGTTTTCTCCCCCTCTAGACTGTAACCTCACTGTGGGCAGGGAACGTATCTGTTCTATATTGTTCTGCTGTCCTCTCCCAAGCACTTAGTACAGTGCAGTGCACACAGAATGCACTCAATAAGTGAAATTGATTGATTTTCCTGCAGGCTTGATTGGGTGGACCTTTTAAAGACGATAGATTATTTTATAAGTGATAATTTTACTAAAGGTGAATGTTACATTTGGATTAACAGCTTCACATGCCAAGCAGTCAACTGAATATCCAAAAGAAAGGTTTGAGGATTGTTATTGCATGATTTTCACGGAGGACACTTGCTTTGGTTTCTGGTTTACAAAAACAAGACATTCCATTTATTTGAGCTATAGCTAAACTGCCTTCCATACTTTTCGTTCTTGAAGTGTTAAGCCACTGATCTGATGTTAAAATCTAATGCGGCACCCCCATTTATATATACAAAATACAAATTATTTGGCAGCAGAACGCATAGTGAGCAAACTAACATTGTCTGAAGCCAACTAACAGACTTCTGAGTAGCATAACTAGCTAGTATTTAATTACAAAAGTATTGAAGAATATTTTTCTTCTTATTTTTAGCAGGTACTTCAATGGAACAAAGTAGTTAGGGAAGTAGCATGGCCTAGTGGAAAGTGCCTTGGCCTGCGGGTCAGAAGACCTGAGTTCTAATACCAGCTTTGCCATTTCTCTGCTGTGTGATCTGGGCAAGTCAATTTGCCTCTCTGTGCCTCAGTTTCACCTGTAAAATAGATATTAAATACCTGTTAACCCTCCTACTTAGAATGTAAGCTCCATAAGGGGCAGGGACAGTGTCTGACCTGATAATCTTATCCCAGCATTTAGTATAGTACTTGGCACACAGTAAGTGCTTAACAAATGCCACTATTATTTATTACTCCTGACTTCATGAAGGCAATCCTAATCCTAGAAAGATTGTTATTATGTAGTTCCAAAACAAACAAACAAAACAAGGATAATATTTAAGTATTTGCTGGTAGTAATTCTAATGAATAAGGACTTTCAAAAATCTGTCAGAATTAGTTAAAATTCCCACATTCCATTTATTTCATCATAGGAAAATATCAAAAAAACCTGATGGTAGTGAAGGCAACGGGGGAGATCAAACGTGTTAAAAAGCTGGGAAACATGTAGGGTGGGTTTTTAGGGAGTTGAAACACTTATTCTTTCCGTTTCTATGCCAGCCATTTCCCTGTACTATACTTGGTTACACTCATTCACCTGCCAAATCTACAACTTGTAAAGTTGCTAAGTCAATATCCAATCTTCTATGTCCAAGCCATTTCCTTGAAGAACCTGTACTATTTGAACACAGGACTCTTCTTGTTCCAAAAGACTGAAAGAATCAAATATCTGCAGTGATTTCTATAGGATGTACAAACTGAATTTAGAAACTACTAAGGAAAAGGAACTACCTCAAAGCCAAGTGATATGTGCTTCATCATGAACTGATATTTCATGGAGACATTATGAGAAAATAGATCTTTTGGTCTCCTTTTATTAAGGAAGAGAAAATTCTTCTGCAAAGAAACATGGCACAGAACAAATGAACCAGTTAAATTAATTTAATAAATCTAGCCATCCATTTTTAAACATCTGACCACAACAAAGGTTTACATTGACATATATAGCTTAGGTGAGAATTCTTAAATATGCTGATTTTTTCTAAATTAAGTATCAAACTGTTTTAGAGAGTTTATTTGTTAAAGTGTCTAAAACCATAAGATGCATAAACCTTTAATTTACAGGCATGGGGGAAACTTCCTAAGCAGAAGTTAAATGAGCACTTAGCCCAGAATGGACCCATTATTTAAAATGAATTATTTACACCACCAAGTATGTGCATGTGTTTTAAAGTAAAATATGGGAAGTACATGAATGTATCACAGAATTATAAATCTCATAACTTGTTTATGTAAACAATCTTCAGCATTTGGGAATAATTACCAGTTACCATACTTTCCAATAAGAGTTCTGCCTCACTCTTCAAAAGACAGACCAAAAAAGGCCATCAGACCTGTCAAGTTTCATCATGCAAGTGTGATAATCATTAGTTTAAAATCTTGTTACCAAGTGTTAAGTATAGTGCTGGAAGTATAAACAATACAATTGCTAGATGCCGTTGTAAAGCTTACCAGGCTGAGAAAATGCACTCTTTTTTAAGGGGTGTGATAAATCAGGTTTTGACTTTTCCTGGTACTAACCAACCAAAAAATAGAAGGTAGATGTGCAAACACTCGTAAGATGAAAAGCAAAACTACAACACTGAACCATTCATTCATTCATTCATTCATTCAATCGTATTTATTGAGCGCTTACTGTGTGCAGAGCACTGTACTAAGCACTCTGCACACAGTACATGTTGGCAACATATAGAGACGGTCCCTACCCAACAACCATCTATTGTAATGCAGGAAAAAGGTAAATGTTTTTACTGCTATCATCAACAATATTTGAGTGTCAGAGCACCATACCAAGCGTATATTATGAGCTTGATTTCCATATTTGGAAGGTTTCAAAGATTGTTTTGTTGGATTTCATGAGTAAATCTATCCTAAAGAAACCCATATAAATCCTCAGTTTGAGTTTACATTACCTTTATCCAACAAAACCATATTCATGAATACCTAGGCCCTTCCTGATTACAGAGAATAAACTTATCACAATTTGTAGGTCTTTAATGGAATAGTTTGGTAAGGAATGTAAAAAGTCAAGAACTGTATTCACAATTGTTTCCACAATAATTTTCAATAAGGACAATCAACTTAGGTTTCTTTGGCCGTAAATATCTACCAATTTAGTCTCTATGGGTTTAAAACTAAAGGATGATTACCAAAAGATGAGACAAAATGATCACAAGATGACATCTTTATTTGTAGGAACATTCGCGATTCAGATGGTAAGAGGTTTCAAACCAGAGTCCGTAGACCTTCTACAAATTCTTCTATGTGCTTGCAAATTTATTCATACTGTATGGGAATGACAAAGCTAGTCAGTGTGATTTAGAAACACATGTGGGATCTTTCAGTCAGATTTTCTTTCCACTTATCCATACACTTCTTCATGAACAGTCCACAGTACTTATTTAATTAAATAGTTCAAATACATTAATCCTCGAGATCGTATAGATATACACATAACCAGGTAAGAGAGAAATAGATTTTTTTAATAAGTTTTGGAAAGGAAATGAGTTTCATTTTTCTGTTTTTGGTTCTAAAGTTAATTTTGCGTATCCAATTATGGCAACATTATTGTGATTTTCAAATTATTCACAAGTTCCAGGATGGAAATTCATAATTTGGATGCCCTCTGCAATTCGTATGCAAGGAACAGTCTCATCTCCAAATAAAAAGAACCATCGAAGATAGATATTCCGTAAAATTAAGTTGTTAGTATTGAAAATTTGTAATGAGATTACCCTTAGATAACAGCAATGCACATGATAATAAGCCACGGCAAAACTTTACTCAGTGTGTTTATGCCAAACCCAAGAGGCTATCTGTAGACAAAGCTAAAAACTGATAGGATTTTGAAATTCTCAGTAAAACTCTCCATTTTAGTGCTTGGGCCTGAAGGAAGGAGGGCAGCATGGTGATTAGAGAATTGCCATGTATATGCGGTGTGGTTTTGCAAATACCTGGTTATTTAATTTATTATTATTATTTTTTACCTCCTTCCCTTCCCCGCAGCACCTGTATATATGTATATATGTTTGTACATATTTATTACTCTATTTATTTATTTATTTATTTTATTTGTACTTATCTATTCTATTTATTTTATTTTTTTAGTATGTTTAATAATAATGGCATTTATTAAGCTCTTACTCTGTGCAAAGCACTGTTCTAAGCGCTGGGGAGGTTACAAGGTGATCAGGTGGGCCCACGAGGGGCTCACAGTCTTAATCCCCATTTTACAGATGAGATAACTGAGGCCCAGAGAAGTGATTTGCCCAAAGTCACCCAGCTGACAATTGGCAGAGCTGGGATTCGAACTCATGACCTCTGACTCCAAAGCCCAGGCTCTTTCCACTGAGCCACGTGGTTTTGTTCTCTGTCTCCCCCTTCTAGACTGTGAGCCCACTGTTGGGTAGGGACTGTCTCTATATGTTGCCAGTTTGTACTTCCCAAGCGCTTAGTACAGTGCTCTGCACACAGTAAGCGCTCAATAAATACGATTGATGATGATGATAATGATGACTGTCTCTCTATGTTGCCAGCTTGTACTTCCCAAGCGCTTAGTACAGTGCTCTGCACACAGTAAGCGCTCAATAAATACGATTGATTGATTGATTGATTGATTGATTAAGCACTTACTATGTGCCAGGCACTGTACTAGAGAAGAAGCGTGGCTTAGCAGAAAGAGCCCGGGCTTGGGAGTCAGAGGATGTGGGTTCTAATCCCGGCTCCACCACTTGTCTGCTGTGTGACCTTGGGCAAGCCGCTTCATTCATTCATTCAATCGTATTTATTGCTTACTGAGTGCAGAGCACTGTACTAAGCGCTTGGGAAGTACAAGTTGGCAACATATAGAGACGGTCCCTACCCAACAGTGGGCTCGCAGTCTAGAAGAGTGGGCTCACTTCACTTCTCTCTCCCTCAGTTACCTCATCTGTAGAATGGCGATTAAGACTGTGAGCCCCCCGTGGGACAACCTGATTACCTTGTACCTATCCCAGAGCTTAGAACGGTGCTTGGTACATAGTAAGTGCTTAACAAATAACACAATTATTAATTATTATTATTACTAAGTGCTGGGGTAGATACAAGATAATTAGGATGGATACTGCAACATGGCGTAGTGGATACAGCACAGGCCTGGGGGTCAGAAGGTCATGGGTTCTAATCCCGGCTCTGTCACTTGTCTACTGTGTGACCTTGGGCAACTCACTCAACTTCTCTGGGCCTCAGTTACTTCATCTGTAAAACGGGGATTGAGACTGTGAACCCCATGTAAAACAGGGACTGTGTCCCACCTGATTTGCTTGTATCCACCCCACTGCTTAGAACAGTGCCTGGCACATAGTAAATGCTTAACGAATACCATAATAATAATAATGTTATACGTCCCTGTCCCACTTGAGGCTCACAGTTTTAATCCCCATTTTAAAGATGAGGTAACTGAGGCACAGAGAAGTGAAGGGACTTAAACAAGTCCCTTCACAGAGCAGACAAGTGTTGGAGCCAGGATTAGAACCTAGGTCATTTTAGCCCAGATCCATGCTCTTTCCACTAGACCACACTGCTTCTTCTCTAGTTCTGCTGTCTTTCTCTCCCCCTGCCCCAAGGAAATAAATATGGGTCAATTTATAACTTAGCTAAAGTCCACTTCCTGGCTGGGCTGAAATCCTAGGGTTGGGGGTCATGCTTCAATCAGGTCAAGTCTCTGTGGATTTCTAGGATCAGACTAGGATGAGTCCAAAGAAGTCAAGCCTTGGGCATTCGAAAATTTAGTTCCCATTTTTGTTAACGATCTTCTCTTCGACTGACATGAGTTTAAGAGTCCGGTGCCGCTGCTGTCACTTGCACTATCACATGTTGGATTATTTTATAATATTTTAAATATTTAATTAATATTTAAAATACATTTAAAATATATAATAATATATCAATTAATTGATATAAGTACATAATATTTAATATTAAATAAATGTTAAAATATTATTTTATTATATTAATATTTGTTGGATACAAAGAGAGAGTACTGCACATGCTGAAATTCCAGGGCCCAGACCAAGTTCAACCATTAAGATCTATGTTCTTTGCGGGCAGGCAATGCACCACTTCTTCGTTTTGTACTTCTGAAGCCCCTAGTTCAAGTGCGCTGATCAAGTGGGTGCTCAGTATATCTAATGCTGCCCAAAACCTCAGGGCGACAGACCCATAGCAAGGGCTTCCACGTTTCTTTTCAGTGGCGGGGATGGGCTGCCGTGCACGCTTGTCCTGTTGATACTAGTGGGACGCTGGGACTTGGATGGTGCCGAGAGTAAGCGGGAACCAGCACAACTCAGATATGGGACAGGAAAAAGTCCTGGCACATATTCCGGGGTGGCATCCCGCAGGACCAGGCTGAGGAGGGAGAACGCGGCCCAGATCCGCCCCCATCCCCTGCGGCCTGCCATCCTCTTGGTCATCATGAGCCACAATCCCGATGTCTCCTTCTGTGCTTGGCGGGCCACTCCACTCCCACCCCCCAAAAAGTCTAATGGCCACCATCGCCGTTGCTAACTCCCACTCCCCAAAAGTCCCCTTGCCTCCGGGACGGTGGTGGAGACCACCGGCCTTCCGATTAGAAATTATTTCTCCTTTCATCACTAGACTTCTGGAACAAAGACTTCCTCCCTTGGGTGCTTTTTTCCATTCATTCATTCATTCATTCATTCAATCGTATTTATTGAGCGCTTACTGTGTGCAGAGCACTGTACTAAGCGCTTGGGAAGTACAAATTGGCCACTCCACTCCCACCCTCCAAAAAGTCTAATGGCCACCATCGCCGTTGCTAACTCCCACTCCCCAAAAGTCCCCTTGCCTCCGGGACGGTGGTGGAGACCACCGGCCTTCCGATTAGGAATTATTTCTCCTTTCATCACTGGACTTCTAGAACAAAGACTTCCTCCCTCGGGTGCTTTTTTCCATTTATTCATTCATTCAATCGTATTTATTGAGCGCTTACTCTGTGCAGAGCACTGTACTAAGCGCTTGGGAAGTACAAATTGGCAACAGATAGAGACGGTCCCTACCCAACGACAGGCTCACAGTCTAGAAGCGGGGGGGACAGACGACAAAACAAATCAAGTAGACGGGCGTCAATACCATCAAAATAGATAAATTTATTCATTCGTTCAATCGTATTTATTGAGTGCTTACTGCGTGCAGAGCACTGTACTAAGCGCTTGGGAAGTATAAGTCGGCAACAGGTAGAGACGGTCCCTACCCAACAACGGGCTCACAGTCTAGAAGCAGGGAGACAGACAAAAAAAGGGGCAGACAGGCGTCGATACCATCAAAATAGATAAATTCATTCAATCGTATTTATTGAGTGCCGGTCCCCGCCACTTGTCTGCTGTGTGACCTTGGGCAAGTCATTTTACTTCTCCGTGCCTCAGTTCCCTCATCCGCAAAATGACGATTAACAGTGTGAGCCCCACGCTGGACAGGGACTGCGTCCAACCCGATTTGCCTGTATCCACCCCGGCGCTTAGTATAGTGCCAGGCGCACATAGTAAGTGCTTAACAAATACCACAATTCTTCTTCTTACCAGACTGTAAGGGGGAAGGTCAGTTGGTTTGGCGATCCCTTTCGAGAGGCGTTTAGTACAGTGCGCCGCACACAATAAGCACTCAAATACGATTGAATGAATGAATGAGAGCGCTTTCATTTCTTCGACTCTATAAATGAAAAGAATACTCCAAAAGGACCCTGTTTCATCTGCCCTGGATTCAGTCTGGTTGAAAACTGCTTTCCATCACGAAGCCTTGAATCGTTTTTATGAAGTTCGCAGATGACTCTTTTGTTGGCACTCAGTTTCCGTCAAACGGCATTCATGCAACGCAACTCTGCCACATTAGCCAGAAGCTCCCCCCTGCCCCCAGACTGGAAGAGGCACCCAAACTGGTGATGAGATGGTACAGATCAACAATCGATCAACCCATTAGCATCTACTGGGCACCTGCTTTGTGCACAACTCTGTCCTCAGCTCTTGGAAAAGAACAATGGAATAAGTACACACGAGCTTTCCGCTCGTCCGGAGCTTCCAGCTAGGCCTGGGCCTGTGATCCTACCGAAAGGTGCCGGAAACACTTCGTTGGGCAGTTTGATCTGACCCTTTTTTGATCTGGTCTTTGAAAATGTACTGCCTTACCATATCAATCAATCAATCAATCGTATTTATTGAGCGTCAATCAATCAATCAATCGTATTTATTGAGCGCTTACTGTGTGCAGAGCACTGTTCTAAGCACTTGGGAAGTACAAGTTGGTAACATCTAGAGACAGTCCCTATGCAACAGTGGGCTCACAGTCTAAAAGGGGAGACAGAGAACAAAACCAAACATACTGACAAAATAAAATAAATAGAATAGATATGTGTACAAGTAAAATCAATAAATAGAGTAATAAATATGTACAAACATATATACATATATACAGGTGCTGTGGGGAAGGGAAGGAGGTAAGATGGGGGATGGAGAGAGGGACGAGGGGGAGAGGAAGGAAGGGGCTCAGTCTGGGAAGGCCTCCTGGAGGAGGTGAGCTCTCAGTAGGGCCTTGAAGGGAGGAAGAGAGCTACAGGACTAGTCAACGTTTAGGGACGGCAAAAACAATCCATTAAGAGACAGAGCAAATACCAAAAAAAAAAAATCAAACGTCAACAGATTATGGATGTACCTCATCGCTTGTCACCAAATAGGAGAGGAGGTAGGGGTGTTTTCGGAGGGTTCATTCACCCTGGCAGCGATCCCTGATAAAAGGTTCCAGTGTTATGTCGGTGTTGAAAATTGACCTGACCGTCTACCACTCATCCCCTACCACCGTCCCAAAGACAAACTGAGGGGGAAGAAGGGGAAGGAGCCCAGTTCGGGTTGGGGTGGGGGGGGGGGGTGTCATTGGGGTGTGCAGCAGCTGGGTAGGGACTGTCTCTCTCTGTTACCGACTTGTACTTTCCAAGCACTTAGTCCAGTGCTCTGCACACATTAAGCGCTCAATCAATACGATGGAATGAATGAATGAATGAATCTGAGTGTGTAAGTGTCTCTGAGTGGAAGAGAGAGAGAGAGAGAGAGAGAGAGAGAGAGATGGGGAACCATCCAGGTGTGTAACTGTGTCTAAGTGTAACCGTCTCTATCTGTTGCTGACTTGTCCTCTCTCAAGCGCTTAGTCCAGTGCTCTGCACACAATCAATCAATCAATCATATTTATTGAGCGCTTACTATGTGCAGAGCACTGTACTAAGCGCTTGGGAAGTACAAATTGGCAACATAGAGAGACAGTCCCTACCCAACATTGGGCTCACAGTCTAAAAGGGGGAGACAGAGAACAAAACCAAACATACTAACAAAATAAAATAAATAGAACACAGTAAGCGCTCAATCAAGACTATGGAATGAATGAATGAATCTGAGTGTGTAAGTGTCTCTGAGTGAGTGAGAGAGAGAGAGAGAGAGAGAGAGAGAGAGAGAGAGAGAGATGGGGAACCATCCGGGTGTGTAACTGGGTCTAAGTGTAACCGTCTCTATCTGTTGCCGACTTGTCCTCTCTCAAGTGCTTAGTCCAGTGCTCTGCACACAGTAAGCGCTCAATCAATACAGTGGAAGGAATGAATGAATCTGAGTGTGTAAGTGTCTCTGAGAGAGAGAGAGAGAGAGAGAGAGAGAGATGGGGAACCATCTGGGTGTGTTACTGGGTCTAAGTGTAACCGTCTCTATCTGTTGCCGACGTCCTCTCTCAAGCGCTTAGTCCAGTGCTCTGCACACAGTGAGCGCTCAATAAAGACGATGCAATGAATGAATGAATCTGAGTGTGTAAGTGTCTCTGAGTGAGAGAGAGAGTGTGAGAGAGAGAGAGAGAGAGAGAGAGAGAGAGACGGGGAACCATCCGGGTGTGTAACTGGGTCTAAGTGTAACCGTCTCTATCTGTTGCTGACTTGTCCTCTCTCAAGCGCTTAGTCCAATGCTCTGCACACAGTAAGCGCTCAATCAATACGATGGAATGAATGAATGAGTCTGAGTGTGTAAGTGTCTCTGAGTGAGAGAGAGAGAGAGATGGGAAACCATCCGGGTGTGTAACTGGGTCTAAGTGTAACCGTATCTATCTGTTGCCGACTTGTCCTCTCTCAAGCGCTTCGTCCAGTGCTCTGCACACAGTAAGCGCTCAATAAATACAATGGAAGGAATGAATGAATCTGAGTGTGTAAGTGTCTCTGAGAGACAGAGAGAGAGAGAGAGAGAGAGAGAGAGAGAGAGAGAGAGAGAGAGAGAGAGAGAGAGAGAGAGATGGGGAACCATCTGGGTGTGTAACTGGGTCTAAGTGTAACGGTGTCTATCTGTTGCTGACTTGTCCTCTCTCAAGCGCTTAGTCCAGTGCTCTGCACACAGTAAGCGCTCAATCAATACGATGGAATGAATGAATGAATGAATCTGAGTGTGTAAGTGTCTCTGAGTGGAAGAGAGAGAGAGAGAGAGAGAGAGAGAGAGAGATGGGGAACCATCCGGGGGTGTAACTGGGTCTAAGTGTAACGGTGTCTATCTGTTGCTGACTTGTCCTCTCCCAAGCGCTTAGTCCAGTGCTCTGCACATAGTAAGCGCTCAGTCAATACGATGGAATGAATGAATGAATCTGAGTGTGTAAGTGTCTCTGAGTGAGAAAGAGAGTGAGAGAGAGAGAGAGAGAGAGAGATGGGGAACCATCTGGGTGTGTAATTGGATCTAAGTGTAACCGTCTCTATCTGTTGCTGACTTGTCCTCTCTCAAGCGCTTAGTCCAGTGCTCTGCACACAGTAAGCGCTCAATAAAGACGATTGAATGAATGAATGAATCTGAGTGTATGTGTGTGAGTGTGTGTGTGTGTGGGGGGGGACCACCCGAGTGTGTAACTGTGTCTAAGTGTAACCGTCTCTGTTGCCGACTTGTCCTCTCTCAAGCGCTTCGTCCAGTGCTCTGCACACAGTAAGCGCTCAATAAAGACGATTGAATGAATGAATGAATCTGAGTGTATGTGTGTGAGTGTGTGTGTGTGGGGGGGGGACCACCCGAGTGTGTAACTGTGTCTAAGTGTAACCGTCTCTGTTGCCGACTTGTCCTCTCTCAAGCGCTTCGTCCAGTGCTCTGCACACAGTAAGTGCTCAATAAATACGGTTGAATGAATGAATGAATGAATGAGTAGAGCTGAGTGACCTGGATGGGGGGGCCAGAGGAGCCCCCTAAATAGCAGGGCGGGGGCGAGGCTGGCCCTCCTCCTCCTCCTCCGGAAAGAGCCCGGGCTTTGGAATCAGAGGTCATGGGTTCAAATCCCGACTCCGCCAATTGTCAGCTGGGTGACTTTGGGCAAGCCACTTCACCTCTCTGTGCCTCAATTCCCCCATCTTTAAAATGGGGATGAAGACTGGGAGCCCCCCGAGGGACAACCTGATCACCTTGTAACCTCCCCAGCGCTTAGAACAGTGCTTTGCACATAGTGCCTAATAAATGTCATCATCATCATTATTATTATTATAGAGAAGCAGCGTGGCTCAGTGGAAAGAGCTGGGCTTTGGAGTCAGAGGTCATGGGTTCAAATCCTGCTCCACCACTTGTCAGCAGGGTGACTCTGGGCAAGTCCCTTCACTTCTCTGGGCCTCAGTGACCTCATCTGTAAAATGGGGATTAAGACTGTGAGCCCCCCATGGGACAACCTGCTCACCTTATATCCCTCAGCACTTAGAACAGTGCTTTGCACATAGTAAGTGCTTAACAAATGCCATTATTATTATTATTATTATTAATTGTGCCTCAGTTCCCTCATCTGTAAAATGGGGATGAAAACTGTGAGCCCCCCCATGGGACAACCTACTCACCTTATATTCCTCAGCACTTAGAACAGTGCTTTGCACATAGTAAGCACTTAACAAATGCCATTATTATTATTATTATTAACTGTGCCTCAGTTCCCTCTTCCGTAAAATGGGGATGAAAACTGTGAGCCCCCCATGGGACAACCTACTCACCTTATATTCCTCAGCGCTTAGAACGGTGCTTTGGACATAGTAAGCACTTAACAAATATCATCATCATTATTATTATTAACTGTGCCTCAGTTCCCTCTTCCGTAAAATGGGGATGAAAACTGTGAGCCCCCCATGGGACAACCTACTCACCTTATATTCCTCAGCGCTTAGAACGGTGCTTTGGACATAGTAAGCACTTAACAAATATCATCATCATTATTATTATTAACTGTGCCTCAGTTCCCTCATCCGTAAAATGGGGATGAAAACTGTGAGCCCCCCCATGAGACAACCTGCTCCCCTTGTATCCCCCAGTGCTTAGAACAGTGCTTTGCACATAGTAAGCGCTTAACAAATGCCATTATTATTATTAACTGTGCCTCAGTTCCCTCATCTGTAAAATGGGGATGAAAACTGTGAGCCCCCCGTCGTGGGACAACCTGATCACCTTGTAACCTCCCCAGTGCTTAGAACAGTGCTTTGCACATAGTAAGCGCTTAACAAATGCCATTATTATCATTATTACTAACTGGGCCTCATTTCCCTCATCTGTCAAATGGGGATGAAAACTGTGAGCCCCCCGCCGTGGGACAACCTGATTGCCTTGTAACCTTCCCAGTGCTTAGAACACATGGTAAGCGCTTAATAAATGTCATTAAAAAGAAAAAAGAAAAAGGAGCAGGGGGCTCGCCACCCCCCACACTCACTTTCTGTATCCGCTTCAATGCCATGGGGCGGGCAGACGGGGTCCGGGGGGAGTCTGGGGGTCCGCTGAGCTGAGCTGATCGGACCGCCCCTCCTTATTAATCATAATAAACCCAATGATGATGATGATGATGGTATTTGCTAAGCGCTTACTCTGTGCAAAGCACCGTTCTAATAATAATAATAATAATAATGATGATGATGGCATTTATTAAGCACTTACTATGTGCAAAGCACCGTTCTAAGCGCTGGGGAGGTTACAAGGTGACCAGGTTGTCCCACGGGGGGGTTCACAGTCTTCATCCCCCTTTTCCAGATGAGGTCACTGAGGCCCAGAGAAGTCAAGTGACTTGCCCCAGGTCACCCAGCTGACAACCGGCGGGGCCGGGATTCGAACCCATGACCTCTGACTCCAAAGCCCGGGCACTTTCCACTGAGCAATGCTGCCTCTCTACAATAATAATAATAGTAATGATAATGATGGTATTTATTAAGCACTTACTCTGTGCAAAGCACTGTTCTAAGTGTTAGGGAGGTTACAAGGTGATCAGGCTGTCCCACGGGGGGCTCACAGTCTTAATCCCCATTTTACAGATGAGGGAACTGAGGCCCAGAGAAGTGAAGTGACTTGCCCCAGGTCATCCAGCTGACAAGTGGCAGAGCCGGGATTCAAACCCATGACCTCTGGCTCCAAAGCCCGGGCTCTTTCCACTGAGCCACGCTGCCTCTCTACAATAATAATAATAGTAATGATAATGATGGCATTTATTAAGCACTTACTCTGTGCAAAGCACCGTTCTAAGCGCTGGGGAGGTTACAAGGTAACCAGGTTGTCCCACGGCGGGGCTCACCTCCTTCATCCCCCTTTTCCAGATGAGGTCACTGAGGCCCAGAGAAGTGAAGTGACTTGCCCCAGCTCACCCAGCTGACAAGTGGCAGAGCCGGGATTCAAACCCATGACCTCTGGCTCCAAAGCCCAGGCTCTTTCCACTGAGCCACGCTGCCTCTCTACAATAATAATAATGATAATGATGGCATTTATTAAGCACTTACTAAGTGCAAAGCACTGTTCTAAGCGTTGGGGAGGTTACAAGGTGATCAGGCTGTCCCACGGGGGGCTCACAGTCTTAATCCCCATTTTACAGACGAGGTAACTGAGGCACAGAGAAGTTAAGTGTCTTGCCCAAAGCCACACAGCTGACAATTGGCAGAGCCGGGATTGGAACCCATGACCTCTGACTCCAAAGCCCGTGATCTTTCCACTGAGCCAAGCTGCTTCTCTAAGCGCTGGGGAGGTTACAAGGTGATCAGGTTGTCCCATGAGGGGCTCACCGTCTTCATCACCCTTTTCCAGATGAGGTCAGAGGCACAGAAAAATGAAGTGACTTGCCCAAAGTCACCCAGCTGACAAGTGGCGGAGCCGGGATTCGAACCCATGACCTCTGACTCCAAAGCCCGGGCTCTTTCCACTGAGCCACGCTGCCTCTCTACAATAATAATAATAATAATAATAATAATGATAATGATGGCATTTATTAAGCACTTACTATGTGCAAAGCACTGTTCTAAGCGCTGGGGAGGTTTCAAGGCGATCAGGCTGTCCCACGGGGGCCTCACAGTCTTAGTCCCCATTTTACAGATGAGGGAACTGAGGCACAGAGAAGTTAAATGGCTTGCCCAAAGCCACACAGGTGACAATTGGCAGAGCCGGAATTTGAACCCATGACCTCTGACTCCAAAGCCCATGATCTTTCCACTGAGCCACGCTGCTTCTCTATAATAATAATAATAATAATGGCATTTATTAAGCACTTACTAAGTGCAAAGCAATGTTCTAAACCCTGGGGCGGTTACAAGGTGATCAGGTTGTCCCACAGGGGGCTCCCAGTCTTCATCCCCATTTTCCAGATGAGGGAACTGAGGCCCAGAGAAGTGAAGTCACTTGCCTACAGCCACCCAGCTGACAATTGGCAGAGTCGAGATTTGAACCCATGACCTCTGATTCCAAAGCCCGGGCTCTTTCCACTGAGCCCCGCTGCCACGCGGCTGCGCCCACCCATCACGGGGCAGGGCACAGGAGGCCGGCCCCGCGCCCCAGGAGCACGGGAGGAGGAGAGGGATCGTCCCTCACTGGAAAGAGCCCGGGCTTTGGAGTCAGAGGTCATGGGTTCAAATTCCGGCTCCGCCAATTGTCAGCTGGGTGACTTGGGGCAAGTCGCTTCACTTCTCTGGGCCTCAGTTACCTCATCTGTAAAAAGGGGATGAAGACTATGAGCCCCACGTGGGACAATCTGATTACCTTGCATCCCCCTCAGCGCTTAGAACAGTGCTCTGCACATAGTAAGCACTTAACAAATGCCATCATTATTATTCTCTGTGCCTCTCAGTTCCCTCATCTGTAAAAGGGTGATTAAGACTTCCCTTCAAGGCCCTACTGAGAGCTCACCTCCTCCAGGAAGCCTTCCCAGACTGAGCCCCTTCCTTCCTCTCCCCCTCGCCCCCCTCTCCATCCCCCCATCTTACCTCCTTCCCTTCCCCGCAGCACCTGTATATATGGGTATATGTTTGTACATATTTGTTACTCTGTTTATTTATTTATTTATTTATTTATTTATTTATTTATTTATTTATTTGTTTTGCTTGTACATATCTATTCTATTTATTTTATTTTGTTAGTATGTTTGGTTTTGTTCTCTGTCTCCCCCTTCTAGACTGTGAGCCCACTGGTGGGTAGGGACTGTCTCTATATGTTGCCAACTTGTACTTCCCAAGCGCTTAGTACAGTGCTCTGCACACAGTAAACGCTCAATAAATAAAATTGATGATGATAGTAAGCGCTTAACAAATGCCATCATTATTATTCTCTGTGCCTCTCAGTTCCCTCATCTGTAAAATGGGGATTAAGACTGTGAACCCCACGTGGGACAACCTGATCACCTTGTAACCTCCCCAGCGCTTAGAACAGTGCTTTGCACATGGTAAGCGCTTAATAAATGCCATTAGTATTGTTATTATTATTACTTTCCAAGCACTTAGCACAGCTCTCGGCACAAATTCTACTTTCCAAGCGCTTAGCACAGCTCTCTGCACACAGTAAGCGCTCACTAAATACTAAATTGGGAGCCCGTCCACCCGCTCAGTAGCAGCCTGGCTATTGACGTCTGTCTACTTGGTTTCTTTTGTTGTTTTTCTTTCCCCTTCTAGACTGTGAGCCCGTTGTCGGGTAGGGATTGTCTCTATCTGTTGCCAACTTGTACTTTCCTAGCGCTTAGCACAGCGCTCTGCACACAGTAAGCGCTCCATAAATATGATTGGGAGCCCGTCTACCCGCCCTTTGGCACTCTAGGCCCCCAGAAGGAGCAGCTGGCCTATTGACATCTGTCTACTTGGTTTTTTCCTTGTTTGTCTCCCCCCTTCTAGATAGGGATTGTCTCTGTTGCCAAATTGTACTTTCCGAGCGCTTAGCACAGCGCTCTGCACATAGTAAGCGCTCCATACATACGACTGGGAGCCCGTCTACCCGCCCTGTTGCACTCTGGCTGTATTGATGCATGTCTACTTGGTTTGTTTTGTTGTCTGTCTCCCCACTTCTAGACTGTGAGCCCATTGTTGGGTAGGGATTGTCTCTATCTGTTGCCGAATTGAACTTTCCAAGCGCTTAACACAGTGCTTTGCACAAAGTAAGTGCTCCATAAATAGATTGGGAGCCCGTCTGCCTGCCCTGTCGCACTCTAGTCCCCTAGAAGGAGCAGCCTGCCTAATGAGGCCTACTTGGTTTGTTTTGTTGTCTGTCTCCCCCTTCTAGCAGCGTGGCTCAGTGGAAAGAGCCCGGGCCCGGGAGTCAGAGGTCATGGGTTCTAATCCCGGCTCTGCCACTTGTCAGCTGGGTGACTTGGGGCAAGTCACTTAACTTCTCTGGGCCTCAGTTCCCTCATCTGTAAAATGAGGATAAAGACTGTGAGCCCCACGTGGGACAACCTGATCACCTTGTATCCCCCCAGTGCTTAGAACAGTGCTTTGCACATAGTAAGCGCTTAACAAATGCCATAATAATAATAATCATATACTACATTATATTTTTTATATTATATTATATTATATTATATTGTATTATGTTATATTATATTATATTGCATCATATAATATAATATAATATATTATATTATGCTATGTTATGTTTTATATTGTATTACATTATATTATATTATATTATATTATGTTATATTATGTTATATTATATTATATTATATTGCACTATATCACATCATATCATATATTATATTATATATTATATTATATTATCTTATGTTACATTACATTATATTTATTATATTATATTATATTATATTATATATTATGTCATGTCATATATTATATTATATCATACTATATCATATTATATTATACTATGTTATTATATTATTTTATTTTATATCATATAATTTTATATTATATTTATCATATTATATATTGTATAACATTATATAATATTATATAATGTTGTATTATATTATACTATATTATATTTTGTATTATATTATATTATATTTTATATATTGTATTATTATATTACATTGCATTATATTATATTATATTATATATTATATTAAATTTTATATTACATTATATTACATGATATTATATATTATTATTATTCCCTAGGCCTCAGTTCCCTCACCTGTAAAATGGGGATTAAGACTGTGAGCCCCATGTGGGGCAACCTGATCACCTTGTATCCCCCGCCAGCACTTAGAACAGTGCTTTGCGCACAGTAAGCGCTTAAATACCATCATTCTAGACTGTGAGCCTGTTGTTGGGCAGGGATTGTCTCTGTTGCCGAATTGTACTTTCCCGGCGCTTAGTCCAGTGCTCTGCACACAGGAAACGCTCAATAAATATGATTGCATGCATGAATGAAAAGGAGAGCAAGGACAGGTGAAGGAAGGCTCAGGACGGGCAGCGGAGGAGGCTGGCGGAGGGCGAGGCAGCCTTCAGTCGAATTTATTGAGCATTTACTCTGTGCAGAGCACTGTGCTGATACCCCCGGCCCAAACAGGGACGGACCTTACTCTGCAAGGCCAAAAGCTTGGGCTCCCACGGCTGCCTCCCCCTCACGGGGATCCCGAGGATAATGATGGCATTTGTTAAGCGCTTACTATGTGCCAAGCACTGTTCTGAGCGCTGGAGCCAGGAAGGGAGGACAGGAAGGGGGTGGCCCTTCTGCAGGCAAAGGGTTGTCCTTTGTGCTGGTTAAGGAGAGTCGTCCTGATCAGTCAATCAATCAATCAATCAATCAGTGGTATTTACTGAACGCTTACTATGTGCAGATCACCGCACTAAGTGCTTGGGAGAGTACAGTGCAAGAGAATTAGCATCATCATCATCATCAATCATATTTATTGAGCGCTTACTGTGTGCAGAGCACTGTACTAAGCGCTTGGGAAGTACAAATTGGCAACATATATGCATATATGGTTGTACATATTTATTACTCTATTTATTTATTTATTTATTTATTTTACTTGTACATATCTATCCTATTTATTTTATTTTGTTAGTATGTTTGGTTTTGTTCTCTGTCTCCCCCTTTTAGACTGTGAGCCCACTGTTGGGTAGGGACTGTCTCTATATGTTGCCAATTTGTACTTCCCAAGCGCTTAGTACAGTGCTCTGCACATAGTAAGCGCTCAATAAATACGATTGATGATGATGATGATAGAGACAGTCCCTACCCAACAGTGGGCTCACAGTCTAAAAGGGGGAGACAGAGAACAAAACCAAACATGCTAGCAAAATAAAATAAATAGAATAGATATGTACAAGTAAAATAAATAAATAAATAAATAGAGTAATAAATATGTACAAACATATATACATATAAACAGGTGCTGTGGGGAAGGGAAGGAGGTAAGATGGGGGGATGGAGAGGGGGACGAGGGGGAGAGGAAGGAAGCAGACACTTACCCTGCCCCTAACTAGCTTAGAGTTTAGGGACCGGCTGATGAGCTTATGAACTGGGCTGTGTTGGGATCTTCACCACAATGAGCTGAGCATTAAGCCCCAAGGAAAGCTTCTCTTTGCTTCCCAGCGCTTGTACATATCTATTCTATTCATTTTATTTTGCTAGTATGTTTGGTTTTGTTCTCTGTCTTCCCCTTCTAGACTGTGAGCCCACTGTTGGGTAGGGACTGTCTCTATATGTTGCCAACTTGTACTTCCCAAGCACTTAGTACAGTGCTCTGCACACAGTAAGTGCTCAATAAATATGATTGATTGATTGATTGATTGATTGATTCCTCTGCTCCCGTGGACTGAAAGCAAGTAACCTTGGCTGGAGATTTACTTTGGGGCTGATGTCTGAGCCTTTCCCAAAAGGGCCCAGCCCAATCTTCCGGCTTCTCACTCCGGCATTCCTTTGGGGCTGCTCTTTAAAGTTAAGTAGACCGTAAACCGTCCTCTTGCGGTTCCTCATCACTTTCACTTCCCGATGCTGAAAAACTGGAACTGAAAACCCTCAGGGCTCCAATTGGACAAACTGATTGGAAGACGTGGGGCTCAGTAAAATTCTGTATTTCGGCAAAACTTGGACAATAGTTCAAAAGCTCTAAGCTAGTCTAAACTGAAAGTTTTATGACATATTGGCAGTAAGGAAGTTACGAAAAGCTGCTTAAAATACCAACATTTTGGCTTGGATGTATGGGGAATTTGAAATTGGCTAAGTGAACCTGGAAGAAACAGGTAACTAAGAAGCTTTCATAATTACTACACCAGTTACCTTCTCAAAAAAGAAGGTCCTCTCATCTCTCTGGCCGCTCATTCTCCATCTCTTTCACGGGCTCTTCCTCTACCTCCTAGCCCCTAACTGCGGCTCAAGGTTCAGTTCCGGCTCCCTTTCTATTTTCCATCCACAGCCACTCCCTTGGAGAACTCATTTGTTCCAATGGCTTCAACTACCATCCCCATGCGGACGATTCCCAAATCAGTCTACATTTCCAGCCCCGATCAATCTCCTGTTTTGTTTTTGGGTTTTTTTTTTTAATGTTATTTGTTAAGCTCTTCCTATGTTCCAGGCACTGTTCTAACCACTGGGTTGGATACAAGCTAATCGGGTTGGACACAGTCCATGTCCCACATGGAGCCCACAATCTTAATCCCCATTTAACAGGTGAGGAAACTGGGACACAGAGAAGTTTAAGTGGCTTGCCCAAGGTTACTCAGCAGGCATGTGCATGGTCTATGCACTAGGCCATGATGCTGCCCCTTCTCTGCAGCCTCGCATCTCCTCCTGCCTTTAGGACTTCTTACTTGGATGTCCCACCCACATCTCAAACTTAACATGTCCAAAACAGAACTCCTTATCTTCCCACCCAAACCCTGCCTTCCCCCTGACTTTCCCGTTACTGTAGACGGCACCGCCATCCTTCCTGTTTTATAACCTCATTGTTGTTGTTGTTGAGTCGACCTAGATGCATCTCTCAAATCATCTCTCTGATTAAACCCACATATTCAACCTGTCACTAAATCCTGTCTGTTCAACCTTCACAAACATCGCTAAAATCCGCCCTTTCCTCTCTATCATCAATCGTATTTATTGAGCGCTTACTGTGTGCAGAGCACTGTACTAAGCGCTTGGGAAGTACAAGTTGGCAACATATAGAGACAGTCCCTACCCAACAGTGGGTTCACAGTCTAAAATGGGGAGACAGAGAACAAAACCAAACATACTAACAAAATAAAATAGAATAGATATGTACAAGTAAAATAAATAGAGTAACAAATATGCACAAACATATATACATATATATATATATATATATATATATATATACATATATATCTCTATCCAAACTGCTACCACGTCAATCCAACCACGCATCCTACCCTGCCTTGATTACTGCATCAGCCTCCTTTCTGACCATCCTCCCTCCTCTCTGTCTGCTGCCCAGATCATTTTTCTACCAAAACGTTTAGTCGATGTTTCCCCCATCCTCAAGAACCTCCAGTGACTGCCCATACACCTCCACATCAAACAGAAATGCCTTACCATGGGCTTTAAAGCACTTGATCACCTTGGCCCCCCTCCTACCTTACCTCGCTGCTCTCCTACTACAACCCAGCCGAACACTTCACTCCTTTAATAATAATAATAATGGCATTTGTTAAGTGCTTACTAAATGCAAAGCACTGTTGTAAGCACTGGGGAGGATACAAGATGATCAGGTTGTCCCACGTGGGGCTCACAGTCTTAATCCCCATTTTACAGGTGAGGGAACTGAGGCCCAGAGAAGTTAAGCGATTTGCCCAAAGTCACACAGCTGACAAGTGGCAGAGCCGGAATTTGAACCCATGACCTCTGACTCCAAAGCCCGTGCTCTTTCCACTGAGCCACTCTGCTTCTCGCTGCTTCTTTAATGCCAACCTACTCACTGTACCTCACTCCCTCTCATCTATCTTGCGACCTACCTCTCGCCCACATCCTGCCTCTGGCCTGGAACGCCCTCCCTCTTCATGTCTGACCGACAATCACTCTCACCACCTTCAAAGCCTTACTGAAGGCACACCTCCTCCAAGAGGCCTTCCTTGACAAAGCCCTCATTTCCTTTCCTTTCCTTTCTATTTCCTTTTCTCCATCTCCCTTGCATTTGGGTTTGCTCCCTTAATTCACCCCTCAGCTCCACAGCACTTACATACATCTCTATAAATTATTTACTTATATTAATGTCTATCTCCCCCTTAAGACCGTAAGCTCAATGTGGGCGGGGAACGTGTCTACAAATTCTGTTAAATTTATACTCTCCCAAGCACTGAACAGAGTGGTCTGCACACAGTCAGCACTCAATAAATATGATTGGTTGATTGACAGATCAATTGAAAAGACCAAGACTTCAGAGGTTATCTAGTAGTAGTACCCCAAGATGTTAGGTGAATATTGGGCTGCCTTATCATTCACTCAGTCATATTTATTGAGTGCTTATTGTGTGCAGAGCACTGTACTTAGCACATGGGAGAGTGCAATATAATAGAATTGGTAGACACATTCCTCACTCAGTCTAGAGGGAGAAGCAGACATTAATGTAAATAAATAAATTACAGATATGTACGTAAGTGCTGTGGGGCTGAAGGTTGGGTGAATAGAGGATTCAAATCCAAGTGCAAGGGTGACAAACAGAGCCAGTCAAACCTCTTGGAGGTGGTCTATGGACCTGAAGGGGAAAAAAAAGATGTCGGACTACATTTTCCAGAAAGTAAGGGAACTGGTTTCTTGTCAAGTTTTGGACACAGTTCCTAGAAAACAAAGGACAAATATGCTTCCTGAGTGGGGACAGTCTCCCAGAATCCACTACATGAATGTGGGCACTTTCCCCCACCCTCCCTTCTTTTCCTTCTCTTCTTCCTCCTTCCTCTTACTCTTTCCCCCCTGCCACTTCCTCTCTCCCCTTTTCTCCTTTGTCTCCTCCCCTATGACTACTGCGTCAGACTCCTCCCTGGTCTCCCTGCCTCCATTGTCTCCCCTGTCTGTTTCCCAGACCATTGTTCCAAATTCTGCACACGTCCCCCACTCCTCGAAAACCTAAAGTGATTATCCATTCCTCTATGCATCACATAGTAATTCCTACCAATGGCTTTAAGGCACTCCAACTCTCTCCCTCCTACTTACCCATTCTCTTCACCTGCTACACTCCAACTCTCACTTTTTGTTCCTCTTAAGTCCCCTACTCATTATGCCTCATTCTCATCTCTCCCGACACTGGCATTTCGCTCCTGCTCTCCCTGCTCCTGGAATTCCCTCCCCTTTCAAATTGGACAGACCACTGCGCTCCCCATTTTCAAAGCTCTTTTGAAACCACATCTCCTTCAGGAGGCTTGTCTTGTCTCGTCTTATGAGGTCAAGTCGTTTCCGACCCGTAGCGACTCCACGGACACATCTCTCCCGGAATGCCCCACTCCATCTGCAGTCGTTCTGGTAGTGTATCTATAGAGTTTTCTTGGTAAAAATGCAGAAGTGGTTTACCATTGCTGCCTTCTACGCAGTAAACTCGTGTCTCCGCCCTCGAATCTCTCCTATGCCACTGCTGCCCAGCATGGGTGAGTTTTGATTTGTAGCAGATTGCCTTCCATTCGCTAGCCACTGCCCAAACTAGGAATGGAATGGGTAGGCCTCTGCTTGACTCTCCCTCCCGTAGCTGAGACCGGCAGAGTACTGGAAACTCTCCAGGTGCAACCCTGAGAGGGGTCAGGAGGCTTACCCGGATTTATTTCTAATCTCCAATATTGCCCATGCAATACTTCTTCCTCACCCAAGCACAACCTCCTGTAACACTTTAATATGGATCTCATATATCCTCTTACTCAAGTAACTCATGTCCCTATGCCCTTTTCCTTCTTTCTCATAGCTGCAGTCTATTTTAGTGTCTGTCTCCCCTGCTAGTTTGGAAGCTTCTTGGTGGTGGGGATCATGTGTATTAATCCTGTTGTACTCTCCCAGCGCTTAGTAGAGTGCTCTGCACACAGTAAGCTCACATTTAAATATGTCGATTGCTTGACTGATTGAAGCTCCGTCTCCCTGGCCCAACCGTAGGATTGAAGCCAGGGACAGGTTGAGGCTGGGGCAGGATGGGGGCCACAGCTGTTACTGCAGGCACATCATCATCATCATCATCAATCGCATTTATTGAGCGCTTACTATGTGCAGAGCACTGTACTAAGCGCTTGGGAAGTACAAATTGGCAACATATAGAGACAGTCCTTACCCAAGAGTGGGCTCACAGTCACAGTTGCCGCTGGTGTCCTTTCTCCCTTCCCCTTTTCCTTCCTGTTCCTATCTTGTTATTAAAAGCTGGGGAGGGGAAATGGGACTACAAGCTGAGAAGGGGAAGAAGAGGGGTTACGTGCTGGTGGTGGCAGCAACATGTACAGAAACGGCTGTGGCTTAATTGAAATGGAATCAAGAAAAGACTTGAGGAGGAGGAGGAAGACAAGAAGGAGGGAGACAAAGAGGAGGAGGAGGAAGAGGAGAAAGTGGAGGTGGAGGTGGAGTTCAGTGTACTGGGGGCAGGAAAACAGACTGAGCCCCTTCCCTCCTCTCCCCCTCGTCCCCTTCTCCATCCCCCCCATCTTACCTCCTTCCCTTCCCCACAGCACCTGTATATATGTATATATGTTTGTACATATTTATTACTCTATTTATTTATTTATTTATTTTACTTGTACATATCTATTCTATTTTATTTTGTTAGTATGTTTGGTTTTGTTCTCTGTCTCCCCCTTTTAGACTGTGAGCCCACTGTTGGGCAGGGACTGTCTCTATATGTTGCCAATTTGTACTTCCCAAGCGCTTAGTACAGTGCTCTGCACACAGTAAGCGCTCAATAAATACGATTGATGATGATGATGTTTGGTTTTGTTCTCCGTCTCCCCCTTTTAGACTGTGAGCCCACTGTTGGGCAGGGACTGTCTCTATATGTTGCCAATTTGTACTTCCCAAGAGCTTAGTACAGTGCTCTGCACACAGTAAGCGCTCAATAAATACGATTGATTGATTGATTGATAGGACTAGAGGAGGGAAGGCGTGTGGCCTAGTGGAAAGAGCATAGGCCTGAGAGTCATAGGACCTAGGTTCTAATCCCAGCTTTTCCAATTGCCTGCTGTGTGACTTTGAGCAAGTCACTTGTTTTCTGTACCTCAGTTTCCTCATCTGTACAAATAGAGATCCAATGCGTGCTTTCCCTCTTAGATTGTGAGCCCCATGCAGGACAGGGACTGTCTCTGACCTGATTAACTGCTATTTACCCCGCTCTTAGAACAGTGCTTGACACAGAGTACGCGCTTAAGAAATATAATAGTAATAACAATAATAATAATAATAGTATGAGGGGAAAGATTTACAGTGTAATTTTTCTTACATGTAGGGTTTGGTCATCATGCTGGGAATGGTTCCAGAATGGAACCTAACTATTTATAAGTCTGGGAAAATATATCCATTCATAGTCCAGCTACATTTTCAAGGAATTTCACCAGACTGTAACACGGGGTGTAGTCAGGGCTGGGTTAACTTTCCGGCTACTGAATTTTTATGGGGGTCCCCACATGACGTGTAATGCCATTATGCAATGTTGTGCACTGCAGAAGGTGATGATATCATGTCACATGATCAATCAGTGGTATTTATTGAGTGCTTACTTTGTGCAGAGCACTGTATTAAGCATTTGGAAGAGTATTATAGAGTAAGTAGATACCTCCCTGCCCTTAAGGAGCTTAGTCTAATGGGAGAACCAGACATGAAAATAAATTACAGGTACGGGAAGCAACAGAGTATAAGGCTATGTACTGGAATACTGTGAATGGAGGGGGAGATCCTAAGTGCTTAGGAGATCGAACTAAGTGCATAGGGATGCAGGAGGGAGGGAGGATTGGGTCAGATAATGAGAGGTTAGTCAGGGAAGACTTTCAGGAGGAGATGTGATTTTAGTATTGCTTTGTAGATAGGAAGAGTGGTGGTCTGTCAGATATGAAGGGGGAGGGGGTTCCAGGTAGGAGGGTCGGCATGAGCAAGGGCCCGATGGTGAGAGAGATGATAATAATAATAATAATAATAATAATAATAATAATGGCATTTATTAAGCACTTACTATGTGCAAAGCACTGTTCTAAGCATTGGGGAGGTAACAAGGTGATCAGGTTGTCCCACGGGGGGCTCCCCGTTTTCCAGATGAGGCCCAGAGAAGTTAAGCGACTTGCCCAAAGCCACACAGCTGACAATGGGCGGAGCCGGGACTTGAACCCACGACCTCCGACTCCAAAGCCCGGGCCCTTTCCACAGAGCCCTGCGAGATGTGTGAGTAGGCTGGCATTAGAGCAGGGGAATTTAGGGGCTGAATCGTAGCGGGAGAGGAATGGGGAGACAGCTGATTGGATGCCTTAGAGCTAAGGAAGCAGCAAAGCTCAGTGGAAAGAGCCTGGGCTTTGGAGTCAGAGGTCACGGGTTCAAATCCAGGCTCCGCCAATTGTCAGCTGTGTGACTTTGGGCAAGTGGCTTAACTTCTCTGTGCCTGTTACCTCATCTTTAAAATGGGGATTAAGACTGTGAGCCCCCCGTGGGACAACCTGATCACCTTGTAACCTCCCCAGCGCTTAGAACAGTGCTTTGCACATAGTAAGCGCTTAATCAATGCCATTATTATTATTATGAGAAGCAGCGTGGCTCAGTGGAAAAAGCACGGGCTTTGGAGTCGGAGGTCACGGGTTCAAATCCCCGCTCCACCACTCGTCAGCTGTGTGACTTTGGGCAAGTCACTTCACTTCTCTGGGCCTCAATTCCCTCATCTGTAAAATGGGGATGAAGACTGTGAGCCCCACACGGGACAACCTGATCACCTTGTAAATTCCCCAGTGCTTAGAACGGTGCTCTGCACATAGTAAGCGCTTAATAAATGCCATTATTATTATTATTAAGGAGTTTCTGCTTGATGCAGAAATGTAGGGACAGATATCGGAATTTTTTGAGGCGTGGGGAGGCATGTGCAGAACAGCGTTTTAGAAAAAGGTGTTATTCCCGGAGCAAGGGCCTGGTCCTCTACCCTCCTTCCTCCCCGGCGGGGGTCGGGGGCGAGGGGGCTTGGGGCAAACTCCTTGCTGGATTGGGGAGATGGGGGGCCGCGGTTCTGCTCCACAACCGGTAGAAAGCGGGTGGGCCGGTAGAATGAAGTGGGAGCCGCCACGGCTACCACGTGAGGCTCAGGAATAATCAAGTGGCCGAAGTTCTCCAAGTTAACAGATTCTGCATCTGTGCTGGGTGCCTGGGGGAAAAAGCAGGGGCCTAGCAGTCGGAGGACCTGGGTTCTAATCCTGGCTCCGCCACCTACCTACTCTGCGACCTTGGGCGAGCCATTTAACGTCTCCGGGTTTCAGTTTCCTCTTCTGTAAAATGGGGATTCCATACTCGTTCTTCCTCCTGCTAAGACTCTGAGTCCCATGGGGGACTGTGTCCAGTCTGATTAGCGTATATCGACCCTACTGCTTAGTATAGTGCTTGCCACATAGTAAGCACTTAAAAAATAGCATTATTATTTTTAGAAGCAGCATGGCATAGTGGATAAAGCACAGGCTTGGGAGTCAGAAGGTCATCATCAATCGTATTTATTGACCGCTTGCTATGTGCGGAGCACTGTACTACGCGCTTGGGAAGTACAAATTGGCAACATATAGAGACGGTCCCTACCCAACGGTGGGCTCACAGTCTAAAAGGGGGAGACAGAGAACAAAACCAAACATACTAACAAAATAAAATAAATAGAATAGATATGTACAAGTAGAATAAATAAATAAATAGAGTAATAAATACGTACAAACATATATACATATATACAGGTGCTGTGGGAAAGGGAAGGAGGTAAGGTCATGGGTTCTAATTCCGACTCTGCCACTTGTCTGCGGGGTGACCTTGGGCAAGTCACTTTACTTCCCTATATGTTGCCAACTTGTACTTCCCAAGCGCTTAGTACAGTGCTCTACACACAGTAAGCGCTCAATAAATACGATTGATTGATTGATTGATTGATTGATTCTCTGTGCCTCAGTTACCTCAACTATAAAATGGGGATTGAGACAGTGAGCCCCACGTGGAACAGGGATTGTGTCCAACTGGATTTGCTTGTCTCCACCCCAGTGCTTAGAAGCAGCGTGGCTCAGCAGAAAGAGCCCGGGCTTGGGAGTCAGAGGTCATGGGTTCAAATCCCGTCTCTGCCACTTGTCAGATGTGTGACTTTGGGCAAGTCACTTTACTTCTCTGTGCCTCAGTTTCCTCATCTATAAAATGGGGATTAAGACTGTGAGCCTCACGTGGGACAACCTGATCACCTTGTATCCCCCCAGCACTTAGAACAGTGCTTGGCACATAGTAAGCGCTTAGGAAATGTCATTATTATTATTATTCTCTGGGCCTCAGTTCCCTCATCTGGAAAATGGGGATTAAGATTGTGAGCCGCACGTGGGACAACCTGATGACCTTGTATCCCCCCTCCCCCAGTGCTTAGAACAGTGCTTGGCACATAGTAAGGGCTTAGGAAATGTCATTATAATTATTATTATTCTCTGGGCCTCAGTTCCCTCATCTGGAAAATGGGGATTAAGATTGTGAGCCGCATGTGGGACAACCTGATGACCTGGTATCCCTCCCAGCACTTAGAACAGTGCTTGGCACATAGTAAGCGCTTAGGAAATGTCATTATTATTATTATTCTCTGGGCCTCAGTTCCCTCATCTGGAAAATGGGGATTAAGATTGTGAGCCCCACATGGGACAACCTGATCACCTCCAGCACTTAGAACAGTGCTTTGCTCATAGTAAGCATTTAACAAATGCCATCATTATTATTATTATTACTACAGTGCCTGGCACGCAGGAAGCATTTAACAAATACCCTCATTATTATTATTATTATTATCAGCATTGGGCCACACCATGCCTCTTCACAGCCATGTCCCACTTCAGCCAGACTGTGATTATCTGTATATTTGCGCTGAAACCCAAAGTTTCAGCTCCCTTTTGCCTCTGCTTCCCCAGCGATGGTGAAAAGGGAAGATTTGGACATGGTTTCATCTCCAAGGTTGATGAAATGGCTGTGTATATAGCTATAATTCTGTTTATTCTTATGGTATTGACACCTGTCTACTTGTTTTGTCTACTTGTTCTACTTGTTTTGTTATGTTGTCTGTCTCCCCCTTCTAGACTGTGAGCCCGCTGTTGGGTAGGGACCGTCTCCATATGTTTTACTTGTACATATCTATTCCATTTATTTTATTTTGTTAACATGTTTGGTTTGGTTCTCTGTCTCCCCCTTCGAGACTGTGAGCCCACTGTTGGGTAGGGACTGTCTCTATATGCTGCCAACTTGTACTTCCCAAGCGCTTAGTACAGTGCTCTGCACACAGTAAGCGCTCAATAAATACGATTGATTGATTGATTGATTGATCCTTATCAGTCTCTTTCACCAGGTTTCCCTCTGGCTCCTACCACCTAGCTGTGAGTGTCCTTCAAGGTTCAATCCTGAGTCCTCTTCTCTTAGGGAGCTTATCCCTTCAACTACCACCTCCGCCAAATCTACCTAGTTTACCCCTGACCTCTGCTTACCTCTACAATCTCGCATATCCTCCTGCCTTAAGGAAATCTGTACTAGGATGCCCCAGTAGCTCCTGAAGTTCAGGATGTCCAAAACCAAACTCATCTTCACCAACCTAATAATTAATAATAATCAATAATCATATGTATTGAGTACTTACTGAGTGCCTGGGAGAGTACAGTATAACAGAAGCGTTCCCTGCCCACAAAGAGCTTGCAGTCTGGAAGAATAAGTGCTGTGGGACTGAGGGAGGGGTCAATAAAGGGTTCAAATCCAAGTGCAAGGGTGATACAGAGGAGAGAGGGAGTAGAGGGACTTCTTATCAATCAATCAATCAATCAATCGTATTTATTGAGCGCTTACTATGTGCAGAGCACTGTACTAAGCGCTTGGGAAGTACAAATTGGCATCACATAGAGACAGTCCCTACCCGATAGTGGGCTCACAGTCTAAAAGGGGGAGACAGAGAACAGAACCAAACATACCAACAAAATAAAATAAGTAGGATAGAAATGTACAAGTAAAATAAATAAATAAATAAATAAACAGAGTAATAAATATGTACAACCATATATACATATATACAGGTGCTGTGGGGAGGGGAAGGCGGTAAGGCGGGGGGATGGAGAGGGGGACGAGGGCGAGAGGAAAGAAGGGGCTCAGTCTGGGAAGGCCTCCTGGAGGAGGTGAGCTCTCAGCAGGGCCTTGAAGGAAGGAAGAGAGCTAGCTTGGCGGATGGGCAGAGGGAGGGCATTCCAGGCCCGGGGGATGACGTGGGCCGGGGGTCGATGGCGGGACAGGCGAGAGCGAGGTACAGTGAGGAGATTAGTGGTGGAGGAGCGGAGGGTGCGGGCTGGGCAGTAGAAGGAGAGAAGGGAGGTGAGGTAGGAGGGGGCGAGGTGATGGAGAGCCTTGAAGCCCAGGGTGAGGAGTTTCTGCCTGATGCGCAGATTGATTGGTAGCCATTGGAGGTTTTTGAGGAGGGGAGTGATATGTCCAGAGCGTTTCTGGACAAAGATAATCCGGGCAGCAGCATGAAGTATGGATTGAAGTGGAGAGAGACACGAGGATGGGAGATCAGAGAGAAGGCTAGTGCAGTAGTCCAGACGGGATAGGATGAGAGCTTGAATTAGCAGGGTAGCGGTTTGGATGGAGAGGAAAGGGCGGATCTTGGCAATGTTGCGGAGCTGAGACCGGCAGGTTTTGGTGACGGCTTGGATGTGAGGGGTGAATGAGAGAGCGGAGTCGAGGATGACACCAAGGTTGCGGGCTTGTGAGACGGGAAGGATGGTAGTGCCGTCAACAGAGATGGGAAAGTCAGGGAGAGGACAAGGTTTGGGAGGGAAGACAAGGAGCTCAGTCTTCGACATGTTGAGCTTTAGGTGGCGGGCGGACATCCAGATGGAGATGTCCTGAAGGCAGGAGGAGATGCGAGCCTGGAGGGAGGGGGAGAGAGCAGGGGCAGAGATGTAGATCTGGGTGTCATCAGCGTAGAGGTGATAGTTGAAGCCGTGGGAGCGAATGAGGTCACCAAGGGAGTGAGTGTAGATTGAGAACAGAAGGGGACCAAGCACTGAACCTTGGGGAACTCCCACAGTAAGAGGATGGGAGGGGGAGGAGGAGCCTGCAAAAGAGACTGAGAAAGAACGACCGGAGAGATAAGAGGAGAACCAGGAGAGGACGGAGTCTGTGAAGCCAAGGTCAGATAACGTGTTGAGGAGAAGGGGGTGGTCCACAGTGTCAAAGGCAGCTGAGAGGTCGAGGAGGATTAGGACAGAGTATGAGCCGTTGGATTTGGCAAGCAGGAGGTCATTGGTGACCTTTGAGACTATCTTTGGATAGTCCTATGCCCTGTTTTTTCACTAAAAAAACCATTTTTTACAATGATTATCCAGAATAGCCTTAATTTAAATGTTTTTTTTTCCAGATAACTAAAGTTTAGGTCATTTCCTTTCAACTCTTAAGAACCAAGGCAGATGGAAAATCCCAATTATGAGAGAAATGCACTGTGGGAATTTCACTGAGGGGAGAAGCCAGGCTGTCTTTTGACCTCAGAGGTGACTTTAGGAATGTCATTGGGTGTTCTCCTTTTAATGTAGGTATAAAAAAGAGCATCCTCCCTCATAGGCTATTTCTGGATTTCTCTGTTTTTCCTACAGGGCTTGTTGGTGTTTAGAGTCTTGTAATCTAGCTATGCAATTATCTATGTAATTAGATAATCGCGATCTGCAAAAAACTGAAGAAAAAATGAGGGAGAGGTCTGGTTTGTGAAACTGACAAGCGAAATAAAACTAAAGCAGCGCTTGTAGGGGTGGGGAGAGAGAGAGAGTGAGAGAAGAGGTCATTAATTTGGAGAGAAGTCTAATGATTTGTGGTTGCCAGGTGCAGCTTTTTGTTGATTTTGGGAAAACAATCACTACTTGTTTTAGGGGAAAGAAATTGAATAGAAATACAAAAGAGGGAGTGGCTCAGTTTCTCTGGTATGCATTCTCTCTAATTAAAGTTCTTAGCAGAGCTGTGCTAGCAGTTATTTAAGTGACTAAAATACCCACTGTCACATCAATATCATCTTGGGTTATTGAAAGCCTGAGTTCCCATTCCTCTTACTATTAGGAGGTCTGAGACTTTTTGTGAATAGAACTTTTCCCGACTTGGCTGTGGGACCGTAGATAAAATCGAGATACGAAATAAATTTCACTCAGTGCCCGCCCACAGTCATTCTAGTTTCCTCTGTGACCACAGCACCATTCAATCACTCTATAAATCTTAAATGAACCAAAATCACCCAAATGGTAACTTTTAGAACTTTTTCTTCTCCAACTTCCCAGCAACTAGTTGAGAAAGTTTAGGCTCCGTATTTTCCTCGTGCCGAAACCCATAAGCGTGAAATGATCCTTTTAAATTTTAACTCTGGGTTCTAGATGAATTTGGGTTTTCACGGAAACTGCCTCTCAGGGTCGCACCTGGAGAGCTTCCAGTGCTCTACTAGTCTCGGCTACAGGAGGGAGAGTCAAGCAGAGGCCCATCCATTCCATTCCTTGATTGATTGATTGATTGATTCCTAGCTTGGGCAGTCGCTAGCAAGCGGAAGGCAATCTGCTACGAGTCAAAACTCCCCCACGCTGGGCAGCAGTGGCACGGGAGAGAGTCGAGGATAGAACAAGGATTCAATGGTAAACCGCTTCTGGATTTTTACCAAGAAAACTCCCTGGATCCACGACCAGAACAATCGCAGATGGAGGTGGGGCGTTCTGGGAGAGCTGTGTCCATGGCATCTCTAGGGGTTGGACGCGACTCGACAGCATTAGACAACGATATTGAAGAGGGAAGTCGGAGATGTTTTTTGAGTGTCACTAACAATCAATCAATGGTATTTCTTGAGCAATTACTGTGTGCAGGACACTGTACTAGATACTTGGGAAAGCACAATACAACAGAGTTGTAGATGATGATGATGGTATTTGTTAAGTGCTTACTATGTGCCAGGCACTGTTCTAAGTGCTGGGGCAGATTCAGGCTTCAAAGCTCTCCATCACTTCACCTCCTCCTACCTCCCCTCCCCTCTCTCCTTCTACAGCCCAGCCCGCACACTCCGATCCTCTACCTCTAACCTCCTCACTGTGCCTCATTCTCACCTGTCCTGCCGTCGACCCCCGGCCCGCGTCCTTCCCCTGGCCTGGAATGCCCTCCCTCCACACATTCGCCAAACTAGCTCTCTTCCTCCCTTCAAAGCCCTACAGGGAGCTCACCTCCTTCAGGAGGCCTTCCCAGACTGAGCCCCCTTTTTCCTCTCCTCCTCCCCATTTCTCCCCCCTCTGTCCTACCTGCATTCCCTCCCCACAGCGCTTGTATATATTTGTACAGAATTATTACTCTATTTTACTTGTACATATTTACTGCTCTATTTATTTTATTAATGATGGGCATATAGCTATAATTCTATCTATTCTGACGGTTTTGACACCCGTCTACATGTTTTGTTTTGTTGCCTGTCTCCCCCTTCTAGACTGTGAGCCCGTTGTTGGGTAGGGACTGTCTCTGTATGTTGCTGACTTGTACTTCCCAAGCACTGAGTACAGTGCTCTGCACACAGTAAGCGCTCAATAAATACGATTGAATGAATGGATGAATACAGGGCAATCAGGTTGTCCCACATAGGGTTCACAGTCTTAATCCCCATTTTACAGATGGGGGAACTGTGGCAAAGAGAAGTTAAGTGACCTGCCCAAAGTCACACAGCTGACAAGTGGTGGAGCCGGGATTAGATGCTATCCCTGCCCATGAGAAGCAGGGTGGTGTAGTGGAAAGAGTGCAGGCTTGAGAGTCAAGGGACCTGGTTTCTAATTACCCCAGTACTTAGTAAAGTGCTTTTCACTGTAAGCACTTAACTACCATTCAAAAAATAATAAAATAATGCTTATGTGGTCATTTGCTTGGGGAAGGCTTGCAGCAAGTATAACTAACAGAACATGGGGCTGGTTTGTAGAACAAGGCATCTGTGGTGGATCAGGACTCAGTTTTGCAGTTTTCGGTATGTTGAGTTTAAGGTGGCCGGAGAGTCTAATGGAGATGAACTGGAGGTGAGAGGAGATGCAGAATTGCAGGTCAGATGAGAAGTCAGGGCAAGAGAGTTAGATTTGGGAGTCATCTGCATAGTAGTGGTAGCTAAAGCTATGTGACTAGATGAACTCCCTGAGAGACTGAGTGAAAAGCAAGAAGAGAGGAGGATCTAGAACACGGTTTTGGGGTATACTAATGGTAAGTGGAAGAAAGAGGAGGATTCAGAGAACAAAACTGAGACGGAGCAGCCAGACAGGTAGGAGGAGAACCAGGATAGTCCTATGTCAGCAATGAAGCTTCATATATTTCAAGGAGGAGGGGGTGGTCCATGGTGATGACAGCAGCAGACACATCCGGGAGAATCAGGATGGAGTAGAGCCCTTTGGACTTGGCTATAAGGAGGTCATTGGTGACCTTAAAAAGAGCAGAGTCAGAAGAGTGAAGGGACTGAGAAAGCCAAACTGTAAATGGTTGAGTAGAAAATTGTTGCCAACTGAATTACTAACTCAATTGGTAGAGAGGAAGGTAAGGTTCTGTGCATGTATAACCTATTCTAGAAGTTTGGGAAGGAATGGGAGCAAAGAGATGGAGGGGACTGTGGATTGAGAGAGGGCTTTTGTAAAATGGGAGAGTCTTGTACGTGTTCAAAGACAGTGGGAGAAGGAGTTTTGGAGAGTAGGAGTTTGAAGATGGCACTGAGTGGAGTGAAGAGAGTAGGAGCAAGTGATTTTGGGAGGTGAGAGGTGATGGGATCAGAGGCACAATTAGAGACGATGGATTTATAGAGAAAGTTGGGAGATCTCCTCCCCTTGGGAGACAACCTGGAAACAGCTTGGAGTATCACGACACAAGTAGTGATACTAGCTGAAGAACCTGACGTTGTCCCCAAAAGATTTGTTTAAAATACACGTAGAACACTCTGTGTTCCCTGCGAGAAAGGTTTTGGGGAAATGGCTCTGGGTGCATGCCGGCTTGGAAAGTGAAATGTTACTCCTACCATCAGCCTTAGCCTCCCTCAGGCCCGGGATAGGGACTTCTTATCCCAGGCCCGACATTCTTGTGGGATCACGTCTGTGGGAAGGTTGTAGTGGCTGGATCTGAGCCTGGGAATGTGGCCAGGTCATTGCGGCCCAAACTTTAAAATTCACCCTCACTCACCCTCTGGACCTGAGCCGCATGAGATGAGCTGGTTAGCCTTCTGAAGGGAGTGGCCCTTCCTCTCTCTCTCTCTCTCTCTCTAGCCCATTTGTCCCTGTCCTCAGTGTCCTCAAAGCACTGTCATCATCATCATTATCATCATCAATCGTATTTATTGAGTGCTTACTATGTGCAGAGCACTGTACTAAGCGCTTGGGAAGTACCAATTGGCAACATTGTCCCCTTCTTTCTCCCCTTCCTTGCCTCAGGCTGGCTCCAGAGACTAGGAAAATATCCGCAGTCATTATGGTGATGCTTCCTGTGGAGAAAAACACAGATAATCCTCAGCCCTGAGCTATCATGAGTTAGAACTTATGAAATACTTGATTATGGTGCTAGTGGTCAGTCAGTCAGTCATTTGTACTTACTGAGGGGTGAGCCCGTTGTTGGGTAGGGACCGTCTCTATACGTTGCCGATTTGTACTTCCCAAGTGCTTAGTACAGTGCTCTGCACACAGAAACCACTCAATAAATACGATTGAAAGAATGAATGAATGAATGAGTGCTTACCGTGCGAAAAGCACTGTACTAAGGACAAGCTCGAATAATACTAATAATGCTGGCATTTATTAAGCGCTTACTATGTGCAGAGCACTGTTCTAAGCACTGGGGAGGTTACAAGGTGATCAGGTTGTCCCACGGGGGGCTCACAGTCTTAATCCCCATTTTACAGATGAGGTAACTGAGGCACAGAGAAGTGAAGTGACTTGCCCAAAGTCACACAGCTGACAATTGGCCGAGCTGGAATTTGAACCCATGACTTCTGTCTGACTCCAAAGCCCGTGCTCTTTCCACTGAGCCATGCTGCTTGAATGAATGAATGAATGAATGAGACTGTGAGCCCACTGTTGGGTAGGGACTGTCTCTATATGTTGCCAAATTGTACTTCCCAAGTGCTTAGTACAGTGCTCTGCACACAGTAAGCGCTCAATAAATACGATTGATGATGATGAGCGTACAGTATGACAGTAAATAGACACATTCCCTGCCCACAGTGAGCTTATAGTTCAGAGTGGGAGACAGACATTAATATAAATATATATATATATAAATTACAGATACGAACATAAGTGCTGTGTGGCTGGGTGTGGGGATTCACTCAGTCGTATTTACTGAGTGCTTGCTTACTGTGTGCAGAGCACTGTACTAAGCGCTTGGGAAGTACAAGTCGGCAACGTATAGAGACGGTCCCTATATAGAGAGCAAGTCAGGGCAACACAGAAGGGAGTGGGAGGAGAGGAAAGGAGGGCTTTGTCAGGGAAGATCTGCTGGAGATGTGACTTCAAAAAGATTTTGAAGGGGAGGAGAGTAATTGTCTGTCAGTTATGAGGAGGGAGGGTGTTCCAGGCCAGAGGCAGGTTGTGGGTGAGGGGTTGGTAAGCGCTTAGTACAGTGCTCTGCACACAGTAAGCGCTCAATAAATACGATTGATGATGATAGATGAGACTGAGATACAATGAGATGGTTACCATTAGCAGAGTGAAGTGTGTGGGCTGGGTTGAGTTAGGAGAGTAATGAGGTGAGGTAGGAGGGGGCGAAGTCACCCAGAGCACTCTTTCACTCCTGTGAGTCAACAGCATAATAATAATAATAATAATAATAATAATTATGGTATCTGTTAAGCGTTTACTATGTGGCAAGCACTGTTTTAAGTGCTGGGCTATTCATTCATTCATTCAATCGTATTTATGGAGCGCTTACTGTGTGCAGAGCACTGTACTAAACTCTTGGGAAATGCAAGCTGGCAACAGATAGAGACGGTCCCTACCGTCGCCAGCACTAAGCGCTGGAGGTAGGCATGTTCCCTCGTAGACATGTTCCCTTCCAACATTGAGCTCACATTCTAGTGTGTTTTTCGCGATGTTTTGTTACCGTTGTTGCGAACAGATTTCCAGGACTATTATAGTGGTCAAGGTACAACGTAGTCAGGTTGTCCCACCCGGGGCTCACAGTGTTAACCCCTATTTCCCAGATGAGGTAACTGAGGCCCAAAGAAGGGAAATAATAATAATAATAACAACAACAATAATAATAATGGCATTTATTAAGCGCTTACTATATGCAAAGCACTGTTCTAAGCGCTGGGGAGGCTACAAGGTGATCAGGTTGTCACACGGGGGCTCACAGTCTTAATCCCCATTTTACAGATGAGGGAACTGCTGACACAGAGGAGTCATGCAGCTGACAATTGGCAGAGGTGGGATTTGAACCCGTGACCTCTGACTCCAAAGCCCGGGCTGACTTGCCTAAGGTCATACAGCAGACCCATGGTAGAGCTGGTATTAGAGCCCTTGACCTTCTGACTCCCGGCCCCTGCTCTATCAGCACTGCGCTGTGTTCACTCCAGTTTAATGGATCCTGCACATAAAAATACCTTGTATGTTCAATCAATTAATCAATGATATTTATTAAGTGCTTACTGTACGCAGAGTACTGTACTAAGTGCTTGGGAGAGTACAGTATAATAATAATAATAATAATAATAATAATAATAATAATAATAATAATAATTACAGTATTTGTTAAGTGCTTACTATTTGCCAGGCACTGCACTAAGCGCTGGAGGTAGACCTGTTCCCTTCCAACATTGAGCTCACATCCCCACAGCACCCGTATATATGTATATATATACATACATATATATATGAGAAGCAGCGTGGCTCAGTGGAAAGAGCCCGGGCTTTGGAGTCAGAGATCATGGGTTCGAATTCCGGCTCCGCCACATGTCTGCTGTGTGATCTTGGGCAAGTCACTTAACTTCTCTGAGCCTCAGTTCCCTCATCTGTAAAACGGGGATGAAGACTGTGAGCCCCACGTGGGGCAACCTGATCACCCTGTATCCTCCCCAGCACTTAGAACAGTGCTTTGCACATAGTAAGCGCTTAACAAATGCCAATTATTATTATATTATTATTATTATATATGGTTGTACATATTTATTACTTTATTTATTTATTTATTTTACTTGTACCTACCTATTCGATTTATTTTATTGTGTTCGTATGTTTGGTTTTGTTCTCTGTCTCCCCCTTCTAGACTGTGAGCCCACTGTGGGGTAGGGACTGTCTCTATATGTTGCCAGCTTGTACGTCCCAAACGCTTAGTACAGTGCTCTGCACACAGTAAGCGCTCAATAAATATGATTGATTGACTGATCGATAGTGTGTTGTTCGCGACGTTTTGTTAACGTTGTTGCGAACGGATTTCCAGGACTATTTTAGTGGTCAAGCTGTCTCAGAGTGCATTTTTCCTGCACCTACCAGAAGATCTGGCGCTTAGTACAGTGCTCTGCACATAGTAAGTGCTCAATAAGTACGATTGATGATTTTATCTCAGTTTGTTGTAGAAACACACCCTGCCCTCCCATCAGGTTTATAGTCTCCCCATCCTCTTCCAAGGTCCCAGAGTTCTGGCTTATTTGGACTGCCAGTTCCCTCTCCCTTGGACCAGTCTTAACCTACAGTTAACTGCTGCAATCCCATCACTCAGAGGTCCTGCAGCTTTTCCACAGAGAATCAATGTTAATACATGAATGTTACAAAAACACGCAATATTTTGGCCCAAACAACAAAACCTGCCTAACCACCGAGGAACAGGTTCAAGAAATGATCTGGGGTTGGGGCAGTAACATAAACACAGGACTCACTGGGGCTCCACACTAAAATCTTTCAATCCCTACAGCCAGGAATCTGAGGCATAGAAATCACCAAAGAAGATAAAGAAATATATGAACTTTCCTCTCACCTTTTCTCCCAGGCCTATTTCAGTCCGTCAGTGATATTAATTGAACGCTTACCGTATGCAGAGCCCTGTTCTTCCCGCTGCTTGTCGTGGCTCTCTTCTGAATCTTCTCATTTCTCTACATATTTCTTAAATTGTACGTATCTATTCTATTTATTTTATTTTGTTAGTATGTTTGGTTTGGTTCTGTCTCCCCCTTTTAGACTGTGAGCCCACTGTTGGGTAGGGACTGTCCCTAGATGTTGCCAACTGCTTCCCAAGTGCTTAGTATAGTGCTCTGCACACAGTAAGCACTCAATAAATACGATTGATGATGATGATATGTTGCCAGCTTGTACTTCCCAAGTGCTTAGTACAGTGCTCTGCACACAGTAAGCGCCCAATAAATACGATTGATGATGATGATATGTTGCCAACTTGTACTTCCCAAGTGCTTAGTACAGTGCTCCGCACACAGTAAGCGCTCAATAAATACGATTGATTGATTGATTAAATAGTAGTATCTCAAACTGGTAAGAATCTAGCGAATGCCAAGCGTGGTTGGCACTTTTTGTAGTGTGACACTCCTGCTAATGCGCTTGAGTATCAAATTAATCCTAGACATGTTAGGCACTGTCACTTTGGGCTCACTATGATCACATCTCATTTTTTTTTCCATCTTTTTTTGGCCTAGCTAGTCATTCCCTACCCTCGTTTTGTGGGAAGGTAGAGTTTGTCTCCATGGGGTTTGTCACTAAGGTGAACCACCTTTAGCTTTCTTTAATAAGACAATAGAGATTAGGGCAATTAATCAAGAGTATTTACTGAGTACGTACTGTTTGCAGAGCAATATATGAAGTACTTGTCTTGTCTTATGCCGTCAAGTCTGTTTTTGACCTATAGCAACACCGCAGACACAGCTCTTCCAGAACGCCTCACTCTCCATCTGCAATCATTCTGGTAGTGTATCCCTAG